>NC_135620.1:71657083-72271041 GCF_053574225.1 Canis aureus
TACAGAATGCTTCTGAAAGAAATTGAGGAAGACACAAAGAGATGGAAAAACATTCCATGGTCATGAATTGGAAGAATTAATATTGTGAAAATCTCTATGCTACCCAGAGCAATTTACACATTCAATGCAATCCCTATCAAAATACCATGGACTTTCTTCAGAGAGTTGGAAAAATCATCTTAAGATTTGTGTGGAATCAGAAAAGACCCTAAATAGCCAGGGGAATATTGAAAAAGAAAACCAGAGCCGGGGGCATCACAATGCTGGATTTCAAGTTGTACTACAAAGCTGTGGTCATCAAGACAGTGTGGTACTGGCACAAAAACAGACCCATAGATCAATGGAACAGAATAGAGAACTGAGAAATGGGCCCTCAACTCTGTGGTCAACTAATATTTGACAAAGCAGGAAAAACTATCTACTGGAAAAAGGACAGTCTCTTCAATAAATGGTGCTGGGAAAATTGGACAGCCACGTGCAGAAGAATGAAACTAGACCATTCTCTTACACCAAACACAAAAATAAACTCAAAATGGATGAAAGATCTAAAGATGAAACAACAATCCATCAAAATCCTAGAGGAGAACACAGGCAACACCCTTTTTGAACTTGGCCACAGCAACTTCTTGCAAGATACATCTATGAAGGCAAGGGAAACAAAAGCAAAAAATGAACTACTGGGACTTCATCAAGATAAAAAGCTGCTGCACAGCAAAAGAAACAGTCAACAAAACTAAAAGACAACCTACAGAATGGGAGAAGATGTTTGCAAATGACCTATCAGATAAAGGGCTAGTTTCCAATATCTATAAAGAAGTTAATAAGCTCAACAGCCAAGAAACAAACAATCCAATCATGAAATGGGCAAAAGACACGAACAGAATTTTTTTCTCCTTTCTTCATCATTATCAGAAAACTTAAGTGCTAACTGAGTGAAATGCATTTCAAGAAGTAGAGCTGATTGTCAACCAAGGGGCAGTTATGATGCCATCCTTTTCATTATTTTAACAGACCCATGTTTTTATTGTCAGTTATTGCCAGTAATTGGTTTTGCCGTTTTCATAGACATGGCTAAGGCCTTGGATGAATTCTATCCCAAGATACTCATTTTATAAATGGAGTGGAGGTACTAATTGCTTATACCTCTCAAAATGGATAGATACTATGCTAAATTCTTAGATTTCATAAAATATTACAAACACCCCATGTGATACCTCTAAATCTTTTTTTTTAAAGATTATTTGAGAGAGTGAGTGAGAGCATGATTGGGGGGTGGAGCAGAAAGAGAGAGAGAGAAGCAGACTCCCCAGTGAGCAGGGAGGCTGATGTGGTCTCAATCCAAGGATTCCCACATCATGACTAAGCCAAAGGTAGATACATAACCAACCAAGCCAAACAGGTGCCCCCAGCCCTGCCCTTGTAATACATATAATCTAAGATACAGATGAGCAAACTGAGCGTTAGAGAATATAAATTTTACCTCTTCAGAGAGTTACAAAAAGATGGAGATAGCAACTAAATCTGGATTCATGTCATACCCAAACCAGTACTATTTCTACTCTTTTGTATTGCCTCTGAGAGAAGGCAGGGAGCTAAATTAAGTGGCAGAGCTTAGGTTTAAGACCCGTTTATGTTGAGCATAACTGACTTTCCACTGTAATGCATTGATTTTTTTTCTTTGTAAAATTATTTCAGCTTACCACAGAATGATGTATTATTTTTAACATTCAGACTTTGAAATTTCCCCTATGTGTTTCTTCAGCTGGATAATATATAAAGCATGGTATATTAGATAAGTGTCTTCTGAGAACTTAGACTTTATAAAAATAACAAGTTCTTGTGAGTATTCATGTGAGCCCATTATAAAATAATGGTTGGCAACTTCTTCTCAGTGGTATACAGAGGACAGCATGTAAGTTCAGTCCAAGAAACATTTACTGAGCAGCTATTATGAGAAAGTCTTTGGAGACACATTGGAGACTAAAATTGTCTCTGGTCTCAAAAGGAGGAAATACACAAAAATAGAGAATCATGATTAATTGGGTCCCATGCCAAATTAGGAACAAGCCCAGAGAGTCTAGCCAGCACAACAGAGGGGTCCCTTCCCTGCCCTGAATGTATAGGGTGGAGAGAACAGTAAGGAATATTCCCTGGAGATGATAATTGATTCTGAAGTTTGAATAACAGAAAAAGTCAGCTAAGTGGAAAGAAGAAAACCCTTAGAGGAAGTACTGTGAGCTAAAGGCCCAGGGTCAAGGAACCCATGGGAAATTTAGAGGGTTGTGCTTATATTGATTTATCTCAAGCATAGATGTCTTGTAGGCGGCTAGTGAGAGAAGGTTGAAAATATAAGTAGGTATTTTCCCTGTAGAAGGTCCTCTAAAGGAGGCTGAGAAACAGCAGTGAATTCTCTGGACTGGGTGGGGTTGGGGCATTGTGATGAGACTGTAATTAGGAGCCATGTGATCAATGACTTCCCCTTTTTCTATTGTATCGAGGAGGAAGCTGACTCCAGAAAGAGAAAGTGACTTTCTCCAAGTGCTGCATCTGCTTAATTGTCAGAGCCAAGGCCAGAATTCAGATTCTTTCATTTATTCATTCAGCCATTTGGTAATAAAACACCTATAACTGTGAGGCTAATGTGAGACAGAGCCCCACCCTTATGGGTTTACCTATCCCTAGGTGGTTTTTTTTCTAATTAAAGTATAATTAATATCTAATGTTACATTAGTTACAGGTGTACAATATAGTGATCCAGTAATTCTAGACATTTCTCAGGGCTCATCAAGAAAAGTATACTCTTCATCTCCACAATCAGTTTCACCCATTCTCCTACCCATCTCCTCTCTGGCAATTAACTACCAGTTTATTCTCTGTATTTAAGAGTGTTGTTTGTTTTTTTTTAATCTCTTTTTTTTTTGTTTTGTTTTGTTTCTTAAATTCCACATATGAGTGAAAATCCATGGTACTTGTTTTTCTCTCACACTCTTATTTCACTTAGTATTCTACCCTTTAGGCCCATCCATGTTGTTGCAAATGGAAAGATTTCATTCCTTTTTATGGTTGAGTAATATTCCATTGTATATGTATACAGTATCTTTATCCATTTATCCATCAATGGACACTTGGAGTGCTTCCTTACCTTGGCTATTGCAAATAATTCTGCAATAAACATAGGGGTACATGTATCTTTTCAAATTTACCACTAGCTATTTTTAAATAACTACCATTTATTGAGCTATTACTATGTACTGGAAATGGTGATGAGTGATTTAAGCTATCCCCTTAATACCTCTCATCCCCTGATTCCCTCTAGAATCTGAATCTCTAAGAGTGGATAACCTGTCTACCTTATTTTGTTGAGGTGTTTCCAGAGCCTAGAATTGTCTCTAGCGTATAGAAGGAGCTCAATAAACATTTGAGTAAAATAAATCATTTTATTAATTGGTCCTTTCGTTCTTTTCTTTTTTCCATTAAGATAAGAAATTCTCATGACTTCCAATCCAATGATCTTGGCTTTGGACATGTCTTCTCTATTCACATTCTCATCCACCCCATTTTCTGGGAAACTGGGGAAACAGCCACAAATATAATCCCATTTTCAAAGAGCTTGATCTTTTTTCCCAAGGCTCTGACACAATCCCCAGATGTGCATGGAGCCAAATGTGTGTCCCAGCAGCCTCTTCTAAGAGTAGGGAATGCTGGGATCCCATGGCGTAGATATGCAGGTGGTACCCATCCTAACACTGGGGAGACAGGACATTGAGGGGATGTGCCATGTTGGGACAGGATGTTCCTATGGGGGCAGATTCCCAGGGGACTCTGGAAGAAAGGCTATGTGTGCATCTAAGGGTGGCTACAAGACCCCATCTCCCAGGGCTGCTGGCCTGATGTGGAGACTCAGCTGTGTGCTCTGGCAAAGCACATGCTTCCCCACTTTAACTTTGTGCACATGCTACTATTTAAACTCTCTATAGGTTTCATCTGGGATCCAAAGCTCCTTTTACAGGATTCCAACGCACAATTGGGACCACTTGACCTCCTTTTTGTCCCCCGCCCTTCTCCCTCTGCCAATTCTCCCCACCAGTCCTCTGATTTTTCATGAAATATCATGTTTGAAATAATAAATAAAAGAGCATTTGGAGTACTATGGAGTCATAGGGTCATAAAATCATGAAGAATCTAAAAAGTAATTGAACCCAATGTCCCACTGAATTCAGGGGAAATGATCCTTTTAAAAAAATCTTAGAACCTGGAAAGTTGAAGTGATATGAACAAAATCACTTGTTTATTAGTGAAATGCTTGGTTTTTATCTCAGTGACTAGAATAGGGGCACCTCGGAGTGCTCAGAAACTGGGAGGACCCTGGTTTTCTCAACCTACTGGCATACAGAGGGATCAAGGAGGTTGAAGATGAGGAAAGAGAACCTTTGGTAAACAAGGATGCGAATAGCAGTTTTTAATTTGAGCTTCGTGCTGGCTGTTGAGTGAATAATTTACAAAGTAATGTGCAATACTTTGCAAGCAAATGGAAAACTTTATGTAAACAAAATCATAGTGACCCCTTGATCCCTTTTCACCACAAAAGATTCTGAGGTTCCTTAAAGTGCCTAAAATACACAGGATACAGGATGATTAGAATCTACTGAATTATCAAAGGAATATGGAAGAATTTTGATTTTTGATGAGCTGATGAATATAAAGTGGCCCACTTTGATGTTATTATAGCTGTTTGTTTCTGGGTTTTTTTTTGTTTTGTTTTTTGTTTTGTTTTTTTAACTTTTTCCTGACTACGGGTGAGATGGAGCATATTTGCATAAGTTTTAGGCCATTATGGGCATTAAGTTTTTCTCTTCTGAAATGATGAGATTGGCTATTCACACACAACCTTTCCTCATTTTAATTGACTTATTTTTATTGATATTTTAGATTCTTTATATATTATGGATATAAAATCTTTATTTATTTATGGAGTATCTTACAATATTTTTAAGACAGCTGCAGCAAGCCCGGGAAATATGGTTTTCTCCAAAAGTCATGTTAGATTGTTATTACTTTTTGTCCTTGAAGATGATGAGGGATGATAAATAGCATTTTGATTGCATAGAGTCATATCCTTGCAATCTCCATGAATGAATGAGCCTGCATATACCCAATCTTTTCACTGAAGGAAGTTACCCGTTTGTGGTTCTAGACACCTCTCTCATCTTTCTTTGGGGGACTGCAGGTTGCTTGTGGCCACTCTAGCATTGAGCTCTTGGGAGGAAGACAAAGGTTGCTCAGACCAGAGCCTACATAAAATTCAGTGTCTCTTATAGGAATGCTGAGGGAAAAACTCATGCATAAGGAAATGTATAATTGGCAAAGTACTCTTCGTCATTGGATCTTATCTCTTTGGCTCTTAGTAGTAATAATCTTAGCACAATCTCCATTTCACAGAAAGAGAAATTGAGTTTGAGAAGGGTATCCAAGTTCACATAGCTAAAAATTAGGGCTGGGATTGAAAATTCTGATCTTCTAGTTCTAGCTCCTTCTATCTACTATTTGAGGTCAAGGCTCTGTTTTGATGAATTGTATACACTGCTTCTGCTAGTGATCGTCAACTTACTAACAAGGCCACAAAATGTATTTTATAGTATAAATTGCTTGTCCTATTGAAACTATATTAACTTTCCCAACCATTAAAGGGTGAGGGAATGAGGAGCAATGATCAGTAAATTATAAGTGAAATTCTCTATGAACTAATCTGATACCCAGATGTGTATCGATAATTATTAATCACACAAGAATCCCTTGCTCAACACAAACACCCATGAATTGTCATTTTAATAATAATAATAATAATAATAATAATAATAATTAGTTTTTTTTCTCCCTTCATCACTAACTGGCACCTGTATGTGAGCCATACAAAGCTGTTCACTTCCCTCAAATACACATTTTGACATCTATATTTTTTGCTCAGAGTAAGGAGACTTCTGGTATACTGGCAGGGCCAATAGATGCTGAATTTTGGATTGTAATCCTGTTGCCCAATGCTCAGCTGTCTGAGGTCTCTGCTGACCCTGGACCCACCTATAACATTGCCCCTCAGACACTGAATAAAGCCCAGTGCTCAGTCACAGTTTCCAGAATCCATTCCTGCCAGGTCCCATCTTTCCATGGTAAAAATCCATCCATCCATCCATCCATCCATCCATCCATCCTTCCATCTAATTTCTTTCTTGCTTGCTTGCTTTCTTTCTCACTCTCTTTCTAATGCCACCCTTCCATCTCATCTTGCTTATTGAATACCACATCAAGACTTGGATAAAATGAAATATTAAAGTCTTTTTCCAACTATTAGCCCTTTCCCTTTGTGTGTACAAATGGCACTCTATAATTAATTGTAGCCAGCACACTATAGCAGCTAGTTGGGAATGTCTTACCTACCCTGTGAGTCTGCAGGATTCTTGAAGGAACGGGCTGAGAGCCTTTTGTAAGTCTGAGCTGTGCTTATGTTAATGCACTTGCTCCCTTCTTGGTAATGGTGAGAGTCATGGTCATGTTGCAAAGCATGTGCTATAGTTTCCTGCACAGGAGAGATGCAGTTTCTGCTCAAGCTCTAAGCCACAAGTGATGACCACAAAGGCATTTTGCTGTACCTTTCTCATCACCTCAGCAGTGGGGAAACACTGATATCAAAGGAAAGACAATCATAGACCATCCAGGGTCAATAGAGCACTCATTGATTTAATAAATGTCTATGGAGTACCTTATATATGCCAGACACTGTCACAAGGGCTGGAATATGAAAGTGAGGGAGGGCCCCTGTCTTATGATGCTTACTACTGGAACATGGATATAGATAATTAAATAAATGAGTAAAATACCTAGCATGTTGAATTAAGAGTGTTATACATAAAAATAAAGCAGGGCAATGGATTTGGTGGTAAGGTTAAATAGGATGGTCAGGACAGGCCTGGTTGAGAAGATGTATTTTGAGCAAAGACCTGAGGAGGTGAGGAAGTGAGTCAGGCATATATCTAGAGAATGTTCCCTCCGGGCCGAGGAACAGCAAGTGCAAAGGCCCTGAGATGAAAGCAAGCGTGGCGTGTTTGAGGACAGGCAAGAAGGCCAGAAACACTGCTGTAGAGAGAGAAAAGAAAGGATTATTGAAGTCTTGGGGACGCTGATCAAAGAGAGCTTTGTAGGTCATTTGGAGGACGGGCTTCTGCTCTGCGTAAGATGGAAAATTTAAGATGTTTTTTAAGCTAAGGAGAGATGTCATCTGATTTATGTTCTAAAAGAATAGTTCAGTCTGCTCAGCTGAAAGTAGGGGGATGGATTGGCAGCAAAGAGACTGGTTAGGAAACTCCTACAGCAATCCAGCACGGGGAAATGGCATCTTGGACCAGAGTGGGAGCTGCAAAAGGGAAAGAAGTGAAATTGACTCTCTGTTTGCTGATGGATTAGAAATAGGGCTGTAGTGGGGGGTGGGGTTGGGGAATGTCCAAGGGAGCCCCACACGAGCAGTTTGGGATGGTCATCTCCTGATATGGGTAATGTGCAGGAGAGATTTATTTGTGATATGTACATGGGGAAGAAAGGAATATTTCGGTTTTAGCCACGGTAAGTTTGAGGCGCTGATTGGACATCCATGTGCAGACACTGATCAGGCATTGGCTGACCATACAAGTTTGAAGTCTAGGAAACTGGTCTGGGCTGGAGAAATACATTTGAGATTCATGAGCAATAGGAATGTCCACCCTCACCCTCAAAACTGAGCCTAGGTGAGAAAAGGCCCAAAGACTGAAACCTGGACATGTCAATGTTGAGAGTCTGATACGGAGAAGCTGTCATAGGACACTGGGAAAATGCAAGCAGAGAAAGCAAGAACAGGAGACTGGATATCCTAGAAACAAGTGAAACAGATATTCTAAAGGAAAGTCATTACCGGATAATGCATTAACGCGCAGACCACAGCTTCCCAGAAAAACACAGCTGGTTCCTTGGTCATTTAGGGAGGTGCCACGTGAAAACACTGCATCCCACAATAGCCTGTCAGAGGGAGGATGGAAAATGAAGAAAGGAATTTATGTCCTGGCACCCTTGCAGGCTTCTGTTTTCCATCGACAGAAGTCCCCACCCCACCCCCACCCCCCCGCCGCCCCGGGCATTACTTCTGGGCTGTAACCCTCAGCTCATCTCGGAAGCCCAAGGCTCCATGCATCCTGCCATACCTGAAACTCCTGTGTCTCTAACAATGGTGGGCCCAATGGAGGCCATGGCCAAAGCTAGACCCTTACCTGGGAGAGATGAGAGCTAGGCTTTGAAACCGTAAGGTTATTCTGAGCCATCAACAGGGTATTTCTAGCCAAGAAGTAATGAAAGTGGTGTTCAGCACCACGTGGATATGGAATATGTATAAACTGGGTTTGTACAGGTTGTGAAGGAGTAGGAAGTCTGCCTTTGCACTGTTGTGACTTTCTCAATTCTACCAAAACCAAACCCTTATTCATGTTTCACACCCAGTCCATATAACAGCTCATTCATAATGCCTTCTGAAACCATCTCAGCCTTTCTTCTTCTCCTCTTTTTTTAGTGCCCACACTGATTGGTCAAGGACTTGATTTCAGAGTCAAACATCTTGAGGTTCCAGGCTTGGTTCTAAGAGCTACTACCCAGGTGAATCTGATTAGGACCATCTTTCCTGTCAGTACCAATTCAATCATGACTAAGCTGGAGAATATTCTATGTGTCTACTGTGTCACCTGAAAAGATTTAATTGGGTTAAAGCATGGGACATTTTGACACACCATAGCATTGCGTCCATCATCATCATTCCTCCATCTTTGTTCTGTGCAATTGAGAACACAAGACCAAGGATCACACTTCTTTTATCTGTCCCCGTCCCCCATATTTCCAGCACAGTGATAAGCCACTTAATGAGAATGTTGAGCCTGACCAAACTTGGAAAAGAAAAAAAGTTACAAATCCTTTGCTTCAGATTCTTTTTGGAATTTAGCTAACCATAAATAAATAAATAAATTCATGAAAATAAATTACAAACCCAACTGCGTGCCTTGCTCTGAACTATGTGTTTGACGTTAAAAACAGAGCCTCTCTCATTTAAAATTGAAATATGAAACATTGTGTGTGATTATTTTTTTTTTCCCTTTCAAAGACAGAGCCACGGTCACAGAAATAATTTAATATACTGCATCACATTTCCCCTGCAATTGTGCCAATTTTGATTACACATTTCCAGAAGCTGCTGTTTGTTGTGGTTCTTTGACTACTACCTGGCCAAAGGGATGAATGGCTTGTCTGTCCCAGCAGCTCTGGCCAGGAACCCTCAGCTGTTATATGCTGTAAGTGGTGAAAAAAGAAAAGGAAGGAAGGAAGGAAGGAAGGAAGGAAGGAAGGAAAAGAAAAGAAAGAAAAGAAAAGAAAAGAAAAAAAGAAAAGAAAAGAAAAGAAAAAAGAAAGCAAAGCAAAGCAAAGCAAAGCAAAGAAAAGAAAGAGCCTTTGGGTGATTATTTGCCCTGGGCTTGGTGTTCTGGAGCCCTTAGATCCTGCAGCTCAGCATCTGTACCTTATGTGTGAGAGCCAAGGAACTGAGGAAGATGTTGAGACAGGCAACACACCCAAAACAGATTTAATAAAAGACCTCATTCCTTTCCACTATGTTATTTTGTGAGATACTTCATGGGAATTGCCAGTTGAGAGACCCATGGAGCCAAAGTGGAGCATGGACAACCACAAGCAGTGAGCTGTCTTTACAGGCTGACTCCTGGTCTACACACAGGAAAACCTGAAAAGGAGAGACCTCTCCCACCCACAGGCTTTCTGCAGGGGTACAGGAGCGGGACTAGAAAGCACGTCAAGTACCGGGACCTGAATTTTCATTCTAATTTGGCCATCCATTCGCTGCTTCGGAAGCGAAGTCGTGTGTGGGGCTCAGAATTCCCATCCATAAACGGAGAAGCCTTGAATCTCTAAGCCCTTCTGGTTCTACCCTCCCGTGATACCCCATCATTATGCTCTTTGCAGGGGAACGCCGTGTGATATGGGGAAACCAGTCTGGAGCCAAACACCATGGTTCACTTCTGCTGTAGTCTTTGCTGCCTTCTTGCTGCATGATTTTACCCAAGCTTTCCCCCTCCTGAGCCTTGGCTTCCCCAAATGTAAAATGAGGAAGGGAGTACACAAACCTGCTGAGCTCCTTTTGGATGTCCTGGCATCCCATTACTCTCTACCCTGTTGTTGCACCGGAAGGCTGTAGCCTATATCCCATGGATCCCACACCAAAGTAGAAAGAAACCTGTGGAAACTTCCACCAGGCATTCACAGATGCTTCCTTTTCTTGTTACTAGAATTTCTACTCCAGAGAGAGGATTATCTCACAGATGGAGGACATAGGGCTGCCCTGAGTTTAATCAAAACTTGCACCTTCTCCTATATTTACTTTTGTTCCTACTGGTGTAGGAGTGTGGGGTGGAGAGTAGGGGCTGGGGGTGGGTTCCAGACCCCACATTTATGTTCTGATCCTTCTATTTATAAAGTGCTCTCAGGTCCCATGTGTATTTTGTGTTCCCCACCCTCAACCCCAGTTACATTCTGGATTCCAGCCCAAACACGTTCGCTCAGATTGCACCCGTTATCTAGAAAACCTGTGCACCTGTTCCTGACACATTCCCTTCAATAACAGGTAACCATGATCATACTATTACTACTACTACAACAATAATAATAAAAAAACAGTTATCACTTATTCAGTAATCATTACAGGCAAAATAATGCTGTGTGATTTACACACCTATCTCATTTATTTCTCACAACTCCCCTGTGGATAGGTTTTATTTCCTCCACTCTATTGATATGGAGACTGAGACGGAGGCAAAGTGATCATGTAACTTTCAGTGGCTGAGAACCAACTTAGAGTCTGACGTGTCTGAATTACCTGCCCTGCTCTGAAGCTAGCATCTCTTGTGTTGCAGTTTACTCTTGGAGATGGATCTTGCCCTCCAGATCTCCTAAGGTCCAAATCCATGGATAGATCTCTCTATATCTCTCAGCTTGCCAGGTACATGGCAGGTACCCAAGAGATAGTGGATTCTTGGTCTCATTTAATCACATCCGATTGGAGGAAAAGATGTTAAGAGAGGGTAAGAATCTTCTCAAGGTCACACACCTAATGTAAATGGCAGAGCTGAGATTCAAGCAGAAACCTACAAGACTATAAATTGCATGAGGTTCTGGATTGTCACAGCGTGCCCGTACAAATGTCAAGCTTTTTTTTTTTTCCTCTTTTTAACCTTTTGGGAAAAAAGCATCAGGTTGTACTGAGGGCATGACGATCTGGGAGTAGCAAGTGAAAGCAACCTGGATCCAGAGGGTTCTGGTGGCTTCTCTGCTTGTGTTTTGCTAAGCAAGATTGGAGGGAGTGGGGTGCAAGGTGGTAAAGTTGTTGCTGGCATAGAATTCATTTAGCTTCCACTTGAAAGTCCTCTCTCTTTTAAATACATATTGATTAGAGGCCAAATACCTCAGTTCTATTCTTAGCTCAGCACTTTAATTACAATGTACAGGCTTAGTTAAGCCTGATGGTTCATTTCTCTGCCATCCTCTACCCCCATCCTCTTTTTAACTTACACATCAGAATAATATGTTGAAATGGCTTTCTTTAAAAAAAAAAATTAAAAATGACCCTCAAGCAAAATATATCACAGTCATATTGAAATTACAACCTTAATGGCCCACAGAGCCATTTCCCTTGACAGGCTGATTTTCAAAGGCAAACTTTAAATATACAGTTATATAGTATTTATAGTTATATAATAATATTAACAACAATAATGGCAATAATCATCTTCTGGCATCTGTTCTGTGCCAGATACTATGTTAAAACAAGTATATGCACTATTTCATTAAATCTAATCAACATTTTATTAAGAAAGTACTATTACTACTTCTATTTTGCGGAACTGGGGTTTAGAGAAGCTAAGGAATTTGCCCAAGGTCATTTAGCTGTGAGTGAAAGAGTCTGGAAACTTTCTGGCCCTGGAGGCTGTGTTTTTAATTATTAACATAAACTGATTCTCTTAGTCAAGAAAGGGATGCTGGTTCCAGAGCCACAGATTGGCCTCAGAAGGGCTACCCCACAAGGGGAGACACCCATCCTTTTAGCTGAATGGGAAGTGTGTATGTGAGTGACTTTGATTTTTTTTTTTATGGTTAAGAGAATTTAAGGAACTTTTCTAGATGTCAAAGAGCTTTACAGCAGAGAACAGACCTCAGTGACTACCAACAGCAGTTATTAATGCCTCTTCCACTTCAATATCATTTCATAGTTAGTCTGCAAAGTTCACAGGTGCCATAATGTTTTGTGAGGTAGCTTATTCAGATGAATGTTTAGCACAGAAGATTAAATGTTTTGCCTCGGGCCATAGAGTTAAAAGTAGAAGAGCCAAGAACCAGATCTTTGTCTTTATGTTCTAGGTACAGGGCTCCTTTTTTTTTCTTTTTTTTTTTTCAGATAAGGAAAAGAGTTTGAAGGATTGATTGATTGATTGATGATTGATTTATAGAGAGAGAGATGGAGGGCAAGAAGGGGAGGGGCAGAAAGAGAGAGAAAATCACACGCAGGCTCAGTACCCAGCATAGAGCCTGGACCTGGGAGCTCGATGTGGGCTCCCAGTCTCATGACCTTGATATCATGACCTGAGCTGAAATCAAGAGTTGGAAGCTTAACCAACTGAGCCACTCAGGCATCCCAAGTTTGAGGGATTTTTAAGTGTCTTGGCCAAAATCAGTCATTTGGTAGCAGAGTCAACACTACTGCTAGAGACACCAAGTAAAAACGAGAGCAAAACTGTGCTTTGGGTACGTGACCAGAAATATTATAACACCATTAAGTCCTTCCAAGAACTGGAAAGATCCAGATGATGAAATGGGCTTTCCAGGACTGATAGGATCCAGCTCCTCCTAGACATAGGGAAAGGATCCAGAATTTTCTTTCCTCACTACTCTCTACGCTGTTCTTGCGCAGGAAGATCTCAGAAATGAGATCCTAGAAGATATGAAAGTCAAGATTTAACCTGGCCCAGTTTTCTCTGCAAAACTCTGAGATCTATCCCTGAATCCTGTCAGGATGATGAAGCTGCATTGCAAGTATGGATTCAAAGTAGTGGCATCTACTCTGTATGAAGATGTCTACCAAAATGTTCATTCCAAATGGAATCTAGATCATGGGGGAAGAAGGCTGAGATGCAGCATTATTTACATCACTAATTATTATTTTTAAATATAATATTATGTTTTTTCCCATTTTGTACATTTCACTTTAGATCGAACCTTTCAAGTTGTAGAAGTGTAAGAGATGGGTTTCTTAGTGATGTCCATTGGTAGGCTGAAACAAGAGGAAGACAGAGAGCCCTGGGCTTTCTCATGGAAGCTTGTTTGAGATGTCAGTTCTAGACTGGTTTGTAACTTAGATTTTGTGTGCGTATATGTTTTTTATTCTATCCTGGTGATTTTTTCCAGACTGAATCTACTATTGTGGTTTCGGTAAAAAAAAAAAAAAAAAAAAAAAGAGGATAGCTGGGATAAAATTCTATGGTATGTGTAGTTTGCTATTTTATGTGGAGAGTTGGAAAGTGAAGAGGGCCTTAAAATAGCATGAGGCTACTCCATCCAAGCAGAGGCTCAGGGAAGGGGTAGCTGAGGCCCTACATTGTGGGTTGGTACAGAGGCTAGGACAGTCAAGGTGCCACACCCTGGTTACCTTCTCTGTCTCACAGCCTGACTCCTTGCTGCTCTTCAAATATGGCAGGCATGATTCTGCCTCAGGACCTTTGCACTGGCTGTTACCTACACTTGAAATTCTGTTCTTCCAAGATGGCTCCCACACTTTCTTCAGCTCATTCAAAGGTCATTTTTCATTGTCTCGATGAAATTCACTCTGACCATCCTATTTTGAAGTGCAGCTTGCATCCTTCCTCAAAAATTGCCTTGTTTTCTCCCATTGCACTTATAACTTTCCAAAGTATTTATTAATGTGAATTATTTAAGTAAATAAATAAAACACATCTGTGTATTTATTTAAATTATTTAAATACAATTAGAAACAACTTAAAAACATATATAAATACCTTTTAGAAGATGTGTGCTGAAAGAAACATGTGCTCCATCTACTTGGTTCAATGGTGAACTGAGGTGCACAGAACGGGTTTGACACTGGGAATAAGAACTCAAATATTTGTTAAAGAAATAATTGTTTATTTCACATTGCCTCCTTCAATGACTTTTCATTCTGTTTGCAAAACCTGTCAATATATTGCTTTAAAATAGTATTGGTTTAAAAGACACCAATTTTGAAAACATGCTCAGGAGATGTAACTCTACCTGACCCAAGTCATTTTCATTTTCTTTTCTTATTATTATTATTATTACTTAAATTCCAGCTAACATACAGTGTAATATTAGTTTCAGATGTATAGTACAGTGATTCAACACTTCCATACATCACCCGGTGCTCATCACAAGTGCCCTCCTTAATCCTCATCATCTATTTCCCCAATCCCCCCACCACCCTCCCCTCTGGTGACCATAAGTTTGTTCTCTGTAGTTAAGAGCCTGTTTCTTGGTTTCTTTGTCTCTCTCTCTCTCTCTCTTTTTCCTTTGTCCTTGGTTTCTTAAATTCCACATGAGTGAAATCATATATTTGTCTTTCTCAGACTTATTTTCACTCAGCATTATACTTTCTTGTTCCATCCATGTTGTTGCAAATGACGAGATTTCAACCTTTTTGATGGCTGAATTATATGTATGTATATATATACACACACACATACACACACATATGTGTATATATGTATGTGTGTATGCATGTGTGTGTGTATATATATATATATATACACACACATCACATCTTTATCCATTGATTTAATGATGAACACTTGGGCTTTTTCTATAATTTGGTTCTTGTAGATAATGCTGCTATAAATATAAGGGTGAAAGAATAAATAAATAAATAAATAAATAAATAAATAAATAAATAAATAGGTGTATGTCCAAGGCATTTTAGTTCTTTTTATATATATTTTATTTAGAGAGTGAGTGCGAGCACAAGTGCAGGGGTAAAGGGAGACTGAGAGAGAATCTCAAGCAGACTCCATACTGAACATGGAGCCCGATGTGGGGCTCAATCCCCAAACCCAAAGATCAACACCTGAGCTGAAACTAAGAGTTGGACACTCACCTGACTGAGCCTCCAGGCACCCCCAAGTCATTTTAGTTTTACAGATAATATTGTTTGTCAAACCAACCAAAACCTGCTTTACAAGTAAATGAGTATTAAACTGATGTTACAGGACCTTCAAGGGGAAAGGGAAAGGAAGCAAAGGTACTTTGCCTACATTATCTCCTGGGAGCCAGGCTTTGTCATTAACCATTTTACAAAGGACAGCCTGAGGTTCGGAAAAACTAAGTGCCTTATACAGTCTACACAGATAGTGAAAAGAAGAGGCATGATTCCAATTGGTTATTCCTGACCACAAAACCGATGGTTAACGACAACATGCACTATCTTCAAACTATAAATTCTGTAGAGATAATAGTTATAGACGTCTTGTGCGTTAGATGCTGGTATGCCACCCAGATAACCACCATTAGCACCAAAGGACTTATCTGCCCCAACGTTAAGACTGCTGATCATGTCAGCCCTCTAGATACCAGTCTTCTTCCACCACAAAGGAGTCTCCTCAGCCAAGACTGCAAGGTCAGGCCATATCCGATGACTCTTCATTGTGGGGTTCAAAGGCCTGGCCTTTTGGCTCATTGGAACAACTCAGCAGGACCACCCAGTTCCAGGGCTGCCTGTGGGATCAGCTGGGGCCTCTGTTGTAACTGCATCACCACTCAATTCCTTCTTCTGCCCCTTAGTGTCTACACTCCGCCATGGGTATATCTCCCAAAAGTGCCTCATAGTAAAGTTGTGACACACAAATCTCTGCCCCAGAGTTGATTTCCAGGGAACCTGCTCAGAATCAGTTTATTAGGTGATATCATTGAGTTTTAAAGAATTGCAATAGTGGCAGCAGTAGCATACTCCTAAAATCCAATCTCACATTGAAGGGAGTCTTTAGAACCCGCAATTCCACCAATGTTGCAGCACTCTCTCTTAACTTCCAGAAGCAGATTGAAAAAATGACTGTGATATACGGCTTTACCCTCGTAGGGTCATCTATTTCCTCCTTTAGCTTAGTCTGAGATATCAGAGTGACTTAATAGTCATCACAGCCAGTAAGAAACTGCCCCTGAAAACTCCTCCATTCAATAAGTGAGGCCCACTGTGTGCAGGGTATTATGTTCGTTTTACTTGAACAAACCAAAGATGCATAAAACTACCCCTGAAAACTCTTCCATTCAGTAAGTAAGACCAATTATGTGCTGGATATTAGTGCATGACATTCAAAGACAAAGATGCATGAATTTAGTTCTTGCCCTCAAATAGCTCTGGGTTTAGAAGGTGGTTTTCTAACTTGTATGCATGGGCACCACCCATGGAGCTTGATGAAAACATCCATGATTGGTCTTGGAATAGCATCTAGGAATTATTCCTACTTAATTTTTATACTCTAATATGAGTGGTCCATGAACCACTTATGGAGAAAATCAAATCCAATAGGTGATATAAAACATGCATTGCTTGATCTACTCTGAGTGTAAATCCTGTGGTAGAGACATATACTCTACTGGGGAGAGATAATGTTTTAATTAATCTATATACATTTACAGAGAAACCATTACATGTCAAATACTATGATAGGCTCTGACAGAGAAGAGATGAACAGTTCATGGTTCTTCTCAAAAAGCTTAATTAGAGCTGGACAAGCCATTTATATCTGCCTTTACTTACCTATTTATTTCACCATTTAATTAATCTCTCCATTCAGTAAGTGTTTAGTGAATACCTACTCAAATGAAATCAGCTATCAAAATGACAAATAAGGAAACATGTGATAAGTACCCACCCAGAAGTACCAATATCCTTCTATGGGAAGATTGACAGTTTAACTTCCACATAGTCTTCATTCAGTATTTATGTTCTGATTAATTAAAATGCTTCCTATGGCAATGAACAAACAGTCATCATGAGGTGGTAATCATCTTGATATAAAGATATTTGTGACCAACATAGGACCATGCTAATTCCCTGTAGTTTACGAACTAGGACAGGGAGGGAGAGTAGTAAGAGATCCCTCTGGTTTGCCTGACTCAAATGAGCCATTTTTGAATTTGGAGAATTTCATAATCGTCAGTCAGACTGGCCCGTGCTAGCACTTTTTTGGATTTCTAGGAAAATATCTGGTATGTGTCATGGTGAGGAAATGCTCAAACAAGGAAAGGGACTAAATGAAGACTCATAATCACTTACAAAGAATTTACCAAGAAATAGAGGTCTGTGCGGTGTAACTGAGAACTTGCACAATGCAGTTGCAGGAAATACCAGCTCCATGACAGGTGGGGCTGTGTTCTCCCCTCACCCGCCCAAGGCAAGCAACAGGAATTTGTTCTAGCTTTTTTCCCAAAGAGGCGGATGGAGCCACAGAACCCTTCTAAAATCACAGACTGCAGACATCCATGACCAGTTAATTATAATGGGCACAAGAGATGGTATCTGGTTTCCATTCCTAGTACAGTGGCTTGGATTTGAGAGTGTGGAGGTTTGGGATTTGGGTCCAGTTTTTCTCGCAGGTTCTCTGGACATCAGTTTACTAGTATTTCTAGTGGATTACTTATTTATGCATCTATGTGTCTAGGAAAATCAAAGGTGAGAGAATACAGGAATCAGCATTGAGACAAGAAAGTCTAAACTGCTCATAAAGAACAGGACTCTAGGGATGCCTGGGTGGCTCAGCGGTTGAGCGTCTGCCTTCAGCCCAGGCGTGATCCTGGAGTCCTGAAATCAAGTCCCACATCGGGCTCCCTGCATGGAGCCTGCTTCTCCCTCTGCCTGTGTCTCTGTCTCTGTCTCTCTCTCTTTCTCTCTGTGAATAAATAAATCTTAAAAAAAAAAAGAACAGGATTCTACTTGACATGCCTCCCTCAACCCTGTGCTCTCAACTCCTGATGTACCTGCCCTCCTGCAATCTAGTTTTGGGGCCATTTTGAACCTATTTCATTTTCCCTAGTGCCTTTTAACTCTGTTACTTATACCTTGTGATAAATTCTGTTCCCTTTGCCTGAGCAAACTTCTCCCTCCCCTCCTTACCTCAGTCTCTACACCTGACCCAATCCCAAGCTACTTGAATGCATGACTTTTCACTATCACTTGAATACATGATTTATTCCAACTCACTCTTTGACTTCTTTGAGTGCAAAGACTATACTTCTTGATCTCCATTCTTTCTGTAGTGCTTCACGTGTTGTCAGCACATAGTAGGTGCCCAACAAATACATTTGAGTTGCTGAAGATAGCAGCAAGCATTTGTTGCTGATAATGATGACCGTGATGATTGTTTCTTCCTTATTTTATACTATACTAGTCTCTTTTTAACTGCTTTCTGCCTTATTCTATATTCTATGTAATATATGTTTATTTAATAAAATTAGTTATTAATTAGTTAACAAAAGAGAGAATAACAGATACTCATAAAGAATGAGAGATTTGATTTTATGTTTATCCCATTAACATTTACTGAGCACTTTCTTTGTGACAGAAAATGGAGAATTAAGAATATGGCACTGTCTCTTTCAACAGAGAAATCGGTCTAGCAATGGAGATAGACAGAAAGTAATTGACTGACCATGAAGTGGGTGCTAATCATTTGTTCATGTTAATTGAATACCTGCTATATTTCAGGCACTGTCCGAGGCAGTGGGACATATAGGTGAGCAAAACAAAGAACTGTCCTCAGGAAGCTCCTGTTAACAGAGCTGTGAGTAGGACTCTGAGGAGGTATGAAGTGCAAGGGAAGAAAAGCCCCACTCAGGATGGGAGTTCAGAGATGGCTCCTCTGAGGAGGTGACATTTTTCCCAGTCTGAGTGGAATGAACCAGTACTAACTCCTAAGGATGAAAGAATACCTATTTAATTATGAAACATCTAAGGCCTGGTAGATGTGATTGGGGGAGCAGAGTTTTTGGCATCTAATAGATGCTTGATAAATGTGTCATTCTGGAGGAATAATCCCAATCCAAAAATGAATAAAAAGTGGTCCTTCCCTTGAGGATCATGCATTCTAGCAGGGAAAAGGATGAGGTACAAGATGTGAGCAAGGGGAGAGGCTGACAGAAAATAGAGCTGAAGTTCTAGAACTCACACATTCCTCTCTTCCCACCATCTTCCCCAACACCCACTGGTCATTCCGTCCTCTTCACCAAAAATGAATATTCTTCTTGGGAGTTCTAAGTTCTGTGGTGTATCTGTTTCCTTTGCTGGGTGCTCCACCTTGGCCTCCTCCCAAATGTCTCCTGCAAATGTTTATTTTTATTAATGTTGCATATACAAAGCAGGAGATAGGGAAAGGGGTGAGCCAGAGTCATTTACGAAAGCACTTTGGCGCTGTGCTCCGGAAATCATTTCCGTAGGAGGCTGCCCTGGACAAAATGCACTTATCTTCAGACCTCCTATCCCTACTTCCAAGCAGAAACCATTGCAGTTTTTATTTACAATCAAGAGCTTCATGGAGTTCTAGGCCAAAAGCTTTCTTTCCTGAAAAGCTGGTGGTGGCCTCCAACATTCCATCCTCACCTTAGATGAGAATGCTTTTTGCTATTTGCTCCAAACAAATAATGAGTCCTCTACCTGGGCCAGAAGGAGAATTGGGGGTCAATGGATACTTAAGCTACTTATTTGTGCATATCCTTTACCCAGGCACTGAGGGCACAAGACATAGGATCCTGAAAGAGCAGAAAGGGACTACATTTTTTAAAGATTTTATTTATTTATTTATTTATTTATTTATTTATTTATTTATTTATTTATTCATTCATTCATTCATTCATTCATTCATTTATTCATTCATTCATTCATGAGAGACACAGAAAGAGAGGCAGAGACATAGGCAGAGAGAGAAGCAGGCTCCATACAGGGAAGCTGATGTGGGACTCGATCCCGGGACTCCAGGATCATGCCCTGGGCCAAAGGCAGATGCTAAACAGCTGAGCCACCCAGGTGTCCCAAGGGACTACATTTCATTGAGGACATGCCACACATCACCATCCTTGACACATATGACTTTATAAAATCCTCATTAAATAGATATCCCTATCCCACTTCAGAGATCAGAGAAGGAGGGAAATGAGGAAGGAGGGATAGATGAACAGAGGGAAGGATGTAGGACTTGAGGTTCTGTAACTTGTATGATGTCCCACAGCTGGTGAATAGGCTCTCTATCCATTTTCCCTCCATCACATCCAATCAAGCTTTCTCTTTCACCTCTCCACCAAAAAGTCTTCTCAGCAAGGTCATCACTGACACCCACCTGACAAAACCCATAGTCAATTCTCAGTCTGCATTTTGGTTTACCTGTCAACATAGTCAGTCAACATTCAGCATATTCAACGTATTCACTTCTTCATCACCTCTCGAGAAACACTTTCTTCACTCGGCTTCCAAGACATCATATACACTCTTGGGTTTGCTGGCTCCTCACCACCAGGTCTTTCTCAGTCTCTTACCTGAGTTTTGCCCATTAACCTGATGTCTTCATAGTGTACTATGTCAGAACTCAGTCCCTGGGCCATCCCTTTTCTCTGTCTACATTTAATCCCTGGATGATGCCATTCTTCATCATGGCTTCAGATATCATTGACACATTAACAGCTCTTTTTGCCCTGAACACCTTCTCTGAACTTCAGATTGGTATGTACAACAGAGTACTTGATATCTCTCTTTGGAAGTCTCAAACTTATTATTTGCAAAATCAAAATCTATCTTTTCCCATCAATCCCACTCCTATGGTGGATTCCCCAATCTCAGTTCCCGGCAGCCCCATCTTTCCCAGACAACGGCAACAAATAAAACCTTCTCCTCCTCTCATTCTCCACACCCACTTGGACAAGATATATGGTTTGAGTTGCCTTCCTAATACATCCTGGATCCAGCTAGTGTTTGCCATCCACAAGATATTAGCCTGGTATAAGCCTCCATCTTCTCGCACTCAGATGACTGGTGATCTTCCTTCCTTCGCATTTGCCCAATAAGCCTGGTCTCAACTTGGTGGCCAATGTGATCCTGGTAAACCTGTCAGTTCTCTGCCAAAGTTTTCAAAACCATTGACAGGGTATGACTCTATCTGGCCTCACATTTCTTTTCTGAGTCCCTCACCTATCCGTCCCACCCACTCCCCACACACTCTGCTCCAACCCCACCAGCCTTTTTGCCACTTTCTCTCCCTGGAATTCTGTCCCATAGCTATCTACACAGCTGGATTCCCCTCTCCTTCAGCTATTCATCTGAATGTTACTTTCTCAGGATCCAGCTGTGTACTTAAAATTGCACCTAAGCATTTTCTTTCTGCCTCCCTTATTTTATTCTTCTCCTTAACACTTACCACCATCTTATATTCTGTATGTCTTATTTCTTCTCTCCCCCCACCCCACAGTAGAAAGTAAGGCTTTTCAGGGTGGAGCTTTGTGCTGGTTTTTCCACTGCTACCTGTTAGAGAAGCATATACTACATATTGGAATCTCAATTAATATTTGTTAAATAAATAAACACAATGGGAAGGGAGGTATCAGTGAGGTTTGGTATAGGCAAGTAAGGCTTCATGGAGGAGGAGAGAAAAACTCTGTTGAGTACTTACTGGGTGCAAGACAGGCACTAAGTTAAACATATCCATTATCTGGTGAAATCCTCCTGTCAATCCTCTGAAGTAAATATTATTGTTATTTCCATTGTACAGATTAGAAAGCTGAAGTGTCAAAGGCTAACTTATGTCTTCTCAAGATCACTAGAATGATTTATATAGAAAGCCATGAGCCAGCTTTCTTTCTCTCTGGTTGCCAACCATGGGATACAGTTTTAGAAATCTCTCATAAGAATGGAACTATTCTACGCGAATTAAAGAAATCAAAAGAAGTCACATTTAAAAAGAACTCTGGGAGATGAGCTAGGGGTGGTGGAGGAGGAGGTGGGCAGGGGGTGGGGGTGACTGGGTTACGGGCACTGAGGCGGGCACTTGATGGGTTGAGCACTGGGTGTTATTCTATATGTTGGCAAATTGTACACCAATAAAAAATAAATTTATAAAAAAAGAACTGTTAATACATTTGTTTATTTTTTTCAGGAACTATTATGATTTAACTCTCATAACAATTCTATTATAGTATGGGATCTATGCACAAGGAAGAAAAATGAATGGAGCATTCCCTGCCCTCAATGAGCCCACAATCTAGCAAAGCTGATGTTAAAATGAAATTATGAGTATCTTAATAGCTTTGTGATTTAGGAGCACAGAGGAAGGAGCAATTTATTTCATCAGGATGGAATCAGACAAAGAAGGCTTCAGAGAGATGACATCTAAACTTGACCCTACAGGTAGGGGAAAACTTTGCATTCAACCCAGGGCTGCAGAAGGAGCAAAGGATAGAGCATGGCCTATGTGGACCTACTCAGAGAGAAGAGTTTAATAGAGGGGAAAAAAGGTAGATCTGGGACTTTGCCCTAAAAGCAATAGGAAGCCATGGCCAGATTTTGTCTGTGAAGTGGCCTGGTCCTATCTGTGCTTTGTTGAGATGACTCTGACTCTCATTATGGAGCATGATGATGGCAGGAGATAAAAAAGGAAGACAGGATGCTGAGATAGGGGACCTTCCAACATCAGGAAGAGACGAATTGGTCAGTGTGGTGACAGGTGAAGTGAGGATGATGGGTCATGATGTAGGTACACATACTTAGAGTGCTACAGTTAGTTTCTCACACTGGGATGTCCTTGAAATCACCTGGGGAGCTTTAAGCAGTTCTGTTACTTAAAATTGATACTCTATAGCTCAAGCCAGTTGAATCAGAATTTCTGGGGATGGAGCAGGGCATATAAATAGTTTGTAAAGCTCCTCAGATAATTCCAATGTGTAGCCAGGTTTGAGAACCATTGGTTTATGAATTATAGGCCTGGATGACTAACTGGATGTTATCAGGGAGGAAGAAGGATGACTAGAGAAGATGAGATTTTCCAGCCCACATGATTGTTTCAATATCTTCTCTAAAGAATCAGGCTGGCTACAACTGGTACTTGATGAGTAGCCTTGAGAAAATGACATACTTCTCAGCTATAAAAAATGGGAAATTTACCTTATGAAATTATCGTAAAGTTTAAATGAGGTAATGCATTTAAAACACCCAGCTTGGTGCCAGGAAAATGGTGGAAGCTCACAATTTTTTATTAATTATTTAATTCTGTTACACAAGAATGAGTCTACAGGAAAAAGAATGGTTTCCAGCTGAGGGATACATATTTGGTTCTCAACCTATTGTATTTAGAGTGTCTGTGGGCTACCTAGTAGTCATTTGGAAATAATGCTTTAGTGTTCAAGAGGTAGTTCAGAGCTGTATGGGAAATTTGGTACTGTGTGGTACCGGCTATTGTGCAAGCCACACAAAGACCCTATCACTCAGAGGGAAAATGTAGTGAGGGAGGTGGGTGGCAGGCTAGGGTATTGGGTAGATGCAAATCCCACAAGCCTCAGTTTCCTTCTCTGTGAAGTAATAGCACGTTTCAGAGCATTTCTGAGAGAGTTAAATATGATGCAGATAAAGCACATTAAAAAATGTGGACTATTCAAGGCATCAGAATACAAAAAGCCAGAAGAGAAAAAAGGGAGAGAATTTTCAGAAGAGCAGCTTGTCAAGGAACAAAAAGGTTCCAAGTTGGGGGGTGGGGGGGAGCAATTGTGTCAAATACATAAAATAAATCATTTTGGGCCAGAGTGTTCTCATCAGTATAATGAACTCTTGGATAAAAGGGTATTTACATAAGTGTTAATTTATTGTCCTCCTTTGAATATGAGCTTCCTAGCATTGAAAACAAAGAGGGGAATGCAATCAGTTACAAGGTTCAAACACTACTTTTCAAGAGGAAATAGTTATTTGCTGGCTGAAAGGCTGAAATCAATTTCTTTCCTGGGTCCTCCTCATTGGAGGATTAACGTGGGCTTTGATGGGAGGTGTCCTCTTCAATAGCTCTAAAATGCTTTTTAGAATGAGTTTTATGAGGTTCTTTCCCATAAAGTCTCTGTGTTTACATTGCTCCATAAATGCATATTTACTAGGGACCAGATGATAATAATAGTGTCTAATATTACCATAATAATGAAATCAGCCCACCATTTAGCAAGCATTTATTACATGTCAAGCACTGGGCAAAGTACTTCATTGACAATGTTTTTAATGCAGCCCCAGAAGAAGCAAGAGGGCAAAGCATTATTAACATGTTTTCCACGTTGCAAATTTGAGGTTCCAAGAAGCTCAGTGACCACTCAAGATCAAACCAACGATATGGCTAGGGTTTAAAACCAAGTCAACCTGCCTGCAAGGTCCATGCTTTTAAAGCTACTCTGTTCCAGAGCTTAACCTACTATCTTGTAAACATGGTTTCCAACATGACTGGCTGAGGGAGAAATCAACTGGGTTTATTAGGGAGGAGAAGAGGTTCTGAAAGGTGAAATGAATTTCCTAGGGTCCCATGAGTTTTTGGATGGAGGTGCCATATGCTCAGCCTCTCCCAGGTAACGTTGTTCCATGTTCTATCCTGTCAGATGTAACACTGGTTGCCATGAACAGAGAACTGAGTTTCTTATGTTCCTTCCCTCTATGGGCAGAGGGTATTTTCAGAAAAGTCTAGAAAACGTCAGATCCATTTGGTTAGAATTCCTGACTCCTAAGTGATAATAAAGAACATTGCTATCTACGTATTCTTTCTGCACAAATTGCCAATTTTTCTTTTAAGGGGTGTCAGTGGCAAGTGGGGGAAGACTTTGAGTAGGGGAGATTTTGCCCAGATGATCCGGATTAGAGACACATCACAAGGGTACACCCTCTCCAGGGAAGCTTTGTCAACCAATCTACTTGCTCTTACAATTTACACTCTATCCCTCCTCAGATACAAAGAAAAAGCCCTCCTGCACTTCAAACCGCAGAGCCCTGCCAAGTACTCTGCCCTCATCAATCTCCATTCAAATGCCAGCAAAATGACCCTACGGATAAAGGCAGTGAGTTAATAAATCAGCATCCTTTTAAAGAATTTTCTTTTAACTGACACAGAGAATTGGAATGGCTACCTTAGCAAAGGAGGGAGTGATATAATACAGCATGTTGTTTAGACCCTCAGGACCGACCCACAGTCCCAGTTTCAAACCTGCACAGGGTTGTTTACAACCTATGTGACTGAAAAAAAGTCCTTTACCTACTGAGAGCCCACTTCCTCATTTTTAAAAAAGACCATATTATTTGCACCTATTTCCTATGATGGTTGGAAATGGTGTCCAGGAAGATTGCGTGTTTGCACGTGGAGGGGCGCCCATAAGCAAACACTTGTAGGTTCCCTCCACCCATTAGTTACCTGACTGGGACAAGGAATGAGGAATTCATAGCTCAGCAACATCCCTATTTTCTCTGGGATATTTCTGTCCTCTGAGAACACGTGCTCTGGTTTACCCTCTGCCATTGTGTTGAACTAGGCAGCAAAAGGCCTCAGACGTGCCCAAGAGGCCTGGGGATGCCCAAGGCTGCTATGACCAGGTGGGCAGCTCTGACTAATTCTGGAAGACACCACTGCATGATCTCAAACAGCTCTTCCAGTAAGAAAGTCAACATATCCCCTTTTATCTGCCCAATTCCTTTGTGTAACTTGGTTAAACAACCTTAAAACTTGAGAGACTTCCTAAAATCCCTAAAAGTGTGAATGCAATCATGTGAATCAAGTGATTAGCATGATGCTCTTGATTCTGTTTGGGAGGCATAGTTTCGGGTGTACTCCCTTCTGATGGGGACTCTATGTGGCCTGAGAGCCAGCATTCTAATTGATACACCTCTTACTCATTATTCATCACAAATTAATTATTGAAGAGCCAGCCAGGTGCAAAGTTTTGTGTTTGGAGCTGTGTATAATGCAGGGATGAAAAAGTGA
Source organism: Canis aureus (assembly GCF_053574225.1). NCBI lineage: Eukaryota > Metazoa > Chordata > Mammalia > Carnivora > Canidae > Canis > Canis aureus. The sequence continues at coordinate 71,683,201 of NC_135620.1, forward strand.
ATCTCATCCACCAGGGATTTACCACCAGATGAGGAAAAGAAAAAAAAATGCCTATTTGTATAGCCAGATAGGAAAGAAAATACACCTTGAGAATCAGATGAGCTGCTGTGGGAAGCTGGAACATAGCAGGTGAAATTAATTGTTTTTATTACGTGAGGAAGTTTTTGATTGCCATGAAATTGCAATGAGATCTTGAGTAAGTGTGTTCCTTTCTTTGGGTCTTGGGTTCCACATCTGAAAGTAGAAGAAGGTCATTGAACGACGTGGTCTACTAGCATATTCCCGGGGCAGACATGCTCTAATCCAGTCTCCTATACTGAGAGTGCCGTAATGCGGGGCGGACCTTGAAAGAATCCTTGTCGTGCCTTGAGAACCTACCTCTATGTGCCCACCTTACTGCTGCATGATTTCATGGTATCCCAGGGCATACACCCGAAAAGTGATTCATGCATCTTCTTGATCACATAACACTCCTTGCATCCACCTGGGTATTATCTTCACTCTGTCTTTAGTCAAAACTAAAACCTACTTCAAAAAGAATGAGATGTGTCCCTGGTCTTGCCCAGGCAAACTGTAATGGGGCAACACTAAGTTTTGGCTCCGTCTGTACATAGGCAAAGACTTCTCAAAAATCCCAAGGGAAGCCCCATGTTGGGGTGGAGAAGTTGGCACTTCCACACTTCCCATCAGGAGAGGGGGGATCAGAGGGTTGGAAGGAGCACAGGCTGGAATCAGAAAAGCCCAGCTCTTAGTTCTGTACAGCAGTTGCCCAATTCTAAGAAATTAGGGGATCCAGCCAGTCTCTCTCCTGGTTACCTTAACTACAGAATGGAAACAGACAACCACCACCCACACTCCCATTCCTCACGTGGGTAGGCAAGTTAGGGTGAGAGAAGGAAAAGAGGGGATAAGGATAATAGTGATTATTTACTGAGTGGTTACTATGGGTAAGAGTAGGACAAGATATGATGATAGTAATAGTGATTATTTGTTGAGTACTTAGTATGTGCCAGGTGCTGGTATAAGCACTTGATAGAGCATCACGTTGAATCCTGGAAACAACACTAGGAGACAGTTAACATTATTATCCTAACTTCACAATAAGGAAACTGAGGCACACAGAGTTGCAGTCAATGCATCCAAGGTCACACATCTTGTCAGTGGCCAAGCTGAGATCGAATCACTGCCTGTCTCCTGAGCCTCTGGCCAGTACTGCAGTTCTGTATAGAACAGCTCCTGCCACAGCCAGATGTAACAGGTCACATTTTTTCCATTGGTTTCAGCTTCTTCGTCAAAAAATTTAAAAATTTAAAAAAATACACCCCCCCAATGGCTTTTTCCCTCAAAGGGAATCCTTTCCTATCTGCCTCCTTCCCTCCATTCTGCTGACATTGCCCTGGTCCACAGGAATTTTTTGCCTCTCCTCCAACCTGGATGCTCTGAGGCTGCTTCTCACCTAGCCACCTTTCACAGCAAAGCCTGTGAGATACTTCTCAAAGCCAGCACTTACCTGCACTGCTCAGTGACAAATCCCCTTTAACACGGAAAACAAATCTTTCTCATTCCAGTCCTGCATGGACCTTCGGCCTCAGCCCTTGTCACTTTTTAAAAAAATGTACTTAAAAAAATAATAAATAAATAAATAAATAAACAAACAAACAAACAAACAAACTTTATTCTTGGGGCTCCTGAGGGGCACAGTCAGTTAAGCGTGTGACTCTTGGTTTCAGCTGAGGTTGTGATCTCAGGGTCATGAGCTCGGGCCTGACATCAGGCTCTGCACTTAGTGTGGAGTCTGCTTGGGTTTCTCTCTCCCTCTCCCTTTGTCCCTCCCTGCTCTTTTTATATAAAATAAATAAATATTAAAAAAAATAAAAATATACTTTATTCTCAGAGTATGTTTCTGCTGCTTCCAACAAATGGCTTAGTTTTCCTTGACTCTATAACTTAACATGTGGGGCTCCTCCAACCTGATCAATGCCCCACCTCTAGTGCCCCCCACCCTGGCAATTCTCCTTTATCCTCTGGCTGTACGTAAGTTTTCATGGGTGTCAGCACTACAGAGTACCTCCTCTGATTCTCCTTACCTGGCTTGGTTCTTCCTATGTGCTTCCACTGCAAGCTACACTGACCCCTGTTACACCCCTCCGTCCTCTGTCTGTATTTCTGCTTATTTACCTCATCAGATTGTCTGCTTCATTAGAATAAGGATGGTACCTTACTCATCATTCTGTCCTCTTCCCAGCCCCATTTTGAATGAAGTAATATATAAAGAAAAGGATGAAGGAAATTCAGCGTTGCAAATCATAGAAATTAGAATCCAGCGCCATTGCTTCCTTTGTGCTTCAAAGGGTCTCGGAAATTTGAAAAACAGTTGACTCTTAAACGACATGAGTTTGAACTGCATGGGCCCACTTCTGTGCAGATTTTACAGGACTGTAAATGTATTTTCTCTTCCTTACACTTCCTTATGATTTTCATAATAACATCTCCTTTTCTCTAGATTTATTATAAGAATATAGTATATAAGGGCACCTGGGTGGCTCAGTTAGTTAAACATCTGCCTTCGGCTCAGGTCATGATCCCAGGGTCTTGAAATCGAGCCCCATGTTGGGCTCTCTGCTCAGTGGGGATCCTGCTTTTTCCTCTCCCTCTGCCCTTCCCCCTGCTCATGCGCTCTCTCTCTCTCTCTCAAATGAATAATAACAAAAAAAACCTAGTATATAATACATAGAACATACAAAATCTGTGTCAATGGACTGTTTATATTACCGTTAGGCTTCCAGTCAACAGTCGGCTATGTGTAGTTAAGTTTTGGGGAAGTCAAAAGTTTCAAGTGGAGTTTTGACTGCAGGGAGGGGGTTGTCATCCCTAACTCCACATTGGTCAAGGGTCAGCTATACCGAAATGGCCAACAAACAGGAAATTACAGCCCACATTAAAGTCCTCAACATCCCCTCTGTCCTTATTAGATTCTAGCTTTCTGAAGACAGAAGTTGTAGTGCCTGAATGCAGTAGGACATTTAGCAGATGTGCTTGAAGCATGTCAAACGTCCATCTGAAAGTATTAGAGCTGGAAGGATTAAGAGTTTGTGGATAGCCCCACCATAAAATACTATAAGTATTTTAGATAACAGGAAAGAAGCCCTTTTGCCCTTGAATGCACTTTGATGTGAGCTGAGACAATGAGAGTCTCTCAAAAGCAAGGAAGAAAAAAAAAACTTCCAATTTTTTTTTATACCAGGGAAGATTGAAATATGAAAACTTCACATTATTAAGAATACTGTGCAGTTTCAAGTCCACTGGAGACCCTCAAACATTAATTGAATGTGAGTTGAATTAAGCAGAATTGTTTTTTTCCTCAGAGGAATTCAGGGAGTACTACTAACTGCCTATTGCTTTCAGATGATGGAAATTTCTGGGTGTCAACCGTGAAGAAAGAAAGAGGAGCAAGAAAGGAGAAGAGAGATTAGAATCACACAGATCTGGGTTCAAATTCCAGTTGTGCCATTAAATGGCTCTCCATCCCTCATGGGGCTTATTCTCATGAGCCTTTATTTTATTTTATTTTATTTTATTTTAGTTTAGTTTAGTTTAGTTTAGTTTAGTCTATAAAATGGAGCTATTGGTACTTACTATTTGGATATTATGGGGTTTTGTGAGGATAAAATGGATGGGTACTTCTAAATCTTACATTAGAATCATGTTAAAGAAATCTCTCATGTATTCATACAAGTCATATTGACATACTGTGTGCCAATGTGTCAACAACTCCGACTTTGTCTCCTGAATCATCTCATGTTTGCAGTGGAAAGCTCACTGTGGTCTTCTGCTCTTTCTCACTTACTTTCTCTCTCCCTTGTTCTCTTCATTTAAGTACACTTTATTAAAAATAAATGATTGTCCCTTCCTAGATTTCTCTTTCTGGGGTAATGTCAGGGAATCTATTGTCCTATACTAACTTGAGAACTCTATTTTCACCTCTGAACTTCTCCAGGTTCCTGAAAACACCAGTCAGTTATAGGGAGGATATGATTCCACGTCTAAACTAAGAGGTTCCTTGGATTGGGGACTTTTAGTGCTAAGATTAGGAAAGTCCCAGGCAAACTGGAAACAGACTTTTCACTCATTCACCTAGCTTTGACCTAGTGGAAAAATAGATTCAAGGATCCTATAGGGAACAAAACCGCTCATGTGTTTGTTCTTTCTTTCTTTCTCTTTTTCTTTCTTTCTTTCTTTCTTTCTTTCTTTCTTTCTTTCTTTCTCTCTTTCTTTCTTTCTCTTTCTTTCTTCTTTCTTTCTTTCTTTCTTTCTTTCTTTCTTTCTTTCTTCTTTCTTTCTTTCTTCCTTTTTTTTTTTTTTTTAAGAAAGATAGAGTGAACTTTGAACATGCAAGTGTCAGGGGATGGGTAAAGGGAGAAGGAGAGAATCCCAAGCAGGCTCCATGCCTAGTGTGAGGCCCAATGTGAGGCTCCATCTCATGACCCTGAGATCACGACCTGAGTTGTTTAACCGACTAAGCCACCCTGGTCCCCGAAAGCCCCATTGTTAGTGCTTATCATATATGGTGATAAAAACCAAGAAAAGAAAGGGCATCCTAAGGGCATTCCAGTCCAAAAGAGGGGCAACTGCCAGGCCAGCTGGAAACAGTGACCTTTAACATCCTAAAGTTGAACCTAATTTTCCAGTAGTATAAGACTCTTCCTCATCTAGTTGATCATGGAAGCGTGAATAAGAGACAGGAAGAAGGTCTGGCATGTTTTTCTTTTCCAGAAGTCCCTTCCTGGGTCTGTGAGGAACTAGGAAGTAGATTCTTGGTTCAGACACGGTGGCCCTTCCAAGTCCCTATCTGATAGTACATAATACGTGGGGTAGAGTGAGAAGTGGAGTTGGCATGAAATTGGGACACCAGAGAACTGAGTCAGAGTCCTGGCACCCAGCTGTGTGATCTCGGGCAAGCCACTTACTTTCTCAAAACCTTAGTTGTTATGGGGAATTTAACATATAACCTTTCCCAAAGAACCTTGCGAAATACTGCATGACTGTGTTGGTTCATATTATTTAAAGCAGTAGTTCTTAACTGGAGGTAACTCTACCCCTTCCCATTCCCACCCCCCACCCCACCTCTACCCCCTTGCTGGGGACATCTGACAATATCTAGAGGCATTTGGGGTTGTCATACTTGGTGGAGGATGGCACTGGCAGATGGGAGGCAGAGATTGGGGATGCTGCTCGACGTCTCATCCTACAATGCACAGGGAAACAAATGCACCTGCCAACAAAGAATTACCCAGATCCTAATTGTAGAGGTTAAGAAATCTTCATTCAGAGTTTGATAGACATTAATTATCTTTGCTACAACATTTAAAGGTAAAATCTGAATAAAAAAATTATTTTTTACATATGTGACCAATCAAAAATAGCCATCAGCCATTAGGGTCATCTCTTATTCTCTTACAGTGCACCCATATCAGAGATGAAGATACCATGATTCCTTGATTGCACTGTGTATGTGTTTTGTTTAGATAAGATTGTATTTATTTACATATTTGAGAGAGAGAGAGAGAGAAATAGAGAGGATGGGGGTGGGCAGCAGAGGGAGAGAGAGAAGCAGGTTCCCCACTGAGTAGGCAGCCAGATGAAGAGCCCAATCTCAGGACCCTGGGATGAAGACCTGAGCCAAAGGCAGACCCTTAACCAACTGAGCCCCCCAAATGCCCCAAATGTTTTCTGGTTTTACCTATAAAATTATAAAATAATAGTTGTTGAAAAATCATAGCAGGCCTATGAGTCTGTGGAATAATATTTTATGCTGTGTTTCTCTCTGGGTAAAAGATAGTCTCCATCACCTCTTAGAACTGTTGTATAGTTACCAACATTAATAGAATTCTCTTCTTTTTAAAGATTCTATTAATTTGAGAGAGAGTAAGCACAAGTGGTAAGGAGGGGCAGAGGGAAAAGCAGACTCTCCACTGAGCAGGGAACCCCATGTAGGGCTCCATCCCAGGACCCTGAGATCATGACCTGAGCCAAAGGCAGATGCTTAACTGACTGAGCCACCCAGGCGTCCTAGAATTTCCACTTCTTCTAGTTGATTCTTAGAACACTCCTGTAAGGTAAGGAGGAAAATATCCCCGTTTAATGAGTGAAAAACCCGATATGCCAGAGTCCCATGAAGACTTGCCTCGAGTCACAAAGTTATTAATTACTAAAGGAGTTTTGAGTCTCAAAACTAGAAAATTAGCAGAGCTACAGCAGCCCATAGAGATATATGCATTTGCTCTAAGATTTCCTATTTGTTTTGGCTCAACATCTCCATGAAAATCCATGGATGTTTGTCAAGCATCGACCTTCAGTTGGAAGATAACCCAAGTGACACAATTCTTGCCATCAAATTTTTGGAGACTTGTAAAAATTTTTATCTAAATATTGGGCGGATATAATAATGTTAAGAAAAAAATTTGTTGATTTTTTGTAAGTTACTCGAGGAAACAGATGTTCAAATGAATTTGCTGGGAAGCTGTGTCATCACATGAAAGTTAATTAAAAAGTTAACATAAATAATTAACTTTTTCCACATAACATATGCTGTATACTCACACATGCATATGCACAGATATGTTTTCTATTCCCAGTTGGGTTTTAAGCCCCTTGAAAGTAGTGACCTTTCTCACATCATGTGTGGGATGCTTCCTAGCTCATATGTGGGTCCTCATTTAAAGGAAATGCATGCAATGGTAGGGGACCATTAGTGAATATATTGAAAGATGGTCTAGAAAGCCAAGGCATGACTACATTGATTGATAATCCCACTTAAAGTGGGTGGTGGGTTATGGTTTTTAAAGTGTTTCCTGTGATTAACATCAGCCCCCTCAAATCAGTAGGACTCTCTTCGGTGAGCTGAATGGAGGTGTCCTCATATATATAGAAGTTATCTGTCAGCATAGACTGGAGGTGGGTACCACAAGCAGGCCTGGACTCCACTCACACACTTCATATTTTAGGCTCACACCTGGAAGCCCTTGGTGCTTATGTCCCTTAGCCTGTGGAAGTTGATTCTTCTTGCCTCACTTGTAGGACACAGTGGCTTTGAGGATCAAATTCAGGAGCACCTCTATTAAAGCTGAACCGCGGGGGATCCCTGGGTGGCGCAGCGGTTTGGCGCCTGCCTTTGGCCTAGGGCGCGATCCTGGAGACCTGGGATCGAGTCCCACGTCGGGCTCCTGGTGCATGGAGCCTGCTTCTCCCTCTGCCTGTGTCTCTGCCTCTCTCTCTCTCTGTGTGACTATCAATAAATAAATAAATAAATTAAAAAAAAAAAAAAGCTGAACCGTGAGCTGGCCGTGTCATTTCCCAAATAGGCCTCATTCTAACCTAGATGCAAGTTAGTTGATGGTTCTGCAAGAACTGAAGAAGCTCATCCATCGAAGTGAATTTAAACAAGCATCACTTTAGGAAGGAGAGAAGGAGAAGGCTAGTGGGAAGGGGGTGGTGGGGGAGATAAAAACAGATCAGGAAAGGGGAGGAACACCTCCCATTCTTTGACCTCTCTAGTTTTTCCCTACCAGTCATGTCCAGACCCCACTTCCTTCCCTCTGCTTAGATTCTAGGTGCCCACTTCCAAGAATTTCTTTATCAATATTTCCATTTCTTTCCATTTCCACATGGAATACTTCCTGACTTCTCTGGGAAAACTGTCCTGGGTAAATGCAAAGATCTGCCTTGTCATGTTGCCATCTGAATGCAGCTGCTGAACACTGAGAGAATTAAAAAAAAAATTGTCCCAAGACTGTGGAGGGAAGGATAACACATTGATGGTCCCAAACCTCATTTGAGTCCTGAATGACTGAGAGCCTCCTTTCCTGATTCTTATACACACCGTTGCTCTCAGGCTTCCACCTTTGCAGCTCTTTCACCCCTTCTGCTTGGCTCTGGAAGTTCCCCCAATTCTCTCTTGGATTTCCACAGAGGAACCTCCCTTCTCATACAAACCAGCACAGGGAAATTCCTTCAGAATTCTCCCCCAAGTCTTGAAGATAAGCTGAGTCTCCATCTATCTTTCCCCTGTCCCTCCTATCACACAAAGAATGTGCTTATGTCCCTTCCTTTGTATCTAAAGATAACTCCTTTGTCAGTGCTCTGGTGAACTTCTCCAGAACTTTGTCCTTTCAACTATCCTTTCCCCATTATGCATCATCAACCCCATCCTCTTTCTCCCACGAATCATTCCCATCAGCACTGAACAGAGGCTGGTTCACCCATGTTAAGAAATAGAGGTTTCTCCCAGATTTACAAACTGCACCCAAGCCTAAATCTGTCTCCATCCAATGATTAACATATTTACTTTCTGCCCTTTGCAGCCAGACTTCTGGAAGGATTATCTATACCTGTCTTCCCCTTGCCACCCTCCATTTTCAGTTCCCCATATTCCTATCTGACTTTCTTTTCTTCATTCATTCCTCATCCCAATGGCACATGCCAATGTGTAATGTGCAGATCATAAATACTGGCTGATGACTCACACTTGCTCTCCCCCACTTGTCCACCATCTTTAGCCAAGTTCATCAAAGACCTCACTGTTGCTAAGTCCCATAAATGCTCCTCATTCCAGACATTTATACCATAAACGTTCCATACATTTATTCCATACATTCCATACATTTATTCTATAAATTTTCCTTATTTCCATATGTTTATTCACAGCATATGACACTATGTCTCCTGATGTTGTCTTTTTTCCTGAAACAGTTTTATTTGGATATAATTCACACGCCATAAAATTCACCTTTTTGAAAATGTACAATTTGATGGCTTTTAGTGTATTTACAGAGTTGTGCAATACTAACCACTATTTAATTCCAGAACATTTACATCACTTCAAAAACAAAAACAAAAACAAGACATGTTCTCAGAGAAACCCCAGTCATTCCCAAATCCCTTTCTTCACCCAATCCCTACTTCCTACTTTTTTTTTTTTCAAATTATTCTAGACATTTTATGTAAATAAAATTAGTCAATGAAGTCTTTGGTGACAGTCTTGTTTCACATGGGATAATATTTTCTTTTTTGGGGGGGGGATAATATTTTCAAGTTTCATCCACATCGTAGCATATATCAGTTCATCATTCCTTTAAATGGCTGAATGATATTCCATTGTATGGATGTACCATATTTGTTTATCCATTCATCCGTTGAAGGATGTTTGAATGGTTTTTACTTTGGGGCTACTATAAATAATGCTGCTATGTATATTTTCATATAAGTGTTTGGGATATGTTTTCATTTTTTTGTGTATATTTATAATAGAATTGCTAGGTCAGCTGAAAACTCTTAAAAATGCTTAACATTTTGAAAAATATACCAAACTGATTTCCAAAGAAGCTGTACCACTTAACATTCCCGCCAGGCATATATGAGAGTTCCTTCTTCTCTATGTCTTCTTCAAACTTCTTCTTAAGTCTTTTTAAATTTTAGCCATCCTAGTGAGTGGGGAGTGATCTATTGTTGTGGTTTTGATCTGAATTTTTCCCTTGGCTTCCAGTAAGCATCTTTCCATGAGATTATTGGCCTTTTCTCTACCTTCTTTGGAAATAAAGGTGTATTTAGATCTTTTGCTCATTTTTACATTATGTTACCTTTTTTTTTTTACCATTGTTCTTTTTATATCTGGATATAAGTCCTTTATCAGAGATATGATCTGCAAATACCTCCTATTCTGTGGGCTGCTTTTTCATTTTCTTGATACTGTTCTTGAAGCAAAATATTTTAAACATTATAAAGTCTAGTTTACCTATTTATTCTCTTTTCATTTATGCTTTGATGTTATATCTATGAAAAGTTTGCCTAATTCAAAGTCATTCAGATTTTAATACTAAATTTCCATCTAAGAATTTTTTAGTTTTAAATATAATACTCAGTCTTTGAGCCAGTTTAGGTTAATTTTTCTGTGTAGCATGGTGACAAGTTTACCTTCATTCTTTTCCATGTGGAGATCCAGTTGTCCCAGCACTATTTATTGAAAAGACTCTTCTGTGTCTAGTGGTTGGTCCAGGCAATCTTATCAAATATCAATTAACCATAAATTTAAGGATTTATTTCTGGACTGTCAGTTCTATTTCAGTGATCATAGATCATAGGCCTATGCTTATGCCAGTACCATATTGTCTGAATGCTCTTTGTTGTAAGTTATGAAATCAAGAAATGCGAGTCCTCTTTGTCCTTTTTTGAGATTTTTTTTTTTTTTTTTTTTTTTTACTATTCTAGGTTCCTTGTATTTTCCTGTGAATTTTAGGATCAGATTTTTTTCTGCCAAAATAAATGGTATCTGGAATTTTGATAGAGATTACACTGAATCTGCATTTCAATTTGGGGAGTATTGCCATGTTCACAATATTAAGTCTGCCAGTTGGTGAACATGGGGTATAGTTCTATTTATTTATAGGTCTTCTTTAATTCTTTTTTTTAAGGTTTTATTTATTTATTTGAGAAAGAGAGTAACTGAGGAAGAGAGTAGGAGGGGGGAGGCAGAAGGAGAGGAAGCAGTAGACTCCCCACTGAGTAGGGAGCCCAATGCAGGGATCCATCCTGGGACTCGACTCCATGATCATGAATGACCTGAGCTGAAGGCAGAGGCTTAACCATTGAGCCACCCAGGTGCCCTTCTTTAATTCTTTTCAACAGCTTTTTGTAGTTTCAGCATACAGGTCTTATACTTCTTTTTAAAATATATTTCTTGATATATTATTCTCTTTGATGGTATGGTAGATAAAGTTGTTAATTTTTTTTTGAATTGCTCATTGCTAATGTGTAGAATATAACTGAATTTTGCATATTAATATTGTATCCTGTAAACTTGCTGAACTCACTTATTCACTTCATTTCTTTTATTTTTTATTGTATATTTTTGGATTCCATAGGATTTTCTATGTGAGTTGTCATATCATATTGTCTACAAATAGAAATAATTCCAGATTATTTCTTCCAATCTCAATGACTTTTATTTCTTTTTCTTGATTAAATGTCCTGGTTAACAGCTATAGGAAAAAGTCAAATGGATATGGTGAGAATGGATGTTGTTGTCTTATTCCTGATCTTAAGATTCCAGTCTTTCACCATTAAATATGATGTTAACTGTGGGTTTTTCATAAATGCCTTTAACAGGTTGAGGAAGTTCCCTTATAAGCATAGTTTGTTGAGTTATGTTATTATGAAAGAGTATTGGATTTTGTCAAGTCCTTTTTATATGTGCATTGAGATGACTCTGTGGTTTTTGTCCTTTACTAATATAGTATATTACATTGATTTTTAGATACTAGCACAACCATGTATTTCTGGAATATTTGAGTCAGTTCAAATTAAGTCAAGTCCTGTAAATGGGGTACTCCAGGGAACTGCCAAGCAGACCAAATAGTAATAGTTCTCTGGGAAAGAAGCTTTTAGGAGACCCCTGAACTCTGTGCCTGCTAGGCTGCTGGGGACAACTACCATAATTGTGAGGCTAGTGATTTTCATGGCTGCTGTATGGGAAGAAGAAGAAGATAGGAATAGAATAGGGCATGTTAAAATGCCACTAAGCTTCTCACTGTTCTTACTGAGATTCAGCTGATTTTCTTCAATAAACACTTTGAGGTTATTGTGAACTTTTGATTAATTTCTAGAATTGTGAAAAAAGTTGATCTTGGCGATTTTTCCAGTGTTGTCTTTGCTTTAATGGAGGGCGGGGGGTGGGGGTGAATGGGTGACAGGCACTGAGGGGGGCACTTGACAGGATGAGCACTGGGTGTTATTCTGTATGTTGGCAAATTGAACACCAATAAAAAATAAATTTATTATTAAAAAAAAACTCCACCATATTAACAAGGTTCAATTGACTCACTGGATCCTTTTTAAAGAGGCACAACTTTTAATGCATTATACTCAGATTTGTGATGGCTGTTTTGTACCCATTGAGGTAACATGTAAGAATAAACTCTGAAAACTATGGTATGAGATCATAAAAAAAATAAAATAAAAAAATAATGGAGAAGTATATTTTCAGAAGTCCTTTACACTGCCATTCTGGGAATAATCTTCCTACTAATTTCTCTTATCTCTCTGCTACTCTTGTGAAATTTGAAGAATAGTCTTCTTAATATATCTGACCTGTAACTTTTTTATTTTTCAGGTTATCTATTAGACTGTTTTATCATCTCCTTGGATGTCCTGATCCATTGCGATAGCTTCAGTCAGTGTCTCTGTGCCAGCAACTCTGCATTTGTTACTCTAGCCCAAATATTCCTTGTGAACTCCACACACATGTATGAGCTTCTGTCAGTATCTCTTGGAGAACCTACAGGCATCTCAAACCCAATTTGTCCAAAATTGAATACAGCATTGACCTTTCCTTCTGCCTCATGTCTGTCACCCCTATGTTGTGTTCCATTATTAATGACACTACTATGTATATAGCCAAGAAAATCAATAGCCACACTTTACAATATCCTTTCTCTAACCGAGACAGAAGATCAAATGATCATTTTATCTGATTATCCCATTTTCCTGCTTCTTGACAATGTTACTTCTCCTTTTTTGATGCCCTGTCACATATAGAATTGCATCTGAGTGCAATAGTGGTGTCCACAAAGAACTTCAGGGTTTGGATCCTGTCATCCTCCCCAGCATCATCTCTCCTGATGCTCCAAGCCACCTTGAGTTTTCTTTCCCATATATATATATATATTTTAAGATTTTAGTTATTTATTCATGAGAGACACAGGCAGAAGAAGAAGCAGGCTCCGTGCAGGTAGCCTGATGTGGGACTCAATCCCTGGTCTCCAGGATCACACCCTGGGCTAAAGGCAGTGCTAAACCGCTGAGCCACCCAGGTTGCCCTTCTTTCCCATATTTAACATTATCTTTTACTCATGCTACTCCAAGAGAAATTCCTGTGTGCTTTTATTATTCTCACTTTTTTTTCTTTTTTGCTTATGCAAAATTGGATCCAGTTGATTACTGTTAAATGATCCTAAATAACACACTAAACTTCAGAGCACCGTTGTAGCATGAGCCTCCTTATTTGACCCATTATTTTAATTGTACTCACCAATGTATCTACACTCAGCTGAACTGACCAGGGCTGTCACACCCAGCATTGACCATGCTTTTCCAGTCCATCTTCTTGGTATGTCCTTGACAGATCTTGTCAGTGAGCTCTCTCATTTCTTCTCAGACTATGCTAAGAGGATGGTCCCACCCATCATTTTAACCCCTAAAGAGAGAGTGACTCCCTTGCTTTCCCCCCCACTTCCTTAAATAGAATTCGCTCTTCCAGTCACTTCTATCAATCAGCGAGGGGATAAAATGGATGTGTTTACTAGCTAAAATTTATAGCTAGTCTATGAAATATTGTTGTCCTGGAGGCCTACCCTTTTTGGCACTTTATCTCTTCTGCATTGAGTCCATGTAGATTATATTGCCTCTTTTCATAATTGTCAAATCATGTATGTAAACTGGTTATTATTTACTCTAACTTTGGAGGGATTTAAGTTCTAGGTTTCTTCCTTGTTCAGATTCATGTTCACTGGTCATACGGGCCATCTCAAGGTAACCCTATCTTGGTTTTTGGAGAGGCCTATGTTGCAACATGTTTCCTCTTACTTGCTAGGTGCTGACCTTGAGATAGCTATATTACCATTCAGTCATAGTTTCTTTTTTAAAAATTTTATGTATAGGCTGGAGCAAATTCAGTCCAAATTCAGGATTATTGGTAGAATTAACTGTGTGAATGGTTGTGAAAAGCCCTAGCTTGGGATCTTGTTAATGGTTGCCGCTCAGTGGATGGCAGCCTCGTTTCTTGGTTTCTTGTCATTGTTGTCGTTACCCACCTGTAAGCTCTGCTCTGTTAAGAGATTTCAGCCCCGTAATCTTTTATTTCTTCATCCTAATCCTTTACTTCCTCTGACTGTTCCTTTTAGGGTCTGAGCAAGCAAGCTGCTTGTATCTGGACCTGGCAGATCCTGAAATCTCTGCTTGGCTTTGTCAGACAAGTTCAGGCATGTACAGACATGTCCACGAGTTTCTCAGAAGGTTGACTTTGCCAAAGCCATAACACCACTCCCCCTCCCTTCCCACTGGGTCCTGTGCTCCAAGCTGTTGGACATAAGTTCGTGCTTTCGAAACGTCAGTATTTACACAGAGTCTGTGCCTCTGATTTACCCAGTGTCCAGCTGCTGATACTTATCTTGAAATTTCTAAGTGCAAGACTGCAATCAAAGCGTCAGGGTACAGAAATGAACAAATAAAGATGTTTGGGGACTGCCTGCTTTTCTCATGCGATTTGCACATTTTTCTTGGCTTGCATAATCCGAGGTGGCTGGGACCATGGGCCCCTTCATTCCTTGGCCCAGTGGTACAGCACATGGCAATGTTACAAATACAGGAGCTGGACATGCAGGAGGGGCCTCACCCCTGCTAGGAAAGCGTCCACCTCTGTGCCTCCCAGACAGCGTTGACGCATTCAGACAAGCTGGACAAAGAACGTACAGTCTACATTCCCTGGCCTTTGAAGGGAAGATGTTGCAATGTACAGGCAATTGGAGTGTTTGCCTAATTCATCAAAACATTCACATTTGCTAGTAATACAATGCATCTATGATGAGAAAGACCCAGGGGGAGCTCTGTGGATTAAGGGTAAAATGGCTCATGTTTCCTAATTTCTACCATTCGGCTAAGCTTTGAAGCAGCTCTCCCTTCATTCATGAAAGTGTTACAGTGTTGTTTAAAATGCATGGGCTTTGGAACCAGATGCATCTGTGGCTCAAACTTGCTAGCTGTGGGATCTTGGGCAATATACCCTTTCTAAAGCCTCTGCTCTCATCTGGCAAGTATGGGTAGTATAGTAAAATGGAACTCTTAGAGCTTCTATGAGGATACTTTGAGATACGATATAGTGCTTAGCAGGGTAACAGACATAGTGAGTACTGCAAATGAACTTGTATCATTCGCCTACTTTTACAATGCCTACCAGGTGCCAAGCACTCTGCTGGGCACTTAGAATTTCTTACATCTTGGAGCTGATTGAACATTTGAATGAGAGTCAGGAGACAGGCAGAAGCATATTTTGAAAGAGGCAAAGAAGTCTTGAGTTTAGTCTTGATCCTTCGTCAGGATCACCTCTGACGAACTAACCTCCAGGGTCTTGGACAAGAGGCATCTCTCTAAACTTCAGTTTCTTCAGCTGTAAAGCAGAGTAACTATTCCTATTCCAAAGAGCAAATGGAAAGATCTAATTATTAGTATTGCAATTATAATAGCTAGCATTAATATATAGCTTATTAGTTTCCTAGCACTTTCTAAACTTTTTAAATTTACTGCTTTACTTAATCTTTGCAACATCTCTGGGAAGAATTTGTATACAAATTTTACAAATGAAGCCACCAAGGGATAGACAACTTAAATGACCTGCCCACAGCTAGCCAATCAGAAACCAGTGAATCCGATCCAGGGTCTGTTCTCTCTGGCATCATGCTTTGTGTTTGATGGACTATAAAACCCTGTATAAATACAGAGATTTATTATTACCACTATGGAAAATTCTACCTAATGAACTTATTTTGCTCTGATGATTGTAGGATCCAACATTATTATTTTTAAGGGAACTGAAGCAATTGCTCCATGGTGCAGTTTCTCCAAACATTTTATTGTGAAATTTTCAAACATACAGAAAAGTCCAAACAGTTTTATAGTCAACATATATATGCCCAACATCTGATTTGACAATTGCCATTTTACTATATTTGTCTTACCACATGTCTAGCCATCTCCAGACTTCCCTCCTTCTATCAATCCATCCTATTTGTGAGTCATTTCAAACTAAGTTGTGGTCATCACCATATGACACCCAAATACTCCAGTATATATATCATTAATTAGAATGTAATATACCTGATGATTTTGTTTTTTCCAAAATGCAGTCTTAGTTTCCATATCTAGCATGAAGATGTGGCAACCTTGGAAAAGAATCAACCTTGAATCATGGGATAGTCTACTTTTAATATTATCACTTTGTTGTTACTAATGCTGTTAATTTTCACACCTGATTTTTCAATACTAAGAGCCAGTCTGCTGTTCAGCTGCTTTCTTCCTTGCTCAGACCTTCCATTTCATCCCAGACATAATGACTCCTGCTCAGTTTTTCCCACTCCCACCCTCACCTTCTTGTGCCCAGATCCAACCACAGCTTGCTCCCTGCCAGACCTCCATATATCCAGTGGCATTCCAGTGCTGCCACAGAGTTCCACGTGGTATTTAAGTATCTGTCTGACCCAGCCAATTATTACAATAACACCTTATATTTAGTTGGTGCTGGTTCATTATTTCATTCAGTAAGTATTTATCAAGAGCCTATTTAACCAGGTGACCAGGAGAGGGGGAGGCAAAGAGTAGGCTGACATACAGAGTAACAAAAGAATCAAACCAATCAGAACATATTTACTGCATGACTTCTGTGTATACAGCATTGCCATCAAGGCGTTTACAGTCAAGTTGAAGGAAGAAGAGACATGTGCAGGAGTCCATTGGAGGCCGGCGAAGGGGGGAAGCGGGAGAAGCTTCTATGTCGTCATGTAGATCCATTTGTGTGCATGTCTGCCAAAGAGATGTAGAATAAGATTGTTCATAGGATTCGACATGGATTTCTGGAGAGAAATGAAGCCATAAATAAATATCGGGTAGAATAAACCTGGGAGCATGTACTAGGGGAGGGATAGAAGAGGGCTTTTTTGAATCGAGGAAAGAATTATACCGAGCAGTAGTTAAAATATCTTAGGTTGTATAGAGGGATTGAAGGATAGAGTCAAGATGTAGAGCCGGAAGGGATTGGCACCTGGATAGGTTCTATAATTGTAAAGATGGTTACACCGCAAAGTTCTTTTCTAGGACTGTCAGAGCTGGGATTGTTGGACAGCATTCTATGTGCCCCAAAAGACAAAGGTGGGTGGAACATTCTGTTGAACTGATGAAAAAAAAAACAAGACACAAGGAGTTAACGAAAGGGGGTGCCAATAAAGTGATGAAAGGGAAATTGAACACGGAGAATCTGACAATCAGAAAGACCCAAAGATCTATCTGTAACAAATCGAAGAAACCACATGGAATAAACACAAGCTGGTGTCCTGATTTTCCTGCCTTTTAGATGTAAGAACTGTGTAGTATTATGAACTCCAGTTTTCTTGTTTGTAAAAGTAGAATAAAATTTACTCTTAAGGGATAGTGTGTGGGTTAAATGAGATGCTTTGTGAAACAGGTTCAGCATGGCACCTGTTTCATAGACCTTACTTAAAATTTAGCTTCTTTTTTGCACTTGGGTCCATTTATATACCTGAAGGGTATAGAATTGTGAAGCTGTCACAGAACCTGGCCCTTTTCAGAAGTTTTAGAAGTACAAGATCAGTACTGCCATTGTGTATACACAGTAGCTTTGGGTGAATTTTTTTAAAGGCACTTTTTTTTCAAGGAAAGTTAATTTTTTTAAATTGCTTTCCCTTAACGAAAGAAAGAAAGAAAGAAAGAAAGAAAGAAAGAAAGAAGAAAGAAGAAAAGAGAAAAGAAAAGAAAAAAGAAAAGAAAAGAAAAAAAGACCAGAAAAGAAAAGAAAGAAAAGAAAAGAAAGAAAGAAAAGAAAAGAAAAGAAAAGAAAAGAAAAGAAAAGAAAAGAAAAGAAAAGAAAAGAAAAGAAAGAAAAGAAGAAAAGACAAACATTTCGCCAAGCCCAGGCGCACAGCCTAGGGAGTAGACACAGATTGGATTTTGGCCCACACTATTCTCATCTTCTCAGCCATGACAGCCCTGCCTATGCTTGCAAATAACATTAGACTGAGAGGGGAGGAGTCAGACAATGTTGATACACTAGAAAAGAGGCAATAGGTCCCATCAAAGGACCATTCAGAGACAGAGAAACCTTCTCGCTGGGTGGCTATGGAGTAGAAGGAAGGCATTAGAAGAACTCCAGTGCCCTTGCCACCTCTGAGATCTGGGGGCTATGGCTCTATTCCATGGTAACCTGAATTCTCCTACATCACACCGCTATTTGTTTTGGTTTTTTGTTTTTGTTTTGTTTTTGTTTTGTTTTTTGGGGGGGGGTTATTTTTTTAATAATACATTTATTTTTTATTGGTATTCAATTGGCCAACATACAGAACAACACCCAGTGCTCATCCCGTCAAGTGCCCCCCTCAGTGCCCGTCACCCACTCACCCCCGCCACCCTCCTCCCCTTCCACCACCCCCAATTTGCTTCCCAGAGTTAGGAGTCTTTATGTTCTGTCTCCCTTTCTGATATTTCCCACCCACTTCTTCTCCCTTCCCTTCTATTCCCTTTCACTATTATTTATATTCCCCAAATGAATGAGACCATATAATGTTTGTCCTTCTCTGATTGACTTATTTCACTCAGCATAATACCCTCCAGTTCCATCCACATTGAAGCAAATGGTGGGTATTTGTCATTTCTAATGGCTGAGGAATATTCCCTTGTATACATAAACCACATCTTCTTTATCCATTCATCTTTCGATGGACACCAAGGCTCCTTCCACAGTTGACTATTGTGGCCATTGCTGCTAGAAACATTGAGGTGCAGGTGTCCCGGAGTTTCATTGCATCTGAATCTTTGGGGTAAATCCCCAGCAGTGCAATTGCTGGGTCGTAGGGCAGGTCTATTTTTAACTCTTTGAGGAACCTCCACACAGTTTTCCAGAGTGGCTGCACCAGTTCACATTCCCACCAACAGTGCAAGAGGGTTCCCTTTTCTCTGCATCCTCTCCAACATGTGTGGTTTCCTGCCTTGTTAATTTTCCCCATTCTCACTGGTGTGAGGTGGGATCTCATTGTGGTTTTGGTTTGTATTTCCCTGATGGCAAGTGATGCAGATCATTTTCTCATGTGTGTGTTGGCCATGTCTATGTCTTCCTCTGTGAGATTTCTGTTCATGTCATCACAATGCCAGATTTCAGGTTGTACTACAAAGCTGTGGTCATCAAGACAGTGTGTACTGGCACAAAAACAGACACATAGATCAATGGAACAGAATAGAGAATCCAGAAGTGGACCCTCAACTTTATGGTCAACTAATATTTGATAAAGGAGGAAAGACTATCCACATAAAGAAAGACAGTCTCTTCAATAAATGGTGCTGGGAAAATTGGACATCCACATGCAGAAGAATGAAACTAGACCACTCTCTTGCACCAGACACAAAGATAAACTCAAAATGGATGAAAGATCTAAATGTGAGACAGGATTCCATCAAAATCCTAGAGGAGAACACAGGCAATGCCCTTTTTGAACTTGGCCACAGTAACTTCTTGCAAGATACATCCATGAAGGCAAAAGAAACAAAAGCAAAAATGAACTATTGGGACTTCATCAAGATAAGAAGCTTTTGCACAGCAAAGGATACAGTCAACAAAACTAAAAGACAACCTACAGAATGGGAGAAGATATTTGCAAATGATGTATCAGATAAAGGGCTAGTTTCCAAGATCTATAAAGAACTTATTAAACTCAACAGCAAAGAAACAAACAATCCAATCATGAAATGGGCAAAAGACATGAACAGAAATCACACCACTATTTGTGTGTAAATAGGGTCACATCAAAGCTGATAGCCCATATTTTCTTCTGCATATGGAATTCCAATTCCAGATATCTACTTGTTAAGTCTCTGAAGACTGTAGGACATGTCCACAGTGGGTTCACAAACAAGTCCATTCACTCCAAGTACTTTATGGTGTCACCACGCCCTTCCTTTACTTCCCCAGGGCCCCCTCTTTTATGTTGAATGATGGTGAATCCACTTGGAGAGGGATTCTCGGTATTTTCCAAGGGCACTATTGTACCAGGATGCTCTCAGAACTGGTGCTTCCAGACACTCTGCATTTTCAGACATCTTCAAAATGCTCAGGTTCGTCTGTGTTCTCCCCCAGAGTGAGGAGGAGGCTATTTACACCCATTTTGTGCCATGTTTCATCTCCTGGGCACCAAGGATGCCCTTCTTTGTACTTTTGTGCCCCACAAAACCTTTGAATAAAAGCTCCTTCAACTTCAGTCCCTGGACCATGCCAGACACATCATAGGCACCCAGCTGTTCTCCCCATTCCCCTTTTCCTCTTTCTCTGCAGCCTTCCCCAGCTCCACCCCTCCAACCAGTGCAAACTACACATATAAATAAACACATACCCGGCCAGCTCTCCAGACATGTATGAATCCCAGTGTCAGCCTCAGTTTGGGTTCACACTGCTATGTAGTAAATCTATCATGAGTATTTGTGAAGTCCTCACAGGATGTCCAACTGAATTGAGTTCTTGGGACACATTTTAAATAGAAAAATCAGTGGACCCTGCTGTGCAGAAGTGCAGTCAAATAAGGACAGGTTTACTTTTAAAACATAACTTTGACACTTTGTTTGTTTGTTTTATAAAATAAAACAGTCTCATTTTAAACAGATTTGAAATTCAGACCAACAAAAAAAAAAAAAAAAGGAAAGAAAAGAAAAGAAAAGAAAAGGAAAAAGAAAGAAAAATAATGGCTGAAAAAAATCACACTATCCTGATCAATTATCTGCTGAATTTTGATTTGCATCATTGCAGGAATTTTCATAATTTATTTAACTAGGTCTGAAGGTTTATTAGTACAAGTTATTTCTAACACTTTGCCATTTTAAACTATGAACATTCTTACAATAATATCTTTGAGGATATCCATGATCATTACCTTAGAATAAATTTCTAGAAGTGAAATCAGTACCAGAGATCCCTACAGTAGCTCATCTGACAAATCATGTCAACTTCAACTTCAAATTTATCCCAAATCCCAGCACTGTTCACCTATTCCACGTTCTACTCAATGTCCCCTTACATCATCGCCCTAGAAGACCCCTGCAAATCCTCTGCCCTAGACCACAGCGCCTTACACCATTGCCCTAGTCTCCCTTTCCCCCTCATCACTGCATTTGCTTGGCAATTGGTTTCTGTCTGTATGGTGACTCCTTGTTTTTTTTTTTTTTTTCTTTTTATTAGCAGAATGAGAAATTTGTTTAAAAATCATACCAGATCATATCAACCTACTCCCAGAATTCCTAGTCATGGTCCTACTAGTTGTCATAATCCTATGTGATCTAGCCCCTTCCCATGCCTGTGGCCTCCTCTCCCTGTTGCACCCTCTCCCCAGGCGCATTCCACACTGGCTATGCTGGCCCTCCCAGTGATCCCTCAGTGAAAATAGCCTCAGGACCTTTTCAGTGGCTACTCCTCCTTCAGAAAACTCTTCATCCAGATCTCTAATGAGCCCCTTCATAACTCATTCTAAAATAGTTCATCTCCCAGCACTTTCTCCATCCCATACACTTAACCCTGTCAATACCCAGCTTTAGATTTACCATTGCATAAATCCCCTTATGATGTACATGTACTTTTCTGTCTCTGCATACTGGAATTTATGCTTCATGAGTTCTTCATCACAGCACCCCCTAAAAGCTGGGAAAATACTTGCATTAGTAGATGCTCAATAAATAAATATCAGCTGAATGCATGCATGAAAGAATGAATGTATTATTTATAAGCACATGCATAATAATAAACGTTTTGATGACTATTGACACACTGGCCTTTGAAAAAACATATCTGACCTCCCACTACCAGAGAATTAAAGAACATAGTTTTTAACTTAACTTGCCCAGATTATTTTCATGTTTATTTTCTTACTATCCCTTAATATTTTAGGACATATCTTGCCTGGCTAGAGGAGGGGAATGTTCTTAAAAATGATGTTGATTAGGAAAGAAGTTCATTAGGTGTTTCATTTGGTTACAACCTTCTCTAGAAAATAACTCAAATAAGTGTGACATAAAACTCTGAAGAATAAACAGATTTCTTTTCTTCTCATAACTGAGCCCCTTCTGTATGTGTATTTAACAATATATATATATATATATATATAAAGGGGGCAAATAAAAGATGATAAATTCAAAGTAGGTAAAATTCAAAAGGCAGTTTGATATATGAGAAAGAAATCTTGATCTCTGGAATCAAACCTATGTGAATTCGTATTCTAGAACCATCACTTATTGTGCTCTCTTCAGCGGCACATATAGAACCATCACTTACTGAGCAGAAGGGGACATTTTTTAATGTGTCATTGAGACTCCACCATTATCTGTAACATGGAGATAATCATTACTTCCCTCCTGAGGTACAGCCAGGACTAAGTAAAATACCAGACAGGGTATTTTATTGAGCACATCTAGAACAGGGTTTAATGTGCTCAATAAATAAAAGCTATTTTTATCTACATCCCTGTCATATTGGTGACGTCAACTGTTCATTCTGAAACCTTGTGGACAAAGGATACTGTGGGATATAAAGACTGTCTTCCAGTATGTTAGGAGTCATTTTTGTGGAGGAAGGGGATGCACCTAGGAAAGAATTAAAGCTACAGCTTCACAGACCCTGGTCAATAAAGGGACTTAGCCTCAACAGCTAGAACAGTCCAGCAAATAAGGAAACTCCTCCTAAAGCAGTGTACACCTGAAATTCTCAAGAAGAGACTAGAAGGACAATCCCAGTGATACTGAACTCTGGAGAATATGGCCCCTGAACGGTTAGTGATACTGGACATTTCTTCATCAGTGTCCCATCTTTTTGCTTATCTGTGACAGAGATATTTAAAGGAAGAATTTTCCTACGGCCCCTCAAACCATGCCTCTCCAACCTTCTCCTCCATTGATATAGAAACTTAGCCTTGGGCATTCTGGTACAATTATGAAAGAAAATTAGCTTCAATATTCCTCCTAAATACCTCAGCGGTTGGCTGCAAGTGTACAAATGCCAGTGTTCTGCGAAAATTCTTCTTTACTAATATAATTGCTCCCAAGCTCTTTGGTTGTCAGCACATTACAGTAAGAATAAAATCACTTCTTTTATTTTGGTACTCACTCAGGAAACCCAACTCATTGGCCCCCTCATCCTTCCTCTTTTAACTCCTTCCCGTCTTAAGTAGTGAAGTCTGGACTAAGAAGCTCATTGGCCGGAGACGACTTACTAGTATTTGCCCAATAAACACTGCAGTTTTGCATTTTATACAAATGGCTTACACATATGTCCTAAGATAGAACATCACCAGGGTTTACCCAGTCTTCTCAGCCAAAACATGTGGTAGAGGAAAGAAAGAGCTCCAGTCCCTAGGAAACTCTTGCTTACTAAATGCCCTTGACCATGTTGCTCTCTCTAAATCTGCAAACATCATAATTAAGATGGCAGGGCTTGGATCACACTGACCTGGGCTAAAATCTGGCTTGGCCACTCACTAGTTGGATGATTTGCATAATCTTTCAGAGCCCAGGTTTATTCATCCCTAAAACGACTCTTCCTATAATCATTGATTCCTAATAGAGGCATCATGACCAGTCATTGAATACCGAAATGTGTGCTGGTAAACTCAGGGCCTAGCACATTATAGAGCTCGGTAAATGTTCCATTATTACAATAATTAGATAAATATGCACCAGTCCTAGAGAAGCCTTATGCATGTCAGCTAGTGTCCTCAATTCTGCATCACTAGTTGAATCCTGGATGCAACATTTCTATTCTTGCAGTACCCCCTCCAGAAATGTTTATTCACTTAACAGTGGGTCATCAGAGGGCAATCGTGAGTCAGGCACTGTCCAAGCTGTTGGGGGATGCTGATCCCTGGACAGATGTTCCTTCCTTCCATGATTCTCTCCATTCTCAGATCATCTTGGATTCTTCACTCTCCAACACCACTCCCCCAGCCAATAAATTACTGAATTCAATTGATTCTATTGCCTAAATATTTCTTCATCCCACCTCCCCAACCCCCCCTCCCAGCTCCTCTCACTATGTCTCACTGTCCCCAGTCCTCTGTTCTGCTTTGTTTATCTCCTGCCTGTGTCACCACAGCAGCATCTTCACCATTTTCCTTGATTCTGACCTCTCAATCCTGCCAGCTACTCTCCACAATCAGTCCCAAGTGTCTTGCTCAAATACAAACCCCATCTTGCCTGGAACAAAACTAAAAAAAAAAAAAAAAAACAGAACAAAACAAAATAAAAACAGAAAGCCCAACAACAACAACAACAAACTCCTTGGCATTTCATAGGAGGTCTTTGATCTACTGACTCTGTTTGACCTCCAGGCTGATTTTTGGCCTCTTTCCCATAAGAGCAAACTCCTACTACACAAAGCAACTTAAAACAACCTGATTGTTCATTTGCTAGTTCATGTTTTTTGTTTCCATGCCTTTGCAAATGCAGTATCCCCTTTTGAGAAGGCCCTTCCCCCTTGCTTACTGGGAAAACACACTCTTCAATATTTATTTCAAATGTCACCTCTACCAGAACCCATTCTAGAGAGTTGGTCACTTCATCTTGGGAGCTATCTCTATACCTTGAACCTTTTACTCTGGGTTTCTCTTAATGTTTCATTAGTTATCAGCTCAAATGTCACCGCCTCATGGCAGGCTTTGTTGCCCTCTCCCTACCCCCAAACCGTGACTTTCTACACCAGATCATTTCTCCTAGGATTTCCTGCTATTTACAAATATAGTTCACTGAGTCTTATAAAAAAGCTTTTGCAGAGCAACCACACAATTATATAATTATAAAATAATCAACAATGTTTCTCACACTAAAATATAGACCAAAATCATGTGTTTTATTTCTCAAGCAAAAACAGAACAAAATCATTATCATTACAAGGAAATACTGGGGAAAGAGCGTGCTAGCTACTCAAACCTTAAAAATCTCATTTTTATCCCTACGTAAAGCCAGAGCAGGAGGAAGTCACATCCCTGGACCATATTCTTTGGGCCCCCTAATGAATTGCCTTTTTGGAACTGTGATTTAGCACTATTCTCTCGGTGTTCATCCTGTCTGCTGCTATTATAGAAACCAGATGTTTGCAGAACATCTTTTGGACTCTTGATCAAAGTGCTGGTGCAAACATCTTCCAATGTATTGCTCAGTGTCTTTTGTGACAGGTTTATCTCAGAAGTCAAATCCAGGACAACATGTATATCTCTCTACATTTTCTTCTGCTAGATGCCAAGAGTAGATACCCATCATCTTTCTCTCTTTACTTAGGCTTCCAGGAAACTCAATACTAATTTTGGCACCCAGTTGCTCTAACTTTACTCCACCAAGGCTTTTTTTTTTTTTTTACATTATATTTCTATTTTTTCTTTCCATTACTAACACCCTGTTTATTTTCCGGCTTTTTTGTGTGACTTTTTCCACCTATTGGTTATAGGATTTGTGACAAGGGAATGCATTCTAGTAGAAGAAGCAAGCATGTTTGAGTCACCGGATACTGAGTTTCAAGGTCAGCAATATATGTCTGTTGATAGACATATAACTTTAATTGCCTCTACTCTCAGTTGTCCCAACTTAAAAACCAAAAACTAATGGCATCTAGGTGTGATTCTTTAGGAATATTATATATCAAAAATATACATAAGCATTCCTACTGTGGTTCAAGAAGGGATCCTTTTTTCAGTTATGTTTGTGCCTCTTCAAAACTTATTGGAATGTGGAGAATAGATGGACATGGACAGATAAATGATAAAGGGGGAAATAACAAAGGCAACAGGACTGTCCATGATCAAGTGTGTAACATATAAGAATTTGATCTTGAATGAGTTCATAGGAAAGATCAATCACTGGGGTTTAAAGGATGCACAGGATTTATACACATGAAGAACAGAAAGAGGGTACTCTGGATGGTGGGACTTTGAGGGGAAAGAATAAAATGAGAAAACCCAAAGGAGGCAGACTTCATAGCAAGTTTATCAACAAAAGCACCAAAGTATGTATTATAGTGATAAAATTTTTCAAAAAGTTCAGAAAGCTCCATTGTACAATTGAGAGTCACTGAACCTACAATGAAAAGCTAATTTCTTGTAATATTAAAGCGAAACACAAGGGTGGTATTTGGAGCATTTGTCTCCCTCCTCAAATTTTAAACAATTGAAAATACAGAAAATGTAAAAGGAATAGCTCTAGAAAACCCCAAGATAATCCATTCACCCTTCAAAATCCAAGAAACAGATTTCTGGAACGATGGAGCAGAGGAGCAAGATTGAGTGCTCAGCATCAAGTAGGACTGCACATCTGAAGAAAAGAGAAATTCCAAAGTCCCATGA
Organism: Canis aureus; assembly: GCF_053574225.1. Lineage (NCBI taxonomy): Eukaryota > Metazoa > Chordata > Mammalia > Carnivora > Canidae > Canis > Canis aureus. The sequence continues at coordinate 71,709,390 of NC_135620.1, forward strand.
CAAAATAGGGGTGGAATATGGACCCAAGTTCATATTCACTGACTCTCTTCACCCTGGGACTCCTGCTTTGTCTGTTCACCAGGCACTCTCCATCTTTGGGTCACTGCCTTGCACTTACTCCATCTGGGCACGGGCAAGACAAGTTGGCCTAAAGGAAAATCTTTTTATCTTCTACCTCTTGGATCTTGATCCATTTTAGTGCCTAAATTTATGGTGATCAATGAGGCTGAAAAGGTCTGCGTCATGTTTGGAGCATGTTCCTTGCTCGTTTGTATGGCTAGATCTGAAATACCAGAAGAAAGTGTGTTTTGAGAGTCTGTTGTGAGGTTGCCAACTGAGTGTTTGGATTTAGATAGATCACACGCAACACTTTCAAATGGTTTTCGGCTCAGTATCCAAACATTTGGTTTCTTATCTACACTAATTCCAAATTTTATAAAGTTGCTGAAAGTTTATTGTGGAGAAATTCATACATGCCTGAAAAAAGATGCAGCTGAAGTAGGTTTTCACTCATTGGGTGGGGCTGGCACATGCCTTCCAAAGGAAATTGTGTAAGTGTAATGAAGAGAAAGCCTTCTGCCCTGGCAAATTTTTTATAAAAAAATCTATAAAGAATAGAAAAGATGATCTATTTTGGAGATGAATAATTTAATAGATAGCTGCTCCCTAGTGGAGTGTGTTGAGAATTCTGAAGCTACCCTCTTGCAGATCATGAGAGAGGATCACAATAGATTGGTGATGTCTGTCCCAAGCATGGAATGTATTGGTGGCAGCACCAGGTCAGACATGTGCCATTTCTGATCCGACCTAATACAATCCTTTCCTAATGTCAGAGAGTGATAATGACTATACTAGACAGATGTCAGCCATGTGTAGAAGCCAGATTTCCTGAATTCTTTTACATGGTTTTTGTCATTCTAGGATAACTTTATACTTGGTTTGATAGAGAAGTGACTCTACCTGCCTAACAGTTTCCCCATGTGTTTTATTCTTTAAGGCAAAACAAACAACACAGACACATACCTCTGGGAAAAAAAACAACTATTAGTGAAATAAGGTTTCATCCAATTCCAGAAGAAATGTCCCCAGTGGGTCCCTAGGTCTTGATGTGGCCTTGTTATAGCACCTCAGCTCTAGCCATGCTGGATGGGAAGAACTCATGGATTCTTCCTAGATGTTCTCAGGTTAGAAGGCAAAGCCTAATCCTTCTTGCCTTTCCCTAATTGATACTTGTTTGCAAAAAGAGTAAACAAGGCCCAGATTTTTCTTCATCTGTAGGGATGTGGGTAGCTGTTTTTTTTTTTCTTGAGGCTGCCAGGTTCTATGTTATATAAAGGAGAACTTTAGAAAGAAGTCTTGCCTTAATGCAGGGAGGACCCAGCCAGCCAAACATACTTGTAACACATGGGAAGAGGCTGGAGCAGGCATGAGCAGTGTTAGACAGATGTGCTGAGGAGGGATGGTGGAGGAGCACAGTCCTCCCCTCTGGTTCTTAATCCTTCCAGCTGATCCCACCCAAACAAACACTTTTTAGTATTTCAGAGCCACAACTGGACAGAAAGCTGCTCATATCTTCTACCTTAGTCTCTCATCCTCTCTCTCTCTCTCTCTCTCTCTCTCTTTTTCTTTAGTAGGCTCTGAGCCAAATGGCTTTGAGTTCTCTCCCTACTAATTTAGAGCATATTTTAGACTTCTGGGGAAGCACCCCTCCCCATAAACACACATGTACAGAAATAAACATCTAATGCAAAATATATAAATAGCTGGGATTTTGCTCCGATTTCTAGGATCCACTGTGTTTTCCAAGGAAGGGGTATTGGTGTCACCTGGTCTTGTAAGAAAGCAAGTCCTATAAATCTAAACTAGGGAGTGAATAGCCTGGAGGTGTGCCACATGGACTGAACTGGACTTGTGAAGGTCTGAACACTAGCCCTGACTCCTCTGACACACATGTGTGCACTTGCACACTCATCACTCATTATGCATGTTTTGGGCAAACTTGTCTTTTCTGGGCCTGAGCTCCTGCTCTGTAAATTCCCTCTGCCCTCCAGCCTCTTTGACCTCCTGGTAGCAGTTGCTCCGACAAAACCTTGTACTCACATCAATTGCCCAATTGTTCTTCCTGCACTGGATCACAATTGTATGCTTGCTCCATTAGTGTGAGGTGAAAGAATCTGGGTTTTAGAGGCAGATTTGGATTGAAATCTTGGTTCCACCCCCTCAAGTGAATGGCCTTGAGAGAGTTATTTAGCCATTTATTTATATGAAGGGTGGAAAATGTGGTGATAATGTCTACTTATCAAGGTTCTTCTGAAGGTTAAAAATTAGAGCACATATGAAAATGTCTGTCTATATGTAATCTTAAGATTTAGTAAATTTTTGTTTCCCTCACACTTCCTTAATGTCTAGCATAAGCCTGATGTGTGGTGGATATTAAAAAAAAAATGCTGTTGGAAAGAAAGGAGGAAAAGAGGGAGAAAACAAAAAGAAAAAGAGAAGAAAAATAGGAGGGAAGGGAAACTGGGGTTGAGAAGGAAGGGAGGAAAAACAGATAAAGGCAAAGGGGAAATGAGGTTAATCATACCCTCTTCATTATCTTGTGAACTCCTAAGGGGCCATCTGTGGCCTAGTCATCTCTGTATCCTCAATTCCTAGTACTGACATTATCATTTTGTAACTACTCAATTAATGTTGGCTGGACAGATTGTATTAATCTTTAACATGGGGAGAATGACGCATGCCATGCTTTATAAAGGGCTTCTATGAGCAACTGCCAGAGCCCTGAGTGTGAAAGTACTTTATATATTGAGCAAGAGTGCTGATAACTGACCTAAAGTCTGGTATATGATGGTAGGCTAGGCTGCTAGTCCCAACTCCTCATTTGCCTAAGCTAATAAAGTGGGGACCGAGGAGTCTACTTAGAAAAGTAGCATTCCCAAGTTAGGGACAGTCATATACAGACAAGTTTTGTAATATTTGGTGTGTGCATGGATGAGAAGAGAGCCAAAAAGTGGATTATAAAGAAAGATTGGACCATGGTTTTGCTGTGAAATAATGTATCATAAAAGGAAAAGAAGCTTGGAAAGACAAGGACCTGGGGAAGTAAAAGGGTGGGTGGAATGGAAAGAAGTATCTAAATAAGCTCTATATCACTTAGGGACCCAAGCTGCCCTTCTGTGAGACTTCCCCAAATGAGGGAAGAAATAATCTCTTCTCTTTGCAGGAGAATGATGAGTCACCATTTAGGATGGGGAGCATGGTATACCAGATGAATAAGTGGAGATCTGGACCAAAGAAGATTCCCATGTGGACAACTTCTATAAAGTCCATGGTGTAGAGGCTAAAGACAATGATTTATCATAGGGTCTTTAGGGCAGACTTCAGTGATTCCTGGTAGGTAGCCCACACTGATTAATAGGGACATAAGACAACACTTGAGGAAGCCAAACATTACTGTAATGGGGAAGGGAATACAAGGTAAAGCATTAGAAGAGCTAGGCAGGGCAGGAGGCGGGGGGCGGGGGCACAGGATTCTGATAAGCTATGAGGTATCGGAAGCCAGGTTTAATGTAACAATGTCTTTTCTACTCTGAAGACTCTTTAAAAATGGGGACGTTTAGGTTATGTAAAGTACCATGATAAGTAAGCAGGTTTGCTGTGCTAGGTATTCTAAATTCAGTGACTCTGGGCTTATATACTTCTCTGGGTATAGGAACCATGCATAAAATTTTACATCCCAGCCAGACTAGCTGTTTTCTTAAGGGAGGAAAGGAATGTGGATATAGAGAAACTGATTCTTAGAATGGAAGAAAGATTATGCTGGGCTGAAGGCGGATTTCTTTTCTAGGAGGGTAGTTCTTGATGGAACATGGATCCTGGAGCATTTTTTTCACTCATAGGTGGTGTTTGCCCATATCAAGAAATATATATACCATCAATTTAGTTGTCTAGGGTGCTCCTATAGCACCACAGAGTGCATATATCCCCAGCAGGGAAGTAAGGATAAGCTTCCTCTTTTTCACCTGCTCTTCCAGAACCAGGATGATCTCAGGAGCTACCTTTCATAAGAGAGAGTACTTTTTTAGGTGTTGCTTCCAGTCTGTAAAATTCAACCAAAGGGTGGGAGGTTTCCTCCTAATGGTGAGAGCATAATCCCTGGAACACATACACCTGGACCTCAGGCAATACAGGATCACTCTAGGCAGCAGATAACTTGTCTCTAAAGTGAGGACGACCATATGATCTCATCAAGGAGACATTAAGGATATGTGAAATTTTTAAAAATGCAAAATAATTAGACCACTACTCAGCAAGAGTAAGTAGTCAACAAATTGTTAATATCAATAGTATTGTTTTCAGCATGACTATTGCCAACAGAGTTAAGATAGAAATTTGACAGCAGGCTTAAAGGATAATCCTACCCAACTGGAATCCTTCATTGAATGCTTCCATTCAATTCACTGAAATTTTTGAGCTCTTAATATTGGCAAGGCTATTATAAGGGTTATAGAGATTATTAAGGCTTTTTTTTTAATCACAGAAGCTCAAAATTCATGAGATGAGAAGACAATTAACAAAAATACCTCTGAAATAGAGCAAAAAGTAATTACACCCATTAATGTTAAGAACGATTTTGGCCTTTCAAAGGAGGGCATTATTTTACCTAATGGGAGGGTCAGGACAGACTTTATGAAACAGGGAGGTTTTCAACAGCCCCACAAGAAAGCATGGAATTTGGATCAACACAGATACAAGGACAGACAAAGATACATAGGCTAGTTTATGTGTGACCAAGGACTGAGTTGAGGCTGGACATGAAGGCTAGGAGTACATGGCAGAAGGACTTAGTTACTTAGGACTTCTTAATTTTTACTTGAATGGACAATGGAGAAACATCACACACGTTTCTTGAGTGGACTGTACATTCCCTATGAACAGAATATTTAGTTTTGTGTCTGAATTTCTCATGATCTTAATATAACGACTGGCCAATAGCATTAAAAAATTGTTCAAGTAAATGATGGCTGGCTGGGTGGGTGGATGGATGAACAAACAAATAACAGTTATGGGAGATATGCACCCAGCTATCTTGTACTCATCTGCCTTTTCATTTATTCATTCAGTAATTATTTAGTAATAATCAAATAAAGTGTACTGTGTAATATTTGTGCATTGAACTTGACCAGAATTATCCTCTCTACCTTAGGTAAACTCAGGGAAGACTATCTTGCCCACCTTGTGGGGAGATTAACTTTCTGTGTAGTACACTCCATCTGTTAAAAGTCAGGGATTTTTTTCCCCTTAGTCATCTTTGTTGAATCATTGATTTTGATAAGAAGGAGGACAGTCCTTTAAAAATATGGGCCCCCCCAAAGCCAATTTTTATGTTTCCCCAAGCACTGCAATTGAGGCCGCTCTGCCTGGCTATTAATACTCTAATGGAACAGCATGCCCTCTTACAGAGGGGAAATCAGACGTTGTGCTGAGTTGATTAGAAGTGATGGCATGGAGCTTCTTCCTGAGAACGGAAGTCCTGTAACCTCAAATACCAAGGACTATAAATCTCAGCAATATATAATGGTAATTGGTTTGAAAAGCCTAATCGACGCAGAGAACGGAAGCCAAGTTCAGAATGCTCAGGACTGGAAGCTCCAGGCCTCCGCCTGCTTCCAGAAGGAGACGTGTCATTTTCTCCCTCAGTGCTGGGAAGAGCAATAATGGATTTCAGAAGTTGAGCCTCACTAAATGCCAGCCTGGAAACCCTACCTGATGGTAGTAATGTGTGGAACTGAAGCCCACGTGCAGCACATTTATCTGGGACAGGTAAAAACGTGTGATTCGATTCACATTGAATCAGAATCTCTGAATTTAGGTCCATTAGTTAGTATTTTTGACAAGTTCCTGGTTGATTCTTATGCACGGTGAGTTTTGAGGACCACTGCTATACATATCAGTCCCCATCTATGCCATAAGATCTTCTTCAGTCCCCTGCTTCTGCATTATAATGAAAATGCTTCTACGGTGCCTGGGTGGTTCAGTTGGGTTAAGTGTCTGACTCTAAATTTTGGCTCAGATCATGATCTCAGTGTCATGGGATCGAGCCCTGCATCAGGCTCTGAGCTCACCGAGGAGTCTGCTTAAGATTCTTTCTCTCCCTCTGCCCCTGCCTCCATACACACTCTCTCTCTAAAATAAATAAATTCTTTAAAAAAGAAAAGAAACCACTTCTGACCTTGAGTTTAGCTAACCCATGTTCAAATCTCAGGTCAGCCTCCTACTCACTATGTGGCTTCAGGCAAGCCCTACTTTCTTTCTCCAAAATCTATTTCCCCTCATTTATAAAAGGAAGGAAATGAAATCTACCAGGATAGATTCTTATAAGGTCCCCCAAAATTAGACAATATAGGAACACATCAGGACATGGTAAAGAACCAATATTATTGGTCATGGCTATGAAACCTGCATAAATTTGTAGAGTATAAAAGAGGCGTTTAATATTATGATCTCTGCCTTGGTTTGAGACTAACAAAGTCAAACCATTTTGAGCCCCAAACAGGCAAATGAGTTGTGAAGAGTCTTGTAGAAACCTTTCCTTGAGTCTCAGTCCCATTGCTTTTTAGCCACAGAGACATAGGCAAATCCCTTGTCCTCCCTCAAGCTTTAATTTGTCATTTGCAAAATGGGCTAATAGTTACTATGAGTAATAGACATACCTACATAATGTCCCTGGCAGGTATGAATATCAATACATGAAACCAAAGATCATGCCACAACCTAGCTTGAGATGGAACTGCTCTGGCCTCCCATACTTCCATTCGTCACACCCCTAGTATTTGACAGTGGACAACTGCAGCCTTCTCTATCGTGTATATGTGTTATGTAGGCAGAACTTCCAGTTTCTGAGCTACCCTTTTCCAAAGATATTTGCATAATCCCCCCACCCCCTAAGAAACTATGGAGTCATCATTAATGATAACCATTTATCATTTAAGCATCTACATATGTTTCGGTGGGGGGGGGGGCAGTTACTTGACCTCTTCATGCCTTACTTTTCTCCTCTGCATACCAGCCATACTCACTGTCCTATTGGTTAGTATAAATAATGCTAAATGTCATAATAGATAAACTTTGAAATCCTAGTGATAGCCTTATCAAAGCAAGAGATTATTGTTTGCTCACATGCTAATCAAATACAAATTAGCCAGGTTTGGGAGCTTTTTAATCATGCAGGCTTCAGAGAGCCAGTCCTCTTCCACCCTGTGGCTTCCCAGGTCACTGTAGAAAGAGAAGGGAGACCCTGGAGACAGAACACCAGAGACTCAAGTACCTCAACTCGGAAGTGACACACATCACCTCTGCTTATATTTCATTGACCAGAGCTAACTGAATGCAGCTCTACCAAGAAGCTTGCAAGGGGAGGCTGGAAAAAGTCCCTGGCAAGCAGCCACTTCCCAGCATCAACTTTACATTATGGAAGGAGAGCGCAAATCTCTGTCTCAGCCACCGTTACCAACTCATAAAGTTGCCGTGAAGACTAAATGAGAAAATACACATCAAATGCTTAGCACAGAGCCTGGTACATAGTATATAATCAATAAATGTTAACTGAGGCCATCATTCTTAAAACCACAAGGTTAATTTCATGCTTTGTTAAACACTAGTAGAACCCTCAGATGCTATTGGCTATCATGATGATCTATTCTGATTTTAGTCTGATTTTATTTTTTTAAGTTTTATTTGAGAGAGAGAGAAAGAGAAAGATTATGAGCAAGGGGGAAGGGCAAAGGGATAAGCAGACTCCCCGCTGAGCAGGGAGCTTGATGCGGGACTCTATTCCAGGACCTTGGGATCATGATCTGAGCTGAAGGCAGATGCTCGACCAACTGAGCCACCCAGGCACCCTGATTTTAATTAATTAATTCAATTCATACTTATCGAGTGTCCTACTAAGGCTGGATGTCAACAGTGAATCAGACCCTTCCTGTGGCCAGGCATTGCATGGAATAGTGAAGAGAGGCCATAAAAACACTAGGCCAGTATTTACAGAAATGGTTATTTAAACTATAACTATGAAAAATTACATGACAGAGAAGTACAAAGTACTAAAAAGCACATATCTAGAGGACCAACCTAGGCTGGAGAATTTAAGAAAAGATTCTCTGAGAACTTAAGAATGAATAGCAATTAGCCAAATGAAGAAGTAGGGGACAAATTTCAGGCAGAGGGAGCAGATGTGAGCTGCCTCCTACAGATCATATGAACTCAGTCCTGGGGATCATTCAGCTTGGACAGCAACCTCGTGGGATGTTTCAAAGTATCATCAGCATAAAAACACAAATAAATAAAAGCATCCTGGTAAATATGTCCCCAAGACACTAGCAACTTAGGAAGAACACACAACATCCAAACACTGTAGCAGCTTCAAGGAACTTACAAATGTTTTCATCCAACTACAAACATTCTTTTCTTGGGAATCTTCAATTGTGTCTTTCAGTACAGAACTTTTCTCAGCTTGACTCAAGTCACTGAATGGGTTTGAGATAGAAGCATGTCTGTGATCTGTACTGCTTTTGGCTAAATATCTTTTCTAGTCCTCATCAAGTTCCCCCACATGCCATAAATATAGAAATATAATCTTATGTTAAGTGTTATTGTTACAAAATAATAATAAAGAAGCTAGGAGGCAATTTTTGGAAGAGATAGATAGGTTTATGGCATAGATTGTGGTAATCAGTTCGTGGGTATACCTTTATTTCCAAACTTATTAAGTTGTATACATTAATTATATACAGCTTTTTGTATGTCAAAAATAGTAATTTTTAAAAGTGAAAGACTGAGGTAGTGTGCACATTTGATCTCCTAAGCATACATATAAACACCAACATGGGTATGAACACATAGATGTGTGCATATATGCACACACAGTGAGTAGGAAAATGTCACTGGGGTGATAAAAAGAACTACTAGGGAGACCCAAGGATTTCAGGATTTCAGGCTGTGGTGCTGTCATTTGCTTCCTCTATGACCCAGACTCCTTAGCGTGGCTTTGAAATCCCCTCATGGTTTGGAACATAACAAAAACCCTCCAAAATTCTTCCTTACATGTGCCCTCTGTCACAGTTGGACCATGCATTTAGGGTTCCTGGCATGTCCCTAGCATCCATTACTCTATGTTTGATGTGAACATCCACTACCTGAAATACTCTCTGTAAGTGGTCTCTGTCTCCACCGTCTGCCATGTACACATGTCTGTTCAACCCCTTCAGTCTTTACATGTATCTCCACCTCTTCCATTAAACTTTTCTTGCTCTTTTTTTTTTTTGCTTTGTTCTCTTAGATCCCACCACCAGGCTTAAGCTACTGGTGAGAAATTGCTGTGATGTTTTTTGTTTATGTGCCTTCTTCTCTCACTCATCTATGTCAATTCCATGGCATGGACAGATTGTGTGTGTGTGTGTGTGTGTGTGTGTGTGTGTGTGTGTGTGTGTATTCCCGGTACCTAGTGCAATATCTGATATATAATGGGCATTTAATGCATGTTTGTTGATCAGATGCCTTTTCTATGCATTTGTCCTTTCTGAGCCTCAGTGTTCTTACTTATGGAAATGGAAAACAATACTTGCCCTACTTAGTTCATCCATCTTCCTATTAAATGAGAAAATGCATGTACAGTGCTTAGCAAAGAGCCTGTCCTACAGTAAATGTGAGTGATCGATGAAGTCAATGGACATTTGAATGCCTGCTGTGTCCTGGATCATGAGTATAAAAATACTTTGTCAATGATGAAGCACTCTACAAATAGAGGCATACATTCAATAATCATAATGTGATTGTTACAACATTGAGACAAATGTGTGTATACATATCTGTTTGTTTAATAATAATAATAATATGAATAACCCTGTTCATATTCTTGAAGGATAATGGGAAGAGTAAGGAATGTGGAGTTTGCAAACATTGGGGTTCTGAACAAGATGATCGTACTTGATGCATAACCAGTTATGAATTCCAGGGTCAGTGGATTTAATACATTTTATATCATTGCAAATGTTTGCTCTACTCCCAAGGAAGATTAAAAAAAAAATTCCTGTGTTTGGCTCAGGAGCTTGCTTCTCTCCTGGCAGTGTGCATCAGACTAAATGTCACAAGAATATTTCAGCATATGTGGGTAAATATTTACACTCATTTTAAACAGATATTCCAAATTCCTTGTTGTTTTTCAGCAGAGGCCTAAACCTGGTGGTAAAAGTCATGAATAGAACTTTTTCACTCTCACTAAGTGAGAAGGGGCTTTTCAAGGATTCTTGCCTCCAGGGTGCTCTATTTTTCTCCTTCCATTCTTTTTGGGTTGAGTTGTTGGAAGGGAGAACTGGCTCTCTTCCATGGAACTCTCTACCAAGCCACTTCGAATTATTGCTCCATGGTCCCTGAGAGCCAGTAGAGATTCAGCTGTGATCACAGGGGAAAGTAAAGTATAAGGAAAGAAATATAGAAGCTATAATAAGAAGTTACTCTTGGAAAAATGCAAAATGCATGGTATTATGGCCTTGGGTTACAAATGGGTGGACAAGGACTTAGATGGGGTTTCAGAGGAAAGGGAAATTGTAGCAGGAACAAATCAAAGACAGTACTTTGGAGATGTAGCGAACCAAAGGGTACATCAGTGGGGGAATATTGCTGGGTTCACAGGTTGATATTACACACAAAGTTTGGGTTATGGACTTGTTTGTTGGTGTTTGAGGGCATAAAAATGCTGTGTCTATATGGATGTATATATTCTAGCAATTTTCTTTGCTTTCTAAAACCCTTCAGTAGTAGAGGCCCTCCTTCGGGGGAAAAGCACAGAGATCTCTGCTAATGGCAAAGGAAGAAATTAGGCAAAGCTTCAGCCTGGTCTAATGGGATACTCTAAAGCATCATTGGTGCCACGGTTGCCCCATCTGGAGGCAAGAGGATCCAGTTTTATGACCCTATATCAGTTGTTGGCTGTTCTATTTCCAAAGGGTTTGAAGGCAAGGGCTACCTCCTCATCTGGCTGAGTAAGGCAACTCACCCTTTGCTAAGGGCAGTTCTCTAGCTGTGTGGGCTATGAGCTGTTAGCAGCCAAGACTCACAACTGCTGAGGAATGGAAGGGAATCTGTGTGGGCACCAATGGAAACTACGCTAGAGGGACAAGTTAAAATCATAAAATGCTGTAAGTCCAGAGACCCAGGAACTGATTCTTTCATTCTGCATTTACCGAACATCCTGCCAGGCACCAGGGATACAAAGACCAGAGAGTCATTCTGTATTGCCCATCCTAGTATAATCAGGATGAGAATTCTGCTTTAGGATCCAATAATGGGGAACTGGAAAGGACACAGAAGGTTCTAATCACAAGACAGAGCATATTTATTGTGCACCTGCTAAATGAACAGTCCTGTGCTTAGTATTATGGAGGCAACAAAAGTGTTTAAGTGTGGCTTCTACCTTTGGGAAGATAACAAGTGAGAAGGGCTTAATAAAGTATAAGGGATGATATACCCAGTGTCTCATAAGAGCCCAGAGGAGAGAAAGGAATCATGGAAATCTGAGAGCTGACTTTGGAGCTGACCCTTATAGGATGGCAGCATATGAGCTTATACTGGTGGAAGAATGGTATTCCAGGCAGAGGGAATGGCTTAAGTAAAGACAAGGAGAAAACATATATTTTCACATAAGTTTTGTACTATGTGATTTCCAAAGTGAAATTGTGCTACAGTGCCAGGTAAGAGTAGCGAAGTCATAGGAGATGAGCCTGGGGAAGTGGGCAACATGTAGAGGACCTTTACATCTAGGAAAATGAGGATTTGGGATTTAGTCTTCGAAAGAGTAGGTATTTGTGAATGGACTCCAAAGGGCAGAAATTCACAATTAGAGCAGTTGAGTGGGAGAGTAACTGGCAACGCTGAAGGCACACACCAAGGCGGAAAAAGCAAGGCCGTGCTAACGTAAATTGCTTCCTAGTTCCACACAATGTGTTGGTTTCCTGTCATGACGTTGTTAAAATAGAACACTTCAACACACAGAATGAACCCTCATGTAAGCCAGGGATTTTAATTAATAAAAATTTATAAATATTAGTTTATCAATTAAAACAAAAGTACCACAGGAATGCAAGATGTTAATAATAGGGGGAACTATGGGAGAAGTGGGGGGAGGAAGACGAACTTTATGTACTTTCTGCTCAATTTTTATGTAAACTTAAAACTGCTTAAAAAAACTCATTGTAAGAAATTCTTAAAAACAAACAAACAAAACAAAACAAAACAAAACAAAAAAACCCCACCATTTCCACCTAACCCTTTTAACCAGCCAATTCTTACTCATTCTTCAGACTTCTGGTTTAAGCATACTATTTTTCTTTCTTCCTCTAATGGTCTAGGCCCCTTCTACAGGGTTTCAAAGCACCCTGAACTTATCATTGATCCCATTATTATTCTTATAGTGTCAATGACTAGGACTACTCTCATTACACAGTGATGTGAGCAAAAAATATATTTTGTTGTATTAAGCCACTGAGATTATGATGTTTGTTATAGCAACTAATGCTACTTACTCTAAGTAATACACATATTCACAAAACATTATGCATCTTATGGATCAGGATTATGTTTATCTTAATTCACCCTTAATTTTCTAATGTCTAAAAAAGCATCTTACCTAAAGGAGGTGCTCAGGATCTATTGATTGCACGTTTCCTTGCAAATAATATTATTATACATATAGAATATTATTAAGAATATTGGCTTGAAAAGAAGATAGTCCATGGTTTTGGTGTTAACTCACCCTTTTACTTTTCCTCTGTGATACAGGCTGATTCATTTTACGTCTTTAAACTCTTCTTCTCCTTTGTAAATTGGGAATAGAAATAGTTTCTATGTTATAGGTTGTTGTGAGAAGTAAATATGATATTGTATGGTCTTAGCCCGGGTTCCCCAGCAAATAGAGTTCGATGCAAGGACCAAGTGCTAACATTTAATTGTGGAAGATGCAATCCCAGGATAGCAAGAATGTAGGAAAAGGAAAGTGACATGTGGAAGTACGGGCATAAATGCAAGGCAATGCATTGCTATGCTATCCACTGTTTTATGGTCAAACATGAAGAGACACAGCAGTACCATAGGAAGGTGGATCCACTTGGTCATATGGGCCATCTCCAGGCAGTCAGTTCAGAGAATCCATGCCTCAGAAAAGGTCATGTGACAGAGGAAGGAAATAGGATTCATACTCCTGATTCTGATCATCAAAGCTAATACCCCACACTCCTGAACTGCTGCATATAGCCCTTTCAACAGCTATTCAGAAAACCTCATTCCTACCCCTGTGCTGTGCATTCCATCCAAGTCTGGAAGTGGAAGGAAAACTTGAAATTCAGGAAATGCTGCTTCCTCTGAATAAACAACCAAAGCCTGACCCTCCCAGGGAAGCTGATGACCTACTCTAAGAGGTAGGAACCATGCAGACCCAAGCAGTCATATGGTAATGACTGCTGGATGGTTGGCCATAAAGGCAAGCTGATGAGCCACCCTTTGGAAGAGGAGCTTGATAGTTGAGGTGATACCAGCATTTGAGGGCCAGAAGAAAGTAGTGCTAAGATAATCCAATATGGGGCAGAGGATGTGTCCAAGACAGCCTGCAAGGAATTGATCAGTGTCTGGCACATAATGAACACTTGCTAAATATATTATTATTTTTCCTTCTGTTATACAGTTAAGAGCCTTATTTAAAACTACCATCTCTGTGCCAGAGAAGATAGATTGAATAGGGGGCAATGAGACTCTCAGCAAACCTTAAAATAGAAAAATAAATATATTTTTAATCACAAATTGTTATGAGGACTACATGACATGATCTGTATCTATCCACTATACATATGCACATAGTATAGGGTATGCACTGAGGGCTGAGGAAGCACTAGATTTTATTTGAAATATTTGTTGAATGAATGGGTAAATGAACAATGAAAGTAAGTCTTTGGTAAATCTTGAATTCTAGGATATTAGAGCTAGAAAGAATCTTAGAGATTGCTTATTCCAAATTCCTCTTTTATGCAAAACAATGTGGAGGCTCACAGAGGCAGAGTGCTTTCCTAAGGTCTAACAGGCTCACGTGCAGGTGTTCAAGGATTATGTATAATTGCCTCATATCTTACTCCAATGACTCTCTATTGATCAGAGTCCTGTAATAGAAAGGAATCTGATAATTAGAATAAGAAGAACTATCATTTTTCTAGTACTCAGAATGCATCAAGCACTTTTCACCTACCTGAGGTATTTGCCATCCCTATTTTCTTCGTTTCAAGTGATGACGTACCTTGAACAGTCATTAAAAGGTAGACATCAAACCCAAGTCTCGCTGTTCCTGATGTTCTTACCTTTCTGTTACTGCATTACCCAACCTTTAGTTCTTGATGATGAATGTCCCCTCTTGTCATTTTTACAATATTCATGTGAGGGGAGGAGATGGACACCCCAGAACATGTAACAGGAGATGGGCACAGAGGGAAAGCAAGAGGAGTGAGCCATGGACCAGCAGAATATTTAAAACTGAGATGCCCCTGCCTCCGTCCACTGAATTTACCTTTTTTTTTTTTTTTTTTCAAGAAAAAGTCCCTTCTGGGAAAGACTCACTCCAGATACTTTTCCAAGACATTCTCGGAGCTGAGACTAGCATATCCAATTTGGCAGCGCAAAGTGTGATTTTAATTAGGTTGTTTCCCTCTGGGGGCTGGGGGCTCTGTTGGCTGAGCTTCATAAAAGAGGCTGTGGGTGGGCAGTGTGCAAGGCGCTCAGAGGTGAGGAGCGTTCAGGACAAGCCTCCCGAAGGGGCTTGGCTGTCGCTTGTGAAATTTCCCCCTATTTCTTCTTCCTCCTAAAGTCATTGGAAGCTGCTGCACCAGGGGAGAGATGTGGCCCCCCTCAGATAGGAAAGGGCTTTGGAGTTCTTGGATCAGAGCCAGCTAATATCCAGGGCATTTATTTTTCAGCCACAGGGCCCCTGTGTGGATCAGTCCACTCAATCCAGACAGGTGTCCACCTTCCTTACTCCGTAGAATCCCTTTGGGGCCTAGAAAGACAGCTTGTGCCACTCCCCAAGTGAAAAGTTCATGTTCCTCCTATGCATGAAATAATGTGGTCCCAACCTTCCCTCCTGGGGTGTGTCCAGTGATTTAAGGCTTTTGACTTCTGCACTGGAGAACAGTGCAGAGATAAATTGTTGGCTGCTGACAACGTCTCTTCCATGCTGCAGAAAGCCAGGGCAGTGCAGCTGGGTTTCTGGGTGGGCCTGGTCACCCAGGAGGGACTGGCCAAAAGCTGCCTAGCTGATGGAAACCAAACAACTCCCAGAAAAGCTGAGACTTGAAAGATAACCCACGAGGCATCTCCTGCAAGTCTTCGTGTTTCATTGTCCTCCTTAGAAAACTGGATAGACACCTCTCATTTCCAGAGAATCTGAGGGAACTTTCTAAAATGCACATCCACTCACATCACATTTCTGCTTTGAAACACCCTAAATAGGCCTCTCTGGCTTCACCTGCTCTTCTTCTATGCCCGCCCCCTACAGCTAGCACACTACGTTATGCCCTCCAGATTTCATCCATACCCTTCCCTCTAGCTGCCATAAACTTCGAGGCTTCTCTTCTTTCTCTGAGTGGCTCCCTTTCCCCTCCAACCCAAGCCCCTCCTGGACTGCTTGGCTCAATTCTGTTCATCAGTCAGATGCCAGGAGTCACTTTCTCTGGACAGCCTCCCCTAAAAATACCTCCCCACTCACTGGCAAAACTGGAAAGATTCGACTGTTTCCTTCAAGAGTGACCTGTTTTGACATCTATTTTAACCCTTAACATTCTCTATCATAATTGCCTACTTAATTTACCCTATTCCCCATCCTCCCTCCCATTCACTGTAAGCTCTGTGAAACTAAAAACCAGGTTTGTGTGTTTGTTTACCATTATATTCCTAGTTCAGTGTCAGGCATGTTTTAGATAATTAATGTTTGCTAAATTAATAAATGAGACCTCACAGGGCATCCTGTTAAACCTTTAATGGTCTTCATCATTTCTGAGGGATTATATACTTAAACACTTCTCCTGAAAACTAGGAGAATCTGTGGGATTGGTGATGCCTTTCACCAATAATTTACAAGCAGATCATAAGGACTGCTGGTAGTAAACCTTGAGTTTTTGTTCGTTTTTTTTTTTTTTTCATAAATACTGAACTTTGGTAGTACTTTAAAAACTGATATGGAGGATGGCAAGAACAAGTGTGGACATACTGTGTTAGGTCTGGTGTCCTATCTCTATAATTGTTCAAAGGAATACACGGGAATACATTAATTAACCTGATAAGATTCTTTTGTGTTCACGATACATAACTAAGGGGCTAGGACAGAGGAATGTTGGTAGAGAAGAGCCAAGGCACATCCAGGGCGCCCCAGGACTCTGCTGAGAAGGGGGCAGGTGTCTGTATTTTTCTGAGTGGAAACTAAGCTGAGTGCAGGAAGTTGTTCAGGAAGGGTAGGAACCAGGGATAGTCATAGGGAGAATCTGGCTGGAGGAAAGCTTATTTGTAGTTGGAATGAGGTAACTCCTTTCCACTCTGGGCAGCATTCAAGACTTTATGGAGCCTCGATGAGACCCCAAAGATAAAGGTAACCTCCAAGTTGGTTCTTGGCCCAGTCTTCATCAGTGCTGATGAAGGGGTCAGCAAAACATGCCCTGTTCATGTGCAGGTGGCCACAGAACCAGAGAATTCATGAAGGAACTTGTGGTCATCAGACAGAGTGCTGATGATGGACTTCCCAGATCAAATATTCACCAGGACCCTGGTCACCTCTCAGGTCACCTCTCAACGCTTCTTTTCTGTTATATGAGTTTCACATCAGGGAGAAGAGTGGATTTGGAGCCATCTGCCACCCTTCCCTTTTTAGGCATCTCTCATGGCCCCTTCACTTAGAAATTAACGACCATCCCTCAACAAAATAACGGGCATAACTTTCTATTTTCTGGTATAGTAATTCCCAAAGTGACTTCAACTGAATGTCTGTTCTGAGAGATGATAATAGAAGCTGAGTTAAAAAATAAAATAGTGCCAGGCCTGAAAGGGTGGGGGCTGATACATAATAGAGCTCCCTCTTAGAGAAACACATTGCACATGAGGATACTGAAGATTTCCATGAGTCCTTCAGAAAACGATCAGATACATCCACACTCAATAAACAGTAAACTTTTTTATTTAAGAACAACCTAGTATTTGGAAAGAAGCCTTTAAGGAAACTCTAGTACCTCATCTAAGGATTGTAATTTCACACACCCCAATATATTTACCCAGTATCTTCTTTATAAAACGAATAATGCATCTATTTTCACAGTTCCATGATAACTATAAACAGTCAGATACAGTCGTCTATGACTATAAATATTTGTGACATATTTTGTATTGCCTCTGCTGCTTTGGATAAAAAAAGAGTATTTGCTTTATTTGGAACTAAAAGTTTAATTTCAAAGACATTTGTATAATGTCCTCTTATGGGTTATAGGTTAATACCTGAGTTGGACATTCACACAGGAGACAGAAATAATATGATATTGTAAATAGTGATGTTGTTTATTGTAGGTATGGATCATAAATTAGACTGGCTACTTTTAGAACTATCTTCTCATCATGGAAGTGAAGGGGTTTACACATACCAGCTCTAATCTCCATTGCTTCTAGGAAGATGGTGCTTCTTATTCCATCTGAGTTCAGTGTGGGTTCTCTTCCCCTGGCTAAGCGAAGCATGAGATGGCCTCCCACCCTTCATAAAAGCAGTAACATAAAGGCATGACATGTAACAAATGCAGCCCAGGCTGGGGCACTGGCTGCATCGATGAATGTTCTCTGGTAGTTCTCAAGAGAACAGTTCTTTGAATGTCCAAGAGTAAGCAAGCTCTAACCAAGTGGCTTTGGAGTCCTAAAATTAGAACTTGGGCCTTAGGGTATAGAAATGGATGATGATGAGTTACACACATTCTGTAATTAACATTCTGAGAAAATATTTGTAGTTCAAAGTCAAAGCAAAAGGAGCAAATGAACCCTTAGAGTTCTGAAACAAATGAAAGCTGTGCAGGAGCTCCACATGAGGTATGAGGAACCATCCTTCTTTTTGACTAATAGAATGCCTTGTAAAAACGTTTTAGGACAGGAGAACTGCCTTCAGATCAACAATCCTGCCTCTAATGTCTACTGTGGGTTTCACCATAGGGTGGACAGATTCCATAAGACTCCTATAATTTACCTTCCATTCTCCTCCTGGGCCCCAGCACCCAGACTTACTACTCTAAAACATAAAGATGATCATGTCATCCCCTTTGCAGAAACTCCACGAGTTCTCATTACACTCCATGCAATGAATTCCTTTTTAAGTCATGAGGGTTGATATCCTAGGGCCCTCACTTGACCTTTCCAGCCAGATCTACCATGATGTACATGCTAGGAGGAAATTCATTGGCACAGTAAGGTTTTGAATTCTTGTCAGGAGTGAGAAGTCTTTTAAAGTTTTTAAACAAGAGTCTGACATGTTCAGATATTTGATTTACTTTCTTTTTCTTTCATTTGTCTTAATCATACACAGCGACACCAATTATATCTGTGTTTTATCTCCTTTGTCTTCTATAAACATTTTTTTCTATTTTTTAAAACTACTTTTAATTTTAGTTTTTTTCTCCAGCTTGCCTCCCATGGTTTTAACAGCTGTGAAGTTGTTTCACCAAAAGAGATGAGGCTTTTAATGCAGCTTCCAGTGATGGTTACCTTCTTCACTCCCCTTTCATTCCTGACTTTGGTGTTTAGTTCTTTGATCTTATTGTTGTTCTTATTGTTCCTTGAGTCCCTAAACCTTTTTTGAGCTTTTGATTCATAAACAGTTGCATTTAGATTTTTAAAATTGTATTTATTCATTCATGAGAGACACAGAGAGAGAGGCAGAGACATAGGCAGAGGGAGAAGCAGGCTCCCGGTGGGGAGCTAGATGAGGGACTCGATCCCAGGATCATGACTTGAGCCGAAGGCAGATGCTCCACCTCTGAGCCACCCAGATGTCCTTTGCATTTACATTTTATGCAAACAGCAAAATGTTTGGTAACAAATATAATTTCATCTGGTAAGATTTTGGGGTCTATATTCAATTGTCTTTCCTTCGTAAGATTCCTTTCTTCATGAGATTCTTCTGCCAGGTGTTATTATTCTAGGTTTTATGCTGACTTTCCTTGTATTACCATCATCACTGAATAAGTTTAGTTTTTCCTTTATTGAGTTTTGTGGAAAAATAGGGGTAATGAGAGAGTTGTGCCACTGGTAGCCCCCTTATAATATGCAGTTGTGTACATGTGTGTGGATGTGTGTGGAAGGGGGTGCAAAAATGAGAGAGGAAATACAGTTTATGTTTCTCTTTCTTGTTTTCGTTGAATTACATTGGCTTTTTCCGAGAAAAATAAGATCAAAGATATATGTCATTTTCCTTCTTAAAAATCACTGAGTGCAGTTACATGTTTCCATGATCACTGTAGCTGCACTAAACTGGTTGAAGGAAGGCAAGTAATGAGCAGAGGAGCTGTAAGAAGACTGTTATAAAAGTGCATATAAAATACAGCTCATGGTGTTGAAGTAAAGCAAAGAGAATGGAGGTAAATCAATAAAGACCTAATGATTGTTCCAGGCTCTGCCCTCTATTGCTTATGATCTTTCAAAGGGTGGACATATGTTTATCCATCTGTACATTCACAAGGCCTAAACTGGGCACCAAGTAAATAAAAATGCATATTTACTGCAACCAGACAAGAAAGCATATTTTAATTGTAATTAATTAAAATATTGCCTGAATTAAATATTTTCCATTTCTCTTAGAAACTGCTCAGGTCACAGTAGAGGGGGAGGGATTTGTGTTAGGCTGTTCTGGGGGGTTTGTGTAAGCTTTTATAGCTGTTTATCTAAAAGCCCTTTAATTTGGAAGTAACCAATGTGATAAATGATTTCATTCTTAATCAGTTCCACATTTTATTTAGTTCCACATTTTAAAAATGGGAGTGATAATAATAAAATACTACTACTACAACTGACAATAACTTGATGGGTTTTCCAGGAGGGATTAGTCCGTAAATGTTCAATGCGCCTTTCACAGTCTTGATTTGGTCTAAGCACTCCCTAAGGGAGCTCCCACTTACTCTTTCCCTCTCCTTCCTGTAAAAAGTATCTTAGATTTGGTAGATGCTAAACTTAGTCTCCCCATTACAGTTTTTGCTTCTCTTTATTATAGTCCCTTGCACAGAGTTTTATAATCTTCGGCTTATGGGCTTTTGCCTCATTAGACCAGGGATTGGGACAGTTTACCCTCATATCTACCGTACCTGAATATAGCAGATCTTCAGCATATTTTTAATGAATAAGATAATTTATCCCTAATGGCAGGTCATTCCCATCATGGCTGTGGTTACAAATAGCCCTCCCTACTCCCTTTCTTGGACACATACAGATTAAAACAAGGCCACCCACAGCCTTTGATCCTTGGGTTGAACAGAGAGGTTCATCACTAGCAGAAACAACCCAAAATATGCTGTATTTGGAAAAGCACGTTTCTCTGACATATGGGCTTCTATGAGCAAGAGTCACAAGCTATCCTGTTTTGGTGAGTCATACATAGCTCCAGCATCAACCACTTACAGAAGAAAGAGGAGAAAATGGCTTTAATTCATGAAAGAATATATTTCATCAGAGAAGATACATATTTCTGAAGCAGAACAGCATCTTCAGAAAACACAGCCTCTCTCTATAAATGTGTGAAATAGAGCAAAATTGCATTATCATCCAACAGCTAGTTCCCCTCCCCCCCATTTCCTTTAAAAGTGTAATTTGTTACTTAGTAAGCTCTTTATTTTTATTTGGGAAATTGAATAGTTGTAACTAACCCCATGGAATTGTGCTTTGTAAAAGTTGGCCTCCTACAAATCAATTCCCCTTCCTTTCTCTCTAGTGGTGCCATAGCTCATCCTTGCAAGACAGTCCGTTGGCAGTTGTAGTCCAAACTCCTGCAGGGCTCTCAGCAGCCCGTTAAGTGATGGATGGCTGGAAAGCTGATGACGGAGAATGGGGAGGGGAGTGTCACCATTTCACTGAAGCTGGCAAGAAGACCTATTGCCATTCTTGAAGCCTAGCGATTCTTTGATAAAAACAAGCATTTTTATAAACTAACTGGTTTTTCATAACCAAAGTGAATGTACTCACCAACTAAAATTTCATCTTGGAATTTTGCCCCTTGCTTATTATATAACAAGAGAGTTAGCTTTGTTTGGGTGAAGGCTTAGTATTTACTAGGTACTTTGCATATCTTGTGATTTAACTCTGATTTTAAAAGAAAAAGTTTGGCGTGGGGGAGGGGCCGATTCAGCCCAGTGCAGAAGTCCCAATCATTTCCCTTGATTGACAGATTTATTCTATTCTTCTTTAATTGATTTTTGAAAGTTATGAAAGCAGTCAATACACTATGTATTTTATAAAGACCAACATATTTTAAGAAGAGATACAGAAGGCAGTAGGCCCCTTTTGTACCCTGGATGACCATTCCTAGAAATGCAGCCACATCTTAATACTCTTATCTTTTTAATTTTAACTTTAATATTGGGGGGGGGGGGTCATAAGCACTTTCTTTTAACTCCCTTTTCCAAAGGAAGATAAGAACTAATATCTTTTCACTCACATGTACATTTATGCACATCTTTTAATCACGACCTTCCAAGTATAATTATACCACAATAAAACCTAAAACACTCTAGTGGATCCCTGGTATACTCCCATTGACGATCTTGTCACTGTACCAAACTTTCTTTATTCTCTTGGCCAAAAATTATATTTATTTCCATATAGTTATGTAATTCTTATACCCAACTGAGCCACCAGTTTTTATACTGATTATATTTCTGGGCTTCATCTTCTTCTTCTTTTTGTTTTTTTAGATTTTATTTATTTATTCTTGAGAGACACAGAGACATAGGCAGAGGGAGAAGCAGGCTCCATGCAGGGAGCCTGATGAGGGACTTGATCCCAGGACTCCGGGGTCATGCCCTGAGCTGAAGGCAGATGCTCAACCACTGAGCCACCCAGGTGTCCCTACATTTCTGTTTTTGTATCATTTTTTTGTTCATTTGTTTTTATTGGGGTTAATTATTTTTTCCTTTTATAATTTGCTCAGATTTTAAAGTGCCTACCATTAAATTAACCTGTATTTTCTTTTCTTTTTTTAAAGATTTTGTTTTTTAAGTAAGCTCTACACCCAACATGGGGTTCAAACTTAACCCTGAGATCAAGAGTTGCATGTTCTACCCACTGGGACAGTCAGGCACCCTAGCTTGTATTTTCAAATGGAACTGCAAAGTTCCTTTCAGTGTGAACAAAAACAGTACTTTGTTCATCTGTTCTCGTTTCTTAAACTTGAATATGATCCATTCAAAATTTTTTGTCTTCTGGTTCCTATGAGGAATATTTATGCCCTAGGCTGTTTTATCAGTCATCCTGAGATGTTTTTAATCTCCACCATCCTGGTGGCTCCTTTTTCTTCTCCTTTCCTGTGTTAAATTCAAGTTTTCTTGAGTTTTTAATCTTCCTCTTTTTTCGTTTATTCCCTCAATTTTTGGAGCATATCCTCTAACAGATTCTTGGGGGGGAAATGAATAGGAGGAGCTAAATTCTTCAGGACTATGTATGTCTAAAAGTGTCTTCATGTCAAATAACACTTGGATAATTTTCATATAGAAATACAGGTTGTAAGGAGAACCATAATAGATCACAGAACCATAAAGGTGAGGAAATACCAGATAATGTCAGGCTTTCTGGGCCTTGGCTAGACATTTGAAATGTATTGTGAATGAAAGAGAAAGCCATTAGACAGAAGCAAAATATCAAAATGTAATTTTGATTTTTTTAAAAGTATTCTTTTGCTTTCATATAAAGACTAGACTCTAGGGGGATTAGAGGTAAAGCAGAAAGGCTTGTTGAACATGATCGAAATAATCCAAGTGGAAGAACTTGAATTCAGTTTGTAATTTAGGAGGAGTTGGTGGGATAGCATTGGTATGGTATAAATAGTGATGCCACTTGCTGATATAAAGAAAATTGGAAGAGAAATAAGTTGAGAGGGCAATAAATGGATAAAAATCCAGGATATTTATTTTAGTGAATGTTACTTTTGAGAGGGGATGCCAAATGGCAGCTATCTGGATCTGGAGTTTAGAAAAGTTAGACATGCTATTAAAGCTATGGAACCAGATGACATTGTAAAGAATACGGGTTAGCAAACTGTAGCCAGTAGGCAGCCAGAGTTTTGTCAATAAAGTGTGTGTGTGTGTGTGTACGTGTACGCACGCACACGCATGTGTGTGTAAATAAAGTTTTATTGGAACACAGCCATGCTTATTTTTTAATGTAATGTCTGTGGCTACTTTCATGCTATAGTGGCAAAGTTAAGCAGTTGTAAGTGAGCTCATATAACTCCAAAGCCAAAAATATTCACTATCTGGTTTTACAGAAGAAGTTTGGCAACTGCTAACCTAGGAAATAAATATAGATGAAAAAGATAGAAAAGTCAAGGATGAGCTCTGGGGTTTCCCAACATTTAAGGATTAGGAATATTAAGGTGATTCAGCAAATGACAGGGAGAAGAAGCAGTCAGTGAAAAGATTAAAAGCAGCTAAGTGTAATGTCCCAGAAACCAAGCAAAGACAATGTCTTAAGAAGAAGGGGATATTCAATCATGGCAGATGTTCTTGAGGAATAAATTAAGATGAGGATTGATATTTGATCACCACATTTGGTAAGATGAACTGCAGGGCCCTTGACAAGAACTTAGAGTGGAGTGTCACTAACAAAGTCTGATGGGGATGGATTCATGAAAGAAGAGAAGAGAAAGAATAGGAAAGAGTGGGTGTGTGTGGTAAGAACGCTTAACAGTGAAATCTACCTTCTTAACAAATTTTTAAATATACAATATAGTATTGGGCAGCCCAGGTGGATCAGCGGTTTAGCGCCACCTTGGGTCCAGGGCGTGATCCTGGAGTCCCGGGATTGAGCCCCACGTCGGGCTCCCTGCATAGAGCCTGCTTATCCCTCTGCCTGTGTCTCTGCCTCTCTGTGTGTGTGTCTCTATGAATAAATAAATAAAATCTTTAAAAATATATATACAATACAGTATTGTTAACTATAGGTGCAAAGTAGGATAAAGTGGTACAGCCACTATAGAAAACTGTATGAAGATTCCTCAAAAATAGAAATAGTATACGATGCAGTAATCCCACTTCTGGGTATTTATCCAAAAGACGTGATACCAGGATCTCAAAGGGAGATTTGCACTGTCATGTTCATTGTGGCATTATTCACAATAGGTGAGACATAGAAGCAATCTAAATGTCCATTGATGGCTTAATGAGTAAAGAATATAAATAATATTTTGAGCTTTGAGGTAAAGACAAGCAGAAAAATAGAGTGATAACTGAAAGGAGGCAAGGATCCAAAGAAGGCAAGCAGATTGGTTTGCCAGGAAGCAGACTTTGAGGTGGACATTGGCATGCAGAAAGTTTACTAGATCATGCTTTCAGAGTCAACATCTTCAGAGGGGAAGACAAGACTAAACAGAGGGAAAAGTTGGCTCAAATGAAGTCCAACAAAAGCTTCAACCAACTCTGGGAGAGCTTTGAAGCTGAGATGACCCTTCAGAGACATCCTTTGGTAGAAGGAGGGGTCAGGCCTAATTCTGCCCTCACTGATTTGTCATTGGATGGAGACAAGAAGGAAGGACACTATTGCTCAAGGTGGCCCTGCCCCACTAAAGCATGACGATAAGAGCTATTGGTCAGTCCATTCCCAGCAGCTGGAAGAACAAGGCTTCCATCTCAAAGAGAGACCTGAATGGCATATTCTAGAACTCATTTGAGAGGAGCTTTAACAAATGGGACTTTCTGCTTTCTGTTGCAGTCTATTCAATGCTTCTCTCCCATTTTCCTTCACAGAAGACCATGAAATTTACCCCATGACCCGACAGCCGTTGGACTCTATCATATGCCTTATCTAAAAAGGATGGAAAGTCAAAAAAATTATTTCACTTGCCTGGCTTGGCTCCTCTTCTTTTAAAGGACATTAACATAACCATTAGCTTTTACTTAAAGAATTAAGGATTATTGTTTGGATCCAGAAATACTTCCCAAAGACTGCTGGTCCTCCTCTATAAAAATCAGACATAAAAGAGATTGAGTGTAACATGAAATCAATGGCTGGTACCTTTGGCCTTTGGAAATAGGTTTAGTTTTAAAACTAAATTAGAAAGGAAGGAATTTTCATATTGCTTAATGTCTCTTGTTAAATAGTTTCTATCATGTTCCTCTCATCTAATAAATATCTCTTATTTATGGCTGCTTTATCACTTTGGAATCATAGGTGAAAAGAACTCATCCAGCCTCTCATCCAACCATCTCCCTACTACAAAGACACCTGCTATAAATGATTTGGCTGGTGCTATCCATCTCTGCTTGCAGACATCAAGGAGTAAGGATCTCAGCAAATGTTTTCTCATACTGAGTAAAAATGGAGGAAAGTCTTTCAGAGATTTATGGGTAACTTCAGTCTTCTTTCTTCCCTAATACTCCTCTTCTGCTGGCTAAAAATCTCCTTCATATTCTTTTAATTTAGTTGGCATTTCCATACTAAGTCATCATACTAGGCCAGACATGGGCTAAATTCTTAGGATATATAATATCTCCTAAACACCAGGAGATAATTTCTAGTATTGTCATTATCCCTATTGCTCTCCTGTGTCGTTTCTAATCTTAAATGGGGTGCTTCCTCTTGGTTAAGGATTTATTTCTTGCTGCATTTTCTTTCTTGTGCCAGATTCTCCCCCACAGAATGTCCTAGCTAACAGATACCATTACTGTGCACTTACCCTGTGACAGGCACTATGCTAAGCACTTTACAATAACTCTCTCATTTAATAGTTACAAAAAAAAAAAAACCCTTGAGGTAAATACTTCTGTTGTTCCTATTTTACAGGTAAGGAAACAGTCTTTGTAAGCTTAGGTAACTTGCCCAAGACCTTAGGTAGCAGGTCTGTACTTACCTCTGTTACCATGGCTCTAAGGAGCATCTAATGCCAGTCACCTGGCAAGTGGATATCACCCCTGTTTGGGTTGAATTGTATCCCCAAAAAAGATATGTTGAGGCCCTGACCCAGGTTTTACATTCTCAGAATATGAATTTATTTGGAAATGGGATTGTTGCAGATGTAACCAGTTAAGATGAGGTCATCCTGGAGTAGAGCAGACTCTCAATATAATACGACTGTGTCCTTGTAAGAAGAGAGAATTTGGACATGGATGGACAGAAGATGGCCATGAGGGGAAAGAGGCAGATATTGGAGTTATGCAGCCACCAGCTGCGGAATGCCTGAAGCTACCAGAGGCTGGAAGCCACTAGGAAGGATCCTCCTCGAGAGCCTTCTGAGGGAACACAGCTCTGCCAATGCCTTGCTTTTGGAGTCCAGACTCCAGAAATGCAACACAGTAAATGTCTAATGTTTTAGGCTGCCCAATTTGTAGTATTTTATTGTGGCAGCATTAGGAAATGAATACAACCCCTCAATTAGGACTCTGTTCTGTGCTTCAGACTCACCTCACCAAATGTTCCTCGACATCTTTCCACGAGGGTCTCCTAGGGAGATAGCATCTGACATGTCACACACTGACTTTACAACCTTGTCTGCCCTCTGGACTATGCTCACCTTCCAGTGCACCCCTCTGTTCAGCACTCAGTCCCCTTATTCACAGCTGCTCGTACATGAAAGACTGTTGTTGATGTTTCATTCATCCTTAGATATTTACTGGGTGGCTGCTAGACGCCAGACCCTGGGAGAGGTGGCAAGAGCAGAAAACATTAAAACAGGCTACCACCTGCTCTAAGCAGAGTACTCCTCTGAGGGCTTCATATAGATGACCTCATTTATTCCTCAGAGCAGTTCTATGAGGTAGAACGAGTAGCCCACCCATTTAACAAGTGAGGAAACAGGCACAGAGAAGTGGAGTGACTTGTGTGAAATCATACAGCTGGCTAGTAGCAGGACCAAGATTTGAACCCAAGCAGCCTGGCTCCAGAGTCTATGGATTCATGACTGAGCCTTCCTGTCTCTTTGGAAGAAACAACTGCCTTCATGCATGATACAGAATTTTAGTGGAGGTAGAACATGAAAGAAATATGTGAGTGACTGTAATGATACAAACCATGATGAGTGATCTGAATGAAAATTAAACAGCATTGGATGAAAGGCTGGAGGCTCAGGTTTCTCCAGGGAAGAAACACTCCACCAGGTAAAGAGGGAAGAGAAGAGCATTTCCAGGCACAGGGAGCAATGGATATGCAGCCTATGATTGAATCAGACTAGATGTCTCCCCTGCCACGCCCTGGTTCAGCTGGTCACTGAGTGCTGTTGAACCCATTTGTCCATCTCTCTACTTGTTCTCCATCACTTCTAGAAAACTGTAATGGCCTTCTGACCACTTTCTCTGCATCCACTCCTGATGCCTCTGTTGGAATGCCGCACAGCCACCAAAGTTATGCAAATTTTATCAGGCTTCCTGTTGAAAGCTGCAATAGGTTTCCTGTTGCTTCAGATGGATTCCCAAATATTTGCCCTGGTGCTATGGACACCTGAGATATTGGTCTGTCTTGTGTCCTTTGCTCTGATAATGACAATTCATACTCCCTGCCTTTGTCTTTGGAAAGTCCCTCTCTACCAAATACTTCATGAGACTTTGGAGGCTCTGCCAATTACAGGACTTTGTCTTCCATGCGGTTGAGCATATGACCAAGCCCCGATCTATCTTTATAACCTGTCTCCTTAGTCACAGTAACCTAAAACAGAAGATCTCAAAATTGAGTGCTCTAGAATCACCTGAAGGGCTTATGAAAACAGATCAGGCCTCAGAATTTCTGATTTCATCAGCTTCGGGTAAGACCTGAGAATTTGCATTTGTAACCCATCCTGAGGTGATGCTGCTGACCACATGGATGCTGAGGGTCAAGTATAGATCTGAGGCAAGCCAGAGAAGTTTATATGTACTCAAAAGAAGAAAGAAAAGTTGTCTACCTCCTTTGTAATCTAAGAAGCTAGGAAGATGTTGGGAGCCACCAGTGGTCAAAATCTCTCAACCCCTAACACCTGGGAAGAGTCTATTTGTAGGATGAGATAATGTGGCTGAAATGAAAAGGAAAATAGACATAAAAGGTAAAGAGAGTCTGTGAAACATGATTTTAGTCCCTGGATCTAATTATCACCAAAGCTAGTTTTACTCCTATTTTCTCTTTTAATGTAATCAAATATATCCGCCCTTACCTCCACCCCCTCACCGCTTGTCCCATGGACACTTTCTTATCCATGATACTTAGGGTATTTTTTTCAGTTACTTGCAAACTGCAACAAATTGTCCCTGACATGAAAGCATGGCCTTCAACACCTTGTCTCAACTGTTCCCAGCCTGTTCTACTCTGCTTCACCCAAGTTTGTTAATCTTTCCAATTTTCTTTACCTTCCTCAGGGCCTTTGCACATCTGGGTGTTTATCACAGAAGGTTCTCCCCAACTCACAGAACCAGCTTTAATTACCACCCAGAAAGTAAGAATATGTATAATTAACTGTTTAATTTATATCTTCTCCAGTGTAAATTCCATAAAGGCACAGGATTATATCTTAGTTAGGACTCAGAAAGATTAGATAAATTATACTTCATCAAAATTAAATTGCGTAAAAGGATACTATCATCAGAGTGAAAGGCCATCCACAGATTAAAAGCAAATCTTTGCAAATCATATATCTGATAAAGGATTAGTATCCAAAATATAAAAAGAACTCCTACAACTGAGCTAAAAAATAAGCAACCCAATTTAGAAATGGGCAAAGAAAAAAATTTAAAAATTAAAAAAAGATGGGCAAAGGACTTGAATAGACGTTTGTCCAAAGAAGGTATACAAATAGCCAAATAAACACATGAAAAGATGCTCAAAATCCCTAATCATTGGCTAAATGCAAATATAAACTATAATGAGATACTGCTTCATACCCATTAAGATAGCTATTGCTTGAAAAAAAATTAAAAAATAACAAGAGTTAGTGAGGATGTAGAGAAATTGAAATGTTTATGCACTCCTGATAGGAATGTAAAATAACACCACTGCTATGGAAGACAGCATGTCAGTTCCTCCAAAAAATTAAACATAGGATTATCTCATGACCCAGCAATTCCACATTTGGGTATATACCCTTAAGAATTGAAAGCAGACTCAAACAGAGATTTGTACATCCAGATACCTATCATCATTATTCACCACAGCCATAAGATAAAGGCAACCTGAAGTCCATCAGGAAATGGATGGTTAAACAAATTATGGTATCTACATATGATGGAATATTAATCATCCTTAAAAAGGACTGAAATGCTGACACATGCTACAACACGAATGAACCTTGAAGACGTGCTAAGTGAAATAGGTCATACTCAAAAGGACAAATATATGATTTCAGTTACTAAAGCAGTCAAATTTATGGAGACAAAAAGCAAAATGACAGTTGCAAGGAGCCAGGGAGAGGGGAAATGGGGAGTTACTGTTTAATGGATAAAGAGTTTCAGTTGGGGAAGAAGGAGAGATTCTGGAGATGAATGATGGCGATGGCTATACAACAGTGAAAATATACTTCATGCTACTGAATTGTACACTTAAAAATGATTACAGTAGTAAATTCTATGTATGTTTTACTACCAAAAAACCCCTCAATCAGCAACACTACTATAATGCTTGGCACATAATAGGTGCTCAATAAATATTGATTAAAGATGAATAGTGAATGAATCAAAAAGTGATAAATCAATGAATCTATTAAAAGAAAAAAAATAAATTTATTTTATTTATTTATAATATTGATGTAGAAGGAAAAGCACAACCTCTTTGAAAGCCAAAAATAGTTTACAAGACATTATGTATACTAATATAATCTTATTTTCCTAAGGAAAAAAAAATATAGTCAAACGTAAACACAGAAAAAAGTCTGTAAGTTCGATCCATTAATTGTGGTTATTTCTGGAGTAGAATTATGGGTGATGGACTTTTAGTTTCTACTTTATATACTTTAGTACTCCTTGAAGGTTTTAAAATAAGCACAAATTACTTCTTATATTAAGAAGCAATCAATACATATCCTTCCATTTTGAAAAATAAATGCAGAGTTTGAAATGAAATGCAACACTTTCGATGTGGTCTAACCAGAGCACATTGAAGATGGCCATTGCTTGCTGAGTTTGGAAGGCTGGACTTCTAATTTAAGACGGATATATCATATGCCAGCCCCCAACAAGTTGTTTTCTGGCCCCATGTTAATTCTGGAAAGGTTAATTACTCCCACAACCTAGCAACCCACTCTCTGGAGATTTTTCTGGATAAAGCATGGTTTTCAATACAAAAGAATGAGGAGATTGGAACTTCAAGAGACTAAGCTTAGAAGTAACCTTTTGTGGCTTAGCTATTTTAACCCTCCTTCATCCATCCCACACATTGCACACAAGTTTGTCTAACCAGGAAACCCTACCCAGGAAAATCAGGCCTCAGGTGGAAAGTGAGAGGTGGCGTCTGCCTGGCAGGAAGGATGTTTTTGTTGGTGAATCACATCCGGTGGGAGCTTTAGGGGCAGCTGAGGCACCTCCCTGTCTTGATTTTGTCACCGGTGGTACATGAAGTTCACTTTCAAGTCATGGACAAGAATCTAGGGGATGTTTAGGGAAAAATGACTACACAAAGAAAGAAGTGGATTCTTTAATTATGCCATGGCTTTTAGTGAATGGGGTGAGACCATGGAGAGTAAGTGCCAGTGTGGGTTCTTTTTGGAGAGAACATTGTAAGGGAGAGGGGATTAGTTGGAAAGAGTCCTCACCTGAAATTCAGGCACACCTGGTACTAGTTCCAGGTCTGCCATTAATTAGCTCTGGGATTGTGGGCAAATCACTTCATCTCTTCAAACTTCTGCTTTCTCTGTGTGGAGTTTGAACCAGGTGTATCTTACTGTAGCAGCCAGAGCCTGATTGGGCTTCATCTCCCAGCTGTGCCACTGTGTTCTAGAGTTGGTCCTCCTGCCTAGCAAGATGCTCCGAGTGTGTAGGTGCTCACAGCAGTGCCCTTCACGCCACCATGATTGAGATTGTATCCTACCCATCACGTTGCTTCTTTAATGGCAATAATAATCACATGTGTTTGTGTATATGGGCTACTCAAACTGTGGCTAAGCCTGGACATGGTGTGTGGACACGATGGAATGTGCCCTTCTAGGGGTCATTCTTACTCATCAGTTAATGGAAACACAGAATGGTTAATGAACTTGTCCAAAGTCACAAATCTAGTAAGTATAACAGCTGAGATTTGAACCGAGCCTGTGTGTTTCCAGACCTCCTACTCCTAACCATCATATTACACAGCCCCTCCTGAGTGAAATGTCTAAGGAGTACCTCATTCTTTTGTCCTGTGTGTCACATATCACAGGTAATGTCACATCTGAAAACACGTTTCAGTTGTGTTGACATTTGCACTACTCCATCCCTTTCTGAAAAATGTTCACACTCTAGCCACTTTTGAATGATCCTTGCTTGGAGTTTGCACTTAAGAAGACTCTACTTAAGGGGCACCTGGGTGGTTCAGTGGTTTAGCACCTGCCTTCGGCCCAGGGCGTGATCCTGGAGTCCTGGGATCTAGTACCATGTCGGGCTCCCTGCATGGAGCCTGCTTCTCCCTCTGCCTGTGTCTCTGCCTCTCTCTCTCTCTCTCTCTCTGTGTCTCTCATGAATAAATAAATAAATAATCTTTAAAATATATATATTTTTTAAAAATAAGAAGACTCTATTTGAGCCACAGCACACAGTTGATGTGCATTTCTGAAAGTGTGGGAGTTTTCAAAATATTCTAAATCACTTCCCTAAGGAAAGAAGACAGAGGAAATGAACAAGTCACACTGATTAATATTTGAGCATAAGCAGTTATTAGAAAAACCTGCAGAGACTGTGGGTTAGGAGAACTCCTTTGCCCCCATACAATGTTTGTCAGTCGTGGGGATTTGCCTTTCTCCATGTTTCCTGCATACCCTTCACTCAGTTTCCCTGCTGTTTCAGCCACAGACCTAGGTCAGACTTCATCACAACAACCCCTGATAGCTTTCTCCCTCCTTTGATAAACCAAAGTTGGCTATTAATGATTCCTTGGCTTTGCCAATTATTTGTTCCAGAACCATCCACGGTTCTTCCTTCTCTACTGATACTTGAGCTTGATGGTCAAAGTCTTTGCTGTCTGGCTTCAAGCCATGGTCTGTACATCATGTGTACCTATTTTTTTCCTTCATCTGCCCTTTGTCCCACCAATACTTGGTTTTTCTGTGTTCAGTGAACGTGTTCTCCATTCTTTATGCTTTTTCATATGCTATTCCTTTTTCCTGAGATGTCTCTCTCTTCGTCCTACATTCCTGACTTTTGCTTTTCCTCTAAAGCTATGCCCAGTGTTAACAGGGTTAACAGTTGGCCTCTTGCACTGATTCCATCTCTCAGTCCTCTGAGCCTCAGTGAGCTTGGCTGGTTCTTCTTAGAATAGAAAGTTTGGGCCAGTGAGTGCCTTAAAACTTTATCTAGCTATTGCTCCTTCACAGCCCTGTACAAAAAGAGCTTATACCGAATGTTGGGTGACCAACATGAATGAGTGTTGGATGTAAGACCCAGATATTTTGACTCCTATTCCTGCATCAGAAACATCAGAAATATGACTCAATATTCATATAACACAGTTTTTGAGCACCAAGAGCTGTACTATGACTGGAGGATCTGACTCAAAGCTATGACTCCCAGTGCCCTTTAAAGCCCCAGATGATCTGAGCTCTCATCCCTGCTCTGACCCTCCCTTACTTCCATCCAGTCATTGTCCCCCTTTCTGTCCCTTGAACATGTTCCCACCTCTGTGTTTTGTATTTGCTCCTCTTTCTACCCAGAATGATCTGGACAGATCAACCTGCCTCTTTGTTTATCTCCTTCAAGTTTTCTCTTAAAGTCTCCACCTTCAGGCCTTCTCTGACTATATAAGATTATAGTCACTTCCCATGCTGACTCTTCCTACCCTTTGCTTGGTTTCCTTTCCTTCATAATGTTTATCATCCTCTAACTCACTCTTTTCTTTTATATTCATATATTGTCTGATTCTGCCATTATCTCTTCTATTCATGGCTGAACACTTCATGCCCAGAAGTACCTAACATATAATAGAAGCCATATTACTATTTGCTGAATAAATGAA
The DNA here is from genome assembly GCF_053574225.1 of Canis aureus. Lineage (NCBI taxonomy): Eukaryota > Metazoa > Chordata > Mammalia > Carnivora > Canidae > Canis > Canis aureus. Next base: position 71,742,789 of record NC_135620.1, read on the forward strand.
TGAACGCAACGCTAAGCAAGACATGGTCAGTCTTTATCCTCTTGTTTCTCAAGGGCCACAGGGAGGATACAGTTAACACCCAATCTGAGAAGTATTCTGATAGGGAAGTAGAGGCAGCCAACTCAGGTTAGGATAGCTAAAGAAAATAAGCAACTCATTGTCCTTGCCCTGAAAAGAGCTATAGTTTTCCAAAGGAGTAAATTGATAAATTAACAAATAAATAGTAAATAATGTGAAAATGACCTTGCCAAAAGACAAAATAAGTTCTTGTGCACATCTTATCCTTCCCGATTGTCTATAAACTCTTTGAGGACTTGGTCCAGTGATAATTCATCCTTTTCCCCTCACACCTCTACCTCCACCCCACCTCACTCCACCCCTGCACCATTCCCCAGACACTTAGGGGAAGGAGCATGTAAGAAGATGCTTGATGGATGAATGAATGGATCCCGAAACGATATATGAGCACGTGGTCCCTCTCCCCCTTGAGCAATATAAATGCCAGTGGTTATTTGGCTGTGAGATGATTGTATTTTCCTGTTTATCCATTTGGCTGGCACAGTGAGGCAGGGATTTCATGGTCGTTCACTCACTGATATATGGCGTGATAAAAGCAGGCATCTGCCTATGAGGAGCATTCTCTATAAAGCTATTCTGAGAAAAACAGGTCCAGTAAGCTGAGCTCACACCCATTACTGGAGATATCTCCAAATTTATTACTGGAAGTGATATCAAGAGGAGAGTTGACATAGCCTTCTCCTGTTCAATTTCATCAATGGTAATTTGGAAGGCATGAGATCATCTAAGCCATGGGAAACTTGTTGCCCTCATCCACCCACTGGAAGGCTAATGCAGCCTGCTGGAATCTAAGGGGACACTGCCTCCCTTATGATGACCCACTTGTCTTTAGATTAATAGAGGAGAAAACTGGGGCCCCTCAGGACAAATGATTTGTATAAATTCACATAGCTACATTGCAGCAGAGTCTGGTCTAGAACCTATCATCTGATGCATATTGATCACTTAATCATTTCTTGCATACCTCCAATGACAAAACTAAACACTCACTTGAAGCTTCTAGTTTTTAAACTGATGTGACTAGTTGTAGCAATATTTGGTTGAAAGTGGTCTCTAACATGAGGCTAGAACCAAAGTAACAAAAGCTTAGAAAAAATTAATTCAAGGGAAGACTTTGGCATTATGTATTGATCAATTTGTCTTTTTATCTATTCAGGGTATATTACATATCTACCAGTGACTTATCTAAGGATACCAGGAATGCAGAGTTGAGTAACATGGCCTCTGCTCATCTGTAAAGGTAGTGTGAGAATGGGATTTTGAGGATATTTCTAGACAAAGCGAATAAGGAAGTTTGACTCATACAGTCATAGTGTCTATAAGGATTGGGGAGACACGAGGAGGAATGATACAGTGATTCAGGACAAGAGAGATGTCCAAGGATCATGGTTGACACCTCCCATGCCTAGTCTGGACACTTAAATTTAAATTTCCCGAAAGTAGGTTTCAGATTGCTTGACTTGCCAAGGTCAATAACTAGAGTATAAACTCCCCCAAGTCAAAGGTTATTCCTGATTTCATTCCTAACTTTCCAATGACTTGACACTTAGATGATGCTTAGCACATGTATCCTAAATTGCTGAATGTGGCGAATGACAAGTTGCACAAGGCAGCAGAGAATCAGGTTTGGAAATATGTGGTTCAAACTCTCAAGTGTCAATAAAATACAGACTCGAGAAATTAGTGAGGAATAGAATATCAAGAGTGGTGGGGTGGGTTTTGTGCTAGTTTTGATTAATGATAAATCTGCTTGGTGATTTAAAAGGCATTTCTATATCCCCAATATCAATCTAGCTCACAACAAACTGTAAAGTTGGCAGGGGTTATTTATTACCTACACTGTAATAAGGACGACCGACTCTTGAAAGGCATCACCCAGAGATGTGCCTCACTGCAATCTAATTTGTGCTTTACATCAGAGTTTTGTCATTATTGGAGTGTTAGAGCATTTTAAATGTGAGCAAAAGTTAAACAATGTGGTGAATTATTTGTAAAGATGGCTACAACAACTCTACCATCCTTATATTGTCCACCTTTGTCAATGTGTCTTTGCCACTCCTGCCATGAGAAAGTGGAGCTTATTTCTCTGCCTTTTGATTTTAAGCTTGGCTGTGTGAGTTGCTTTGGATAACAAAACATTAGCAAATGTGACAAAAGCAGAGGCCTGAAAAGTGCTTCTGCATCACAGCTTACACTGTTTTGTCTCTGTTGGAATCCCCAAACCACAATCTGTAAAAATTTAAGCTCACCTACTAGAGATGCATCCCAGTTAACAGCCTGCCAGACTGCCATTCCTGAGTGAGGCCATATGAGACCCTCTAGCTCTAACTAAATTGCCATATAACTGCCAGTTGTTACAAGTGACACCCCAAGTGAGACCAGCTGAAGAAAACGCCCAACAAAAAACCCAGACCAAACTTCTGACCCATAAAATTGTGAGCAAATGAAATAGCATCCTAAGCCCCTAAATTTTATATTTATTTTACAGTAAGTGATAACTGATGCAGAGGAGATTAGGAAAATTAAACAACCAAGAGACCTATCTTAGATTCCTTATGCCATGAATGCAAGTGGAAGGATAACAAAACTTAGGTAATCTCCTTGTGATACAAAGATGAAAGCCATGTAATTTTCTGATAAAACTTAAGTAATCTGGGAATATTGTTCCACTACTGTTCATGGCCAGAGGAAGAAAGTAGATTAATCTGGAGGGCACCCTTCCCTGTTATCAGGAATGCCCCATGGCAAGACTTTCTTCCAGAGACCATGATCATGCAATAAGTCTTCAAATATAGGTAACTGTTGGGATGGGGTGGAGGCGGTGTCTAGAATTGATTTGGGGGAGAAAAAAAATACTTCATTATATTCACTTCTGTTAAAACAGAGGGAACATAAATAAGTCTGGCCTTAAGACATAACCTATATCTGGTCATAGTGTTCAGTAGAAGCTACACCCCGGAGGCAAAGTCCCAAGTCCTTGAATGGGAATGATAGAGACATGAGCTGCAGGCAAGGATGGTGATAAATATGCTACACATTAAAAGCCCCCAGGGCACAATATCCTGACCTTGTGGCTTTCAAGACCTTGGGCCTGACAGATCAAGAGCCACAGGTGTAGAGCATGCGTTCTCCTCTTCCACTTCTGCCCCAGAGTAATGGCAAGTACAGCCTCCTACAGCCTCCTACCCCATGGAGGAAGGCGGCCACGACTGTTCCAGTACAAACCTTACGAGGTCAAAAACTCTCCCTCCCAACCTGTGGGAGTTTCCTGCAGTAGAGACCACCCCAGTGTATGTCACAGCTCCTCCTGCCCAGAGAGACCTAATAGGATCCAATCCTCAAACAACCTACATGCCAGTTCCACCTCCCAGAACCTTCCTGCTCTCCAACCTTGAGAGTGTACTTTCACTTTAATAAACTGCTTTGTGCTTGCTACTTCCCTTATGGCTGTCTTTATTCGGGCTTGGATCCCCATGTAAATCTTCTCATGGGGGAATCCAAGGATAGAGACCTTCATTCATACAGTGCAGACTCTCCCACCCATAACAGTAGAAGAAAGGAAAAAGAGACTTTAAAGAAACCACATAATTCACAGTGTTAAGACACTAAAGGGGTACTAAAGTATTATAACAATTACATAATTATCTTAATTATATAACTGATACTAATATATAATACATGTTATGTATTTGTATGTTAATATGTAACCTAATTTATAATTATAGTTTCTTTTTCAAAATATATTTTATAGCCTGACCAGTGGGGTTTTATCCTACTGGTAGACCTATAAAGTGGTACTGTACAAAAGCTATTTTCAAAAATTAAATTCTTTAAAAAAATAACATGAATTCATGTACATGTTGAGGAATGTTTTTTTTTCAGGAATGTTTGATTTTAAATTCTATGTATTGATTATCTAAAAGGAAACCATTTTTATAAGTAAATATTTAGATAATGATTTTCTTTGTCATAGCTGTTTAGTATCACTGATGTTTTCGGAAGAATGCTTTTTGCTCTCAGTGCAGTCTTTTTACTCATGATATTTTCACTAAATTGCTTGCAATCTTTCTCAGTATTATGGTTAAGAAATTGAAAATTGTTGGCACCTTCAGTTGACTCTTGTCAGTAGATAAAATACTGAGAAAAATGCTCTCTGCAGATACTGAGGTACCTGGGAAGCGCAGAGCAATTTCTGCTAAGTAGAGGAAACTATTCAACTCTATTTTTCACATTAAAGTGTATAAATACTTGAGGGGTGCCAGGCTGGCTCCTTTGAGGGAGCATGCAATTCTTGATCTCGGGGTCATGGGTTCAGGCCCCATGATGGATGTAGAGTTTACTTTTAAAAAATATCTTTTAAAAAATGTGTAAATACTTGAGCCCAAATATCTCCTATCTTTTCCCCTTAATTGAACCAAACGGCTTTTTCAACAAATATTTTTACTAAACGAAAACTCATCAAATAAGTGTATCTATTTATGATATTAAATGAAGATGCTGTAGAACTGTACATCTGCTCAGTTTATTACAATAAAGTACAGAATATAAATTTATCCATTTAACCACAGGGGCTCTTCATGAGAATGTTGCTACAAATCTAGATGCTCCGAAGAACATTTTAAGCCGACTTTCTGCCATTGGTGCCTTCAGTTCCCACCTAGCGTTGTCTCAAAACAACTTTTAAATATCTTTTGAAGTAGATTCAGAAAGTCAGTACTTCATTTTGTTTTATTAATATGCAGTTTCATTTTTTATCCGATTGATAATGAAAGGATTCATTGCAAGTTTAAAAACCATTACCAGGCAAGTAAAGCAATAGGTAGCTGTCAGTTTACACCATACGGTAGACAATAACCCACCCCCCTTAGCAGGTGTGTTTTGGAGCACACTCGATGAAAGGGAGCTTGGTCTTTATTTCCCACACCTGTTTCCTGGATCTGTTTCCTGAACCTAGTATGGAGGCAGAACTCAGAGGCTGGACCAGCATCCATCTGGCAAGGACTGACCCTGGAGAGAGTTGCCTCTTGACCTTGGGCCACCTTCTGCCCCTCACACATAGGGGTTTTCACATGAGCCCTGCCTAGTTCTTCTTGTGGGTTTGGATCCGGGGCACTCAGCCTTCTCCACTGAGAGTGAAGGACCAAAGGATATTACTAGGCCTGTCTACCTAGTGGTTCTGTTTCCTTCTTCCTTGGCCTCTAACCTTTGCTGACTTCCTCTTCCTTTCCCAGTGGACCCTGGTTCCCTGGGAACTTGGCTCTGAGTAGGGGCAGGGCCATGGCGGCCTGGATTACCTAGGTGGGTAGGCTACAGGAGGGACTAGTAGGAGTCTATACTACTCTGATTTCTCTCCCTTTGGTTAATAAACACAAATGCTTGTTTTTTGTTGTTGTTGTTGTTTTTTTTTTTAAAAAAGATCCACCTGACCATTTCCTCCATCTGGAAGCTTGTGGGCAGGTGCTCGGACATTAGGGCAGTTATACCAGCTAGCCAACAGGGGCAGCAGTACTGGATTCTTGTTCCAGAACCTGTGCAATCAGGAAAGATGTGGCTTTTCCTAGCCAGCCCTGTCTGTGTGCTGAGTCAAAAAAGGGAAGTGTTGGTTCTTTTAAGTGTAGAAAGTGTCTGAAATGAAAAAAAAAAGGGGGGGGGGCTATGGATGATTGTCATTCAGGCTTAGCTGTGAGTTAAAGTGTACCAAGGAAGCTGTGTGTCTCACACTCCCTTAAACGAGACCACCGTAGAATCTAGAACACAACATGGAGGGTTCCACACCATCCTAGCTAATTTAAATAAAACTCTTAAAAATCATACTTTACTAAAAATGGAAACATTGGACAAATGATAAGCTTGAAGCATAGGACAATAGGGCAGTTTGTTCCAGACAACCTGAGTTCTATGGTCAGCCTACTTGAGGAATTTCCTTTCTAGCAGCCATATTCAAAAAAGGATATTTGACTTAAAAGGTTGAAAATACTCTCACTTGATTGGCTTTGAGATAGGTAAGGGAAAAAGAATTAAAATTAGTATAAATATCAGAAAGTATAAAATGTGTGTATCAAAAGCTACTATCAGACTACCTTTCTATGTACTTTATATATGTGAAAAATAGGTTTTAGAAGGGGTGAGTGACTTCCCTCATGTGCAAGTGTGTGGCTGAGGAGGGCTGAAATACAGATCATGCAGCTCCTTCTGGGGTTGTGTTTGTTTGTTTGCTTATTGTTACCTTGGTGGTAGTGGTGTTATTGTAAGCTATTTAAACCATTGGGTGGATGTCCCAAAGTCTTGAAGACCGAGCTTAAAACCCAAGATCCATTGTGATCTGGTCCCCAACTATTATTTGATGCTTCTCTTCCTTGGGTTTCTTCTTTATGTTCTTTCTTTCAGCCAAATATGTAGCATGTTTCTTGTAGCATGTTTCATGCCTCTGTGATTTTGCCTCTGCCTAACACTTCTTTTAGCTCAATTCTTTCATTCATTTAAGAAGCATTTACTGAATGTCTATGATACTTCAGACTCTATACTGAGCACAGTGTTGGGTTTCATTGATCCCTTTTTTAATTTTTTTATCATTTTACTATTTTTTAAATTGTGATAAGTGTACTCCTTAATCCCCATTCCCTATTTCCCCTATTTTCCCACACACCTCCTCACTGGTAACCATCAGTTTGTTCTCTATAGTTAAATAGAGTCTGTTCTATTAGAGTCTGTTAAATAGGCTATTCAAGGTCTTTTTTTAAATACTTTTTTTTTTCATTTTAGGGAGAGATAGAGTGAAGATGCGAGCAAGGAGGAGTAAAGAGAGAGAGAAAGAATCTGTAGCAGACTCCACACTGAACACTGTGCCCAACAAAGGAATTGATCACACAACCTCATGATCATGACCTGAGTTGAAACAAAGAGTTGGATGTTCAACCAACTGAGCCACCCAGGCACCCCCTACTCATGGTCTTTTGTAGTTCCATACAAATTCTAGGATTGTTTGTTCCAGTACTGGAATTTCTTTCATCATTGTTTTGTAGTTTTCAGAGTACAGGTCTTTCACCTCTTTGGTTAATTGAGTTCATTCCCAGACATTTTATTGTTTTTGGTGTAACTATGAATGGGATTGTTTTCTTATTTTCCCTTCCTGCTGCTTTATTATTAGTGTGTAGGAATGCAACAGATTTCTGTACATTGATTTTATATTCTGTGACTTTACAGGATTCATTTATCAGCTCTGGTAGTTTTTTGGTGGATTCTTTAGGATTTTCCACATATAGTACCATGTCATCTGCAAGTAGAGAGTTTTACTTTTCCTTATAGATGTGAAAGTCTTTTATTCTTTATGTTGTCCAATTGCTGTCTTCCAGTACTACGTTGAATCAAAATGGTGAAGTGTGGACATATTTATCTTATTCCTGACAATAGGGGAAAACTTTTCAGTTTTTCACCATTGTGTATGATGTCAGCTGTGGGTTTTTAATATATGGTCTTTATTATGTTCAGGTATATTCTCTCTAAACCTATTTTGTTGAGGGTTTTTATCATTAATTGATGTAGTACTTTGTCAAATTCATTTGCTGAACCTAATGAAATGATCATATGGTTCTGATCATTTCCCTTATTGATGTGATGTATCTTTTGATTGATTTGTGAATATTGAAAGTGCTGGGTTTGTTTACATGAGTGGAGAAATGAATGAATGAATGAATGAATGAATGGGGTTCCTTTATCAATTTGAACAATAGGTGGGAACTAGAGTGAGGTGACATAATATTGTAGGTAAATGGGTTCATATGAACAAACAGCAAGGAAACAGACTCAGAGATTCCTTCCTTCTTCCCCCTTACTTGTTGGTTTATTGGAGGAGAAAAGAAGAAAAAACAAAGAAAAGGAAAGAGTTTAAAAGTGGTCCTGATCTCACACAATATGATTATCCTTATATTTCAGCCAACAATATACTAGATGCTTCAATAGAAAGTTAAAAAGCAGACAGTGACATGGTCACAATTGTCAGAAAATATAATATAATTTTCATGGGTGAAAATATAACCCATCTTTGAGTATGAGCTTACATGCTACCGACTCCAGGAAGCTTTCTTTCACATGCAAATCCACTCCAAAAGGTGTGATCTCTCCTTCCTTTTTGTCCTCCATAACTTTATATCCTCCGTTTTTTAAGCATTTGTTTATTTTTTCTTGTATTTTTAGTGAGTTTTGGTTCTTTCTTTTGTCCTTATATCCTTTAGCATATTGTAAGCTATCTGAGGACAAGGTATGAGGACTCATTCATTTTTGCGGCACCTGCCAACAGGCCGTTAGCATTCTGTACTTTGATTGGAAAATTTAATCTATTATTTGGATGCATTTTAGCTTGACCATTTTCACTCAATGGCTTGCAAAATGTACAACTATTATTTCTTATATGTGGATAACACTTTCCAGTTCCTTCTTCATTGGCCTCCAGCCTTATCAGTCTCCATTTGGTTTTTTAAGTGTCCTTCACAAAGATTGGTTCTTCTGCCTGAAATATTAGTCTTTCCCTCTGATGCACGGCACGTGAATGTGCACACACACACACACACACACACAAACACTGCATATGCACCTTATGCATGGCTGGGTCTTCCTTGGCCTTCAAGCTTTAATCTAAATGTCAACTGCTCAGAGTGGCCTTTCTGAACCATGCCATATTGACTTCCTTTTCCTTAGCATACTGTCCTGTGCCATGACACCCACCCTTCATTTCCATGCATTTTTGTTTGTGATGATATGCTTATTTGTATGAGTAATCATCATTGATTACTCAATCATTGATTACTCAATCATTGTTAATCATCTATCTCCTGAGCTATAAGCCCCATAGTATAGCACATAGGCCAATTTTATTCACCACTCTTTAATTTGCCTGGTGCTGAGTACAGTATTTAACATGGTTAATGCTCAACATAGACTTCTGGAATGTATGAGGTTCAGAGTGCTTTTACAAAACTTACTACTTCTTCCAAGTCTTCCCAAAATCCCAAAAGTAGGAAATGAGAGACAGCATCATTTCTATTTCACAAAGAAGGATGCCAGGGTGTAAAGGAATTATTAACACCCTGCAACAAAGGATGTTTTGTGAAGAAGCTGTTCTAATCTTCTGATTTGTAGCCCGTTATCTACAACACAGCCCCCTGCTCTTTCCAAACTAGAAACAAAGTTAACAAGTGCCTTTAGCATGACTTTGACCAAGGACTTCTCAGGAGACACCCTGAGGGATCTCAAATGCCCACTTGGGCAAGCAGCCTTCAATCAGAAGCAGGCACGTGTTGTAGGCTCTGAAAGGGGAAACCTTCTCTGTGTCACAGCTGAAAGCACCACTGTGGATATTTAAAGCAAGGCCTCTTTTAAAAAATTAATGGCCTGAAAGTGGAGAGAAGAAGCTGCCTATGTAATGTGGAAAGAGGAGCTGGATGACCACAGCCCTGGTCCCTCTCCAGATGATGTCATCATCATTCTAGATAATAAATTTGCAACAACGTGGCTGAAAGAGATGGGACACAATTTCAGGATAAGTCAAAGGAGCTGGTAGCAGCAGAATCTAAAAGAAGAAATTTTTAAAAATCTGGCTGGCATACGGTTTTCGATTCCATGGGTAATTAGATTATTCAGAGAGCAGAGCAGAAACCACAGTGAGCTCTGGCTCCAGGAGCCTGGATGTCCCCAGCCCATCGAAACAGGCAGGGTAGCTAGAGGGCCCTTTTCTGTTATGTGTCTGCTAAGCATGCCCTTCTAGCTTGAAAGAGGAGAAAAAGGAGGACACTTGACTTGTTTTTTCCAGAAGTCAGCCACGTACTCAACCTATACCATAAGACATGATCCCAGAGGATTTTCCCAACTGTACAGAACCTCTTCTTTCTCATTCTTTCCAGGATCCAATAATACTGACCTCTTTCAGTTTGGTCTAGAGTCTGCCTTCCCCTTCCCGTATTCATGTTGATCTTGGCTATTTCACATATGCTCTGAATTACTTGCGAGTGCCTTGTTTTAAAAATGTTTTCCATTCCATCGGTAGTATATGAATGGGATAGATCTCAGTTACGGGGAGAAAACTAGTTCCAAAGTCTTATATATCATCTACGGATTCTTATAGATCCTCATAGTTGTAAATGTTTGACAAAGAAAAGAATGAATGAATGAATGAAGCTACAGTAATGAGTGAGATGATATAATTAATTGTGGAGCACATATCACCACCTTTTCAATCCAACTCTGATGCTTTCCCAATCCAAAGATTGGCAAACAGTGGGTGCATATGTCTACAGTTGAGTCACCTCAGCTGACTACTTACAAAGGTCTACCGACAAAGTCCACTTATCTCTGTTATCATCTTTATCTAAACCACTGTGGCTTCTCTCCTGACCCACTACAGTGACCTTGTGATGGTTTCCCGATAGGCAGACTTCTTCCCCTCCAATATATTTTCTATAACCTATTTGGTGTTTAAAAATATTAATTGGTTTTTGTTACTTCCATGCCTAAACACTTAAATGATTGATTTCCCCTTGCTTCTTGGATATTCCACAAATGGTCTGCAAAGCCTTGTGTGATCTGATGTCCACCCACCTCTCTCCTGTCTCCTTAAAGACCTCTGACTTTCTTGTTCATTTTCTTTAGCCACACTGCCTTTTAATTTTCTTGAACATGTAAGAACCTTTCCATCTCTGAGCCTTCGTATTACTTTTCTTTTCATCCGGAATGCCCATCTCCCCACCATAGCTGGTTAATTCTAATTCATGCATTAGATTTCAGTGTAAATTACTGCATCACTAAAGTCTTCTTTTCACCCTTTCCCTCAGTTAAAATCAGTGGTCGTGCATAGACACATATATGCATACCGGCTTTTCTCATAATAACTTGGTATCCCCTTCCCTTTTAGTAGAACACTACCCATTTATAATTGTGTATTAGTTTATATAGCTAATTGCTTAACTGACTGTAAGGTATGGAGGGGCAACGTTCACTTTATATGCATAACATATAATCAGTAACCTTTATCAAATGAGTAATGGGTTTCTTCAGAGAGAATGGAAAGTCAAAGGCCTGAGTTCATTTCTGAGGAACTTTGGGACATCACAGATCACACCTCATTAGCAAAGATGATGATGATCATCATCTACAATTTGTTGAGCCTCTTGTAAGCATTAGGCACTGAGCTAAGAGGTTACTATTCATATCTCATTTAACTTTCCCCAAAGTACTGAGACAACTGTGGTTCCATGCCTTGCTTGAGGTCATATAGCTGGAACATGCCAGAGCTTGGATCTGAAGCCAGCCCTGCCCAACTCCATAACCTTTCTTTTCCAGTTCATCCCCTTGCCTTTTCTTCTCACTATTTAGAAGTAGTTTCCCTTTGGCCTAGGAATATATCAGCAATGTAAAAGACGTGCTCTATGAGTGTAGGGCAGGGGTTTGATCCTGTGGACAAAGGAGATTCAGTCATGAAGGAGGAGCATTTCATAGAAGAAAGGGGAGGCTCTGTGAGGGAATGCAGGGAAGCTTTTCACTCCCTGGCTGAGGGGTATAAACATGGAGCTCACTAATGTTTTCTTGACAGTAAAAACTGAGTTGTGATGGCATATTAACATTTAGAAATATTAGAACGTAGGGTGTGAGTTGTAAGGGAAAGTGAGATATCTGTCTTTTGAGGATGTTGCCAAACAGTTGGTGGAGAAAAGTTTAACTGCAGTCAAATATCTGGTAAATGTGTCTCCACATCTGTAGCCTTCCCCCACCTACCCACCTCAGCTTCAGTGAAGTTCTTCCTATAGAAATGGCTACAACTGGTAAGAAATTATTATTTAAAGGACACCTGGGTGGCTTGTTGGTTGAGCATTCTACTATTGATTTCAGCTTAGATCATGATGTCAGGGTCATGAAATCGAGCCCCACATTGGGTTCCATGCTGGCTGTGGAATCTGCTTACTACTCTCTCTTTCCAGGCAGCCCAGGTGGCTCAGCAGTTTAGCACTGCCTTCGGCCCAGGGTGTGATCCTGGAGACCTGGGATTGAGTCCCACGTTGGGTTCCCTGCAAGGAGCCTGCTTCTCCCTCTGCCTGTGTCTTTGCCTGTCTCTCTCTCTGTGTCTCTCATGAATAAATAAATAAAATATTTAAAAAAAGACTCTCTTTCCTCTCCCTCTGCCTCTCCCCATTGCTCTTATGCTCACTCATGATCTCTCAAAAAAATTAAATTTAAAAATTTAAAAATAAATCAAGTATTTAAAAAATCAAATGATAGTCTTCCTTTCTAACCTGTTTTTATTTTTCTGAAGCATCCTAAAAAAAAAAACAAAAAAAAAAAAACAAAAAAAAAACAAAAAAACAAAAACAAGAACAAAACAAAACTTCATTTATTTCTTAATTGTTTAAGTGTTTGGTAAACTATACATCAATTGTGTGAATCATAAATATGTGTGAATGAATGAAGTTTACTTACCACTACACTCTTTGGAGAGAAAGGATCTGATTGGTGAATAAACATCTTTGATATCATTGGAAGGAATGTTTAAACAGCCTAAAAGAACAAGCTATTCTCATGCACTTTACATACCAACTACTGATAAGCTCATTACAAATCATTTCCCTTTATTTACTAAGATAAGTCCCTGGAGACACCTACTTGGCAACTCTAGGTTAAATTAATATATCTGCATTTATTTTAAAACTTTGAGTAATTCAAAGCATTATAGATTCATAGCAATAGGTATGTGTTAGAATTAGGAAAGCTTCAGGGTATGTTCATGATGCCTCTGATTTGGAAATCTATTTAAGAGCTACAGAATGTCTAGGTTTCCTGTGCTCTAGTTTCTAATGCATGCCTGCTTACTGTAACTGAATGTAACAGAAAAGAAGTTCAGAGCAAAAAAATGAAGTTTCATATAAATCTTAGAGTTCAATATTTTTGTGCTCCAAAAAACCTAACCAACATTTAAGAAAAAAATTTTTAGCACAATATAGTGATAAAATGTCCATTATGCATCTACCACTGTGTAGGCACTGGAGAGATATAAAGGGTGTCTCTAAATCTTTAAAAGCTTACTTTTATTAGGGAAGTGAGATCTTGATATGTATACTGACATAGATCAGTGATAATTTTGCTACTCCACCTTTGGAACATTTGGTAATGTCAGGAGACTTGTTTTGGTTGTCACACTTGGGGAGGGTTCTATTGGCAACTAGCCCTTAGAGGCCAGGAATGGTGCTCAGCATCCTACAATTGTCCTAGAGTCTCTAGGTCCCCCACAGTAAAATGTGAATAGTGCCAACATTGAGAAACCCTGTACATGTGTTGATATAAATTCACTAAAACATGAGATCCTCCTGTATTCTTCATCTGTGAATCTCTAGTACCTAGCCTAAGTGTTACACATTTAAGCAGCTATTACATGTTGGGCTATTGTATGAAGGAATGAGTTAATGGGTGAGATTGAGGCATGAGACAGAAGGACCACTAACCAGTATTTCATTTGTCATCCAAAAACTATTGTTGGGGAGTCAGGCTTTTTTTGTGTGGGGTTAGTTTTCAGACCACTACTATTACTGCTACTGCTGCTTCTTCCAAAATAACTGCCTTTTGCTGGGAGACCACTGTTTGCCAGGCACTTTATATCATATATGTCCAGAAATAAAGCCCGGATAGACAGCAATTCTCCATCTTCCCAATTAAAATATTAAATTTGACCAATTTGAAAATATTAATTTTACTGTTATAGATTAAATAGTTAAATACTTGCTTGTGTAGCTTGTTCATTTAGTTAAATAGGTTTAAAATTATATATTATACGAAATGATATATTAATTTACAAATATATTTTTCCACATGGCTTTTATTTCATGAAACAATTTTATTCAAACTTTTTACATACACTTTTCAATATCGCTTGGTCATCATTAGATCACATTTTTAAATTTCTTCCATCTAAATTTCAGATATAGTGGTTTTTTATTATTTTTTATTTTTATTTTTTTAAGTTTTATTTATTTAAGTAATCTTTACATCCAGCATGGGGCTTGAACTCAGGACCTTGAGATTGAGTCACATACTTTTTCCACTGAGCCAGCCAGATGCCCTAATTAATTTTTTTTTTTAGTTTAAGTATAGTTGACATACAATGTTACATTAATTTCAGGTATACAACATAGTGATTCAACAGGTTTATGTATTAGGCTGTGCTCATTGCTAATGTAACTATCAACTGTCACCACATGACACCAAATATAGTATTGACTATATTCCCTGTGCTGTACCTTTTATTCTCATGACTTATTCATTCCACATCTGGAGCCTGTATCTCCCACTCCCCTTCACCCATGTAGATATAGTAGTCTTTTTAAACTGTATTTAATTCTGTTCACCTTTTTGTTTCTCTAAGCCAAAAGCCTCCATTCATATATGATTCTGAAAGGTGATTTTTTTTCCTGTAGATGATTATTCAAGATTTTCATAATGAAACTTAGTGTATTGCTTTTTAAAGACCTATTTGCAAGGTTTATTTATTTACAAATCTTGCTATTGTAAGGACACCTTTTCTTTAACCTCATTGTCTCACCCTCCTATCCCTACCACCCCTACTTCACTTTCAGGTCAGGGCACTTACTAAATAACTATTTGTTACACTGAATTGTCCTTTTTATATATATATAACTGCTTCTGTTGGATGATTTGTATAAGCATGTAGCCCTAGAACTGATCAAGAGGTCACAGAAATAATGAGTCTTCCCCAATAAAATGTGTAATTCAAAATAAAGTAATTGAAAGAAGATCATACACTTTCAAGTGAAAAGCAGTTCCATTTTATGAGGCAAAATTTGGGGAGAAAAAACCTTTCCTGGTATTGAAAAACATATAGTACATTTTCTCTGAATCCTAAGGGCAAACCTGTTAGTTGCCTTGGCTATTTGCATTCTAACCTTATGAAGTTCTGTGTTGTAAATATGCAAGGCCTTGGCCATATAGCTAGTAGGGATTTGAGCACACTCCACATACAGGTCTCTAGGCTAATAAAGACCAACCTGCTTACCATTTACCTCAACAAGTTGTCATCAATGGAGACAAACTTGGAAGGTGTTGCAGAGGGAAGGTAAAAACATAAGCGGAGGAGATATAGAAATCCCCATGATACTTCTTTCTCAAGTTCAATTTCTTCCTCAATTGATGTTTAGTCACTTGCTGAAATAAATAATATTTTCCTGATTTTGTATATTAGAGTTGTTTCATTCAGTATTCTTAAAAGTTCAGAAAATTTCATTAAAAAGGTTAAGATCCTTCCACAGTTTGGCTATTGTGGATATTGCTGCTACTATAAACATTGGGGTGCAGGTGTCCCGGCGTTTCACTGCATCTGTATCTTTGGAGCCTCAGTGTCCATTGAAAGATGAATGGATAAAGAAGATGTGGTCTATGTATACAACAGAATATGACCTAACCATTAGAAATGACAAATACCCACCATTTACTTCAACATGGATAGAACTGGAGGGTATTATGCTGAGTGAAGTAAGTCAATTGGAGAAGGACAAACATTATATGGTCTCATTCATTCACGGAATATAAAAAATAGTGAAAGGGAATAAAGGGGAAAGGAGAGAAAATGAGTGAGAAATATCAGAGAGGGAGACAGAACCTGAGGGACTCCTAACTCTGGGAAATGAACAAGGGATAGGGGAAGGGGAGGTGGGCAGGGGGTTGGGGTGACTGGGTGATGGGTACTGAGGGGGGCACTTGATGGGGGGCAACTTATGCTATATGTTGGCAAATTGAACTCCAATAAAAAAAATAAAAATAAATAAAAAATAAAAAATAAAAAGGATAAGAACTGAATGCCATCAGTTCCTGAAATCAAAATTAGACAAAAACATTTAAGATATTAACAAACAAACAAACAAACACACAAATAGAATTTTAAAACAAATTTGAGAGACTAATATGTTACTCTCATCAGGAACTTTGGGGTAATTTTTTTCCTCAAATGATAAACTTATTTGATATAGCTTTCCTAAATGTGATGTGAGTTCTAGGTTTCCTCCTCAATACAACTCTTTAAACCACACGCTGGTGTGAGGTTGGAGGACATAAAATATTTGAAGAGTGGTACACTAGACCTGGTTGACAACATTCAAAGTTAGTTCCTCTGCCTTTGTTCTATGCTGTTCTGTTTAATGATCAGACCAGTGGGGACACTTGAGGGCAAGTAGCAGGAGGTGAGACTGAAGATCTTGTAATGGTTCCAAATAAAAGCTAAATTAACATATCTTTGTGGCCTGCAACACTTATGTGAATATTAGTTATCATTTAAAGAGAATCCAAAAGCTATACTTTACAGGCTCAGAAATTGAGAGTATTTCCTAAGGTCGTTAGTTATTAAGTGGTCAAGCAACAGAAAGCTTATTTCACAGAGATCGGTGATGCTATGATTTTCTTTAGTTATAAAAAATTCAAGGTCTAAGTCTCCAAAAACTTGATTCTAGTCTAGGATCTAGAGTAATTATAGAGCTTCACTATCTCCAAAACTATACTTACACCCATTTTCTGGCTCCCAAGTACGTGCTGTTTCAACCTGGCCATAGTCAACCAGCAGAAGGCAACACAGCTTCCTTTCTAAATCCCACCACAGATTGGCAAGAGTGTTGAACTTTGATGAATTTCAGACTTGTTTAAGGCAGTGGTAATAAAAGACAAAACAAGACCATTGAGTTGCTAGCAAAATGTCCTCAGAAGGATACAACAGTTCCTTAAATGCAGTAAAATAAATGTCGCCATTGGTCTCTGCTAATTAAAAGAACAAGATTGCTGCGAGGGGTCTTAGAGATTACTTTTCCAACATAGTCATGATGTAGATGGAAGAACAGAGGTCCAGCAAAGAGGAGCGATTTGCTCAATGTTGCACAATTAATCATAATAGAACAAGAGGTAGAATTCATATTTCTTTAATTTCTAGTAATGAACTAGATATAGATACATAGATATGTACATAGCCATTCCCTAAGAAAGCACTCAGAACACTCATAACTTCACTTGGACATCTTTGAAAAAAGCCTGTTACAGAGTTATGATCTGAATAGGAAGAAAGTGACATCACTTCTAGGACAGCTGCCCCTAGTAGGTAGCATCTAAGACCCTTGCCAAGGACACCTCCAATCTCCTTGGACATGCTGGTTCAGCTACTTGCTTGGCTGACATCAGTCTGACTCACAGCTTCAGAAATGGCAAGATGTGCACAGTAAGGAATGGGACAAACTCATTCCAAACCTAGGTTAAGTTTGCCAAAATCATCCCCCAACTCCTTTAGCTAATTGGAAATTGCTGCAGAGGGCCTACCTCCATTATGCAGCTGAGCAACAAAAGTGCCTCCACTGGAGACTTTACTTCCCAGAGGTGAGCTGAGATCATTTCTGGCAGTGTAGTACTCCCTGTTTATTTTTAGGTTAATAAAATGAAGCTCATTGATTGACCGCTGGGCACACACAAATCATTTGGAAACTACAGCTCTGAAAATATGTCTTCCAAATAAGTATTCTTTAGTTTATTTTTGTCTGCCTTAGTAAAAAAAAAAAAAAAAAAAAAAAAAAAGAGGTTGATTATGATTTTCCCCAAGCTCTGTTTTATTATTTAGTTCATCATATAAACATGCTTTCATGTGAATCTATGTGCTTGCTTCTGTGTGTTGAGATGACATGAATAGAATAGAGATTGACCCTAAAAGATGCTTAGAAGTTGTCACTTCTTTTTTAATTTGTTTATTCGTGTGTTTCTTCAAGGATATTTGATAAATTACTATTAAGAGTATTTCACTATGTGAAGTTACCATGAACTGTTGGGTAAAATAAACAATAGAATCATTTCCATAATTAAACAAGTATTTTTTTAATATCTTCTGTAGGGTAGACATTGTACTAAATGCCCAGGACAGTACTAGTTGAGATTAGAGTTTGAGGAATGGAAGAAGACATAATCTGGTGAGAAAGATAGCTTTGTTAAGAAAAAGCATAGTACAATGTGGTAAATGATAGAATGAGTGCTGAATAAAGTGCTATGTGAACAGGGACAAGTGAGCTATTAGCTCAAAGTAGGGGATTCCTAGAACAGATGGCAACTGACCTGGGATTTCCCACATGGTTAGGAGGAATAAAAGGGTAACAAAAGGATTTTTCAGGCATAGGAAACAGACCTAATCTTCTTTCCTTGGAGGATTGAAGCTTCCTGAAAAGAAAGTCTGAGAAAGCTTATAAAGATGCCCTCCTTGACCCATGGTCAAAAGAGAATCTCTATGTCTCCAGCCCTCTTGATTTGTGTATCTCATACATTCAAAAATTACTGTCGTAGGAAAAAAAATATGAAGAAACCCATGTGGGTTTGGAAGGTGCTTTCCCTCTGAATCACTACTCCACAACACCCCAGCAGAATGTTGGGCAGAGACAGAGTGGGTTTCTCCAGCCCCAGCCAAAATAAAGCCATGTTCAAACCTGAACTCTAGAAGAGAAAAATGAAGACTTTATGTGTCTGATGCTGGAATAATCAACTTCACCTCTCTAAATTCAGTAGTGCCATTAGTATATGAACCCCAAAGGACTTGGAGCAGTAACAAAGTTATTGGGGGTACCCAGGAGTGGGATTCCAGGATTAAGAAGCTGTGGGTTGAGTCTTGGATTAAGATTTTGGAGGCCTTTGTTTTATTATGCTCTACCACTAACTGTCTGGTTTTAGGAAAATGGCATTCCTTTCTTGAGGCCTCCAAGAGGCCTCCCTCCATTTTCCCTATTCAAAATGATAATCATATTTCACTTCTTTGTATGATTCTTAAATTTAGGAGCGAAGCATCTGTTTAGATGTGTTTGTAGCCTAATGGATCTCTGTAGATTTGGAAACCCAACTATTTTGACCAATACTTGATGGGACCTGTCTGTGTGAGAGACTGGTGAACCCATTTCACAGACACTGACACCGCTCAGTGACTTGGGTAGATTGCGTTGTTTGTTGAGTTCTTCCTTCCCTCCCTGCCTTTGCAGTGCTTCTTCAGCAGTGTCCTTCCTGAATCCAACAACTTGGGACAAGTTTTATGGCTTACTTGAGACCGTGGAATGTAGGCAGAAGTAACAGTGTGTCAACTTCAACCTGAGACCTTAAGAGGCATGGCAAATTTATACCAGTTTTTAAAACCATCTTCCCTCTGCCAGGAGATCAGCATATCCTGGGAAATCATTACTTCTTCAGTCTAGGTTCCAGAATAAAAATTTTGGAGCTGACCTGAACCTATCGTTAAGCCTAGAGCCCAGATTAGTCTAGCATAACTCAGTCAAACACAACTAAGCCCAGCCAAACAAGGATGTACAGATTAATGTATCTACTGCAGCTGAATTGCATCAACCTGTTTACCTGTGAATCTGGCATATATATTCATTGCTTTAAGCCACAGATACTCGGGAGTAGTCATGGAGCACCATTATTTCAGCCAATAGCTGCTTAATGTCCTCTTTGGATTTGACTCCATAAATCACCTTGCAGTGCTGTAAAATAGGGTGCTGTATTAATTTCCTATTGCTGCTATGACAAATTACCGTAAACTTAGGGACTTAACACAAAGTTATTATTTAATAATTCTTGAGGTGAGACGTTTGAAATAAGTCTCATTAGGCTAAAGTTAAAGTGTTATAGGACTGCATTCCTTCAGGAGGCTCTAAGGAAGAATTCACTTCCTTGTCTTTTCTAGTTCCTAGAAGCTGTGTACATTCCTTGGCTCATGGTCACCATCTTCGCCTTCTACTTCTTCTTCCTCCTTGTCATCTTCCTCCTTCTTCTCGCCATCGTCATCATCATCTTCTTCTTTTAAGATTTTGGTAATTTATTTTATTTTATTTTATTTTATTTTATTTTATTTATTTTTTTTTTGTGTGTGTGTGTGTGTGACAGAGAGAGAGAGAGAGAGAGAGCAAGGAGAGGGGCAGAGGGAAAGGGATAGAGAGAAGCCCAAGCTGATTCTGCTGATCATGGAGCCCAATGTGGGCTCAATCCTATGATCCCGAGATCATGACCTGGCCGAAACCAAGAGTGGAAGGTTTAACTGACTGAGCCATCCAGGCACCCCTCATGGCCCCCTTCTTCTGTCTTCAAGGACAACAATGTCCTTGTCATGTTGCATCTTTGATTCTCTTTTTCTGCTGACATCTTCAAGTTGTTAGAATGCTTGTGATCATATTAGGCCTATCCAAATAACTCAGGATAATCTTCTTTCCAGGCCAGCTGATTAGTAACCTTAATTCCATCTATAGCATTAATTCTGATTTGCCATGTAATTTGGTATATACACAGGTTCTAGGAATTGGGAGGTGACTTCTTTGTGGGCCATCATTCTGCTTGACGTAAGAACTATGGCTAATTCTGCATTCCTAGGAAGAATAGGTGAAAACAAAGCATTTGTCTTGGGGCTCCTGCTGATTCCTTCAGACCAATCTTATAAATCAAAACAAACCAAAGACTAGGTATAACAAGTGTTTTTGGTGCTCCAGATTATATTCAGCCTAAATCTTACCTTAGTATAGCTGTTATGGGCAGTTCTATGCATTTTTGTTTCAACCCACCTCATAAGTACATTACCAATTGTCCTACATTTCTTCCATATGACCTTTTTTGGGGAACTACAGAAGCCTCCTCAGCTCCTATGTGGGCAGTCTTTACCAGGAGGGTGGAAGCTGATGAATAAGTGCCCAGCCTTCTGGGAGGTTATGGATGGAGATTCACTTCACATGGTTCCTTGAAGGGTCTCAGGAAGACCACAATAATCATCAGGACAGTAACTCACCATTAATTAGCTTGTCCCCAGACCCTGTCTTTCTTTTTCCACTGTCTTTCCTTCTTTGTGGATCACCTCCTAAGTAAACTGCCTACTACCTAGACCTTATCTCAGACTCTGGCTTTGGAGAAAACCAAGCTAAGTTTCAACATTTGATATTGACTGAATAACTATGTCTCAAAGTCAAAAGAGCTCTAAACAACATCCAGTCCAGCTCGTGTAGAAATGTCTAGTCCAGATCTTTTGATTCAGAAAGTCCC
This sequence comes from Canis aureus, assembly GCF_053574225.1. Lineage (NCBI taxonomy): Eukaryota > Metazoa > Chordata > Mammalia > Carnivora > Canidae > Canis > Canis aureus. The sequence goes on from NC_135620.1 coordinate 71,763,939, forward strand.
TCTCATCCATAATATCTCTTACTAGGGGGTATCCAGTCTCTGCTTATGCACCACCAGGGATGAGGAAACCACTGTCTCATGAGGCAAACCATCCTAATGTAGGACAGCTATCAATAAAAATTTGATTTCTTGAGAAATGCTCTAATTATTTCTGGTTTAACTTTTGAATCCTTCCATAATGGCATATATTCTTTCTTATAAAAACCCTCAGAGACTTAGGGACCAAAAAAACAATGCAAAGTAAAATTTTTCCTTCTTTATATAAGCCCCAGGACCTTCAACAGTACTGCACGAACTCAAAAGCCTTTACTATTTATGGAATCCTCTTTGCCAATATACTTAAAAGTTCACAGCTAAGCTGAACATAATGTTTCATGAGCAAACAAGGTGAACTGGTAGAAAAAGCTGGCTTCAAAAGCTGACTCTGTCACTTGTTAGCTGGTGGGGGGGAGCCAGCTTCACACACCAAGCATCAGTTTCTCCATCTGTAAAATGGGAAAGGGACAGTGATACTCCTCTCTGACGGTTGTCATGAGGAAAAGATCTACACTCTGAATACTTAGAAGAGGCTCCGAAATATTGTCGTTGTTCAAATAAATGATTCATTTGTTCAATATCATTTACCTCTAATGAAGGAGTGGAACATTTTCACAGTGAACATGGAAATAAAGCCAGATTTACAATAAATTATGTCTTCATCTTGAAATGACTAAGATATTCTACACTAAGATGACAAAGGCCAGAGCACCTGGGTTAGCAGTCAGTTGAAGGGCTGATTCTTAGTTTCAGTTCAGGTCATGATCTCAGGGTCCTGATTTTAAGGTCATGAGATTAAGCCCTGTGTCAGGTTCCACACTCAGTGTAGATTCTGCTTATGATGCTCTCTCCCTCTCCCTCTGCCTCTCCTTACTTCGTTCTCACTTTCTCTCTACAATAAATAAATAAATCTTTAATAAATAATAACAAAGTGATAAAGACCATAGTGAATCTCAATGCTAAATTTCTAACGTGTCTTTCAGTTTCCTTTGGTTACTGATAAACATGAATCAGTTGTATTATATGGGACTAAATGTTATTCCATGTCTTAATACTCTGCGGTCTACAAATCCTCATCCTTGTCACTCATGCCCGTGTAGTATTTCCCTTATATAATAGTTGTACAGCAAATTTTGTTCAAAATCATCCCACAGAGGGGAAAAAAATGAAGGTTCAGAAAGGGAAAGGCACTTATTGGCTTGGCGAACTAGTGTCCAAAAGTCAGTTGAGGATTTGGGGCAGAGCAATACTGGCCAATGATACAGCAAGTGCAAAGGCCCTGAGGCTAATTCTTGGCCTTTTCAGAGTAGCAGAAAACTGGTGTGCATGTAAGGAATTGAGTAAGGGGGATCATGGTAATAGATGAGGCTGGAGAGGTAGGAGGGATCAGGTTATATGGGGCTTTTTAGGATATGGGGAAAAGTTCATAGTTTATTTTTAGTAAAATGAGAAATCATCAGAGATTTTTGAAGAGGGAAGTAACAGGATCTGATTTCTGTTTTTCAAATCATGCAGTGTAGATAATCGACTGTGGTGAGTGGGAGTGTCCTAGGGAGACTGGTTAGAAGGTGTTTGCAGTAGTCTTTGTGAAGGCTGACAGTGGCTTGGGCTAGCGTGATAGTGGTCACGGTAGATTCGGGGCATATTTTTTAGAGTAATGCAGTTAAGATGCAGGGTTGAACTGGACCTAGATTGTAAGGGGATGAGAGAAATAGAGAAAACAGTGGTACCATTCGTTGACCGTGGACAACTATGCAGAAACCATGGGGAGGAGGTGAGGAGGGAGGCAGCAGGAATCAGAAGTTCAGTTTTGGACATATTACATGGATGATGGAGATGCCATTTATGGAACTAAAAGTAGAAATCTGCAGATAGCTGATGAGGTCACAGGCAGAGAAAAGAAAAGGCATGGTATTGGAGGCCTGTAAAGTCAATATACCTACCACCCATGGAGTAGGGACCCACTGAAGTCCCATCTCCCCAGGTGTGGAGGATTAAAAGGAAGGAGAGTGTAAAGGATGCTGAGAAAGACAGGCTCACAAAATAATGAGAGACTGAGGGAGGGTGGTACCCTGGATTTTAGAGGGAGAGAGTATTTCAGAGGGAGGGCGTGGGTAACAACATTAAATGATGCTGACAGAGCAGCTAACCTGGTGGCGGAGAACCTACATAGTAAATATCTAGCCTATCTATGTGCCCTTCTTTAACTTTATTACACACATTTTTGAAATTCCTTGGTCCAAACATTTTTCTCATTAATACCCATTGCTATGCCCAGAAATATTCAGTTTTCAAATGATGGTCTAGGTAAAAGGAAAGGAGAAAGACTGATCAGATGTAACTAGCACTGCCTCCTCTCTCTTCCCTTCTTTTTAAGAGAGTTCTGTGAAAATTGTAAAGAAGGGCAAGATGGCACACATCCTTGCAAATGTGTGTGGCCTTTCTGTCTGATTTCGATTAGGCAAGGCCTGGTTTCTTGGGTATGAGAAGACCTCACATATGAAATTAAGCCATGAGCAAAATCCAAACCACAGCGTTCAGAGGTTTGCTTGTCACGAGCCAGGTCTGAACTTTGGCAGTGGTGCTCCAGAGAACCTTACGCAGCGTGGGCAAGACCTTGCCTGGCCTCAGTACTACCCCTCCCTTCCCAGAGTCCCAAGTCCCACTGTTACTTAAAAAGAAGTGTCAGGAAAGATTTTTCTTTTCCAGATCGTTGGCAAATGTTTGCTCAGATCTATTTTGGGGGCATTAGCTCAACACTGCTGTCTTTTCTTCCTGAAGAATTAGAAGAGCATTTCAAAAACACATTTATTTCCCTCTCTTTTTATCCCTCTGTTGCCCCCTGTACCCTTCCCTTGCTTCTCTCTTTCTGTCCTTTCTTCCTTGACCTACTTGGGTGCGACATGGATTTTATCTGCCATGGCATGGAAAAGGGCTGTTGTGACCAGGGCAGGGTGATCTTGATCTGCTGCAAGGCTGCCCCTTGGTTGTCTTGGTGTCCATTTACATTGCAAACCAGAGCAGTTGGAACTGATGTAGAAACTTCCGTCCATCACCAGGTCAGCATCGTGGACCTTCACCCAGTGCAGAGCCAGTGCTTACTTGATCACCTCCTGTATGTGAGACAGGATTTTTGCTGAAGAACAAAGGGGAGAGGGGTTGACAAATACTGAAAACACAAGGTACAGATTTCCTTTGTATTGGTGGTCAGAACATTCTCATTGAATCCTTACCACCACTCTGCAAGGTTGAGCCACATTACTTACATTTTACAGTTCAGGACACTGAGGCACTTTGAAGTGAAGGGACTTGCCAAGGCCAATGGGAACAGGTCTGTGAGCCCAGGCCTTTCTTTCTCTATAGTTCAGGGTTTATATTTATGCTGACTCAAAGAGAGTGAAGAGAGAAACAGGAAAATAAGCACTGTGTTCCAGGAGGCGGGGAATTTGTTTAAGAATATGAATGAGTAGGGACACCTGGGTGGCTCAGCAGCTGAGCATCTGCCTTTGGTTCAGGGCGTGATCCTGGAATCCCAGGATCGAGTTCCGGCATCGGGCTTCTTGTGTGGAGCCTGCTTCTCCCTCTGCCTATGTATCTGCTTCTCTCTCTCTCTCTCTCTGTCATGAATAAATAAATAAAATCTTAAAAAAAAAAAAGAATATGAATGGGTATAGGTTACACTACCTATACCATTTTGGTCAGGATAGACTTCATGGGTACCGCCTTTATTATCCATTTGTTTTGCATGGTTCCTGTCTACAGGTCCTACACTGGGCACTTTCATGATCCCCGAAAGTCAAAACCACTTTGCTATGTAATCCTCTCCTAGAAATAGAAAATGTATACTTTCCCCTTTTCTTCTTGACTTTCTTCCTCTTGTTAAAATTCTCTTCCAGTGTCTTTCTCAGTGACAGGATATTAAAATGGCCATGCTGGCCATGGACACACATATCCTAAAGGAGTAATCAGCATTTACTCCCAAGTTCTTTTTCTCAGATTGCAAAAACTTACCACTGTTCTAATTCGACGCCTTAAAAAACTCCTCTGTACTAAGAGTGGCATGAAAAGAACCTCTCTCATCATCTTAAAACAGCTCCAATTTTTTTTCCCCTATTTCTGGGCCAGAAGTTCTCCCTAATTTGGCATCACAAGATGAACAGCAATGGAGGAGGAAGCTTTTATTTCTCCTACCAAAATATGATCTACTCCTGTTTTGAATCACCTTCAAAAAACTCGACATCGGGTCCTACAAAGTCATGTTTCATCTGCAAAATATGGGGATGTTGACGTCTTGGTGAACTGCAGTAAATATTAGATTCTTTCGGCTGGCTGGCTTCTCAACTCCCACCGGCAGACTCAGTATCTGGCCAGCCCATATTTTAATCCAAGGCGGCTAGCCACTGTTCCCTCTGGGGTACATACCGAGCCTACTCAGAGGAGGGTGGAGGTGGTGTCCTTGTATCCACCCCATCTCAGTCTCACAAAGAATAATGCCCCGGGTGAGTGTATGGCACCCTGGTCTTCCACACATTCCCTTCTGGCCTCAGGACTGAGGCGAAGGGATCGGATAGGGCTATGGAATGAATTCTGAAGTGGCCCAAAATAAAAAATACACTCAACGGTCCAAGTTTCTGATAAATCGTTTATAACATAGCCATTTATCAAGACATCCATTTAGCATTCAGCTAGAGAAGAATGAAAGTCACGGGCTTACTCCTTCCGGAGGCCAACTAATCCTTCTTTAATGGCTGGTACAAGGATTTGTTCCTGTCCCATAAGCTTTGGGTTCTGAAGGGCACTCATGTGTTCCACTGAATTATACCGGATATATCAAATTAATTCTATTAACCAGCTTATCCTCTAAATCTTTAACCAAGCCCTGATGCATATGCATTCACTGGTGTAAATGACTTCAAGCAATTTCAGAGATTGCTCGTTGGAGCTGTAGCTACATTGAAAGGTGAGCCAGTCTCTGACCTTACTGCATTCCACAATGTTAAATAATCGGCTAAATGGTTACAGCCCTTTTTCAAAATGGGGTACTGCATTCCCCTCTTACCCCCTCCCACTCCATTGCTGGCTTGGAATTTGCCTTTGAACCAATTGCAGGACCCAGGAACTACAATGGGCAAAAGCAAGAGATATGAGAGGCACGGTCTCCACCGAAGACCGACTGTAAAGGAAATCCAAGAATGTGGTTTCTAAATCCTGCCCCAGCCCTTGCTGCCCCCCAACCCTTGCCCCTCTACCTGGAATATGCTCACTGGAGTTCCATTTTCTGGGAAGCTTTTCATGTCTGCCCACCACAGCTTTAGTTAAGTGCCTCTTTGTTTTCTTACAGCATCCTGTGCCTTGCCTCTATCAAAACAAGTTACAGCAGTAATGGTAGTAGTTAACACCGATTCTTCACTATCCGCCTGACAAATTTTCTAAGCGCTTTATGAATATTAATGTACTTAATCCTCACTACTACCCTGTGGGGCAGGTACTACTGTTATCTCAGTTTATAGATGGGAAAGCAAAGGCACAGCATGGTGCAATGACTTGCTCAGGGATGCAAGCCAGTGGGTAGTAGAGCTAGGACAAGGCCCAGGCATTGCTGGTTATGTGCAAATACTAAACTGTTGATCTGCTTCATCCCATTTCGTCCTTCTTGTAGTCACATGCAGTAGAGATTGCATAGGAAACACGTTCTACGGATGCAAAAGAAAAGTGATTTATTTGAATCCATGTACCAAGTAAGCTTAGAACCAGGATTCAAATTCAGGTCTCTCTGTTTCCAAAGCCCAGCTCTCCATCACTATGCCTTAATACATAGTTTTATAGTTGCCTATTTTTCCATGAGCTTTCCTTGTGTGTGACCTCAATATGATTCATTTTTCTATGCTGACCCCCCTCCACACCTTACCTACGATGTGCCACTTTTTATAAATTCTTGTTGTGCTTGCCTGAACTGAATGTATTTTGAGTCCTAGCCCTGCAAATCTGCCTCACCAAGGGAAAGGGAACCTCAGGGAACAGGAGACCATTTGTCTTAGCTTTGCCCATGTGTTTGCTCCGTTCCGCCTTTCTGAAAATGGACGGACATGCAGAAACTTTCATTCCTGTGGAAGTGCATGGGATACATGTGATGGAACCCCATCGAGCAGTACATGACTATGCCGCTGCAGTGTGATAGATTTCTCCCAGCATCTGGGGGCAGTTCATCGTGTGCCCTGCCAAAATTGTACCAAATCGTCCCAAGGGACTCAGAGATGATCAGAGACTTCAGAAGAGCCAAAGTTGTAGAGTCAGAAGGTCCCACATTTGTCTATTTATTAAAAATGTCTTCTTATGGGTAAGTTACTTCACTTTGCTGTGCTTTGATTGCTTGTATGAAAAATAGGAATAAGATTTACCTTATAATATTCCATGGTAATTAAACAAGAAAATATTCATGAAGTAGCTGACACAGCACCAGGTACCCAATAAGCTCTCAATAAGGGATAGCAATTCTAATAATTATGCTGAGCAATCTTTGCTTTCTCCTATTCCCCTCCTGGATACTTTCTTTGCTGCTATATGCTGAATATGGTGTTGTATTTGTGGAATAATTTCTTAGTGAGAAGCAAGAAACAATTTCAAAAATAACCTTATATTTATGGAGGCCTTGCTATGTGCCAGGCACTGTGCTGAGTACTGCAGGTAGATTAGCACAGTTAATCCTCCCTACAACCTAGGAGGTAGGCACAAGCATTTCCCCCATTTAACAGATGGAGTATAAAGGCTTGAAGCACCTAAGCCACTCGTCCAAAGTCATGCAATTTGTAGGTTGCAGGGGATGGGATTTCTATTGAGGCAGTCTAACTCGGCTCCCAACCCCCTTAACCAACCTGGCATGCTAACATTTCTTCCGTGTAATCCTGGGTGGGGTCTCTTGTTTTTAAAATGGGTGACAAAGAAGAGCAAACACTTGGAAGGTCAAATTTACCCAGCTGTATGCAACATTTGGGACTTGGCTTGCCAACGTGGAAATCTGTTTGTTTGCGAACCTTTATGAGTAGCGTTGTTGAGTCCCTTCACTGGCTGTCTTCTGTGTATTCTTTACAGATGATCTTCACTGAACTTTTGGGTTCTGGGAAGCAGCTGGATGGTTTGCATAACTGCCTTTGCACTTTTCTGGCACAGATGTCAAATGTTCTTAAATTTGACACAGATAAAACTTAGTGGCTATCGATTGGACTCTTGATACAGCACTCTCAGGTTTTCCTTCTATCATATTTTACTACATCCCACAGTGATGTTGGTGACCTTCTAAGCTTTCTTTGCAATCCTATTGATCATGTAATTAAATGGTCTCTCAATGTGTGTGAGAAGTCCAATTTGGATGAAGCCCCTGCTACCTAATTCTTATAGTTTCAATCCGCAGTTCCAAAGAGATGCCCTTCTCAGATTGTCAGCCATCATGTCGAAAATGGATGCAGGGTTTGAAAGGCTAACGGGAGGATGGGTCAAAGCCTGCATTACAGGAAACTGCCAGCATGCATCTTCTCATATGTTTCTCCCACTTCCAGGAAAGCAGTATTCTGATTTTTAATAGTTCCATGTTCAGAAGTCAGTCCAACTGGAACAAGGAACACACATTCCAAAGCAGGCTTGCAGCTTCTAAAAGGCATTTGTATTTTTGCTCTACATGGCAAAATGGTTCTGCAAAGGACCAAAAGAGTTCATGAGGAAGCTACAATTTGAAAGAGGGTGAAGGTACATTGTTGTCCCATTGATTAAATGGATGGGCTGTATGCTGCTGAGGTCCAGGCTACATTAAAGAGATGGTTTGGTTAGTCAATCCATAAGTGACCCACCACTTGCAGAGATGTCAAAGGCTTTCATTAATGAGGCATGGTAGTGTAGAGAAAAAACAACTATAACCAAAGATTTAGGAGATACAAATTGTAGTCTTCCATAACTCCTGGTGTAACCCAAGCAAAGCCTGCCTCCTCTCTGGGACTCAACTTTATCATATGTAAATTAAGAATGTGGGTCCTGAGATCCCCTTCTGTCAGAACAAGTGTCTTGTTCTATGTAAAGCCCGCACAAAGACAGCAGGAGACCTTCCCTCTCAGAGCACTTCTCAGGATGCAGTCTGCATAACTAGGAGTGAAGAAGAAAGGCATGACTTTCAGCTCTGTTTTCAAGGAGAAAAACCTCACCACTCATTGGCCCAAGGGGGCAGCCAATGTTTCCAGAAGTCTGGTGTTAACTGATCTCAAATCTGAACCCTTGTGAATTATAAGGCCAATTTTCCAATCAATTCCGGCTGAAATTCAGAATGCTTGTTGAGATTTAGGGGCTGGTGAGAGGACTGAGTTGCAGAATTGCCAGAGATAATTCCTACTGCCATGTTCTGGACCCAGAACAAGTCCTAGTAATAATAATCATAAAAAAAAAAATACTGGCAATATTGCAGAGTAAAAGTGAGAGTAATCCAATCTGGATGTAAGGAATGCTTTCAAACCCATTTTCAAATCAGCAACAGGCAAGCAGGGTTTCATTCTTGATGTATTTTTAACATCTTATAAAAAGCTTCATTTTCTGCTTTATTTGTTCTTTAAAGGTAGGGTGGAGGAATACACACTCGGCAGGAATGGCAACATTTTCCTCTAAACTGGAAATAGATCATGGTGGGCTGTCTGATGCTAGTCCCCTCAGCTAGAAATTAGTGGTTTTGCATTTATTGACACATTTAAGGTTGGTGTTTATGAATTAGGATTCACCCATCCTGGTGCCAGTGTAGGGTGATTCAGCAGCTCTAAGAGACAGTTAAAAACTGAGTATTATCCTTATGACCACCAGTAGTTAAGTTCTTACCATATACCTGAAACGATGATGAAGACCTCTTCATATAGAGCTCTCATGGAGTCAGGCATCATGGTGAGATGGTATCTTATTTCATAGCAGAGGAAACAGAGACACTGGGCAATTGAGAGATTTATCCAAGGGCCTGTAGCTGATGGCTTCAAGATTTGAACTCAGTTCTGTCTGATTCTAGAGCTCATGCTGATTCTGGAATACTATGTCAACTCTGTAGGATAACTGTGACCTGTTTTCTGTGATCGTGAATTTGACACCCTGTACTATTTCAAGCATCTCCATGAAGCTGCACCAGTTGTGGTGCAGAAATAAGGTAATTGGCTAATTGATAAAGAAAGCAAGTGAGTATGAGAAGCTTTGCTCCTTTTTAAATAACCAGAAATGCCATGTATAAATAATAACATTTTTGTCATTACAAGAGCAGTATGTATTCATTGTTAAACTTTTGGAAAATCCAGAAAGTCACAAAAAACAAAGTAAAAGGTATCCCTCATCCTGCAAATATGTGAAAACCACGGCTAACATTTCTTTTCCTGAATTACATAATGGTTAGGTGCTCAAATTCTGGAGCCAGACAGGCTTAGGTTCAATCCCAATTTAAGCAATTATTAGCTGAATGGTATTTGCATAGATATGAGTCATCTTTTTGTTTGTTTTAACTTTTTTTAAAAAATAGCATGCCTGGGGGATCCCTGGGTGGCTCAACGGTTTGACGCCTGCCTTTGGCTCAGGGTGTGATCCTGGAGTCCCGGGATCGAGTCCCGCATCGGGCTCCCGGCATGAGGCCTGCTTCTCTCTCTGCCTGTGTCTCTGCCTCTCTCTCTCTCTCTCTCTCTCTGTGTGTGTGTGTGTGTCTTTCATGAATAAATAAATAAAATCTTTTTAAAAATAGCATGCGTTACATCATTTTTTAAAAAAAATAAAACTAATAGCCAACATTGCTATAACATTTGCTCTTTATCAGGTACCCTTCTTTTAAAAAAATATTTAAATTCAATTTGCCAACATATAGTATAACAACCAGTACCCATTCCATCAAGTGCCCTCCTCAGTGCCCGTCACCCCATCCTCCCACTGTCCTCCCCTTCTGCAACCCTTTGTTTCCCAGAGTTAGGAGTCTCTCATGATTTGTTTTCCTCTCTAATTTTTCCCCACTCAGTTTCCCTCCTTACATCCCACTCTTATAATCCCTTACACTATATTTTATATTCCACAATGGGTGAGACCATAGGATGATTGTCCTTCTCTGATTGAATTATTTCACTCAGCATTAAATATCAGGTACTGTCCTAAAGCCAAATATCTAAACTCATTTTAATCCTCAGGAAGGTACATATGTTGTCCCTATTTTACTGATGAGGAAATTGAGACAAAGAGAGGTAAAATAATTTCCAAAATACACAGCAGGCAAGTGGAAGAGCTGGGATTTGAACTCAGGGGGTCTAAATCCACAGCCTGGGTTCTTAACCACTAATACTACTTCCCCTGGTATTACTTAATCTTATTATTGTTTCCTTCACAATTCCTATTTTACCGAACTGGAAATATACCGAACATACTGTTTGGTTATCTGCTTTCTTCCTTGAACAATATGCCTTGAACTTGTTTCCAAGTCATTAAATACTTTGAGGGAACACAATTTTTTGATGTGTGCGTGGTATTCCATTGAATGTCTGAAACATAATTAACTTAGCCAAATCTCTATTGTGAGGCATTTCAGATGTTTCTAATTTTTTACTGCAATAAACAATGCTGAGATGAACATCATTGTACATGCGTTCTCTGGTTATTTCCTTTGGATAAATGCCTAGAAACAGAAATGCACAGTCAAAAGCGCATGACGCGTTTTATGTGGATATTGGTGTTTTTTTGTTTGATTTTTGAGAAATTGCGGATCTCTCTGTAACCTCACCACATCAGGCATACTACAGTGACAAGGGAACTATTAAAAGTCACAGAACTGGAGCTGGGACACACACATTATACGTAATCCAATATTTATTATATATAAAACCAGTGGTTCATCTGACCAGACCAGAATTCCTACTAATTCATGGTTGGAAAATGTAATAGCCTCTTAACCTACACGTGGGGACAACCCTTCTCCAGTTCTGGAGACAATCTAGTTCATCGTGTGGTGAAGGCAATGGTGCTTTATTGAGCAATTACTGCATGTCAGCACTGAATTAGGTCCTATAACGATCCTGCATTGGGCAATGGGAAGTAGACTTCACAGAGAGGAAACTGAAAGGTTATATGAGTCGCCCAGTGTTGTAGAAATAGTGATAGGCTGTCAGCATGAGCACCAGGCAGGCCTGTCTTTATCTTGCCATTCCATACACCACAAGGCTTCCCCAAAACTTCAACAATTTTGTATTGAGACTCATCAGAGGAAATGTCGCTGTGATCTTGGGTCCCTGTTCCTGCATCTAGACTTCAGTTTTGGTCCTGGGTCTATATTGTAGTTCTGTGCTCCTGCCTATGAACCTTCCCTTGAGACTCGACCTAACCTAAAAAGCTCACTGCATGGATCTCTCCATATTGTCACTGTCAGTCTTCTTGGTTTTTTCATTTGTTTGAATGCCACTATTTATTAAAACACACACACACACACACAACAGCAACAACAACAACAACAAGCTTTATAAGGACAGTGAGTGTTCTGCTAAGAAAGGAGCCAAATAAAATGAAATCTTGGGTTAGACATTCACAGATATGTTTTCTTAAGAATCAGTTAATTCATTCTTTCACACTTATTTACTCTCCTCATTCATTCTCACCTGGTTGCTGAACAGCCTTCTCATATTCACCTTTGTACTCCAGTTTGGTATTGTGAGAAAGGTTGAATTTACTTCCATTCTGCCCTTGGTTACCCGACAAGAAAACCCAATTCCATTGTGAGATAAACACTACAGTACAAATGCAGAGCATGCCCTCAAGGAGCCCTGAGAGACACACCATTCAGGAAAGTGAGGAAGGTCTTCCCGGAGACCTATATATTTGTGCTGAGCACAGTGAGTTTTACCGGATTTGCACAGTGGGAAGGATGGAGTGGCTACCAGGAGCACAGGATGGTGCAGGTTGGAGGACCGTAAGGACAAAGACGCAGTATGATGCATTTGAGAAAGTATAAGGAGTCAGGAATTGCTGGGACAGGGGATAAGGGAGGCATGCTGATGCCAGGATCCTAGTCAGAGACAGAAAGGGGAATATCTGCTGAGCAAACTGCTGTCCGTTACAGAAAAGGCTAAGATTGGGAGGAGGGTTGGAGATAGAACATCCTAGTAAGATCTAATGCAGAAAGCAGTAAAAATAAATAAATAAATAAATAAATAAATAAATAAATTTAAAAAATAAATAAATAAATCTGGGTCCTGAGGTTTTGGGATTTTACTTATAAGGTGACAGTCAGCCATTTGTTCACTTATTCTCTAAGTTGTTTGTTAGATAGGTATTTATCAGGCATTTGCTATATGCCGGTGATTGTTCTAGATGCTGGAAATACCACAATGGATAAAGAGGCAAAGTTCCTGCTCTCGTGGAACTAGCCTTCCAATAGGGGTCGGACAAACAATGGGCAAATATAAAAGCAAAGGAGTTCATTTCAGGTAGGAACAAAGAGTGCAAAAATAGAGTAACGTAACAGCAAGTGGCTGGATAGCAAGGATGAATCAGGTTGTCAAAGCAGACCTCTTTGAAGAAATGTCATTTGAGATGGAGCCAGAAAAATGAGAGCTAGCAGTGCTAAGATAGTAGAAGATTATTTCAGGCCTCGAGAACAGCAGAAGCAGAATGAACAAACCCAGCATGTTGGAGGGATAGAAACAAAAACCACTGAAACTGGAGGTCAGGAAATGAAAAAGAGAGAGGACAGGGGTGAAGTTGGTGAGATCAACAAGGACCAGGTAGGATAAGGCCTTTTGGAACAGAAAGCTGTTGAAAGTTCATTAATAAAGGGGTGATGTCACCCAAGCTGGGGCTTTCTACACACACAGCATCATGTACATCCCCGCAGACCATCATTCAATTTTCTGTGTTCTAATTTGCCAGCTTCATGACTGTAGAAAGTGAGTGAGCATACTTCCCCTATACCAGCCATGCAGCAGTGAAGAAAATAGACATGATTCTTATCTCCATGGAGCCTTATGTCTCTGAACCTTGGGTCCTGCCCCAACATGGTGGCGATAATATTTCTCATGTCATAGATATTATAATAATCAAACACCTAGCTCAGTGCCTCATACCTCGGTGTTGAGCTTTTCCCCCTTCCATGATGAAAGCATAATTCATGAGGCCCAAGGTCTTTTTCTACTTTTAGCTACTGCTATCTTAGTTCAGCGCAGTTAAACTCTCCAGTGACAGATCCCCCATTTGGAGAAATGATACCTTCACACTTTAGAATGTCCATTACTCTTTTAGACTTCCAAGGACTACTGATTCACTCCTAAACCCAGTCCTGAAAACTCAGATTCCTTCTTTTAAAGAACCCATTGCAAAGTTAGAAAGACGGTGAGGATGACCAAGGTCAGTGTATTACTCGCTATTCCTGTGCTACTGGCCAAAAGCAATGGAACATAGGCATGTGCAAGGTAGAAGTTGAAGTTGTGGCAGATGCCAGATGGAGAATCTCTATGCCTATTAATTTTTGTTTATGTAGCCTCTACTTACTTCACTCACTGGAACCAGCATTATGCAGGGTCATGCACCATACTCTAGCTATTGGGAAAGGTTACTTATTACCAGCTCAGTGGGTGAACAGGGTCATGTCATTTCCGATGGAAGCCATCTGAGGGCTTTTCCCCCACTTTCCCATGTTCAAGAATTCTTAGAAAAGTGAATGATTGCTGATAGATTTCAGGATTTCTTCTACTGGAGCAAACTCTAAAGACTTGGAAGTTTCTCCAAGCCATGCTGGCTCCCAGATTTGGAAATCTGGGATCATCAAGCAATCACCTCTCAACCCCTACTATGTGCCAGATGTTACATGCCAGGAAGTGGTTCACAAAAATAATATGAACTAGAATTCTGTCCTCAAGTCATTTATATTCCAATAAGCATGGCTTCCCACTGCCTTTGGGCTAAAGCTTAAACCCTAGTAAGGCTCAGGAGGCCCTTGGCAGGCTGCCTTGCTCCACCTTCACGCTTCCTCTGGCCAAATGAAGGCATTTATTCCCTGGATACTTCTTGTCCTTTACAGCCCCTGCAATCATGCCTCTCTTTGAATTTGTCCCAAATGATTTCCCAGAAACAATCTGACATAGTGAAAAGAACACAAATATAAAATCCAGGCTCTGTAACTCACTTGCTGTGTGTTCTTCAGCAGGTCAGTTCCCCTCTCTGAGCCTCTGTCTCTCTAGAGTGGGAATGAGTGGGTAGGGCTATATCATCTCTACTCTTCTTCCCTCACTGTTATCCTAGGATTCCAACGCTAAATGTAGAATGTGTAGGACATCTCAAGAAATGTTATGGGACGTCTTCTCAAACCCTCAAACAAGGGGTTGTTTCCTCCAAAGAAACGTCTTCTTTCTTCTTTCTTCTGCTCACTTACTTCTATTTGCCCAGAGAGGTAAAGATGTCAGCAGAGCGAGTCCAGCGCCCTCTGCATGCTATTTAACTGCTTCGGTTTCCTGGTGGACCTACAATAGCACTGACTGAGAACTCACTAAATGTTGCTCCTCATTTCTCACAGCCTCACACCAAACCTGAGAGTGTAGACTGTTATTTCCCAGTTACATGTATATGTCTGGAGGCATGACACTTGACAGGTACATGAGGCCACAGAGTCAGCATGCAAACCAAAGTTCAGGCCCCCTCTGGGACAGCTGGAGGCCCTGCTGTTCCACCCATGGCCTGTCTCATGGGGCCTCCATGCAGAAGTAGCTGCATAAGGAGAAGAGTCTTTGCAGCTGAGTGCTGTGCCAGCACACGTTTACTCTGACTGGCTCCCCTCTCCACAGGGGGGAGAGGCTAGCTCTGTATGTGATATAGGGAAACCACAACAAGGCAATTCCCTGGAACTATAAAATCAAATTAAATCAGGGGTTCTGGCTGGGGATTTAAACATCTTAGCCGCTCTGATTTCTCTGGAGAAGCTGGGAAGCCGAGCCAACTGCCGTCATGCGCTCTCTCTCTCCCCACTCATTGCATGTTTTTGCCCCAGGTTTTCAATCTGGTTTAAGTTGGTCATTTGGAGAGGAGAGAACTTCCCAGGCTGGAAGAAAAGACAGTTTGCTGGGATTGGGGAGAGCTTTTCCCTGCTCTGCTAACTGTGCTGGGCAAGTTGACATGCTGGTGGGCTGTGAGGGTGAATAAGGACAGTGGCTCCTGTTTTATGGAGCACAGCCCCACCCCAAGCCCTTTGCACCCATTAGTCCCCACGGCATTGCCACTGCAGCGTCTCACCAAGCTGGATACTGTCTGTATTCCTAATTTGAAGATGAGAGAACTGAGGTTCAGAGAGGTCAAATGACTAGTCTGAGGTCAGGCAGTTAGCAAAGATGGAACCGTGTTTCAGGTTCCCGATTGGAAGGCATGAACCACCTTTCCATTTAAATGACATGACTGTGTCACCTCCACAAACTCCCTTGTCCTAGAAAGTTGTCTTGATCCCTGAAGAGAAATTTAAAAAGAACGTAATCTAACCTGCCCCAAAGGAGATTTAGTTTATGGTTGCTAAACTTTTTTTATTTTTATTTTTTAGGAGGGGGGATGCACATGAATACTTGTGACAGGTTTTCGGAATGACGTGGACACTCACATAAATAAAAACAAATCCTTTGGCAGGAGGACATGTATGACCAAAGCAGAACAGAAAACGTGGGGCAAAGGGAGGAAACCCAAGGTATTATGTGTATTTATAATTGATAAGGGGTAGTATAGCATAATGATTAAGCTTAGGGATTAAGCAGCTATCTATCAAGATTAGAATCTCAGCCCTACCCTACCGTGTTTTATATAATCTTGGGCAAATTGTCTAAACTGTCACCCTTTATCTTTTAAGAGAAAATAATAATATGGCTACCTAACAGAGTTGTAATTAAGATTAAATAAATTACTGTCTTATTAGGTAAGATAGAGCTCAGAAGAGTGCCTGACATAGGGTCAATGACATACATTCTGCTAGTATTATTTTTTAACAGGATTGTTGATATATAATTCATATACCATACAATCCACCTGTTTAAAATGAAAATTTGCTGGCTTCTAATATATTCTCAGAGCTCTGGAACCATCACTACAACCCACTTTAGAACATTTTCATCGTCTTAAAAAGAAATTCTGTGCCCATTAGCAATTAGTGTCTATTTCCCCACAACCGCCAATTTAGTTTCTATCTCCACAGATTGGTCTATCCTGGTGGTTTCACTAAAACAGAATCTTACAGTATGTCATCTCTTGTGACTGTTTCTTTCATTTACCATATCGTTTTAATGGTTCATGTTGTAGTGTGTATCAGTACTTCATTCTGTTTTTTATGGCTGGGTAATGTTCCATTGTTTAGACCTATCATATTTTATTTATCCATTTGTCAGTTGATGGACATTCGAATGGCTTCTACTTTCTTCCGACTGTGAATAATGCTACTATGATCATTTGTGTACGAGTTTTTTTTTATGATCAAATGTGTGCATTTCTCTTGCATTTATAGCTAGGAAGGAAGATTCTGGGTCCTACGGTAACTCTGTGTTTTACTTCCTGAGAGGCTGCTAGACTATTTTTCATAGTAGTTGCACAATTTTGTACTTCTACCAGCAATGTATACAGGCCCCAATATCTCCACATCCTTACCAACACTTATTACTGTCTATCTCTTTTATTTTAGCAATTATAGTAGCCAGGAAGTGGTAACTAGTTGTGATCTGTATTTCTCTAATGGCTAATGATGTTGAACATCTCTTCATGTGCTTAGTTGCTATGTGTACATCTTTGGAGAAATGTGCTCAGATTCCTTGCCCATTCTTAAAATTTGGGCTGTGTATTTACTCTTGAGTCTTAAGAGATTTGTATACATTCTAGATAGAAGTCTCTTATCAGATATATTATTTGCTAATATGCATATTACCTGAGATCATGAGTTGCTGCAAGGAAATGGGTTGTTCTTTTGAATTGTGAGCTTTGGAGTCAATTCTGAGTTTGAATGACTAAGATCACCAACTGCTAGCTGTCTTGCCTTGAACTGGTTACATAACTTGGCTTCTCCAAAGTGGGAACACTAACTCTGAAGCTTTAGATGTGAGGATTAAATGAACTGACGTATGCATTACATATGTCACAGTGCCAAACATATAGGAGGCACAGAACAATCAATATCTATTATTATTGTACATAATATCAGAACTCAAAGCATTTTTGGTATAATTGACTTATCTTATTGGGGTAAGACAACTGGGATTTCTGATAATATATTATTATCTAATAAGTTATTATTATTATTTTATAAAATAGATGACTTGTTCCAGGAGGTTAAGTAATAAGCCAGAGAGAGATAGCAGTTACATGATAGATCCAGAATTCAAACTATCTTTTTCTGACTTCAAGTTTAACACTGTACTCCAAGGAGTTGGTAGGTAGTGCATTGTTTTTGTATATAACCAGAGAGTGGACATTCCTGAGAATTAAAGCAGTAATCCAAATAGGCAGGTCACAAGGAAACTAATACGTAATCAATCAACCAATCAAATCACTTCTGGTCACAACAATATCTCCCACCTCAAATTCTATCTTGTAGTATAGCCTTGCCATTTCCTCATTAAGAGGTAGTATTCATTTCATTCCATTTACATCTGAATTGGCTCTTTGATTTGACCAATAAAATTGATGTTGTGTAATTGCTATCAAGAAGCCTACTAGGTCATGTATCGCAATCTACATGGAGGAGAACCATGAGCTTTGGCTGATAGCCCCAGATGAGCATCTAGCCAGCAGTCAACATCAACTGCCAGCTATGTGAGTGAGGCCATTTTGGACCAACCCCAACCAATGCTAAGTGAAGCAAAAGAATCACTCAGCCAAACCAAACTCAGAATCCTGATCAAATATCTGTTGTTTTAAACCACTACATTTTAGGTTGAATTATTACATGGCAATAGGTAGACAAAATGACTTGAAAAGTCTCAGGTAAGGAAATAATGTCAGAATATTATTTATTCACAATTTGATGTAAAGAAACACATACATGTTCTACTTTACTTAAATTTAAAGCAAGACTTTGTTTTTCTGTATCTTCAGGAATGCCACCCCCCAAAAATCATATTCATCTAACCATACCTCCTTGCGTTCTATTCATTCATCCAACAAATATTTAATGACTGTCAACTAAGTTTCTGGCACTGCAGGTAGGGAAATGAATGAGGAAACATGATCTCCTCCTCTTGCCTATGACCTAGGAGAGGTCAGGAGAGGGAGCAGACATTGAACAGATAGCATAGGTTCACATACTGGAAAGAAGCAAATAGCAGAAGGGCTTGTAAGGGAGAATGCTAGGCTTTTCTGCAGGCCAGGATTAGTTCTTCATATCCAGGGCCACTTGCTTGGAGTGCTGAGAGGGCGGCTATTTCTATTTTGGTTACTATTACTGCATAATAACAACCTCCTCCCCCATACCTCCACATGCAAAAATAGTGATATAAAACAAAAATTTTATTATACTCATGAATTCTGTGGGACAGAGCAGAGGGAGGATGACTTGTTTCTGCTCTATGATGTCCAGAGTCTGAAAAAAGTCTAGAGTCATCTTCACTCATATATCTTCCATTTGTCAGCCAGGACCTCAAATGGGCTGTCAGGTACAACCCCTACATATGGCCTCTCCATGTGCCCTCTCCTTATGGGCTAATATGGGCATCCTCACAATATGGCAGCTGGATACCAAGAGTAAATGTCTCAAAGGAGCGCTAGCAAGGGAACTCACCTTTTATGTCCAAACCTCTGAAGTTAAAATGTCACCTCTGTCACCGTGGCAATCCACTCAAGTTCTAGGGGAGAGAACAGACCCCCACTTGATGAGAGAAGTGTCACAGTTACACTGCAAAAAATGTTTCAATTTGCAGAATGGGAGAAATTATTGCAACCATTTTTGTTAAATACAGCCTGCCTAAATGTATACTTAAATGACACCATTTTTAGATATTCAGAGATGAGAAAAGCATATTTACAGTCTTTAACTTGAGTAGCCACTCATTTGCTGCAACCACCTGAAGGTTTGTGAGATTCTGTATCTCTAAGCTCCAGAATGCCTCGAGAGCAGATTCTAAGACCAGTTATCATCAGAGCCCCTTCCTGAGATGAGGAACAAAGAAGTCTGCCTCTTTATGGATGGTGAGATGAGAGAAAGTTATAGATTCTTCTAACTGACCATATCTCCCAAAAGAAAGCAACCACCCAAATTAAATTAAAAGAGAGAAGATCCAGGAAGATATACGTATACTTTGAAAAAAAATTCAAGCTTTATTAAATCAAGAGGCCTGAAGGAGTTGCTGTGGATGTGAATTCCTCAATTCATTTGGCAAATTTACCTCCAGGAAACTCTTTTCAGTCCAAATTGGATGACTCTGCTGTCTTCCCCTCTAATCCTAGGATGACCTACTCACACCACAGCACCTGCTCCATGTAGTGTGTGGTTGCTTGCCTTTTTGTTTGCTTCCTTCATTAGACTGTGAGCTCTCAGAGAGTAGGGATCAGGTCTTAAACACTTCTGTGCCTCCAGCTTCTAATTATCTCACTTCTTGAAACATAGCAGTGTTCAAAAATATTTGCTGAACAAATGCACACAATTTTTAATATTAAACAATTGAAATCATAATGATATGCCTCTTTCTCGCTAGCTGTTGTTCCTAGGCCCAAGTTTTACTACCCGTGACTACTATATACCAGTGAGATTCCCCATGAAAACTAGGACTATTTTAGTTATTTCAAAATTATGAGGGGGGAAGAACAGCTGATGATAGGACAGGAGCAGGAAATATACAAGATGAGCTAGAACATTTGTTCACCCCAGAAAGTAAGGAAGTGTTCATCAAATAAGCAAACAAACTAATGCCAGAATGATGACAGGATGTCAAAGGGACACAGAAGCCAAATGAAAGAGCTTCTGATGATAAAGCTAAAACAACTTGAGCAACAAAATGGAGTGGGACTGGTTCATAACCCTAAGTGTAAAAATAAACATCCATGATCCATACTGATGCAAATAAATGGTTGCTAAATCAATAAACTAGGGAGAAGACACAAATCTCGATGCAAGAGAATTTCAAATAATTTATGTAGATCACTCACCCTCAAGGAGATGGAACCTAATTCCTGCTTCCTAAATGTGCGCCATACAGAGTAACTTCTTCCCAGCGAGAGCAGTATGGAAAGAATAAACAAAGAGTAACTTAACAGTGGAAAAAATCACTTTACAGTGGACAAACAGTACCTCATCTTGGTGTTCAAGGTTAATATCAGTAGTAATATCATATTGATAGCCTGTACCCTTAATATGATGGGGTGGAAGGGACACTTTACATCTATGATTTTTCTCCTGAAAATACACAACCCCAGTCTCATCATGAGAGAAAAAAATCTGACAAATTCCAGTTGAGGAACATTCAACAAAATACCTGATCAAGACCCCTTGAAATTGTTAAGGTCATCAAAAATAAGGGGAATGAATGAAGTGTAAGAAACTGTTAAAGCCAAAAGGAGACTAAAGAGACAAAATGACTAAATGTAATGCAGTATACTGGATGAGATCCTGGATCAGAAAAAAATACATTAGGTATAATCTAAGGAAATTTAAATAAGATGGACTTAAAAAAATAAATAAATAAGATGGACTTTAAAATAACAAGTGTTGGCAAGGATGTGGAGAAAAAAGAATGCTAGTGCACTGTTGGTGGGGAGGTGAGTTGGTGCAGCCGCTGTGGAAAACAGTATGGAAGACATTTCAAAAAATTAAAAAATTAAATACCAAATGACCTAGCAATCCCACATTGGAGTATTTTCTCAAAGAAAATGAAAATACTAATTCAAAAAGATATAAGCACTTCTATATTTATGACTGTGTTTTTTACAATAGTCAAGATATGGAAACAATGCAAGTGTCCATCCATAGATGAACAGGTAAAGAAGCGCACACACACACTAGAATATTACTCAGCTATGATAAGGAATAAAATCTTACCATTTGCAACATGGATGGATCTAGACAGTAGAATGTTAAGGAAAACAAGTCAGTAAGAGAAAAACATGATTTCATTTATGTGGAATTTAAGAAACAAACAAAAAAAAAGAGACAAACACAACAACAGACTAAAATATAGAGAACAAACTGGTGGTCAGAGGGGAGATGGGGGGGTTGGGTGAAATAGATGACAGGGATTAAGAGTGTATTTATTGTGATGAGGCCTGAGAAATGTATAGAATTGGTGAATCATATTGTGCACCTAAAACTAAAAACTGTATGTTAATCATACTTCAATAAAAAATAAAACAAAGCATGGCCTTTAGTTAATATGTCAGTATTGGTTCATTAATCATAACAACTGTACCATGCCCATATGTAAAACATTACTAATAGGGGAAACTAGCCATAAGGCATATGGCAACTCAGTAGTATCTTCATGTTCTATAAATTTTGAACTGTTCTGAAATTTAAAATTTATTTTAAGAATATTTCCAAAGAAATGTTATATTTGAAAACCCCGAGTTTCCCAGTTGCAAACAGAACCAACATAAACCACCATTGCAGCAAAGCCAATAGGCAAAGGACTCCGCATCTTCCAACACACACACATTATTAGACTATGTTCTGATTCTCATGAATGAGATTGCAGCAGGGGAGCATAGGAGGCGGGCATGAAATTGTCTGAAAACTTTTGCCTGCAGGCTTAGTGCAAAAGATCATCTGAAGTCTGGAGCAAAAACAGTTTCCATCTATGTAAATATTAGGAAATTAAATTCCATATGTTGCGTGCCAGCTGCTTTCAGCTGCCACAACTGTGCACAAACGGTGAGCAGACAGTTTGGATTGTCAAGCAGGAGAAGTGTCATTCTTTGCAAAAGAGAGGGCTATGACTGCCAGTTGGAGGTCAAGGGGTAATATGTATGAGTGACTTGATTCCAGCAATCTGACAAGTTAAATCACTGGACAGTTGGGAATTCCACGTGAGGCTTAAAAGTTGGAAGAACTTGTTAAGAGTGTCATAGTCTTTGGAACCATGGATAGTCTTTGAAACATGTTTACTCTAGAAACTCCATTAAAAATGCACGTGTGTGTTGAGGACAAGGATGGGAGGAAGATTTCCATTGTAATTAAATATGAATGGTCCTTGTAGGGAAAAAAAGAACATCATCAAATATAAAAAGAAAAAGACAATGAAGCATGCTCATTATGGATAAAATTGACTCATATGGGAAAGCTTTAAAGCTTTCAGCAGGTGTCCCAATCCTCTCTAATGCCTGTCCATTTGGTTTAAAATGCTTTTTAAATCTGAAGATAGCACAAAACCTGGAAGTGACTTATATTTCAGAAATGAGAGAGCGAGCATGAGCATTTAGGGATCAGACACATGATGTATAGGAGTTCTGGGTCTAGCTGTCTGGTAGAGGGTGAGGAGCTGGGGGATCTAAGAAAGGCATTGCTTCTGGCTGGAGCTCTCAGAATCAAGAGACATGAATTCTTCTTGGAACTGTGCCACAGGATATCTAGACACGTTTCTGGGCCATGGAGCCTAAAACAGAGCTTAGGCATTGAGCTTAAATTCCTGAGTTTAAAACCCTTTTCTGTACCTTGTTAAGTCCATGACACTTGATAAATAACTTCATCTCTCAGTACCTTGATTTCTTCTTCTGTAAAATGGGTACCACGTCTCTCTCAGGTGTTGGGCAGAGAATTCAATTAGCAAATGCATTTGAAAACCATAACAAACTGGAATGCTAATCTGAAACCAAAAAACAAGGACTTTTAAAGAGTTAGGGGCCCTGAATCTGATCCAGAACATACCAGTGGTGCAAGGTGGAAATGGATCTGTGGATTTAGGTTTAGATTTGTGGAGCCTAACTCAAAGTCACATTCCCAAAGTTAATGCCACCCAGTTAGTCTAATACAGTGTCCAACCATTTATGGAATCCAAACACACGTAGAGCTTGAATTTAATCCTGAACATCTCATTTTAGGAGGGTACTGACAACCTAGAGCTCCAAATATGATCAAATAAGACCATAAAAATTCTGAAAACTGTTGCATAGGATAGTAGCTGGAATGTTGTTTACCACAGTGAACATGTGATTCATGAGGGACACGTCATGAAGGACATGAGGAGGGTAACCCTCTTCAAATGTTTGGAGAATACCTAGCTAGATAACAATGAGAACCAGTGAGTGGTACTTTGAGTGACAGGTTTTAAATCAACACAAAAAATTTTTCCATATTTACCTTCTCTCTTCTGAAATATCCAAAACCACTTCCTCCACTCTCATTCTCATCAGTGGCCTACCTTGACATTTCATTGAGAAAATGGAACCAAACCAGAGATAGTATTCTCTAGCTCCCATTTTCACATCCATCAACCTCCGTATATCTGTACCAATAATGTACGTTTTGATCTACATTAGACTCAATGTTCTCAGATTTCATAGCCAAGACCAAGATTTCTACCTCATTAGTAGACCTTATCTTTTCTCATTGGATCAAATACTCTCAGGCTATTCTCCTTCCTTCTCCATCATTAATTTTCCCTTTCTCCAGGACTTTTCCTTTGAGTGTGCAAAATCATTGCTATTTCACCCAATATTTTTGTCACAACAGTTTGATTCTATTTTTCCTTCCATCAACTACCACATTTGTCTCTTGCTTTCATGGAAAAATTTGAAAGAGTTTGCAAATTCTCTCTTCCCATTCTCTCTTGAACCCACATCAGTCAAACTTTTACCCACACTATTCCACCAAAACCACTCTTATCAAAGTGACCTATGATTGCTGTGATGCTAACTCCAGTGGTCAATTGTCCATCGTCATCTTGAGTGATTTATCAGCAGCATTTGATCTCTTTGAAAACCCTGATGCTGACCTCTTGAAACCCTTTATTGTCTACTGGGACACTCCATGCACCTGGTTTCCTTCCTTCCGCTCTGGCCACTCCTTCGTCTCCTTTGAAGATTCATCCTAATCTCTTCCATTTCTAATCATTGAATGCCTAGGACTCAAATCTGGAATGCTTTTTCTTTATCAATACTCACTCATGAGTTAGGCTTGTCTCATTTTAGGGAACTAAGTGTTTAAAATGCCATCCCTATGATGCCTCCAGGACTTTACCTGCAACCTGCTAATATTGTGCCTAAACAGCAGATTTTTATAACCAGTGGTCAACCTAACATCTTCACACAGATGTTTCACTTGGCATTTAAAATTAGCTACCCAGAACTGAACTCATAATATTGCCTCACCATTCCTGCACCAAACCTACCTTACTCATAATTTTCTACATTATAAATCATGGAAATGGCACCTTTTTGTTTCCTGGGGCCCAAAATACTTTTCACCTTGTGATCTTGACCTCTATCTCTCTCCTTCTCCACCACCCCCCTCTTTGCCTCCCTGCCTCCCTTTTGTTCTCTCTACAATCCATCAATCTTCTTAGTTCTACCTTTTAAATATAACTGCAATGAGATCACTTCTCACCATGTCCACTGTTTCCTTGGTCCAAGCTTCACATCCTCTCACCTGAATTATTTCAATATGCCTGATCTGTTTAACCTGCCTCCACCTTTACCCCTTTCAAAATGCTTTCCACATACCAGCTAAAGCAGTCTCCTTATGATTAAGACATATCAAGACCCTCCCTACTCAGAATTATTTAAAAGTGACCTCTCTCACTCAGAGAGTAGTAGCCAATGTCCAAACCATGGCCAGTCGGTTCCTACACAGTCTGCTCCCCCCAATGCCCCTTTGACCCTCTATCCTAATACTCTTATTTTTCTCTCTCTGTTTTAGCCACGTTATCCTCCTCAGCACATCAAGAATCCTCTCACCTTTGCATCTTTGTGCTTGTTGTTCGATCTATTTTGAATGCTTTTCATCCACATAGTTTTGTGGCTCACTTTCCCTCAGGTATTAATGCAATGACATCTTCTCAATTCGACCCTCTCTGCCCATTTACCTTCCCCACCTTCAAAAATTTCTGTTATTTTGTCCTGTTTTATTTTGTTCTTTTTAAACTTTTTCTAGAATATAAATGCCAAATGGGTAACAATCTTTGTTGTTCACTGATATATCCTCAGCACCAAGACCAGCCCCTGGAGGATAGTATATATTTAATAAATATTTAAAATATAAGTGACTGGCTACAAGGATAGATAAGCCAGATGTCTCAGGAAGCTGGTAAGCCCCCTGTCATCAGGCATCCATCATTCAAGAAAGCTGAAGACAAATCTATAGGATTAGATAGGTTATGTCCAAGTCCGTGATTATATGAATGAGCTACAATGTAAGTGATTCAGGGTTTTGGGTGCTATCCTATGATACTGACATAGAGGATAAAGCAGCATGACATATGTTTACATTTTTAAATAATCAAGAAATCATGAGATGGGTATAACTTCATTTTATGGATGAGCCACTTGTGTCCCAGATGCTACAAGTAATCTGCTACACATCACATGGCTAGCAAGTGACAGCAAAAAGAAGTAAAGGAAATAGTTCTATCCAATAAACCATACTCAACCCTGGCTTAAAATCTGGATCTATGTAAAATCTTGTGGGACATAGTTGTTGTTGCTTTTTTTTTTTAAACCTCTTCTCTCATGGTTGAAATTCAAGTAAAAGAAAACTCACTTTGCATTACTTCAGAGGGAAGATTTTTTTGCATGTGCTTTATTACCTACATAAATTATTTTTAAAGTATTATTTGATTATAGTGTTTCCTAAGAGAAAACATGGATCTGAAAGGAGTGCTGTATTTTATTTATTTTGTATATGGAAGTGGGTAGATAGAGCTTTTGAAAAACATTCTTCCTTACTGCCTGTAGTTAAAGGTAAGAATTCAGTCCCATGAAGTTCCCTTTACTAAGAATTATAGATTTGATCCCAAGAAGGTGAGGTAATGAGGTCTAAGGTGGTGATGATTCAGCAGCTGGAACACAAACAGAACCTTACAAACTCCTGAACTGGAGACCAGAGTGCACACTTGCTTCTGTGGTGACAAGGGAGTAAGGGAGTGACCTGGGGTTTGGCTCAAAAAACCCTTGTCCTTTGGGACTTTGTGAGGAGCACACAGCTGCAGTCTCTAAGTAGTTGAACCCTGGCAGGGGGCAAAAAGAACAGCTAAATCCTCAGATAGTGGTTCCTCCCCTTAGGTACAAAGTATATGTTACTGATGCTTTGAAATGGAAAGAAAGCCACATCTTCATCTCCCTAGGGAAATCCAGCATGTTTAATATCAGAAATGGTCACATCCTGGTATAGACTCCTCAGTTTTGGGGAGTTTCAGCCCAGACACCTAGACTCTGTTCCAGGCCTCACTTCTGGCTGGCAAGAATGCTAGTCAAGCTGGACTGGTAGGTACCCCAGTGATAATTTAAGAATCAAATCTCAACCTACATATCCATGCAAAGACACTGACTACATCCTGTCCTGTTCCCTTTCCTTTTACCTTATTTTCAACCCACGTGGAAAATTCTCTCTCTCAAAAAGGGAAACATCATGGGTTTTCTTACATCATTATGGACCAGTGTGGGGGGTCATGGTGTAGGGATTGTGATGCATTTGCTTACAGAAGGTTGGGAGGAATGAGGGGCGTGTGTGTGAATCACTCAACACAAGGTGAAAATATTGGTGGAAAAATCCAGCCACCTGATGACTCCAAAATTTGTTTAAATATAGTATCCATGACCCATGTTTCCAGGGAATTTAAAACAGTGGTTTCCATTGACCACACAATCCAAATTCCAAAGAATCACATATTTAAGTGTTCTTTTATGGACTTGACACAGGACAAGGAGGAGGAGGAGAGAAGAAGGACCAAAATAGTTCAGAGTGATAATGTAAATAGTTAGGCTTGCTCTGTGTGTGTGTGTGTGTGTGTGTGTGTGTTTGTGCGCGCACGTGTGCACACATGCGCGTGCAGAAGCTTGTTGGCCTCAAGGGGAATACAAAATACTTGGGGCCTGCCAAGGTATATGGTTTCTTTTACATTACTTTATCATATTGGGAAATCTCTCGGCCTTCCCCTAGCATCCAAGACACAAAAAGTTTAAGATACAACTTTGCCAACAAAAACTACCGTTTCTAATCTCGCTCCTGTGGGGCCCAGATCAACACCACTTGTCAAAGTAGCTCCCTGCACCCATTGCTCACCAAATGTTCTTTGTCTTTGTTACATGCTTGGCTCACAGTTTTAGAAACCAACATTCTCTAACGAGGGGTTTTCTGCTAATGCTGGAGAGCAAAGGGGTCATACAACGAGGGAGGTTTCCTAAATGACTCAGAACTTGCAGTCTGTGCTAGTCACAAGACCTGGGATTCTTCATCTATTTTGTGCTACTTTGGAGTTTTACAAAAACCTTTCTTGGCCCTCCTCCAGTTTTCTCTCTGTCTTGTTGGATGGGGGTGATCTGTTAACACACAAGTTCCCAAGTTCCTCTTTTCCCCCTTCTTTGATGAATATCCTAGTGCCGTTTACCTTTTGTATTTACCCCTTATGTGCCATATTGGATTTATGAGATTTTTTATTTTCTGAGTGCAGACTTTTAGAACCCATTTTGTTTTTCAATCAGGTTGTACTGTTTTATGTCTGGATTTTTAAGAGTAATTGATGAGGGGATGGTGCAGTTGATCTCTCTGAAAAAAAGAAGTCATACTATCCTGATCTACAAATTCCATCCTTTGCCCTTCATCTCTTCTTTTCAGGTTCTTTGAGAAAAGTTGATCCTGGCTTTTATTGTAACTTAATTGTATATAAAGTTTTATTTATTCCTTAATTTATTCATTGGGCTCCTATTATGAGCTTAGTTATTTTCTTTTCCCGATGGTCTTTCTGCCTTGAACAAGTTTATCTCTCAAACCCACTGCATTTAATAAACATAAATTACTTTTCCCCTGAGATAACCTGTATCTCTACAATAAATCAATATGATTCTAGTTTAGAGTACTCAAATGTGACATTTTAGTTAGCCTTGGTAACATGAATAAGAATGAATGCCTTATTCCGTAAGGCTTAGAATAATGAAAGTAGTTGATAATTCTAATATAATCCTCAATGGCCACAGGCTTTTCAGTATTGTTCAGGGATAACCTCTTGCAGCATTCGTGCATTCAGTTATGTCATAAGAAAGTTTTAAATATCTCAATCTAAATTAAGTTCAATGAGCACTTCTATCTTTCTCAAGTCTAAGTTTCCCACTTTGCTCTTCTGTATGAGTTCCAAAACTACATAGTCTTCTGTTTATTGGACAGCTCTAACTTGGATTCCCACAGGAATTTCTAAGTCGGGATGTCTGAAACTGAGCTCATCCTCCTCCTCCCTCTATTCCCTATCCCAATGGATTTCCTATCTCGAGAACTATCCACAAACCACTTAACCAGAAACCAGGAAGTTATTCTTAACATACCATTTTCCCTTACCCCTAGTGCCCTACCATTCCCAGAAACCTAGTGAGACTACCTCTTCAAGCTTCCTTATATCTGGTAACTCCACTGCATCTCATAGAAGCTGTGCCTTGCCTCTCATTCACTTTTATTACAATGACATCCTCACTGGTCCCTGAACTTATGGTTATACCCCAACCAGTGTATGATAGTGAGAGTGATATTTCTTAAGCACCAATCTGACTCTGCCACTCCACGGCTTAAAACCCTTCATTGAGAAATTCTTCATTGTCCTCAAGAGAATTTCAAGTAATTCTTTTTATTAGATACAGACCCCATCTATCTCTTTGATCTCATTGCCTTCCATAATCACTCTCTGCTACAAACATACTAAACCTCTTTTAATTCTTTGTACCAGGCATGCTTTTTCACTCAAAGGTATCCATGCCTTTCCATCAATTGCTGCGTTTGCCTTGAGACACTCTCCAGGGACATCAATCTTGCCATCCCCCTTAATATCTGTGTGTTGAATTCATTTATTAAAGGATTATTGAGTCCCTCCTCCATATCACGTGCAATGCTAGTAACTTAGGGTAATGGATCAGACACCATCTTTTTGCTTTAAACTCAGAGTGTAGGAGACAAATAAGAGAAGAGTATAAATAACTAATGGGTGGTAGGCTGGAAAGAAGGGGATGGCATAAAGAAAACAGTTATGACTGATAAATTTGGCTTTCTAATGAACAAAGGCAAGAGGCACAGGGACAGAAATTGGATGTCAGAGGTTTTGTAAGTTCCAACACAGGTTGCTCTTACACCCAAGGTAAATGCATCCATGTTGTAGTAACAGTTAGGAATGTTGGTCCATTACCACAGTGTAAGCATTTGTGCAAGGGCTGTTAAAGGGTTTGGGTTTTTGTTTTTATTTTTTCTTCTGACAGTTACAAAAACAGAGAATCTACTTGAAGTTCAACCGTCTCATCCCCTGACAAATGCTTTATTTTTATTTATTTTTTTCCAACAAATGCTTTGATCTCCTCAATGAAATTCTCTATACATGGTCTTTCAGTCTCTGCTTGAATAGCTCTTATTAAGAGAGTCCCAACTCTATCTTTGAAGAAACAGAGTGCTGGGTTTAGAACCAAATGTGTGTGTTCATACCCTGCTTCACTCATGCACTAATCATCAGAATGCAGCCACTTCAACCTCTCCCTCTATTTGTTCTTTACCTGTATATTAGAAATGAATGCTAGCTTATAGGGCCATATACTGAAAAGAAGGGAGATAAAAGTACGTGCAAATTCTCAGCACTGCAACTGACACATAGTAGGTGTCCAATAAACAGTAGTTTCTTGTACTGTGTGATGTTCTCTCCTTCATGAAATACCTGTTAAGACTTCATCCTTGCATGGCATTTCTGCTTTTATATGTGGCTAGTAGCTATAAAGTTTGCCATCTTGCTTATTAAATCTAACTAACACCTCCCTGGAGATGCATAATCAAGTGATTTTGGCATGTGAAATAAAATACAGCAAATGTTATTGCTATGATTATTCAGCTGCCAGGATGTTTTACAGCGGTACTCAGATGATGGGTGACATAGGAAGCTCTGGGGTAAATAAAATGAGTTTTTGCAAACTTGTAAATGGTTCATTTAACCTTATTCTTTAGGGAGAGAGAAGAAAGCCTTCACCTTTCTCCATCTTGAAAGAATGAATGTTAAAATACCCTGCCAGATTTTGCATTCAACGGTTCAGGAAATGTGTTTTTCTTTTTATTTATATATTTGACTTTTTCATAAAATATATTTCTTCCTAGCCTCTGGACACATTCACAGAGATAAGAGAAAATAAAAATATTGAAGTATTTTATTGTCTTTTACAGCTCTTACGCTTGCTAGAATGTTAGCTTTGTGAAGATGAGATCTGTATGTATATTCTTCAAGGCACTGTTGCCAGCAACCTGAACAGTACTTTGCCTAGAGTAGTTGCTTGAGAATTCTTTAATAAAATAATTCTTGTGAAATTGGTTGTCATTCTTATGCCAAGTGACTATTTTAATAAAGCAGTCTTCATTGTAAGCATGTTTTAAATAGGATGGAGGGAAGGACAAATATTCAGATATAGGTATGAGGCTTTTGTCACAGCACCTTGTAGAAAACAAAAACATTTTAAAGAGTGAAATAAAAATTGCAGTGCTCTGGGCAGCCATGGTGGCTCAGCGGTTTAGTGCTGCCTTCAGCCCGGGGCCTGATCCTGGGGTCCTGGAATCGAGTCTCAAGTCGGGCTCCCTGTGTGGAGCTTGCTTCTCCCTCTGTGTCTCTACCTCTCTCTCTCTCTCTCTCTCTCTCTCTCTCACTGTGTGTGTCTCTCATGAAAAAATAAATAAAATATTTTTTTAAAAATTGGAAATATCAGAGAGGGAGACAGAACATTAGAGACTCCTAACTCTGGGAAACGAATAAGGGGTGGTGGAAAGGGAGGTGGGTGGGGGGTGAGGGTGACTGGGTGGCGGGCACTGAGGGAGGCACTTGATGGGATGAGCACTGGGTGTTATGCTAAATGTTGGCAAATTGAACTCCAATAAAAAAAAAAAATTGGAGTGCCCAAAATGGATGCTTGTAGTTAACTTATAAAATATTTTTTAGCCTTTACTATGATGATTTAGGTAGACCTACTGACATAAAAGAATGCTAAGGATAGTTTTGATTGAGGAAAGGTATTGATAGAATGATATACCACATTTTTTGTTTTGAGATGATGTGGTATGGATAGTTTTATTTCTTTGCCTTGGATTATTTATGTATAAGATTTATATTTTAAAAATATTTTTTAAAAATAAAACTTTTTACATGATATTGATTAGAAAAGGTTTTCCATCAGAAGAACAGTCTATCTTTTTAATCTGTTGTAAATACGGTTTTTGCAATTGACACCGTCCCACACCAATTTCCCCCTAAACATTTTATTGACATATACCTTGTTAGACTACCCTACTACTCAGAGCTTCTAAATATTTAGGTGCTAATAATCAGTCCTATATGTATATTTAGGATAGCTCTTATTGGAAAACTCTCTGAACACATGAGAAATGTCTTGGAAAAATGACCTTCAATTGTCCAGTCTAAAAAAAAAAATGTCTTAAATTCTTTCTCTCTTCCTATCTAAAACCACCCCATTCTTCACAATGGTGTTTGTATAAAATCCACATTGATTCTAAGGGGGGAAAGGGGAAATTAGCTATTGTTTGGCATAAAAATACTTATGTGTTATGAAAAATTTCTTAAATATGTGTTTTCA
Source organism: Canis aureus (assembly GCF_053574225.1). Lineage (NCBI taxonomy): Eukaryota > Metazoa > Chordata > Mammalia > Carnivora > Canidae > Canis > Canis aureus. Next base: position 71,795,688 of record NC_135620.1, read on the forward strand.
TCATCAGAAGATACAGAAAGATTAATTTAGGTACAAATTTTTTTCTGGTGGCAGAAATCAAATGTGACCTTTATTATTAGTTATATTCATTAAAAATTCAATTTCACATTGAATGCTGAGGTTGTGGGGCATATGAGGACAAATATATCCTCATCCTTGTTTCTGATCTACTCTTATACTTCCTCTAGCCCTGGGAACCACCATTCTATTCTCTGTCTTTGAGTTTGACTCTCTTATATAGTTCATATAAGTGGAGTCATGCAGCATTTGTCCTTCTGTGCCTGGTTTGTTTCACCCAGCATAATGTCCTCCAGATTCATCTATGATGTTGCATATGGTAGGATCTCTTTCTTTTTTAGCACTGAATAATATTTTATTTTACGTTTTTTTAATTCACCCATCTGTCGATAAACATGTAAGTTGTTCAATGTCTTGTCTATTGTAAATAATGCTGCAATGAATACAAGAGAGAATATATCTCTTTGGGTCCTGATTTCAATTGTTTTTGATACATACTACCCAGAATTAGGATAGCTGGGTCATATGGTCATTCTATTTTTAAATTTTTGATAAATTGCTATAATGTTTTCTGTAGAAACTGCACCATTTTACATACCCACCAATGGTTCACAAGTTCCAATTTCTATATATCCTCACCAGCACTTATTATTTTTGGTTTTTGTTTTGATAATAGCCTCCCTAACACATGTGAGATGCTATCTCATTGTGGTTTTGATTTGCATTTCCCTGATGATGAGTGATGCTGAGCATCCATTCATATATCTGTTGGCCATCTGTATGTCTTCTCTGGAGAAATGTCTATTCAAGTCCTTTGCCTATTTTTAGATTCTTTTGCTATTGAGTTTGTTATATATTTTGGACCTTAACCCCTTACCAGGTACATGATTTCCAAATATGTCCTCCTATTCCATAGGTTACTTTTTTTCTTATATTGTTTCCTTGCTGTGCTGAATCTTTTTAGTTTTATGTAGGCCTACTTGTTTGTTTTTTGCAGTTCTTGCTTATACTTTTGGTATCCTCGCCAATAAATCATTGCCTAGATAGTTGTAGGCATGTAGGCAAGTTGTATCCCCATGTTTTCTTTTAAGATAATCATGCTTTTAGTCAATAAATGTTAATTGAGTGATTTGATATCAATTCTGTCCTTACTGAGTCACATGTGGTAGGTATGGAAAGAGGATTGTTATTTGACCCATACTGCTCAAGGTCATGTAGGATTTAATGAGATGCTGTCTGTAAGACGGTTCTGTAATCTGTGAAATGTTACCTCAACACCACCCTGAAACTAAACTGTTTGCTTTGTTGAAAAGAAAGATAGCTTGGCTTGAGGATGCTGTTAATGGCTGTTGCTCATTAGCATTATGTTCATGAGAGTTTTTTGATAGCAAATTAAATCAGCTACCAAGCACAAGAAGCCTCCACCTACCCCTCCTCAGTCATGCCCTATCTCTCCACTCCTTGGTTTTTCTTCCCACACCTTTCACTATTTGTTGTTTCTTATTTATTCTTTTGCTATTCCTGTTTCTCTGAATTATAATGTGGCCACCACATGAGTAGCGACCCTGTGGCTCACATTAAATGACACATCCTCAGTTCCCAAAGCAATCATGGCTACAGAGTAGGCACCTCATTTGGTAATTATGGAATATGCCAACAGGTACAGAAATATATAGACATGAGTTTTCAGGGCACTAAGAAGATATGAAGGAAGAGATTCTTATTTCTGTTTTCCAGATAAGATTCAAAGAGATTGAGTAACTTGCTCAGTTAGGAAACTACCTTGACTCCAAATTCCATCTCTTCTTTGTCAATACATCATGGGTAGTTCTCCCCTTGAGTAGTATATTAGTCTGCTAGGGCTTCCATAATGAAGAACCACAGACTAAGCCACTTTAAAAAGAAAACAAAACAAATGTATTTTCTCAATGTTGTGGAGGCCACAAGTCCAAGACCAATGTGTCAACAGGTTGACTTTTTCCAGAGATTTCTCTCTGGTTTATAGATGGTCATCTTCTCCCTATGTCTTCACCAGTGTCTTCTCTCTATAACTGTCTCTGTCCAAACCTCCTCTTGTTATAAGGACACCAGTCATAATGGATTAGAGTCCACCATAATGACCTCATTTTTACCTTAATTATCTCTTAGGCTATATCCGAGTGCAGGGACATTCTGACATACAGGGAGGTAAGGCTTTAATAAATGAATGGGAGGTACAATGCAATCCACAACAGGTGCTGATGTGAAATATTATTTAAGAACTCTTTAATAGTCCTGATCTATCACTAATATAACTTACATGCTGATATCTGAACATTTTTAAAAACTTTCTGAAAGCATGAGCACCCACGGCTCTTGTACCTATCATCTGAGTATCCTGGAAGGATCTCCTTTTTAAAATGGAGCCAACTCTTTCCTTCCCTTAAAAATGCTACTGATCACACCTGCTTTATGCCAGACATTGTCCTGATTAAGGGTCCACAAGAATTAATAAGCAGGCAGAGCACTGTTTTCAGGGAGTATCCAGTCTAGAAGAGGAAGCAGGAAAGTCCACAGAGAAGGACTATACAGGGTTTTCTCTGCTGTAACAAAAAGAAACTTGAAACTCTATTGGAGCATAGAAGGGCAGCCAACATGGACTCATGGTGAGGTAAGCATTTCAGAGGAGTGTAATTCCTTAAGGGATTTGAAAGGCAAGTAGCAGGTAGGAAGGCAAGGGTGGATAGGGGTAAGTATAGTGGACTGAATAGTGACCCCCTCCCCCAGAAAAAAAAAAAAGAGATTCCCACTGGCACCTCAGAATTTGACCTTATTTAGGAGAAGAGTCTTTGCAGATAAAATTAAGGTAAGCATCTCAAGATGAGATTGTCCTCAATTAGGTTGATCATTAAAACCAATGACAAGTGTCCTTGTAAGAGAAAAGGGGAAGATAGAGACAACAAAAGGAAAGGCCATGTGAAGTCAGTGCAGGGAGATTGGAGTGATTTGTCTACAAGACAAGGAACACCAAGAATTGCTGATAGTGACTAGAGGCTACAAGAGAGGCAGGAAAGGATCCTCCCTAAAAGCCTCCAGAAGGTACCAACCCTGCCAACAGCTTGAGTTTACACTTCTGGATTCCTAAAATATGAGAAAAATAAATTTATGTTGTTTAAAGCAACACAATTTTATGATAACTTGTTACAGCAGCCCAAGGAATAGCAATGAAAAGTCTTGGTGGGAAGAATCTTGGTAGGGAATTATAAGTAGTCCAGGGTGACAGAGCTCAGTGCAGCTCAGTGGGCCCCTACAAAATAAGTAGGTCCATATCTTGATGGGAAAGTAATGTGGAATAAGTCACTTTCACTTTTGGAGGGTCTTTACTTCCTTTTCACTAAGATGAGATGGTTGGACTCGACATTAAGAACTCTTTAAATTAAAATAATAACAAAGTCAGATAAATAAATTTCCATGGTTTTTCTTTGTCCCCAGAAAAAGCATACCAAAAAGTCCAAAATAAGTTAAGACCTAAATTCTTACTAAGAAAAAAAAAAACAATATCTGAGGCCTCTTGCCTTTCTTTCCTTTTCCTTCCATCCATACTTTCTACTCCACCCAGATCTTCATTAAGCCAAGCACTGGCTATAACAAGATGAAGGGTAGAAGGCTTCAATGTGAACAAGCCCTGCTGGAATCACATTTTCAGTTTTACAGTGGCTCTTGGAAGCTATCTCAGTTTCCTCCCCAATTCATTCTGCTGGACTGCCAGACCATGGGGAGGAATAGCACACCATCACTGACTTGAAGGAGCTCAGAGTCTGGTAGGGCAGACAGGCACAGAAGAGAAGGTTGCAACCAAAAGGCATACACATGGGAACAAAGAGTGACATAGAAGGGGCAGGAGAAATCCAAGAAAGCTTCCCAGGAGAGGGGACCCCTGGAGCTTGAAGCAGGGTGGTGACTTATAGCAGCATCCAAGCAGGTGCCTTTAACAAGAAGACACAGTCACATGTAGAAAATGGGAGACAGAAAGGGCATGAATTTTTCATGACTTCACTGGCCATTGGAGACTTTCTGACAACTTCCACTATCTGATCCAGTTCTTGGATTTCTAGGAGACATCTTCTAAATATATCGCCCTTGTTAGTTCTCATCTTTTTTCATGTAGAACTCACGATACAACCACAGGCTTTCCTTACTCAATCCCTAGTTTGGTCCTCCTACACTATTAATGAGGACACTCTTTGTTCCCAGGGACAGAAAACCAACTTGAATTAGTTTATGCAAAAGGAGAGAGATGCTTGTTTGTTTTTGTCTGATGTAACTGAGAAGGACAGAAGTTGAACTGGAAAAACTAGAAGAATGGTTTCTCCATGAAGCCACTGGCAGCTTTCAGGATCAAACCTTCTCAAGAAAAGAAAGGGAGGGTTTTTTCCCCTCCTGGTTTCAGTTGAAAAAAAAAAAAAATGCAGTCAAGAACCCTGACTGGCTCAGCATAAGCCATGTCATTGTGTTGTGGGGTGTTTCCTCTAGAGCATGTACTGTTGTGGGGAGGAAAGGTGGGAGCTTGGAGAAAGGAGGAATGTCAAGTAGCCACATAAAGGAGGCCAGTATAGACACAGACTCTGGGATGATTATAGTGAGCTGGGAAACCATCCTAATTTGTGTCACTGTACTGTTCCTACTCCCACCCACAGCCAGCCTCTCTCCTTTTCCTTCTGACAGTGTAGTCTGTGTCTATAGGCTGTAAATCCTGGCTACAATCTTGAAAATGGACCTTGAGATCAGGCTTAACCATAGTTACTAATCTGGAATGCTAGGAGAATAATAACTTTGCAATACACAAAACGATGTCAGAAGCCCATGAACATTTTAATACGTTGAGTCTTCACACAGAGCTTGTTGCCAAGTCCCAGGAACCTTACTGAAACACAACCTTAATGAGCATGGAAAGCTGACTTTGTGGCCCACAATGAATCAAGAGAAGACAACCAGAGATGCAGGTGAAGAACTAGTGGGGGGAGGGCATTGCTTGGAGGCGGGCAGGGACAAGGGAAGAAAGGAGGAAACCAAGAGAAACATCAGATCCCTTTAATGGAAAAGTGAGATCCTCAGAGCATCCCTAGGTGGCCAGGAGACCTTTCCTCTCCCTTCAAGGTAGAACACTAGTGATGCTGGCCAGGTTCACAATTACTGAAGGAACACCTAAGGAATCTCTTTGACTAGAGAATAGGATCATTGGTGGCTCTGATGGTACCCCCACCTACACAGCAAGAGATGAAAGTCAGAGATGCCTTCTCTGGAGGGTAACCCAAGGGCACACTGGCCTGCACTTGAGTTCAGACCAGGTTTTTGGAGTCAGATGGGCATGTGTAGATATTTTTAAGCTACAAGACTCACTGTCACCAAAAGAGCCAAACACCTGAGCCTTTCTTCCAGTTTTCCAAAGGCACACGTCAGTGTACAGGTTTGAGTGAGGAGTATGTTCCCTTGGCCCTCAGCCCAGGCCCCTCTACGGCTGTGCCAGAGGTGGGGATGCGTGGGAGGACACAGCTCATTGTGGCAAACCTCAGCTCCCCGGCATGTCTGGCTCTGGCAACCACCAAAGGTTAAAATAATTTTAATAAAGTCTTAATGAACAGCTCAAAGCCTCAGAGTTATTCCTAGGTCAATGGAGTTTAAGGCAAAATTCTGGGATCTATCCATTTTGGTACAGCCATTTACCGTCATGGTTCATGTCAACCATTCACCCATGAAACATTTCCAGATCACTGAATTTAATATTAATAGTAAGTATAATAATGTTCACCATATGCCAAAGTGCAAAGCACTTTGCAGACATTATCTTATTTAGTCCCCAAAGCAATACTGTGAGGGTGTTACTGTCCCTGTTTTATAGATGAGCAAACCGAGACTTGGTAAAGTTAACTAACCTTCCCCCACTGACCTAGAGGGTAAATGTCAGAGAGTGGTCTCAAATCCAAGTCGCTCCAACTCCAAGTCCCTGTGTGTTTTAATTGCTATATAATATGTAGTCCTTACATCTGAGTCTGGCCTCATGTTAATTACAGGAACTCAGAGACAAATAAACTCATATTTCTATCCTCAAATTGCTCACAGACTGATAGGCTAGATTAGTAAATAAAAAATAATAGTATACTAGCATAGGAATAATGTCCTAAGACCAACATGGAGAGACTGTGAAAACACTGAGGAAGGGCAATTACCCCAATCTGAGGAATCCAAGTTTTCCTGGTGGGGGTGACTGTGATTGGGGCTTTGAAGGATGAAGAAGAGTAAGTTGTTTGCACAAAACAAGAATGGAGTGATCAAGGGATAAAGAATCAAGAATTTGGTGTAGTTAGGGAACTTCCAAGTAGTGCAGTGAATTTACATTAAGCAACAGGAAGCCATTCGAGGAATTTATTTAGGGAGAGCTCAAAGCTGCATGGTTGGAAGTTCACTCTGGCAGCACTGTGGGCCATGAGTTGACAGAGAGCTGAGACTCCCATTAGGAACCGGGCACAGGGCATACTCCATGTCCTTGGGCATCTCTGGGCACACAGCCTGGGTGAGAACTGATGCACAGGGCCAGCATTTAGGTCACAACCCACTGTTTTCCAGGTGTGTGTTTGCACCTCAGAGGTGCGACTGGTCTCCTGTAGATCCCTGCGATGGTATTCAGGCATCGAAACTGAAGAAAATATACCATAGTTTTGTTTTTTGGGTTTTGTGTGTGTGTGTGTGTGTGTGTGTGTGTGTGTGGTTGCAGCTGATTGAAACCATATTTGACAGAGTGTAAGGAGGAAAATACCCCTTTATTTGAAGGCAGCGTGTCAGAAGGGAGGTGAAAGATTAGGTGCCTTTGTCTGTACTATGATATCCCGTGCTGATCCAGAATCTGGCCTGTTGGAATTTTTCCTGGTGCTGAGAATATAAGGAACTATCCTTGGGAGTCATGGGAAGTCTCTCCCCCAAGCCCTTCCCACCTCTGGTAGGACAGTTAAGCTCCCTGCCTCTGCCCGGGAGCTGAGCCCACGTCCTCTTCCCACACTCCCATGACTGTGGCAGTTTCACATCCAGCTTTGCCTCCAATGGGGGAAGAAATAAAGTAAATCACTGTGATTGATTTACAAGAAAAGAAAGGTTAAAGGAACCATCTATGTAGTCTCTCGCTGGACAAAGACTTAAGGGAAACAACATGAAAGTGTACAGGTCTGGGAGATGGTGGGGAAGGTAGGACAGGTGACTGGAGATGCCAAATTCAAAGAAAAAAAGAGAGAAATGAACCGGTACTCCGTGTCTGCAGAAGATGGATTTTATGTATGTTATTCTATTAGTCCTCCTGGTATTCTTACGAGTTGATGCCTTTTATGGGGGTGAAAGCTGACATTCAGAGGCATTAAATTATTTGTCCCCCCAATAAGGTAGCTATTATATGACAGGTGTGTTTAGAACTCCCCATATCTGATTCTTGAACTTACCACATGAGTAGGGAATCTGTACTTTTTGAGGCCGGCTAACGAGCTGTAGATAATTTGGCAAGTCAGATTTCAAAACTTTAATATCACTCTACTTATGAAACCAGGATTTGAATCCTTATTCTGTGTTCAACCAAAGAAAATAGAAATGTCATTGAGGAATCATGTCAAGAGGGGGGGAAAATCATCCTTCCCAAAGACTCTCTATTCCCAAACAATGAAAAACAGGTTAGACATCATCAAGTCTCATCTTTTGGAAGAGGAAGTGTGATATGGGGGGGGGGCGGGGCAGGGGGGGGAGTGGATATTACATTGGCCTGAGTTGAAATCATATCACGTCCCATTTTCAAACTGGGCGATCTTGATCATGTTATGTGTCTGTTTTTCTCTCTCTCAGCTCAATGATTTCATCTATAAATGGAGATCATATTTCCTGCCTCATGAGCTGGCCACCAGAATTAAATGAGATAGTTTTGTAAAGGAGAAGTGCCTGGTACAGGGCCTGGCATATAGCAGCTAGTCAGTAAATGCCTGGTGTCTTTCAGTTGTCATCATATTGTCACAGCTACTGTTAGCCCTATTTCCAGGGCTACTCTTGTTGCTGCATCTGAAGTCCTTTGCCTGTAATAAAGAAATTCCCTGATTGCTTCTAATGGAAATTGAATGGCTAGCTCTGTCTTTGATTCTCCCCTCCCCCACACCCATTTGGCTTTTTTCCATGGAAACAGAAGGAGACCATCAGAGAAGAAATACACACACACATACACACACACACACAAATGCTTGACAGGCAAAATGGTGGAATGCATCTGCCAAAAATCTACAACTTTATTCCAGGGGCAAACATGTGACTTTACTTTCGCCCACCAGGATGGACTTGTGCTGTCACAGCAAAAATTGATCTTCTGTTTGTGGGAAATTATACACAAGTTCCCTCTTGTCTGTACTGGGGAAAATTCAAGTCCAAATCCTCGCTCACAGATTCTGGCAAAGGTTTCCTGCTTCGTATCTGCTGATTGTGTTTCCACGCAAGGCTTTCCTGAGCACCTACTTACTGTGTACCAGGCATGGGGAATGTCACTGAGCAAAAGCCTGTGTGACCCCTGCCTTTGGGAACCTTATAATCTGGTTGTGGGGAGAAGGAGAAGATTAAATGGATCCAGGGCTAATATGAAAATGGGACTAGAGAGGATGCCTGGGGGGCTCAGTCAGTTAAGTGTCTGCCTTCAGCTCAGGTCATGATCCTAGGGTTCTGGGATCAAGCCCTGTGTTGGGCTCCAGAGCCTGCTTCTCCCTCTCTTCCCTGCTTGTGCTCTTTCTCACTATCTTTGTCACTATCTCTGTCTCTCTCTCATATAAATAAATAAAATCTTCAAAAAAAAAAAAAGAAAGAAAGAAAATGAGACTAAAGCTGAGGATGAGCAAGACAAGTAGGCCTTGAGTAGGTAATAGGACAGAGAAGTGTGTCAGCCACAAGAAACCATCTACCCTTTGCTCCCATTGTAAGAAATGTGAGACAGCCAAGAAAATAAAGGATGGACAAACTAAGGAGAAGGAACCTGAGTTAGAAGTTGGATTCAGGCTTTGATGTTGGATCTGGGGCCCAAACCCAACATTGTTACTTGCAGTTTAACTCAATCTCTCTGAACCTCAGATTTCTGATCTGGTAAATGGGAATAATCCTGCTCTCCCTGTCTGCACAGCTCTCTACACCTTTGCTCCTTGGTTAATTTCCTTACACCTATAAGGTTTAATTTTTATAAAAAAAATTATTTATTTATTTGAGAGATAGAAAGTGGTGGAGGAAGGGCAGAGGTGAGGAGAGAGAGAGAGACTCCCAAGCAGATTCCCTGCTGAATGCAGAGCCTGACCTGGGACTCCATCTCACAACCCTGAGATCATGGCCTGAGCCAAAACCAAGAGTCCTACATGCAACTGACTGAGCCACCCAGGTACCTCCCTGTCAGGTTTTATTTTAAATGCTTCTTCCTTGGGAAAGAATGCTTTCCCCCATTTACCTCAAATACAGTTTTATGTAGAGAACTGTCTGGTGTCTGTGGTACTCAACATTATGTTGGGGACTGTGGGGACCAGGGACCATGCCTACCTTGGTTATCACTTGTACTCCTGAGTTTGGGTATATGGTTAGGCCTCAATAAATTTAAGTTTGGAATAAAGTTGAATAAAGCCCTTAACAAATGCCCAGCATGTATCAGGCCTTTGGCAAATGGAGCTTATAGACACACATTGTTTGATGTCAGTGGTACAGAATAAATTTATGTAATGAAAATCACTATTAATAATAACTAAACTTAACCCCAACTTAGGTTTATGATGATGGCCCCTGTGCTCCCTTGCACTTCCCAAATTTTTTGCCTTTGTCACCTTCTCAGAGGCAAATATGATCTGAACTTTCATCATTTTTACTGTGCTGTCCCATCTATCACTGTCTGACCTTACTCTGCTGAGTGGACCCTGAGATCCATGAACACCCTGTTTGTTCCAGTGCTCCAAGTGCCTGGTTCAGTAACCTTGTGGGATAGAACCTGAGTTACCCAAACTCACCATTGATTGGAAACTATTATAACCCAGCACTAGGCTACCACTTACACTTTCCAAAATATTCATATTCACCCTTTCACCCAACCCTTGTATTGTACCCATTGTGTTGCTAGAAGAGCTGAGATTCATCAATGAAAGCAGAGTGCCCATATCAAATCCCACTGCCATTGATTTAAATCAGGGTGCTCAAATGAAATGCCTTTGGAGGTCAGGCAGGTAACTTGATGGAATACAGTGTGCTGGGAGGGGACTGGGGGACCCATGTTGCAAGAAGAGACATTCCCACTAATTGCTAGCAGGGTAGTATTGCCAGATACTCCATTAAAAAACAATAACAACAAGGAGAAATCTGGATTTTTCTATGAATCTCACCACTTTTCAATGTTGGCATCTAACTCAAATTCTTTTAAAACACATTGTAGTCCAAACAAAACACAGCCACAAGTCAAATTCAGCCCATGGACCACCAATTTTACAAGCTATGATTTAAACTTTAAAATCTACAAAAATGTTTACATTGCCCTTCTCAGCAGGTAGAAACTCAGAGCCTTGGATCTTGAGAGTGGCTCCTAGGTATAATCCACTGACTAGCGAAATGAGAATGGAATGTCGTGGGCATTTTAATGCCCTGACTTGGAAAAATTAAAAACATGTTGCACTCCACTCCTAATTTTCTTAAATTGTGCTGGTGCATGAAATCCAGAAGTCTGGAAACAAATGATTTAGCACAACCCCCCATATTTTATGGGGAAAAAAAAAAGTAGTCCAAGATCCTGATGGCCATTAACTGTATGAGCCCAAAGATCAAGGTCAGGAGCCCTGGCCTCTTGTGTAAGACATTTCTGAACATATTCATGACTATCTACTTCCTACCTCTGCCAACAAAACTGTCACCTCCTTAAGGGCAGGAAACCTCTCCTCCTTGCCCAGTGTTATCACACAGTAGGGGATCTGTCAGTGCTTGAAGCACACATGCCTTCCCTTCTGTGAAGTCTTTGCTTCCGTGATCAAAATTTTACTGAAAACCCACATCATCTACAAGGATTCTCAAATCCCATCAGTTAAAATTAGTTTTCTCTGTCCTGAACTCCTATGAAGCATTCATGCCTCTTCATTATAACTTCAGCCTTGTGCTAGAGGTACCATTGATTTGTCTGTTCCCACAGAAAGATTGTGAGCCAGTGGTGGGAAGAATTCATGTCTCACTCCATTCTGCATCCCTCCCACTTGGAAAAGCTCAGAACCTTGTCTGGGGAAGGTATGTAACACTATCTATTGCACTTCCTTCCTTACACTGGCCTAACAGAGTGCTAGCACATAGTGGGTGCTTAATAAGGTCTTTTGGGGGTGCCTAGGTGGTGCAGTCAGTTAAGTCTCGGACTCTTGGTTTCGGCGCAGGTCATGATATCAAGGTCTTGAGATCAAGCCCCACATTGAGCTCCATGCTCACTCAGCTTGGAGTCTGCTTGAGATTCTCTCCCCCTCTCTGCCTCCCCACTCATGTGTCTTTATCTCTCAAATAAATAAATAAATAAATCTTAAACAAAAAATAATCTTTTGATTGCTGTTCTCTTTTAGAAGCTAACACAATGCTCAGAACATGATAGTCACTCAATACAATTTTTTAAATGAATAAATGGAAAAAGACCCACAGATCCCTTTCTTGAGAAGCTCCAGGGAATTTCCAGAGACTTCAAATTCAATGCAAATACCCTCATTGCCAGGTTTGAAGGGGAGTTTGCTGCTAGGCAGTCTCTTTATCGTTGTTGGAGACAGAGCCGGTACTAGGATGAGGCAATGAAGGGGTCTGAGGTAGGAACTGAAGAAAGCACCCATTCATGGCACCATACAAGCTCCAATGGAGCCCTTGTGGTAATGGAGTGAGGCTTCACTTGCCTTGAACTCCCTACTCCCAGCCTGGGTCTAAGGTATGTTGTTGGCTTCAAGATCAATCAGCAAGGACATCCACAACAAAGTACCATAGACTGTGCAGCTCGAGCAATAGAAAATGTATTTTCTCACACTTCTGGAGGCTGAAAGTCTAAGATCACAGTGTCTGCAGATTTAGTTTCTCCTGAGGCCTCTCTCCTTGGTTGTAGATGGTTGCCTGCTTGCTATGTCTTCACACAGTTGTATGTTGGTTTGTGTGTTTTCTGTGTCTTTTCTTTTTTTTAGAAAAACACCAGCCATACTAGATTTGGATCTGCCTCTATCACCTTTGGTCCAAAGACTGTCACATTCTGAGATTCTAGGGCTGAGAACTTCAACCCATGAATTGGACAGGGGGCACAATTCAGCCCATAATAACCCTCCAAGCACCACAGTTAACAAGTTGTTTGATCTCTTTGAGATGTTTCTACCTCAGGAAATTGGCAACTATAATAAAATGATTCACTATCCATTAAAAAAAAAAGTTACATGGACTTTCATGCAACTATACAGTACTTATTCCTACAAGAAATAGCAAAATCCTCTCTTGCTGCCATAATCCCTGTACTACAACAGCATCTTCTCCCTCATCCATCCCTTACCTACAGCATCAGGCAAAGGAGATTTACTATGTACTAGACATCTTTGGTTATGATATATGATGTGTGTGTGTGTTATGAACAGAGAGGGAAAAAAGGAGAGAGGCCCACAATCATTTATGTTCCCCATAAAGTATGGCTACAGACAGTACCTAGGTTTAAGTGCTCATAAATTCTTATGAAAATGATTTAAATTATAACAACTCCAGAAATAACTTTAACTGCAGGATGACCAAATGTTTAATTCACTGGTAGAGGTTGTCTGTGGATCCTGGCAGTTCGAAAGAGACAGAACTATTTACTTGGATCATTTTTAACTTCAACAATGCTAACTATGCTAAAAAATACTTTTTAAGTGTAAGGACAGAACAGAGAACACTTTGAAGTTAAAGATTTATAGCTCTGTGTAGTTCAGAATATTCCAGAAATGTACTGGTATGCTTCTTAGGACATGCATATTCCTTTAGCAGTTGGAATATTTCTTGGAGTTCCAGTGGTCCTGCTGCATTTTGGCAGGAAAGATGGATTGGGAGAGAAGCTAAGGCAGTGTGAGGTAAGAGTAACGGCAAAGAGGGGGAGATATTAGTTGAGTAAAGAACACTGCAGCCTACTGAAGCTAGTAGGGACTACCAAATATCTTGCCTGCAGAGTGAAGCCTGTCATGAGAGCATCATGGAGACATGCCTTCCATGTGACCAAACCATACAGACTCCTAGCCTCACAACTTTGCTTGCATATTTTCTCAGTCTTTGAATTGCTGTGCTACATGCTGAGTGATTTTCGAAGATTTATTTTCTGTTTTACCATTTCTTTCTTCAGTTGCGTCTAAATACCTGCTTAAAACTTGCTACTGGCTTTATACATTCAGATTATGTTTAATTGTCAGACTCTAAATTCCCCTTTGAAAAATTCTTTTGCTTTTATAATGCTAAATATAAACACTATGATCAAATGCTATGATGTGTAATTATACATGTGTCTATGCATATATTCCCAAGTATGTATATAGACATATATACATACATATTCCCATGTACTCTATGGGATTCATAATTATGTATGTGTGTATATACTTAAATTCAGACTGTTTGATTACCACATGTAGTCAGGGGTTCTACCTCCTTGTTTGATGTCCTTTATAGTGAGTGTTTTCTGCACATGATTTTTAATATGTCATCCTCTATGGAGATTTGTTTTTCGGTACAAGGGGAGAATTCAAATGGTTGTTTTAAGGGCATTATGGGTCAAACTTAGTTTTGCTTTAAATTTCCAACAACAATCTAAAGGAGGGCAATCCATAATGCTTATCAGGTTTCTGAGGTGGAGAATGGATAGCAAGCTTAGTTAATACACTGGGATAGAGTTGAGTCACAGAAGATCCATTGGGTCAAGTTCAACAAAATATGAATCAACAAAAATACTCCAGTCTAGCTGTGAAAAGCTGCCTACTTTTACAGTTTACTAACTCATCAAAATGGCTTTTCTTCCTTTGGAGTTCAGCACTCGTTTCCCTGGTCAGCCCCTCACCTTCCAGTACAAAGCTGCTGCTGACACTTCAGGTCTAAGTTCAATGCCATTTGCATTGGACAGTCTTCCCTCATCAACCTCCTCAAGATTGGAATGGATGTCTTTCATTACACCCTAGTACAGTAGGTCCTATACTTTCCTCCATCTTGGGGTTCATAATACTCACTGATCCTTTCTGTCTCTTCTATTATTCAGGAATTTCACTATTAGATAAAATTCTTAAGGCTAAAGATTATGTTTTAAATGATAATTCAAACAAAACCACCATATTGAGCACTCACTATATACCAAAAGGCTAAAGCAATATTTTCACATAAATTTTATCTTTTATTATTCACAACAAACTTGAGAAGTTTTGCATATTTATCTCCACATCAAAGATGATTAAAAGGAGGCTCAGAAAGGAAAATAAATTTTCTTAATAGATGTCAACTAATAAATGACAGAGATGGGATCCAAATAAAGGTCTGCCCTTCAGATTTGTATTATTAGTAATATCCTGTATTCTTAGGGGTACCTGTGTGGCTCAGTCACTTAAGCATCTGACTCTTGGTTTTGGCTCAGGTCATGATCTCAGGGTGGTGGGATCAAGCCTGGCATGGAGTCCTGCATCAGGCTCTGCACTCAGCATGAAGTCTGCTAGAGATTCTCTCCCTCTCCCTCCCCTTCTGCCTTTCCCGCTGCTCATGCTCTTCTCTCAAATAAATAAATAAATGAAAAATTTTTAAGTCTTATATTCTTTATTCCATATCTACATCCCCAGTATCTCTGGAGTAGGTGTAAAATGCACATTTTACAGTAAATCTATGTGAATTCCCGGGTGCTGAAATAACAAAACTTTCCAAAGGGGAAAGAACACAGGGGAACTACAATGTTCTGGTTATATACTTCTGCATGTGAAACTACCCCCAAGCCTTAAAAAAAACCTTTTCTATTATTTCTCATCATTTTGTAGATCAAAAATTTTGTAGAGCTCAACTGGGAAATCCTTCCACATGTGGCATCACCTAGGGTCACTTGATGGTATTCAAGTGATGGCTGGTCTGATCTGCAGAACAAGTTGGTGGGAATTCTGAAGATTGGGCTCTACTAGGTTCCTCTCCCTTTCTTTGTGAAGTCTCAAGTCTTTTCTATCTGATCTCTCCTGCAGAGTAGTTAAACTTCTTACATGCAGCTCAGAGATTCAAGAGACCAAGGCAGAAGCTGACAATTGTCTTCAAGGCTTGGCTTAGAACTAGTACAACTTTACTTCCACCTTATCCCATTGGTCAAAGCAGTCACATACCATTCCATATTCCAGGGGAGGGAAAAACACACTGTGTCTTGGTTGGAAGAGGGAAACACACTGTGTCTTGTTTGGAGGAATGTCAAAGAATGTGTGGCCATCTTTATTTACTACATAGAATGAGTTCAATGACAAAAGTGGTATTGGGCAGTTAAAAAAAAGGGGGGGGAGCTTGAATTAATAGTATACAGTGCTTATCTCTGAGCTAAATCAGGTCATTTATTATCCTCTCTCACAAACCCTGATTTTTTCTTGTCCTGTCCTCATAATAGACTCTATTTTTTTCTCATACTAGACTCTATAATGTTTTACTTGAGATTGCTTGCCTAAAGTCTGGTTCCTTTGCTAGACTGTTAGTTCCATTAGGGCAGGGATCATTTCTGTTCTGTATACCACTGTACACCTAGCATTCAACACAGGGACATGCACACAGTGGGAACTCAAGAAATACTTGTTAGATGGATGGATGGGCAGGTAAATGGGAAGAATTTACAGATGGGTCTTCTACCCACTGGACTAAGTGACTAGAGCTTAATTCCCCCTTTCTCAAAAATTATCTTCGAGGTTTCTTAAAGACCCAACGTTCCGTAATTCACCAGCTTAGGGATATAAGATGACTGTAAAAAAAAAAAAAAAAAAAAAAAAAAAAAGCATGTGCCAATGTCTGGATAAGGCTGCCAAGAAAACTAATGGGATCTCAGGCTCTTATGAATGAGAATGCCAAGTCCAGGACAGAGTCCACTGTTCAATGTTCTGAACTCTAACTGGAAACCACCTCTGCTTCTGACCACAGCACTTTTTAGAAAGATATTAACAAATTGGAAACTACCTGGGGGTCACTGTATGGTGGGTGATGGGCCTGGATGTCATAGAGAGGTTGAAGAAACTGAGAATAGTTTGGCAAAGGGGGGGAAAATAAAACCTTAAGGCTCATCATAAATGTATTTAATTGTTCAAGTTGCAATCGCAAGGCAAAAGTGGATTTGTTCTCTGTGAACCCCAGAGGACTATTACTGGTGAATAAAAGTTACATGAAAGAAAATTTCTGCCCAACAGAAATTTCTAACCAGGGAGCTGCCTGATAAATGCTATAATGTTTGGAGAAAGTTGTGAGTTCTCTAACACCAAAAATATTCAAGGAAAGACTCTCCATGTCTAAATATGGATGTAGAAAAAAAGAATCAAAGCACAACTAATAATGGACCGGATGACCTATATCGGCAAAGTACAAGGCTGGGTGGTATTTGTGGATTTGGAATCAGAGAACCAGAGTTCTAATTGCATCTCTAACATTTTGATGTGATGTCAGGCACATGACTTTACCTCTTCAAGAAGAGGCCTGTGAGAATTAATAGAAGAATCCATATAGTACCTAACACATCAAGTGGGACATAGTAGACTTCTATGGAATAAAAGGAAATACCCTTTTATTATTTCTATAGTATTATGACATGAAGAGGACAATGAATGTATCCTGAACATCTGCCTTAATCCAAGCTTTATAGATAGATGATAGATATCTCTGTATATATCTCCATATGTATATAAACTTCTTATCCTTTCATGACCCTATTAATGTAATTTGTTCTTAAAATTTTCTTTTTACAAATGAGGAAACTGAGACTTAGAGAGTAGAAACAACTCACCCAAAGTCACACACCTAATAAGTAGGTAAACAAAGGTCTAAATCCAGATATTATCACCTCAAGGTCCAACCTCTTCAAAAATAAGCTGAAATAGCCTTCTATAAATATGTCCTTTTATTCTAATGATCCCATTTTTGTTAAGTGTTAAACAGACATTTCTCTTGTTTTCTCTGCTTGGCCAGGGCTGTGGGGGCCAGGAACTGTGTTTGTATGCTGTTCATACTCTGTATCTCTAGGCCAGTTCTAGGTACATAAGAGATCTCAGTATTTCTCACTGTTATTCTGCTGCAAATTTATTTCTGGAGAAAATGATTTCTTATAGTATTTATTTGGGGTTGCTGGATCCTAGACATTGAAAGAATGGAGTTCACATCCATAAATATTTTATTTCTTTGGGTGATCCTAAGCCCATCAACCTAACCTGAGTATTGAAATGGACCTCCTTCCAAGTTCGTTTGTTTGTGCTTCCAATTCAAAGCATGGGTAATTCAAGTTAATTTGAGGAACACAAGCTTATCTATTGCTAATTGTGAGACTTTGGGTGAGTTACTTAAGAGCACTCAGCCTCAGTTATCTCATTTATAAAGTATGCGTAATAAGTCCTATCTTACAACATTTTGTGATGATTAAATGAGATAACATAGCACAGGAAAAATGTGTTCAACAAAATGTCTCATTTTTCTTCTGCAAACATAATTATTCTTCTAGCCCCCTTAATAGTGTGAGTAAAAGCCTAGATGCTTAAATCTAGCCAAAAGAATAGGACATTTGTGATAAAGCCCCTTTCCAGCTTGAGATCTCAGAAACTTCTACTCACTAATTCTTCCCTAGTTACCATCCAGATGTAAAAAATGTTCAATGGTAGACTCTAAATTCCTAGAGGAGGTTTGAGGTGAAAGGTGCCACTCTGTGGGAAGAATGATGCTCCAGCCAAACTGGACTGTGGTAAGAACAGAAAATACAGCATATACAATAATTATGTGGAGATTGATTATTACAGCAACTAGTGTTACTCACCCTGACTTATACAACCAATAAATGCACCTGCCACATAATAAGCACCCCATAGTTGTTATGTCCTTACATCCCTTCTTATTTATTTAATACCACAATATACCAGAATAGAGAATATTTTCAAATAGGAATACCATTATAATTTACAAGGCTTCTCCTCTGTGTGCAAAAATATATACTTATTTGAATTTTATAACTCTAGAACTGGCAGAGAACTAGTACCTTAATTTTTCAGTCAAAGAAATTCAGAACAATCAGGAGGAAAAGAAAACTAGTCTTGTATGAGCATTGTCTGTAGGCTTGATAGCCAAGTAAGTGCTTCATTCAAAGTTCTTCATATGTGATAATGCAGATAGTCAGTACTATTAAAACATTTCAGATGAAGACACTGATACTCAGAGAAGGCCCCCAGTTTGCATACTTGGTAAGTAATAAAGTTGGAAGTTTAACTTGAGCCAGCATGTCTCCATAATCTGAACACATGCACAGTCTAGCTTCTCAAAGGTCACACAACCAGACTTGCACTAAGCGCATAGAAGAGCAGAAAATTGTCGACACCTAATCCACATTGCCTGCCTCTACAGACACATGATCTTCTCTGTTGTAAGTGGTTTCCCACCTATTCAAAAGATAGACATCTTTTTTTTTTTTTCCATTTGCCTCTCCTCATGAAAACACTGTAGCAGTGGTTGAGTGAATCAATCAATTTCAAAATTTGGAATTAACTGTGACTGTCTCTTTATGAAATCAAATAAACTAAAATATGCTTTTTACATTCCCCAAAATAAATGTATTTTTCACAAGGGAAAATATGGGTGTCATTTGCCATTGAGTAACATGGCAACAGATGGAACTCAGTGTGAGGCACAGAAATCCATGGGTGTTTCCTGGTGGAGATGCTGTTTGCCAGAAGAACGCTGAATTGTGAGGCTGTTTTATAGCAATAAAAATTGTTTTAAAAGTTATTCAAACATAATTAATCTTCCCAAAAATATTCTTCTTCCTTGGTGTTTTTGTTCTCACCAGTGTTTGAGGAATCTCTCCCTAGGATTGAGTCATCAAACACCTATTTTGATTTTTTTTAATGTTTTATGTTTAGATACAGACATGTCATTACCCACTGAGAGCTTAGTCATCCTTTTTTGGGGTCACATTAGTGCCTCCACCCATCCCCAAGTCTAGCTTTCAGCCTCAATTATCCTATATCCACCTTCAAATCCAGCTCATCTAGCTGCCAACTAGTCCCCATAGATGGCTTAAACCATCTCATCTTCAAATCTTGTGTTCCCCCTTCTTGCTTTCTCTCTTTCACATCCCCCTTAGAAAATCCTTCCATCTTCCCACATCCAATCTCCTTTCTGAAAAAGCTTTTATTTATTTGTGTGTTTGTTTTTCTAATAACCCTTTATCTACGATATTGCTATAGAGGCTCATTCTTCCAATTCCATTAATTTTTGCCATGAGAAAAAAAATAAAGGCATTTCTAAGATTCACTGAAAGTCAGGAGGCAAGAAATCAGAAAATCAACATCCTTGGAGTACTTACTCTGTGCCTGGCACAATGCCGTGCACTTTACAAATCTTACTATATTGACTGCTCATGATGACCCTGTGAAGTAGACTGGCATGCTCCTATTGAACAATTAAGAAACATAAAGCTCAAAGAGCTTAAGGAATTTCCCCAAAATTACCCATCCATGAAATAAATAAGAGTGTGGGAATTGAACTGAGTTCTCTTTACCTCTAAATCCCTTATACCTCCCAGGACACCATTATATTCAGCTTCCTTCACTGAGTAAACCAGGCATGTAAATACTGATAGGATAGGATTGTTAAAAAAGGGAGAAACATATATATTTAACTCTCCAAATTTTAGTATGAACCACATTGTCTATACTTGATTTCATGGAGACTTGGATTCTAGTGTCTATATGGCATATCTGTACCTATTTGACAAATCAAGCATCCCATCAGCTTCTCCATTTGCATGAAAAAAAACTGGAAAATTTGGTGGATTTGATGTCCCATAGGTGAACTGGCCAACTGCTTCTGTTACTTTGAAATCTGTGTTGGATTAAATCCTAAGTAAATTCTTAACACTCCAAACTCAAGAAGAAGAAAAAGAAGGAAGGGGAGGAAAAGAAAGAGGAGTAAAATTGTACACTTAGTAATTTTCCTAACGTAAATTAGGAAATTTCAGGATCCTGAAGTAGTTATCATCAAAGAGAAAACAGACACTGTATGAGAGACCATTGCTCAGTAAAAATGATACAGACCCTGGAGCATAAGACTTTTTTTTTTCTTCTGAAGGAGAGGTTTGCATTTCTATCTGTAAAAAAAAATGCTCCTAGATACTATCTAGCAAGGTATTGACTTCGCTGCTCCTGGAACTTATAAAATAAGCAATCAACTTCTTGCCAGGGCTGTTGTTCAGGTAACTCTTGCACTGGCAAAGAGTTAGCTTAGAAGGTCTAACATTCTGTCAAGCTCTGATAGAGACATGTGACATGGGGATATTAACTCTTATTCAAAATCTATATACCAGGTATGGTGCTTTAGGTTAAACATGAATTAACTATTCTAATATACACACCTGTGCGCGCACACACTCACACACACACAGACCCTAAGAAGCAGAGGGCTATCATCATCCTCATGTTAGATATGGAGAAAACTAAGGCTCAAGCAGTTTGGAATACTTGCCCAAAGTTATAGAACTCATGAACAGGGGATTGAAATTAGGTGTTTGCAGTGAAAATTTCTAGGCTATACTGCTTAACGTAACATCTCCAAAAATGTATAACATTCTTCTAGGCTATACTGCTATACAATTTCTAAACTATACTGCTTAAGCTAACATCTCCATAAATATATATATATATATATATATATATATATATATATATAACAAAAATTATATGTAAAACAAAACTACATTAAAAATATAAATATATATGACACAATATATATTGGCTCAAGGCCACCCAGCAACTAGATAACTAGATGATGGAGACAGAGGTTTGACCCAGGCAGTCTGATTGAAGAGACCTAACCTATATTCACTCCACTGTGATGCTCTAAATAGAACACCCTCTGGACCCCATTTTCCTTGTGAAATCAGGGAAGCATAACTCCGACACGGAGAATAGAGATGACTAAGTAACGAAAAGAATATCTGGGAGTTAAGTGACCTCAGCTCTTATTCTGGTTCAGAAACTAGATTTCTGCATAACTGGGGCAAGCCATTCTCTCTTGATTCTCACTCTTGTCAGTGATTTTCAAACTGCAAATAGAATACTAGGAGCTCCTGAGCTTTAGGGTCCCTGGAGGGGTGGGAGTGGAACCTATTAGATAACACCATGAGAGACACAAAGAGGGACTAAAGAGCACTTGGTGAGGTTGCCCCAAAGCTTAGTATCACATGCTCCAAATGTATCTCATGTAATGTTTTCATCAACCCAGTAAAGAAGGTGTCATTTTCCCCATTTTACAGATTAGATAAGCAAGGCTTATGGAAGCTGATGAAGACTGTATTAAATCCATGTCTTACTGACTCCAAAGTCAGTTGAACCACCCAACTACTTTGAAAGAGAATACTTTCTTTCTGAGGTATCAGAGGTAGAATGGGTCTGAATTATGAGAAACTGGCCTCCTGACACTGCATCAAAGTCATCTTAACAATGCATTTCCTGGGACCCCACAGTTCTACTGATTTGGGGTATCCTGAGTTGTATCCCAGTAGTCTGACTTTTAATGAGCTTTTGGATAATGCTTATTAACACTGATCTTGTAAAACTACTATGTGAATGGAACAGTGGCCAGAGAACTGGTGGACTCATGCTGGAAATGTAAAAGTAACTAAAACTGATAGAGCTAGAGGAGGGAGGTAGGATACGCATGTGTGTGTGTGCGTAGGTATAGTATGGAGTGTTGTATGCATGTGTGCATGTGGGTGAGTGTGGTGCTAAAAGACACTGAGTAGACAAGAGAAGAGGGAATTCTTTGTCTCAAGGATTTTTTTTTTTTTTTTTTTTTTTTTTGAGGAGTGAGTCACAGGTTCACTTTACTGTCAGGTCCTCCAAGAGACTTCCTGAACCATTCTATTTAAAGGTCGTCTGCCATTATTATCTATCACTTTATCCTGCTTTATTTTTCTCTCTAGCCCTCATCTTGTCTTACTTTACATGTATGAAGTCTTGGTGCATTTACTTATTGTCTCTCTCCCTGTAGAATGTGAGCTGCCTGAAGACAGGGATTTTGTTTTGCCCAGTCCTCTACACCATCATTTAAACAGGGCCCATATGTTGTAGAATCTCAATAAGTGCTTGTTAAATGAGTGAATAAGATGAGCTTCCAAAGAGGCACAATTTTGTGAATTTTGAAAATCATTTGGAGTGGCCATAAAAGAATTAGGAAAACTTCCTGCCAGATCAGAGGGGAAAGAGGAAGATTAAAGGGCTCTGAAAGAAGTAGCCTAGTCAAAAAAAAAAAAAAAAAAGAAAGAAAAAAAAGCAGAAAAATCTTTACCACCTAGGAACCTTAAAAAGTTCATTCTTCTCTCTGAAAATTAATTTTACCATGAATAAGCACATGTACCTCCTGGGGCGGTTTGGAGGGATTAAATGTAAAAATGCCATAAGGGATCTAGTTCAGTGATGGACAGGAAGGAGAGACTTAGTGTAAGTTTATTATTTGAGGAGACAATGTAATGAACTAAACAGTCTAGAGCACAGTTCTAGAGCTGTGTTGCTGATATTTTTTGTTCTGGTTTCCCCGCCTCTTTACTGTGGGAGCTTTGGAAAGTGACTCAACCTCTCTGAGCCTTTTCCCTATAGCTGTGAAATCTGATTAAAAGAATATCTACCTTATAGTTTGTTGAGAATACTAAATGGCTCTGGTCATGAGAGTAAGGCCAGGGAAGTTTTCCTGGACATGGTAGTGTATCAACTAAACCTCAAATAATGAATTGGACCTAGACAGGTGAAGGACTAAGGTATAGTGTCCTCGGCAGAGACTCACATTGACAATGTATGGTTAGCAGAGTGAGAATAGGCTGTTTTCAAAACCAAAAGTAGTTCAGTGTAGTTAAAGCAGTGGATTTAAAGGAGATATTGGTAGGAGGTGAAGCTAAAATGGTGAGAAAAAGTACAAATCTGAAGAACCTTTCTCATAAGTCCAGCCAAGGAGGGAGCCTGGTTTTTATTCTAAGATCAGTAGAGTGCCAGTCAAGGTTTTGAGGAGGACAATGATAGCTTTCATTTTAGAAGGTCACTCTGGGAGTGATGTAGAGTTACTATAAAGACTAAAGGCTAAAGAACAAGTAGGGAATGACCATAGTGTTCTAGGTGAGTGATAGATGATGGTACCAGAAACAAGGTAAATACACTAGGGAGAGAGGAAAATGAGGATAGAGCCAAAAAGCATTTAGAAAACAGAGTCACTATCAAGATTGGTTGAGGATCACCCCTCTAGAACTTGCAGTGTCTTCCCAGAGAATTAACAACTCAGATTTTATCAAAAAGACTTAAATGTTGACAATAATTACTTGTTCAGGAGGAAAGATAAGAGAGCTCAAAATTTTTAACATCTTTTTCATACTTGGCTGAGGCTATAAGGTGGACTTTATATGATATTCACTGTAATAGTATGTGGTAAAATATTCATTTTACAGATAGGTTTGAAACAGGTAAATTGGGGTGCCTGGGTGGCTCAGTCAGTTGAGCATCTGCCTTTGGCTCAGGTCATGATCCTGGGGTCCTGAGATTGAGCTCCAGCATCAGGCTTCCTGTTCAGTGGGGAATCTGCTTCTCCTTCTCCCCATCCCTCCCCCTGCTCATGCTCTCTCTCTCCCACTCTCTCAGATAAATAAATAAAATATTTTTTATTGAACATACAAATTTGCAAGATTTGAATGGGGGAGCTAAAAT
Source organism: Canis aureus (assembly GCF_053574225.1). Lineage (NCBI taxonomy): Eukaryota > Metazoa > Chordata > Mammalia > Carnivora > Canidae > Canis > Canis aureus. The sequence continues at coordinate 71,819,654 of NC_135620.1, forward strand.
TTATATATGACTTTCTTGGACTCCAAATCCTGTATTTTTATATTAGTATCATGTTTCAAAGACATAATAAACATCCTCAAGTTTCTGAGGTGCTAGTCATTTAACAAACATCATTAGCATCTGCTATGTGCCAGTCTTTGTGCTTCGTGTAGGTGTGGATAATTATGAATTAGATAAATTTCATGACTTCAGAGAGCTTTTAAATGTGTACACATATAAAAAAATAGAAGGTGACAATATCTAAGAAGAATTATGGCAAACAAAAGGAGCAGACTGAGTTATAGGAAGATCATAAATTGGAAATCTGCCATATTTAACTTGAAATGCCATTCTATGCGGGGATATCTAGGATATAGGAGTTATACATTTAGAAATAAGCTATATATCTGTGGTATTTGAGACCTTAAAAATAGATGGGTTTGCCAAGGGCAGGGTCTAGAGCAGTATGTTTCAATATGCTCCAAAGTGTTTGTTGAGATTTTTAAAGATAAGAATAGATTATTGTTTTCCAGAGTTTGTTGATCATAGAATCCTTTTAATAGCAAAACCTGCAGAACTAATGCTCCAGAGAACTCACTCTGAGAAATTATGATTTTTTTTTTTATTTATTTATTTTAAATTTTTATTTATTTATGATAGTCACAGAGAGAGAGAGAGAGAGGCAGAGACACAGGCAGAGGGAGAAGCAGGCTCCATGCACCGGGAGCCCGATGTGGGATTCGATCCGGGGTCTCCAGAATCGCGCCCTGGGCCAAAGGCAGGCGCCAAACCGCTGCGCGACCCAGGGATCCTGAAATTATGATCTAGTTTAGCAAAGAAGATTTCTGTTAATCAAAAGAAGAAGAAAGAAGAAGAAGAAGAAGAAGAAGAAGAAGAAGAAGAAGAAGAAGAAGAAAGAAGAAGAAGAAGAAGAAGAAGAAGAAGAAGAAGAAGAAGAAAAGAAGAAGAAGAAGAAGAAGAAGAAGAAGAAGAAGAAGAAGAAGAAAAGAAGAAGAAGAAGAAAAGAAGAAGAAGAAGAAGAAGGAGGAGGAGGAGGAGGAGGAAGAGGAGGAGGAGGAGAAGGAAGAAGAAAGAAGAAAAGAAGAGGAAGAAGAAGAAGAAGAAGAAGAAGAAGAAGAAGAAGAAGAAGAAAAGAAGAAGAAGAAGAAGAAGAAGAAGAAGAAGAAGAAGAAGAAGAAGAAAAGAAGAAGAAGAAGAAAAGAAGAAGAAGAAGAAGAAGGAGGAGGAGGAGGAGGAGGAGGAGGAAGAGGAGGAGGAGGAGAAGGAAGAAGAAAGAAGAAAAGAAGAGGAAGAAGAAGAAGAAGAAGAAGAAGAAGAAGAAGAAGAAGAAGAAGAAAAAGAAGAAGAAGAAGAAGAAGAAGAAGAAGAAGAAGAAGAAGAAAAGAAGAAGAAGAAGAAGAAGAAGAAGAAAAGAAGAAGAAAAGAAGAAGAAGAAGAAGAAGAAGAAGAAGAAGAAGAAGAAGAAGAAGAAGAAGAAGAAGAAGAAGAAGAAGAAGAAGAAGAAGAAGAAGAAGAAAAGAAGAAGAAGGAGGAGGAGGAGGAGAAGAAAGAAGAAGAAGAAGAAGAAGAAGAAGAAGAAGAAGAAGAAGAAGAAGAAGAAGAAGAAGAAGAAGGAAGAAGAAGAAAGAAGAAAAACCTGGATTTTGCTCCAGTAACAATTACTCTACATCTCTCAGTAGTTTAAAACAACAAAGGTTTATTTATTGGTTACTAGTCTTCAGTTGGCAGGGGGAGCTTTCCTAATTGTTACTTGGAGCCAGATTCATGCTGCAGCCACCATCTTTAATGTTGTTTGTCTCTGCATGAGAGGGAGGGAAAGAGCAGGGAAATAGATCTCTGGTAGGTTGCAAGTCCACCCACTAAATTTCCCGGCATGGTAGAGATACATATTACTTATCTTTATAACTCACTGGCCAGGACTATTCTCCTGTTCCACTGGACCACAACATTGCTTGGTGAGCATAAGTTACATTCATCCAAAGGAGACAACCTTAAGGAATTTCTCTACTTACAGAGCAAGAGAAAGAGTCTTGAACAACAACAACAACAACAACAACAACAACAACAACAAAAAAAAAGATAATGAAAGAAGTTGATGAAGTATTTCAGAGTATAGTTTAAGACAGATTTTCCCGCACTCTGATCATTGAAATACTCTTTTCAGACTTCTCTTTTAAATTTCTTTCTCTTTGGAAGGTGGGACAAGGATTACTGGGAATTCTGTGCTGACCTAAGTTTTGCTATGATCTTCTAATTTTTCACCGTTTCCCTCTTTCCAACCTAAGGTCACATTTTTTTTTTTTTTTTTGGATGGATTGTTGATTCACTATGTCTGGAGCTCTCACCTGTGTCACTCTTTCTAGCTGAAATCCTTCCTGTTTCCTGACATGTTTCTGGTTGGTGATCAACTTTTCCTTTCTTTCATAGTTTAAGGAGGTTAGACAAGAATCATCCCATCTGACCTTTTGTGGTTTCACTCCTGGTGTTCTCTTGCTCAGACTTTTGTGCCTACCTTCGAGGAGCCCCACCCCTGGGTGGTGAATGGACTTTCCTCCTCTCTCTATTACTGTCAACTCTTCTCTCAAAGCCAGTTACCCTGATCAGCCCATAAACCAATTTCTTCATCTCACTTAAGGAACATGACAAAGTATGATGTACACAGGATTTGGAGTGCAACAGGATGTGTAAAATCCCGGCTCTACCAATCTAGCCATGTGGCCTTGGGTGAGTTCCTTCTTACCTCACTCAATCTTCTTTTTCTCATCTGTAAAGGAAGTGACACAAAACCTCATAGACCAGTTATGACAGTTATAGGAGAAGACAGTAAGTAGTACATGAATATTGCTTCTTGTGTCATTTGCATACCTTACCACCCCAAGACGTAATGACTCAAAACATAAATAGCATGTCATGGCTCACAAGTCTTTAGATCTGCTACGATGTTCTGATGTGGCCAGGCTTAGATAATCTCAGGTGGGCTCCCACATGTGTTAATAATAGTTTACTGGTAGGTCAGTTGGGGCTGGCTAGTCTAGAACAGCCTCACTGATTGTTTGGCAGTTAGCTAACTACAGGCTTGGGCAACAAAGGCGAGTTGACCATGCGTCTGTCAATACCTAGCTAGATAGAGTGGGCTTGACTTCATGGAAGCTGACAAGGTTCCAAGGGAGAAACTGTAAGTGTGCAAGGCCTCTTGGGCCTAAGTTCAAAACTGGCACAAGGTCTCTTTTGCCATTCTGTTGGCACAGTCCCAGGCTACGCCAAATTTCTGGGTTGGCAAAATAGACTCCACTTCTGATGGGGGAAGCTGTTAAGTAGCATTACAAAGGCTGTTGGTACAGGAACTTGTGGGACCTTCTTTCTTTTTTTTTAATTTTTTTTTTTTTATGATAGTCACACAGAGAGAGAGAGGCAGAGACACAGGCAGAGGCAGAAGCAGGCTCCACGCATCAGGAGCCCGATGTGGGATTCGATCCCGAGTCTCCAGGATCGCGCCCTGGGCCAAAGGCAGGCGCCAAACCGCTGTGCCACCCAGGGATCCCGGAACTTGTGGGACCTTAGAGCCATTTGTGCAAACGGTTTGCCAGAGTTCCACTTTCTTTCTTCTGCTCTCAAGTTTTTCCTACTTTAGTTCTGGTCCCTCCCTTTGTGAACTTCTTAAAGTCAGGGTCTATATATTACACATCTCTATATTCCACATTTTCTGATCATCAAATGAACACAGCTATCATCACCACCATTCATTAAATGCTGAATTTATTCCAGACTCTGTTTTGATCATTCTTCAATACATCATGTTATCCTAACAACTGCTCTCTTTGTGGTTGCAACTCTTGACTATCTTCCCATTCTCATGCACTTAGTAGGTGCCCAGTAAAAATCTATTAAATGAACTTATTTTTCTTCTGCCCCTGACTAATCTGCAGAGTTAACATCTTCTCTGTGGTTCCAGGAGATGGATCCAGAAGTGAGACGGTGAGTCAGTCATTCCCATCTCTGACTTCTCCCAATACCCACTTCTGTGGCTCACCTGTCTCACCTGCAATTCACCCTACAGACTTGTTATCCTGGGTTGAATTCAGCCTCCCATGAACTCTTGTAATACTTCTCATGCCCCGCAGTGCCTGTATTACTCATCTTGCTCACCCACACACCTCCTACTCCACTCTGCTCATGTCTTTGCCCACAATCCTCCCAGGCCTTTGCTTATGGGAGTTTATCACAGTTATTTTTCAGAGAGAAATGCCATAAACCTTTATGCTTAGTCATGAAGAGCAATAATAATAGCAATGTCTTTGTAGTGCCAAATACCTGTCCTGACATCTCATTTAATTTCTAGAACCACCCTGATAGATATGAGATACAGATACAATAGTCTCCATTTACAGACATCACTACCATGGAGAGGGTTAGCAGCTTGCTCAAGGTCACACAATACAATGGTGTTCAAGATGGGAACTGGAGGAAACTCAGGATTTATGATTTAAAGGCCAGCAGTGGCTCCATCCTCTTACTCAACCAGATCTATTCTGAAGCTTCATATGTTTCTCCAGCTTCTTAGTCTATTGTCCAGCAATGCTAACTCAACATGATCAAGGAACATCTAATTGACATCAACTGTATGCCAGGCACAATTCCAAAATGGGAGACATGCAACATCTCTCCATCTAAGGGAAGGCACTTATGTGTTGTATATGAGAGCGCTTTGTGTTTAAGCAGCCCTGGTTTCTAGTCAAGTTTCTATCCCTTGCCTGTTTTGATATCTTGAGTAATTTCTATATACAATTTTTTTTTCGGTTTCTTCACCCTCTAGAAGTGAGTATTAACCTTCACACCACAGGTTTATTAGGACAATTAAATGAGATGATGGAAATAAAGCTCTGACACATAGGGGCCACTCTACAGGGCTACTATTATTGTTGTTGTTATTAATAAATATAAACAAGGTAAGAATGAGTCATGTTAGTCACAATTACTCAACCCTTCCCTGTTAGATCTTCATCACATTTATGTCTTTATTATTCATTCCTTGTTTGTCAACCAGAGATATAAACCTTTTTTTGTTTTATGTACCTAGTTCCAGGATGACCCTTTTTTTTTACATATTTTTTTAATTGGAGTTCAATTTGCCAACATATAGCATAACACCCAGTGCTCATCCCATCAAGTGCCCCCCCTCAGTACCCCGTCACCTAGTCACCCCCAACCCCCGCCCACCTCCCTTTCCACCACCCCTTGTTCGTTTCCCAGAGTTAGGAGTCTCTCTGTCTCCCTTTCTGATATTTCCCTTCTAACTCAAAGTAGTAATTTGAGACATTCATGACATATCTGGGTCCCTTAAGTGTATTTTTTTTCCTTATGCAAAAGTACACATGAGCTAGAAAGGTAGCCTTGGAAAATAATTGATATCCAAAAAAGTCTAAGAAAATGAAACAATGAGTTCTTCATCTCTGGACTCACATGGGGCCCAATTTCTGAATACTAAACACAGCAGCTTGGACTATGATATTAAGAAGAGTAGTTGGTTCAAACCCTTATGATCTAAAATTCTTTAAAGTCAATTTTACATATATTATAGCTTTCTATATTCTGAGATGTATTAAGAATCCACAAAAGTTAAACACTAATCTAGACAAATCATAAGGTATTTCCCTCCAGTGTTTCAACTTCTGCAATAAGTGATTCAGTATTTTTTTTGCTGGATTAGTTTTGTGCTTCTTTGCTTCCAAGAAGGTTTGCATTTCTTTCTTTCTAGTTAGCTGTCTCAACACCCATGTGGGTTAAAGTTATATGTCATTTATAAAACTAGATTGAAGAAATTGGACTCAGAGGGGTAAAGTAGCATGCCCATTTGTAAAGTTAATGATAGAAAAACTATAAATCATTCCTCAATAAAGTCGTTAAAAAAACAACCAGACAAGAAAGTCTGATGCACGTTCCCTGACACTAGTGCTCTTCCACCCCAACTCAGCCACCTGTCTACCCCAGTGGCTGTGCTGGAATAAGAAAAGAAGAGACCAAGGCTGGTCTAATCAAGGCATTTCCTTCCACACTCAGCTATGCAGGAGCACTTGTAAAGCAAGACTTTCTTCTTGAGGATTGGAGAATTGGAAAGAACTGAATGGAACCATAGAAGACAGATCACTCTGTGAAGGAGCAAGGAAGAGACTGAATAATTCAGTGAAATTTAATGGGCTTTTCAGAATATGCCAGCAATCTGTTCCCATTCTCAAATCAGATGCCACCAAGCCAGCACTCTTCCTGTCTGTCTGATCCATTTGAGCAGTCTCACTGGGGGACAAATGATGGTTCTTCCTCGAAGGTGGAGGGCCCTGTCCTTAGGTTGTCTTTTGAGAAACTCATTGTAAATGCTGGGGTAGATTTGCATGGGTATTGGTGGGGCTAAGTGAGGTAGTAAGATTCTTGAGGATTCCCTCTTTTTGGACCAACGGTTATATACTACAGTGACAGAGATGTACTAGGTAGAGGTTCCTGGCTTCCTCACAACTAGCTCTCATCTGTGATGTCATGATCCCAGTTACCATTCTGGATGTCAGCTTACCATTAATAAAACAAGAAGGTTGGACCCTTATCCCAAGCATCCCTTGAGTTATTAAATTTCATGTTTTTCAGTCACTTAGTAAAGAACTCTCCTCAGTACTTACTTGAATGAGACAATCTAGTTACATCACCCACCTTGCACAGATTAATCCACTTGAGCCTCATTTTTTTCATCTGCAAAATGAACACAAAAGATGGCACATCTTATAGACTGTTGGAAAAGGCTGGATCAGTTCTTGCACATAAAATTCTTTGTTGCTGACCTTCGTACCTAGCACTCAAATTTTAGCTGCCATTGTTACCATTATTGGTATTGTCTTTGTTCTGATTTTTTTCCCTATTCACTGGCCCGTGAGCCTCTGAGGCCAGAGCAAGATGTAAAGTGAAATTGCATCCCTATGGACATGTTGGGCCTCCAAGAAAAATGAACACTCCACATCCTCAGGGCTATCAATTAGTAACATTTGCTATGGAGAATCAACTCCCCCAAAGAAAGAGAAGTATTCAATTTCAAGCATGAGAAAAGAGAAGGAAACAAAGATTAGTCACAGCCCTAAAATGTTCAAACGCCATCCGTGTTATTATCTCAGCAGCCAGGTATCCAATGCTTCCACAGCTATTTAGCATAATGGAGAGTTGCTGACAAGCTTCTCAGCAGAGCTCTCACTTGCAGGTGTATAACCACAGTATTAGCTAGAACTTTATTTGAACAACATACTCTTCTCATGACTAAGTTGAGGGACTTTTGCTTTCAGGCAAAGCACCATCTGCTTAATATAGAAATGCTGGCTTTGCATTGCTTATATGTCTGTGCTAGATCACCCAGGAAGATTCGAGCTCCCCTTCTCCAACACATGGGGTTGGAACAGAGTCACGTCCCCTTTTGGTTGGTTTCTCATCCTATTCTGCAGCACTTTATCCCCAAACAGGTTCAGTTTCTCACTTGTCTCATGTCTTTCCACTCAGACAGTAGAAATAGTGAACTGAGACTGTGTATCTCCTTTATTTATTTGATTATAAACATAAAATATATTCTATAAGAAAATTCAAGTAATAGATAATTCAAAAAAAATGTAAAACTACTTACCCAAATATACACCCCAATCTCAACAAGCTCATACTCTGAAGATTGTGACTATTAATGGTACAGACACTTCTGTCTGTAATTTATAATTGTAATTGGATGGGAAAAATGTATTTGATAGAATTCGTTATATAAAGGGTATTTGTTTGTGAGTGTGTTTCAGTTAGAAAATGAGCTCCTTTTCTCCGCATCCTCTCCAACATTTGTGGTTTCCTGCCTTGTTAATACTGTTGGTGGGAATGTGAACTGGTGCAGCCACTCTGGAAAACTGTGTGGAGGTTCCTCAAGGAGTTAAAAATAGACCTGCCCTACAACCCAGCAATTGCACTGCTGGGGATTTACCCCAAAGATGCAGATGCAATGACACACTGGGACACCTGCACCCCGATGTTTCTAGCAGCAATGTCCACAATAGCCAAACTGTGGAAGGGGCTTCGGTGTCCATCGAAAGATGAATGGATAAAGAAGATGTGGTCTATGTATACAATGGAATATTACTCAGCCATTAGAAATTACAAATACCCACCATTTGCTTCAGCATGGATGGAACTGGAGGGTATTATGCTGAGTGAAATAAGTCAATCAGAGAAGGACAAACATTATATTATCTCATTCATTTGGGGAATATAAATAATAGTGAAAGGGAATAGAAGGGAAGGGAAAAGAAATGGGTAGAAAATATCAGAAAGGGAGACAGAACATAAAGACTCCTAACTTTGAGAAACGAACTAGAGGTGGTGGAAGGGGATGTGGGTGGGGGGTGGGGGTGACTGGGTGACGGGCACTGAAGGGGGCACTTGACGGGATGAGCACTGGGTGTTATTTTGTATGTTGGCAAATTGAACACCAATAAAAAATAAATTTATTATTAAAAAATAAAATTTGTTTTTCACTTTAAAAAAAGAAAAGAAAATGAGCTCTTAAGTAAAAGAAAAAGAAAAAAAGAAAAACAAACAAACAAAAAACGAAAAACAAACAAACAAACAAACAAAAAAACCAGGAGCCCTAGTTATGGCAAGAAAAGCTTGGGAGGGAATAAACACAAGAGTTGCATTATTACACCAAGGTGGAGAAAGGGAGAGAAGAGGGGAAGGAAGTGATGTGGAAGCCAGCAAGATGGCAGGAGGCCATATTTGTTTCCATGCCACCCTTACAGAGTCAAGAATCTTCAGCAACATCAACAAAAATAAGAAAAGACTCAGGTATGAGTTAATACTTGGAGATAAAAGGATAAAAAGATTGAATTTGGCATTGAATTTCAAATGAGCTTTAATGGAAACAGCATGAGTACATGTAGAAACATGTATATTGACAAGAACATAAAGGGAAAAGTCCTGAAATTTGCAGATGTCACAGGAAGGCTTTTCAATACTAAGAGTAGGTTTGGGCCAAGGTAAACTAGGCTTCCAGGGTCAAGTTCCTCAGCTACTGATATACATATATGTGTATAGGTAATGCTTTGTTACTGTATCTGGGTAAATACATGTGTAAACATGTCTATACCTTCATATGTGCATATAATACATCTACATCCACAAAAATATGCTATTGTTTTGTGACTTGTTCTTTTTTATTCAGAAATATTTTATGACATCGATTCATTGTATTTCAAAAATATTTAGTGTTTGCCTGCAATGAGCCAGGCCTATGCTGCAAGCATTAGAATGCAGCCATGAAGATCAAATGATCTACCTATCATTCTATGTAATGACCACATTGAATTCCATAGTGGAAAGTTTTGTTTCATTTCATTCTGTTTCATTTTGATAATAAGTCCTTCAGTGATAGACATTCAGGTTATTTTTAGTCTTTTGGCTGTTACACAGAATACTCCAATGTACTGGCATATTTGTGCATATGTGCAAATATTTTTGAAGGTAGTTTTCTTGAAGAGGATTGGAAGAGTCAGGGCACACACATATTTTCAAATTAAATCTATTGCCAAATTCACCTCCAAAAAGCTAATGTCATGAACACTTTTCTCCATTAAATCTCAAATAACTAAAGACTATTGTAGAAGCAGAACCCCACTTAAAAAAAAAAAAAAGAAAAAGAAAAAGAAAAAAATGGGCAGCCCCGGTGGCCCAGCGGTTTAGTGCCCACCTTTGGCCCAGGGCATGATCCTGGAGACCCAGGATCAAGTCCCACATCAGGCTCCCTGCATGGAGCCTGCTTCTCCCTCTGCCTGTGTCTCTGCCTCTCTCTCTCTCTCTCTCTCTCTCTGCCTCTCATGAATAAATAGTCTTAAAAAAAAAAAAAAGAAAAAGAAGCAGAACCCCATTGGATCCTGTCAGGAATATTGATGATGATGTTGATGATGATGCTCTTTAACATGGATTATATTCTTAAATGTGCCGTGTATTTGGCCTTGTATCTTTCAAACCTTGTGGATGTTACACATGAGGTAAAGCAGACTCAGAAATTAAAGTAACTTGTCCAAAGACACGGCAGAGCCAGAATTTGAAAACTTTCCTATCATGCTCCAAAGCTCACTCTACTACTTCATCATATGCAGGGTTTGTCATTTACTATTATTATGAGGTGCTCCACTAGGAAAAACTACGGTAAATGCGAGAGTTCTATGACCAAGTGACTTTGAGAAACATTATAGACCGTCTGTACATTTTTGGAGATTTACAATATCCATTAACGGGGGCACCTGGGTAGTTCAGTGGTTGAGTGTCTGCCTTTGGCTCAGGTCATGATCCCAGGGTCCTGGGAATGAATGATGCTTTCGGCTCCCCACAGGGAGTCTGCTTCTCCCTTTGCCTATGTCTCTGCCCCTCTCTCTGTCTCTCATGAATAAATAAATAAAATCTTTAAAAAAAAAAACACAACAATGTTCATTAACTAAATAATTCCTCTGGGAAGATATTTAACCAAGCCAAAAAGGCATTTCTCAAACTTATTTGATTGTGGAACCCTTTCATTAAAAACATGTCTGTTCTGAGGAACGCACTTTGATAAATGTCCTTTGTACATTACATATCTCTATGACTCCTTCATAGAATCTCAAGCATTTTTATAGGTTTTTAAATATCACCTATACCAAAAGATTGATATGGATAATACTCCTCCCTCCATTCTTTGCTAGAAGATCTGCAGATATGGGAGCTTACTACCTAATGGGCCAGCCAATTCCATTTTGGGATAGCCCTGTTGTTAGAAAATTGTTTGTTTCTTATATATTCAACTCCCATAATCCTGTGTAATTTATTTACTGACTGTCACCCATTTGCACTTGCACAGAGTATGCTAAATCCCACTTTTCCCTTCAAATTTTTGAAGCCAGTAATTACATCTTAGTCCATCTGTCATCATCTTATCCCTACATTTCATGGGCCAAGTTTTCCTTTTACCTGCTCTTACCTTATCTCCTTACTCTCAGAATGGTTATCTCTTGAATATACTACTATTGGTCTGTATTGGCATCAAAGTGAGATACTCAGAACTGGACACTCCATGCCAGCTGTGGGCTGACCATCATAAATGAAATAGACAGAACCAATCTTTCTCATGCTCCAAACATTCCATTTCTATCAACATATCTGAGGTTGGAACAATTTCATTTTGTAGCCACAGCATACTAGAACTCCAACTGTACTTAGTAATAATTCAACCTTCTAAATAACTACTGAAGGGTTGTTGATGATTGCAACTTTTGAAGAAATCAGACATGCAAGTGATTATGAAGCTTTGTTCAGTACAGCTCTGACCCTGAGAGAATATTTAACTTTGCTCTCCCAGCTTGAAGAGCTCTCTCTACCCAGAGAAGTAGATAAGTTAAGGGGTGGGGGAAGAGGGGAGCAGGAAACAATATGAAGAGTAAAGGATGAATTATAACAATTACTTGGCAAATTTTGAGAGGAAGATAAGAATCTTTAAAGTATACACCAGAGGAAAAGTATTAAAAATAATATAAAGAAGAAAGTATAACTATTATGACAATGTTTTACATATATCTTCTCTGGTTTGGTTTGTTTTTTTTTTCCATATGTCTTCTCCCTTAAACCTTATAATATAAAGGAGAATATGACCTCTATATTTATGTATTTTTAAAAGATTTTATTTATTTATGAGAGAGAGAGAGAGAGATGCAGAGACACAGGCAGAGGGAGAAGCAGGCTCCATGCAGGAAACCCCATGCAGGACTCGATCCTGGAACCCCAGGATCACGCCCTGAGCCAAAGGCAGACACTCAACCACTAAGTCACCCAGGCATCCCATGACCTCTATATTTAAAGTACAGAAACTAAGGATTTGAGAGGTTAAAAGATTTGTCCAGTCTAATCAGCTGATAGATTATAGAATCAAGATTTCTGCCCAAATATAAATATACATGATTCTAAAGTTCTAGAATTCTCTCATTCTGAGACTTTTCCCTCAAAAACCTTAAATGAATCCCAGGGGTGTTGGAATGGAACAGCAAAGCACAATGGGCTTTGCTTCTGAGATGAGCTGGTGGGGAGGGCTGGGCAAGGAGCAGCATACAGTGACCTGGAATAGTCATGACTAATTGCCCAGTAAATTGGCCCTCTTCAAGGCCTGCCAGAAAGGAACTTTCTCAGTTCCCCGGTATGAATTAATTATGAAAACCAAAAGCCTTATAGTGAACATGTTGCAGACCTCCTGTTACGCTGCATTGAACTTCATTTCTACCTTTGAAATTCTTCTATGGCTTCCTGTAATTTCCTCTGATCCTGGGGATACCTCTGCCCTGATGGAAAAAGAGTGAAACAGGGCTAGCTGGTATCCTTTTCCTGTGTACAGATTGGGGTTGGCCAACTTATTCACTATGATTTTGATACTATCAATACAACTAATAGATACAACTTATTGAACACTTACTGTGTGTCATGCCCAGTGCTAAATTCTCTATCTACAGCATCTCTTCCAATTATCAAAAATCATATTTTGAAGTATTATTTTTGTTATTTTAAATAGCTTTAACACAACAATAATGATTTAAAAAACAAAGGTGCAGGAGGAAATTTTGGAGGTGAGGGATTTGTTTAGCATCTTGACTGAAGTTCAGTATTATCCCCATTTCTATTGATAGGGAAACTACAAAGGCAACTTGCCCAGAATCCCAGAGTGAATAGGGAGTGGAGCCAAAATTCAGATACAAGTCTGTCTGAAATCAAAGCCTAGTTAACCCAATACTTAAACTGAAGCATCTCAGGCTTTAGAATGTGTTGTAATTTCCTAAGTCTTAAACACATATCCTAGTCCAGATTCTGATTGAGTGGGTCTATAGTGAGCCATGCAGTCTACATTGCAGTAAGCGCCACCATCATTCTGAGCACTATATTTGCAGAGAAAGGATTTCGAAACTATAAGTAGCACACTTTTTTGGTATGAATTCTCCCCACCCCAAAATATGAACACAGTGTCATTCTAATCAGAAAATAGCTGAAAATCTAGAGGTGGGGATGAATCCATGTCAGAAGATAAAAGGAGTGAGTGAAGCTGGGATAATGAAAGAAGATGAAATAATCCATCTTGAAAATTCTGACACTCAGTGATTTCTAGAAGTTTGACTTATACTGTGAGTTCTAAGCTCAGTGATCTTCCTTTGTTTGTCCACTGGCTTCCTGACTTACTGATTGGAACATTCCCTGGGCCACAAACAATACAACAGTGAGAAGGAAGAAAAGCAGTGAGTGGGCAGGTAGGTGGTGTATAAATCGATTGCCTCTCCCCTCCTGCTCTTACCAGACCCCTGCAAATGAGAAGAGTGAATGGAACCATGAACAAAATGGGCCAGAAGATGAGCAGTTTCCTGAGGGATATGAAATGTATAACTTATGCATTGCCTGGAAATGCCATAAGAAATTAATATTTGTTACAGAAACAGTGGGGCTGCATTAATATTTTAATGGTGAATGAATATTTAATCCAAAACTCTGGATGGAAAGCGGACAAGACAACCATGGCAGGAACAGTTACAACCACCCGGTTAGAGATGTTAATGATTCGTTGGCTCTGTCAGTAGTAATAATGCCACACAGTGTATCTATTATATAATTCCTTTGAAATATTGGTAATTGACTCCCCAGAATTAAAATCAGAACTGTTGTTTATTCTTTGAGAGGCAGATGCTGCATTGGACAGAGTGAGCCTCTGGAATCAGGGGAGCCAGCAGTTGGGTTACCAAGTCTATGACTTACAGGCTGTTCAACTATAAACAAGTCCACTTACCTCCTTCAACCTTATCTTCAAGATGAGGCAAGCATCTACTTCATAGGGTTGTTGGCTGCGTACATTATTCATTCAACTGATGTTTCCTTTTTGGTTTCTCCTTATTTTTATAATGTGGGAAAAGAAAAATTAAAGGTGACTAAAATGTTTCTTAATTTAGCCCCACATCTATTTCTCAAAGAAAGATAATGCCATTTTTATAATCCTCTTTCTTCTTGATAGTTGTACTGTAACGTTTCACTTCAGTGGTAATTACTATGAATAGTTTGGAGAAAACTATTTATCTAATTAAAAATCCCATCCTATCTATGACCCTTAAAATTAAAATACATTGATGATACCTGTTTAAATGCACTAAGGTGTCTCCATATGATCCCACTGCTAATGGTCACATTTACGATATAATTGCAATGAATCAATAAGCTTCTCCTAGCGGGTAGTTCTTTCTCCTCCAGGGCTAGAATATTAGTTTTATAGTACATGGTCTCTCTCATTCCTCCTCTGTGTTCCCACTACACTTTATTAGCTTCTGTAAGCCACCACTTGGGACTTTCTATATTTAAATAGCTACACACACAGGGTTTGGAGTCCAATAGCCCTTAGATACTCCACTTGGCCTGTTACTCATAGTATGATCTAGAACAAAGCCATCGACCAAACCCCTAGGCCAGGGGCTCTTAATTTGTAAAAGTGAGACCAGTGGCATTTACCTCATTGGATTACAAGGAACTGTGAAATATGCATATAAATTGAAATATTTTGGACCATCCTCATTTTTCAGATGAGGAAACTAATATGCCAAAATCAAGTAACTTAGTCATTCAATAAGGACTAAAACCAGGATTCCTGGGTGGATCAGTGGTTGAGTGTCTGCCTTCAGCTCAGGGCACAATACTGAGATCCTGAGATTGAATCCCAAATTGGGCTCCCCGCAGGGAGCCTACTTCTCCCGCTTCCTGTGTTTCTGCCTCTCTCTGTGTGTGCCTCTCATGAATAAATAAATAAAAATCTTAAAAAAAAAATAAGGACTAAAACCATGTCTTCAATTAAGTCTTTTTTTAAAAAGATTTTTTCTTGATTTTAGAGAGAGTGAGTTGTGGGGAGGAGGGACAAAAGGAGAGGGAGAAAGACTCTCAAGCAGAATCCACACTGAGTGCACAGCTTTATGTGGGGATTGATCTCAGGACCCTGAAATTATGACCAGATCCAAAAACTAAGAGTTGGACACTTAACCAACTGCCCTTCCCAGATGCCCCCAAATGAAGTCTTCCTGAATCCACCTTATGTGTAATAAACCTCTGTAATATGCTCAGAAGACACATTTTTAAATGTAAGGTTGAAGTCAAGAGCTAAGAACAGCACAGTAGCATATAATGCATTGCCTCTTGAGAACAATAAGCCTCAATGGCTCTAGGATGTGAGCCATTTGATGGTGAGCCATTTGATGCTGCCATGCAAATGCAGCAGAGTAGCTGTGTGCCTCATATGAGCCAGTTAGAAACCAGCACATTGAATATAATATGCCAATCATAAAAGCTAGAAAATCCCTCTTATTGATTTTATCTATTTTGTATGAATTGAGGTGTTACTGATTTTAGTAGTGCCTTTCTCATATTCACTAAGAGTAAGAAAGTATTCTAGTAGCTAGGTATTTCTCTCAATACTGACAGCTACCCTTTTCAGACATATGAACCCCAAGACCCTAAATCTTATCTTTCTGCTCCTGAAAGAGGATATGTTTAGTGATTTCATCAGGCCCTATTTTATCCTCACTTCCCTAAGAAATCCATTAACTGAGGACATTGCAAAAACAAAATCCCAGTGACTCTACAAAGGAGCTTTTGGAATGCTTAGGTCAGTTTAACAAGATTGTAGGATACTAAGTCAATAGAACAAAAAGTCATATTTCTGTATTCTAGCAATGAATAATTAGAAACCCAAATTAAAAACATAATATTGAAAAACTTGATGTTTTAGATATAAATCTTAGATATAAATCTAAAAAAAACGTACAGGGTCTCTATTAGTAGCTGAAAATACAAAACACTTGTTAAATTAAAAAAAATAGAAATACCCTTATTAGCAAAATATGCTATATTCATGGATTAGAAAACTTGAGCAAGGAAAAATGTCAGTTCTTCCCAAACTGATCTATTGGTTTAAAGTAATTCCTATCCAATCCCAGCAGGATTTTTGTAGATACAGACAAGCTGTACCCTAAAATTTATATGAAAAGACAAAAGACAAAAGAACTAGAATACCTTCTTGAATAAAATGAATGAAATTGGAGAAATGAGACTAACTTGATTTTATTTTATTTTTTTAAAGTTTATTTATTTATTCATGAGAGACAGAGATAGAGAGAGGCAGAGACACAGGCAGAGAGAGAAACAGGCTCCTGCAGGGAGCCCAATGTGGGACTCGATCCCAGGACCCGGGACCACGACCTGAGCCGAAGGCAGACGCTCAACCACTGAGCCACCCAGGTGCCACTAACTTGATTTTAAAACTTACTTTATAGTTACTGTAATCTATGCAGTGTAGTACTGATGGAGGGATAGCAATAGATCAGTAGAACAAAATAAAGAAACTAGAAACAGATCCATGCAAATATGCTCAATTCATTTTGGACAAATGTACAAAAGCAAGAGGGAAAAGATATCTCCAAACAAATGGTTTGGGGACAATGTGGGCATCTATGGACAAAAATGCATAACCCACACTTCACATCTTATACAAGAATCAACTCAAAATGCATTATAGCACTAAATGTAATACAGGCAACCACAAAAATCTTAATACATAGGGAGAAGATCTTCGTGAGGTAAAGTCAATTGAAGAATTCTTAGGTGTGACTCCAAAAGCACAATCCATAAAAGAAAAAAAACATGTTACATTAGACTTCATAATAGTTTAAAAGGTTTGCTCTGTTAAAGACACTGGTAAGAGAATAAAGAGAGAAGCCATAGACTAGTAAAAAAAAAAAGTGCAAATAACTTATTGGACAAAGGTTTTGTACCCAGAATACATCAAGAATAGTTTAAATGGAACAGTGGGAAAACAAGCAGTCCTCTTAGAAAATGACTAAAGAGTTTGTATAGTCATTTCACCAAATAGGATATGTAGAAGACTAATAAATGCATAAGAATATGTTCAATATTGTTTGCCAAGAGAGAAATGGAAATTAAATCACAATGAGATGCCACTGCAGACTTATTAAAATGACTATAAAGTCTGGTAATACCAAGTGCTGGTGAGGATACAAAGCAAGGGGACATCTCATGCATCACCGATGAGAATCCAGAATGTTAAGTCATGCTGGAAAACAGCTTAGCAGTTTCTTCTAAAGTTAAATATCAACTTACCTGTGACCCAGGAATGACCCTCCTGGGTGTTTGCCCCAGAGAGATGTCTTAGTATGATGCAAAAGCCTGCATATGAATGTCCACAGCACCTTTGCAATTTCAAACCATTGGAAACAAACCAGATGTCCTTCCACAGAATGGGAAAACAAGCAGTCAGACATCTACACGGCAGAATAATACTCAGCAATGAGAATGTATTGATACAGCCAAGATGAATCTTAAAGGCATTAGGCTGAATTAAATATATATATTTATATATCCTAAAGTGTTGCATACTGAGTGATTCCATTTGTATCCCATTTTCAAAGTGACAATTATACTGATGGGCAGCAGGTCGGTGGTTGCTGGGTCATCGTGGGAGGAGCATGTGCCTACTGAGGGGTAGAATGAGGGAGTTTGAGGAGTGTTGGAACAATTCTGTACCTTGATTGTGGTAGTGGTTATATGAATTTATACATATGATAAAATCTCATGGAACTATAGGCTGCAAAAATGTACATATAAAACCTGACAAAATGTGAATAAGGTCAGTAGCTTGGGAGTGCTGTGCCAATGCCGATTTCCTGGTTATTTTAATGTACTATGGTTATATAACATGTTATCATTGAGAGAGGCTGGATGAATGGTATATTGGAACTCTCTGTGGTATTTTTAGAACTCTGAAAATACAAGAATAAAAGAAAAATTGAATATCCTACTCATTGTCATTGTAAGTCCCAATTGATTTATTTTTTTACTTCCCTGTGTCATGAGACCATGAACTACTATCTTCTGAACGTCTCAGCAGTTTTTCCACCCTTTCCAAACTGTCATAGAGAAAGTTTTTAACAACAAAAATGTCTTACTTTGGATTAAAATTCACTATTGCTAAGCTAAGAGCAAGAGCAGTGCTTTGTACCCATGGTGGATGCTCTCCTTTGGTATATCTTCACTGAATGCCTACTATGTGCTTAATACTAGAGTAGGGGGTGTGCAGTGGAGAGTGAAGAAAGGAGTTATCCAGATGAAGAAGCAAGAAAATGGGATAAGACAGAGCACAAATTATTATAATACAAAGCAGAAAGTCATTTTTGGCCAAGGCAGGGACAAAGTAGTAGCAAAATAACTCGATTCTTAGGTTGGGGTTCTATGTAAAAGTTCACTGGGAGAAGAAAAATGTGTCCACTGATAAGAAACAGGAAATAAAGGGGGCCAAACCCCACTATGATGTCAATGAACTATAACGAAATTTTTTCCTGGAAAAATGCATGAAGTACACGTGGGAGAGAGGGCATGATGGATGGCTGCAAGATAGAGAAAAATCCAATAGCCTGCCCTCAGCATTACAAGTTTGCAGTTCTGTTTAAAAGTTTCTGCTTTGATCAAGGAGGGGAAGCAACCATATGATTTCCTGCTAGAGGCTATACACAACTCCTTACATATCTAATTTCATTTACTCCCCACAAAAACCCTAGGAGGTGGGAATTGTATGAGCAACAACACAAGTAACCTCTACTTGTCTTAAGCAACAGACCATTGCTGGGTGGCAGACATAGAGGCCTCTGTAGGCCTCCACCACCCTGTGTGGGAGATTCTATTCCTAGACACTTCTTCCTCACCTAAGAATCCCCTCCTGCATATTCTCTTATCCAAATCACTCACTCAACCTCCAAAGTCCAAGTCAGGAGCATCTGATCAGCCAATTCCAAGTATGGCCTTCCAGACCAGGCTACCTAATGGGATACATATTCCCACCTCACATTGTTTCTATTACTTCCCTTCAAGACTGACTGTTAACTCCCCAAATTGGGAACCAGTCTATATCCATGGCAGACCAAATGACCATTACCGATGGTAATGGCATCATCCATGGCAGACCAAATGACCATTACCACCATACGATGGTGGTCGTATCATACCAGTTTGATAAATGAAAGCATTAAGGCACATAAAACTATCCTATGATTGCATAGCTAGTTTTTGTTTTGTTTTGTTTTATAAATTTATTTTTTATTGGTGTTCAATTTGCCAACATATAGAATAACACCCAGTGCTCATCCCGTCAAGTGCCCCCCTCAGTGCCCATCACCCAGTCACCCCCACCCCCCACCTACCTCCCCTTCCACCACCCCTAGTTCATTTCCCAGAGTTAGGAGTCTTTCATGTTCTGTCTCCCTCTCTGGTATTTCCCACTCATTTTTTCCTCTTTTCCCCTTTATTCCCTTTCACTATTTTTTATATTCCCCAAATGAATGAGACCATATAATGTTTGTCCTTCTCTGATTGACTTATTTCACTCAGCATAATACCCTCCAGTTCCATCCACGTCGAAGCAAATGGTGGGTATTTGTCATTTCTAATGGCTGAGGAATATTCCATTGTATACATAAACCACATCTTCTTTATCCATTCATCTTTCGATGGACACCGAGGCTCCTTCCACAGTTTGGCTATTGTGGACATTGTTGATATAAACATCGGGGTGTGGGTATCCCGGCGTTTCATACGCATAGCTGGTTTTTTAAAGCACTTTATTGAGGTATGATTAACATGTAAAATCTGTATATATTTAATGTGTTCAATTCAGTGAGTTTGAGGATTAAGTATACATTCATGAAACCATCACCACCATCAAACCCATAAACCATACCATCACTTCCCAAAGTTTCCTCCTACTCCTATTATTATGATGATTATTATTTGTGGTAAGAATGTTTAACATAAAACCTACCTTCTTAGAAAACTTAAATATGCATTACAGTATTATTAAGTTATAGGCACTATCCTGACTCATAAATCTCCAGAATTTATTTCTTGCATAACTGAATTTTTGTGCTCTTTGACCACTACTTTTCCAATGTCACCCTCTTACCAGCCCTTGGCAAATACCATCTACTCTTCTCTTCTGTAAGGTTGGCTATTTTAGATTCAAATGTCAATGAGAGCATACAGATGTGTCTTCCTGTGTCTGGCTTGTTTCACGTAGCATAAGATCCTCCAGGTTCATGCAGATTTTCCCAAGCGGCAGGATTTCCTTCTTCTTCTTTTTTTTTTTTCCCTTCTTCTTTAAGGCTGAGTAATACTCTGTTTTACATTTATATATATATATAAAACATTTGACATTTTATATGTATAATGTATATATATAATATGTAAAAATACATATATAATATGTAATATATAATGTGTATATATATTACATTTTCTTTATCCATTCATCTATGGTAAATGCTTGAGTTGCTTCCACATTTTAGCTACTGTGAATGTGAGTGGACAGATATCTGTTCAGGTCCCTGTTTGCAATTCTTTGGGATCTACACCCAGCAGTAGAATTACTGAATCATATGGTAATTCTATTTTTCATATTTTAAGGAATTGCCATAACATATTCCATAATGACTGCACCATTTTTACATTTCCATCAACAGTGCCCAAGGGTCCAATGTCTCCACTTCCTCAACACTTGTTAGCTGCCATTTTGTTTTGTTTTTAAGAGTAGGCATCCTAATGAGCATGAGATGGGTTTATTGTTTTTCCATCTCTTTCTTATCATACTTCTCCCTTCATCTATTGTTGTTTCCTTGGCTTACCTCCCAAATAAACAATTTACATCTCAAACTCATGCCTCAGGGGCTGCTTCTGGGGATCTTGAATGAAGACACATCCTTGAGATTATTCTTTGTTCCCTATAGTATTTATTGACAATGCTTATCTAAATCAGTTACATCAGACCAATCTGCTTTTCAATTTTAGTTTTGCAAAAGTTTATCTGTCCACACAAGCATCATGGGGACAGTAATATCCTAAATACTAATCAGCCCCATGAGCAGATCCAAGCTCATAAAGAAATATAGAATTCATTCAACCTATCCCATGGATGTCTTTCTGTCTTTAATACACTCAAAAATCCTAAAACTTAGGGCTTCAGGGGTAAGTAGGTGTCACAGTTGTTTTAGAACTACATTCCATGGATCCCCAGTGTTCTGGGAACTCTACACATGTTTACTTTGTGCAATATTATAAATTGATTCTACACCAAATATTAAGATCTTTTGAATGAGCTAACTTGGGTTGTCACAGTCATTGTTTTTGGTACAGAACTCTGGTCACCCCATTCTCTTACACCATACACAAAGATAAACTCAAAATGGATGAAAGGTCTAAATGTGAGACAAGAATCCATCAAAATCCTAGAGGAGAACACAGACAACACCCTTTCTGAACTTGGCCACAGCAACTTCTTGCAAGATACATCTATGAAGGCAAGGGAAACAAAAGCAAAAATGAACTATGGGGACTTAATCAAGATAAAAAGCTTCTGCACAGCAAAAGAAACAGTCAACAAAACTAAAAGACAACACACAGAATGGGAGAAGATAATTGCAAATGACACATCAGATAAAGGGCTGGTATCCAAGGTCTATAAAGAACTTATTAAACTCAACAGCCAAGAAACAAACAATCCAATCATGAAATGGACAGAAGACATGAACAGAAATTTCTCCAAAGAAGACATAGACGTGGCCAACAAGCACATGAAAAAATGCTCCGCATCACTGGCCATCAGGGAAATACAAATCAAAACCACAATGAGATACCACCTCACACCAGTGAGAATGGGGAAAATTAACAAGGCAGGAAACCACAAATGTTGGAGAGGATGTGGAGAAAGGGGAGCCCTCTGCACTGTTGGGGGAATGTGAACTGGTGCAGCCACTCTGGAAAACTGTGTGGAGGTTCCTCAAAGAGTTAAAAATAGATCTGCCCTATGACCCAGCAATTGCACTGTTGGGGATTTACCCCAAAAATACAGATGCAGTGAAAGACTGAGACATCTGTACCCCAGTGTTGATAGCAGCAATGTCCACAATAGCCAAACTGTGGAAGGAGCCTCAGTGCCCATCGAAAGATGAATGGATAAAGAAGCTGTGGTCCATGTATACAATGGGATATTACCCAGCCATTAGAGACGACAAATACCCACCATTTGCTTCGACGAGGATGGAACTGGAAGGTATTATGCTGAGTGAAGTAAGTCAATCAGAGGACAAACATTATATGGTTTAATTCATTCAGGGAATATAAAAAATAGTGAAAGGGATTAAAGGGGAAAGGAGAGAAAATAAGTGGGAAATATCAGAGAGGGAGACAGAACATGAGAGACTCCTAACTCTGGGAAATGAACAAGGGGTAGTGAAAGGGGAGGTGGGCCGGGGGTTGGGGTGACTGGGTGATGGGCACTGAGGAGGGCACTTGATGGGATGAGCACTAGGTGTTATGCTATATGCTGGCAAATCAAACCCCAATAAAAAATATATACTAAAAAATAAAATAAAATTTCAATCAGAAAAAAAAAGAACTCTGGTCACCGTTTCTCCAAACTTAATTTAAAAATATGCAGACTCGCCAAGGCAATTTTTTTAATGTTGTTATAGACATCCACATATCTTTGTTGATTAGGACTTTATCAATGCCATCGTATCGTCGTATCGTAACTATAGATTATTAAAATTTTTATATTAAAACAATGAAAATATTGTTGTTTCCAGAAAAAAAATACATTGTTCCTTTTTTTTCTTACTTATATGCTGGGGGTTCTGGTGCAGTTCAATTAAACATAAAGCAACCAACAGTAAGGTTTCCATAGTCCTAAAAGTTTATAAACCCTAGATCTAGGTCAAGCCCTCATCCAATTCCTAATTTCGCTCTATAGCATCTTGACATACGTGCTTAAGCATGATGAGTTAAAGAAAGCTTCTACTCCTGAGAAGTCTGCTCTATTTCAGGACATTTCTAATTGGCATGAAGATTCATGTTTTTCCCTTATTGGGCTGAAATCTGCCTCCTTGCAATTTCTACTCTTCCATCGAAGAGCGATGAGCTTCTAGACCTTGTTGGGGTTACTCAGTGTTCTCACACAATCAGGCAAGACCCTTGCAAGCATCTGAATTCCTGAATCTTTCGGCACCCAGCAAGGACAGGGTCCCCCTTCTTCTCCACTGACTGGCAACAAGCCTTCCTTCTCTAGCCCATCTGTAACATATAGGAAAGTGACGGCAAAGATACAGATTTCTCCAAACTTAATCAGAGCCTTAAGTGAATCAACAAGGGCAGGGGTAGGAGGGGAGTTAGGGGTGCAGAGAAGAGGTGGGCAACATTCCAGCCCCACAACATATGGCAATAGTTTCATTGAAAGCTCAAAACAGTATTTATTTCATGCAGTAACATCGCCTCAAGAAGCATGCAGGCCAAATTTCTAATACATGAACCCTAAATCCAATTTTTCAGAACTCCTCCTCTTCCTCTGATTCCACCCCCCCTTAACCCAGTGCTAGTCCCTCCTCCTTATTTTTTGAAGACTCCCTGTTCTCCTTGAGAGCTGGGGCAGTATGAATGGAATGTTTTGATTTACTACAGCCCCCCTGAATTTTACTTTCCCGAATCAATTAATTTCTGCACATTCTGACAGCTGAGGGGTAGGAGCAAGGGCTAAGGGGGGGCAATGGTTGGGTGGTGAGAGCCTAGGGTACAGCAGGGGGTGAGGTGAGTGGGAGATCGGAGCTCCCTGGAGGGGGTTAGCCAGGGGAAGATAAATTACCCCTGTGCTTGGTGTTGAGAGAAAAGGACTGGGGGAGAGCTTGGGATCTGAGATGAGCACTGGGGGCAGGGGGATTGGCCGTCAATCAGAGGGCTTGAAAAAAATAGAAGAAAAAGTCAACTTCCTTCCAAGAAGAGAGGGAACTGGGGAATTAGGAGGCCTCCTGTATCTCCAGCACTGGGTTGCCTGGGGCTATCATTATGCACCGTGGCCTGCCCATTTACTCCTGCATCTGTATCTCCATCAGAGATGGGCAGTAGTATCTCTCTAGAACAAATATTTAAGAATTCTGGTGGGAAAATGGGAAGAGGAGCCTTTTCTTTTCCATCTTCCTTTGTTTTGTTCTTTATTTTAATCTCTCTTACTTTTCCTCCTTCCTTCTTTCTTCCTTTCCACCCATTCTCCCATTCTTCCTGCCTCTCCCCCTCCTTCATTTCCTCCTTCCTTGTCTCCTTTCCCTCCTCCATCCCTTCCTCCTTCTCTTCCTGGCTTCCTCCCTTCTTGCTTTATTCATTCTTTCTCTTGATCACTGAGCCAATCTTCCAAAATGTTCTAAACAACACTTCTGTGAGAGACTCTATATTAATTATGATAAGAAAGGCTAGATTTCTACCATAGGATGCAATTCAATTGAAAAGACATTGACTCATCAAGCTTTGTGCTAGATGCTGGACATACTGGTTCTGACAAAGAGGAACACAGCACTGACTGTGACCTCAAGAAATGCATTACTATGTGGAGAGAGACAGACATATCATTACTCATCTGTTTATTCACTGAATCCCTATGTGAGGTACTGGAACTATTGACTATTTTTGAATCTGTAGCATGTAGGACCATGTCTGGCCTCTGACTGATATGCAATAAATATTCAATGATGAAAGCAACTACATTTATTAGAACACCTGTGATGTGTCAGATATTTTTCATGCCTTGCTGTTAATCCTTTCTCTAGCCTCATAACAAAGTTATGGCTATTCCCATTTTAGAGATGAGAAACAGAAGTGGAAGGATTAGGGCGCCTGGGTGGCTCAGTCACTTAAGCATCCATCTCTCAATTTTGGCTCAGATCATAATCTAAAGATTGTGAGATTAAGCCCCTGCACCCAGCTCTGCACTGGCCATGGAACTTGCTTAAGATTCTTTCCCTCTTTCTCTGCCCCTCCCCTTCTCTCTCTCTCTCTCTCTCTCTCTCTCTCTCTCCCTCTCCCTCTCCTTCCCTCCCCCTTACTTCTCCCTCTCTGAAAGCATTAAACAATTTTCCAATGTTAAACACCACTTAGAAGTAAAATCAAGTTGCTTATTTAGGTCTGCCTGTTACTAGTGCAAAATATTTTCCTGTTCTTCCATGCTAGTATTTGCAAAACTAGGTGAATAAAACACCAGGTAGTTTTTCAAGCTGATGAAATTAAAATCTTCCTAATTCCAGAAAGAAGTCTTATCCTAATTGGTAGAAAATCTAGGCTGTAACATATGTTGCAATGCATGAACCAATATGCATAAATGTGTAAATAAAGCTGACATGTTCCATGTTGCACCAGCCTGAGGTCTCCATTGCACGGATGTCCAAATTTTGTTCCAAATGCCCACCTGTATGATTGTAGGTCCTCAGCACCATCCACTTGAAGTCCCTTTCCAATTATTTTTGGTATCAACATATGCTCAGTAATAAGTTAACTCTTGTCCTCTGTCCTGGTATCTTTGTTGGTATCTTCTGCAAAAAATTACTTGAGAAAGTTGCTCACCATTATTATGGTTCTCAGGACCCTGAAGGGAATAATATGTTCCTGCTTAGAACGTTTCATCCCAGGATCACTGAAAACACACTACCGAAGATTTATGTATACTCCTACCACATGCCCAGAGTAGATAATCAAGGAGGCTCTGCTCATGGAGTAAGTGACTCATCACATGCTTCCACCACCATTTCAACAATGAGTAGAGAGTTCCTTGAGTTGCCAAGCCCTGCTGCTTTTTCTACAGTATACATTGCATCAGAGCCAAACTGTGTTCCAGTTAAAAATGAGGAGAATGCTTCACTCAACTCTGCTTGACTTTATCACCTGAGCCTGAAGAAAGTTTGCTTATACGCAATAGATTGCTGGCAAAAGCTTTCACTCCTCCCTGAATCCATATTCTTTGATAGTAAGCCCACTGACTCTGAGCATGGGCCATGTGACTGAATTTGCCCAATGAGATAATAACAAACAATGTAAGCCGAAGTTTGGAAAAGTACTTGCAAGAGCATGCCTGGACCAGACTGCTGGAGGATGAGGCATGTAAAGCAGAGGTAGTTGGCTCAGCTGAGGCTATTGTAGATTTTCCAACACTCAAGTGATCACCTGAGTCCCAGGAAGACCAGAAGAACTGCCCTATCAAGATCAGTTCAGTTCAACAGAACTGCCTGATCCACTCACAGACTTAATGAAAAATAGCATATCGTCATTTAAAACCACTACTGTTTTTGGAGGCATGTTGGCTTTCTTATAAAGCTATCGCTAACTGATCTATTTATTGTAAGTCTCACAAATGATCTCCTGACCAGATTGTTAATTTGTGCCACCAACATTTCTTTCCAAAGGGTTAGAATCCATCTGAGAAAGAAGTATCATCCTTTACTTTCCATTCCCTATATTCCTCCTTCCTCTCCACCTTCTTCCCCAGAGATCATACAAAACTAATCTGCAGTGCTATCAAGAGGCAGATGACCTCCTACCCATTCTACTCTTCTGCTCTTAATTCTTTCCCTTCTTCCTGCCCCCTCTTTCTATATTCACCAGGGTACCAACTTGTTCCCTCCTCCATCACTAAGAGAAAAAGCTAAACATAAGGCTCTCACACAAATTAACTCATCTAAATAGATGCCTCTGGGTTTACCAAATCTATTGCTTCATTAAGCATACATAGAGGAGGCTAAATTCCCGTTACACTAAGTCAAGATCTCACTACAGAGAAAAGAAGTATATGTAAATGTAATTGATGTATACCAGAATATTACACACGCATGCGTGCACACAGAGATGTGACTTTTATGAATTACACACCAAGATTAAATTAATAAGAATAAGTAAAAGAGATTGTGAACGGTAAAGTCAGAGAAGATTGCATTATGCAATAATAACATTGTTACCATTAAAATCAGACATCATTACTATTTTGGCCTCTATCATACATTAGCATCACACATAACATCTCTTAATTATAGCAAATTAAATTACCAGAACATGGATTAAAAATGTTTTGTGCTTGCATCTTGCCTTATGATTTTGCCAAGGACACATGCACAGTTTTGACCTTCCAGGAACCCACTGCTGGTAGCAGGTAGTGGACTGGCCCCAGCTTTGCTAGGTCATTGTGGTGGCATCAGAGTAAGTCAGTCCTGCGCTTGCTGGCATATTTCTAGGAAGATCTTTCTTATCTTCCCAACGCCTACAGATAGTCCCTCTTTTCCTTTGATCCATACTTTTATTTTACCTATTACATACATCAAAAACAGCCTATCTTCTTTCTGTCAGCCAAAAAAAACAGGTCTCTGCATCTCATGAGCAATACATTGCTTATGAAATACTTGACAAGGACCAACTCTGAGCATGTGAGTGCAGTAAAAGGAGCCGTGAGTTAGGTAGGAGCCAACAGATACAGGTTGTAATTGCAGCTTTGCCCTCAGTTTACTTGTTGAACTTGGACGCTGGGCTGGATTTTAGTCTTCTTGTCTCTTTGTCTCTGAAATGCAGAGTTGTATTATATCCTCTTTAGTACTCTAGCTTCAGAAACTAAATGGATTGATCCTGACATTCTCAAATTGTGCTGCAAGACTTGAAGCTATATGGCTTGAGAGATTAGATCTTGCGCTCTATCACTGCACCATAATTTTTGCCTGGACCACTTCAATAGATTCCTATTTGGTCTTCCTGTTTCCACTCTTGTGTTACTATAATTAATTTCCCAGATAGAAGCCAGAGTGAGATCTATAAACAAATTAAATCTTGTCCCTTCCCTTACATAAATGCTCTAGTTATTTTCCATTGAACTTAGAATAGAATTCAAACATCTTCAAAACATGACTTGGCCCACATCTCCATCATCTCCCACCACTCCCACTACCAGCCAGGAAATAGGAACTTCAGTCTTACAACCACAAGGAACTGAATTTTTCCAGCAACTTGAGTGAGACTGGAAGTGTACCCTCATCCAAGAGACCCAAAACAGAATCACAGCCCTTTTTATTGACACCTGGATTTCATCATTGCAAGACCTCAAGCAGAGCCTGGTGGGCTTTTTCTGAGGCCCTGCCAAGCCAAACTGGACTTCTGACCTACAAAACTGGGACAATACATTGTACTTTTTGAAGGCATGAAGGGAGTAATCATTTTTTATAACAGCAATAGAAAACTAATATAATAAGCAACAGAGCTCCATCTGGGAAGACTTCATGAAAACAGCTCTCCCCCAATCTTCTTCCATTTCTTATGCCTGGTTTTCCTCTCTTAGAATCCTTTATCCTTCTCTCAAGTAGTACAGATACTAAGATTCAAATAGTAATTTGAGCAACCAGCTTCTGTGTGACATCTTAATTGACAGTACTGAGCTGCCATTATACATAGAGACATCAAACCAGATTCTAGATGTGTCATGCTGATTTTGCCTGGAGCCTGAGGACCCACTTCTAGTACCACACTTGAAGATGATAAGGACAGAGTAAAACAAGTCCACTATGGAAAAGAGTCTGAAAATGATGAAACAAATGGAACTAAGTGGGGTTAGTCATTGTCAGCTAGCAAAAAGGGAGCTCAAGGAAACAAATGTGTGCAGAGTTCTTGGAGGGGCGAGGAAACAGACATCTTTTGGTGCCAGAGAAGAGAAATTAAACTGATGAATACATATTCTAGACGGTTTAGTCCTCAAGAGAAAAAAGCAAGCTAACCATGAAAGGTGTTCAGCACTGCCTTAGGAAGTGCTTACACTGAGGATGTTATGTTAGGGGGAGCTCAGCCAAATTGGCAGAAACTGGAGCACCTCAGAAACTCTGGTCTGACATTCTATCAATGAGTAAACCAAGGCCCAGAGAGCAAGATTTGTCACATGACCTTTAGTCTTTTGCCACTCTGAAATTCTGTTTAAATCATCCTTGCTTTATGGAATTATGAAAGGCCCATAGGAAAGACTTGTCTCCTTTGTCTCTACCACAGACTCTGGCTCATGGTACCTTTACAGTGACCTACTCCTGCTGCTCATTTGCTGAAAGGAAAACATTATGGGAATTCCAAGTTCTTGCCTTATATTTCCTTTTGTACTGTTTCCAAATTCTGCTTTACCTACTGAGAGACGTTCAAACTTTCCTTCCTTCATTCATTTGAAAACCATTAGTTCCTTCCACGCTAAATACAAGTATTGTAGAAATGAATAATGAATTGTAGAAATGAATAAGATTAAGTCCCCACCCTCTGGGAACTCATAAGGAAATGATATGGGAAGAGACCACTATGCCATACTGTGTCAGAAGTTCTGGAGTAAGGAGCTCTCTAAGGTGAAGGTGAAAGAAATAGAAAGTGCAGGGCCTGAGACCTCAAAGAGCATGTTCCAAGTACGGTTTGATTGGAGATAGACAGACGGACAGAAGGTAAGGCTGGGAAAGTTCATGGGGACCCTGCATGCCATGTTAAGGCACTTGTATTTTATCTTGAAACTCATGCGTATTGGAGGGTATATTCAAAGGAGAGAAAGGACACGGTGGTATTTTGTTTTTAGAAAAAAACTTCTGGAACAAAGGAGAAGACCAATTTCCCATAATCCCCTTAGCAATATCTGATTTTGTGTTATGCTAAAAATTATTCTCCTCCTTACAATAGGTTCATTGGGTTCCTCTTTTGGCTACATAAGGTAAGCTACTAATCCTTGCTTTCAAAGGATACATGTCAGCAGTGATTAAAAAATACCTTTGTAATATTTGCACATCCATATTCATAGCAGCAATGTTCACAATAGCCAAAAACTGGAGGCAATCCAAGTATCCATCCACAGATGAATGGATAAACAAAACATGATATATACATACAATGGAATATTATTCAGCTTTTAAAAAGGAAATTCGGGTACATGATGCAACATAGATGAACCTTGAAGATATTATGCTAAGTGAAGTAAGTCAAAGAAGGACAAATATGGCATTGTTCCATCTATATGAGATACCTAGAGTTGTCACATCCATAGATACAGAAAGGAGAATGGTGGTTGCCAGAGGCTGGGGGAGGGAGAAATGGAGAGCTCTTATTTAATAGATACTGAGTTTTAATTGGGGAAAACAACAAAAGTTCTGGAGATGGTTACTGCTGATGGGTACACGGCAGTGCGAATGTACTTCATGCCACAGAATTGTACACATAAAGACAATTAAAATGACCAATTTTGTGTTATATATATTTTACCATATGAAAAACCAGTTCAGGGGCACCTGAGTGGCTTAGTCAATTTGGGTCCAACTCTTGATTTTGGCTGAGGTCATGATCTCAGGGTTGTGAGTTCAAGCCCTACTTCCATCAGGCTCCATGCTCAGCAGGGAATCTGCTTGAGATTCTCCCTCTCCCCCTCCCCTCCTCCTGCTCACATGCTTCCTCTCTCTTTAAAATAAATTAATCAATATTTAAAGAAAACCAGTTCAGTGAAGTTGAAGTAAGAGGCAAATTCAAATCCAGTTCCTATAGAGTCTTGAGGTAGTGTTGAACACCATCCAGCTTGCCATTAATTGTACAGTTGCTGCCTTCATTTCATCTTCCTCTGGATTCCTTCTTAGATGCATGCCTTCCCTTAAATGGGGTAGACTTATCCTCTTCTAGCCCATATAAAATGGAGACCAGTTCTACTGCTCATCAAACTAAAGTGACAAGGGGGTTTATGAGGTCATTTCATACATCCTACATCTTTATTTGTACCAGGAGAGAGACTCGGGCCAACTCTTGTCCATTTTGTTCCACTGAATCAGGGAAATTGCATCTCTGTTATGGTGTATGACCACACTATTAGAGCCTCAGGTAGTGAGATAGCCAGAAGTCTCTCTGTCTCTCGCCTTCTCTCCCATATTTGGCATGTGACCAGGAGCTCAGGCACTTTCAAAGAGAGGAGGAGGGAACAATTGTGAGCTGAGCCAGCCCAGAGATCTAAGTTGACAACTCTTAGTTAGAAACCCGGAGAGAATGTTTCCCACGGAGTAGGACTCCAGAAACCTTGTGCCTGAAGATGAACCCCCTGAGAAAATGGGAGGTGTTGTCAGAAGCAGACATAATGAAGAATGAGAGGAAGGTAAAGCAGTCCAAGTGCCACAGAAAGAGCACTGAAGTGGAGCTAGGTGGCTTGGGGTCAAGTCCTGTTCTGTGACCTTGGGCACTTCTCTTCGCCTCTCTGCACCACAGGAGTTTTACTTGTCAAATGAACACATCACTTTACAGACTTAACACATAGTAAATAGGATGGCAAAATATAGTGTAGATATGTTATAGGCACCCCCCAAATGTTACTTCCCCTCCTTTGGTCATGTGATCCAGAGGTGCTCCAGTTCTACAGTATATATAGTTCTCTTCTTGGCATGCATTTCTGCATCTCTCCTGCAAAAGATGACACCGTTCATTTTTCCCCGTGTGTGTTGCCATCTTATTAAATGCTTACTGTGTGCTGGGTGTTGTGCTGAGTGCACCTCTTAGATCTAATTCTAGCCTTTACTTCTGATGCCCAAACAGCTTTTGAGACTTTCCTCTGACTTCTCCTTTCAAGTTGATCTTGTCTTGTGGGTTTCAGACCACACTTTGGGGGAAGAATCACTGCTAGAATCTTGACTAGAGATAAATGGTACCAAATGATGCTTTCAGGTCTGTCAGAGCTTGTTTTTTCCTTATTCACCTCACTGGGCTTTCATTCGATGTTTCCCTGCTACTTACAGAGTCAGTTATCTGGTAAGGGATCCCATGGAGTGGGGGCTAGCCAGGGCTTTGAAAGTCAAACAAAATGATCATTCAGTTTTTCCACATTATTCCAACTCCCCCTTGAAGGTTTCTTTAAGGGATATCCTAACAGAATGATTTTTTAAAAACTTACATTTGATAAGCATATGTGTTTATTTTTAGAAAGAGAGTGTGCCAAGGAGGGGAAGGACAGAAAAAGAGGGAGAAAGAGTCTTAAGCAGGCTCCACATCCAGTACAGAGCCCAACACGGGGCCTTGATTTCATGACCCTGAGATCATGACCTGAGCTAAAGTCAAGAGTCAGACACTCAACCCACTGAGTCAACTAGGCTCCCCAAGAATGTATCTTTCTTGGGGAAAAAAGAGTCAATAGGTTATATTTGGTCCCTATTTTGTCACATAACTAAGGACTGGCTCCCAGATATTTTACATGAAAAGGCTCTTTGAAATCATTTGGTCCAGAGGTAATGAATTCAAATGTCCATCCAGACCAGAAAGGGAAAGTGAATGAGTGACACCAGTCAGGATAGAGAACCAGGGAGGCCAGGCTCCATCTAAAGGGAAAATTCATTCTGAGGTCCCAAAATTGATGGCCCCTGTGATCAAAGAAGGCTCTCATACATCCAGATTTTAATGTATTACCAATTAAGCTTTAAAAAATATTAATCTTGGCATTTAATGTAAGTGTTTTAAAAAATACTGTGTAGGCCAAGCATAGCATGTTGGCACAGCCCATGGGCTACCAGTTTGCAATTTTAAACTTTGCCCAAACCCATCATTTTATAAAGGTCCAGGAAATAGAAATGAATGGCCCAACGTTGCACCAAATCCTTCTGGCAGGACTGTAGTGAGAAAGATCTGAGGCAGAACCAGATCTTTCTACACCTCCGGTTGTATGGCCCTGATGGTCCCTTCACCACATTTGGGAAGAGAGTAAAAAGAAGAAAAAGAGGGTGAGTCACATTGAGAATGAAAGAGCAAAACAGTCACTATGATAGAAAATGTGATCACTTTCTCAAAACTTCATCAACTTAACACATTTTTGCTGAATGAATGCAGTCTTCCTCCATGAGGAAAAGGCAGGAAAGTTCCTCACCTGGTGGACATCTCTCCTTAAAGAGAAAGAAATCCAAAGTCTTCAGGAAGTTGTAAAATGATGTGATAAGAGCTGAAAGTGGAACTTGAAAGGATTTATGAGAATGCAAAGGTGAGACCCTAAGCCAGCCTGGTGGTCACAAGCCTGAGGAAAAGAGTTCCAAAGAAGCATTATGGATGGGTGGATGACAAGGAGGGCAGCATTCTCTGGAGCAGGGAACCTCAACTACACAGCTGTCAGAGGAACAGGAAAGTTATCATTCAACCATCCCAATGGATGTCATTTTAATAATTGGCCAATAATCCCGCTTTGAGTATTAGGAAGGGATATTCCTCCCTAGTTTATTTCCCTTCCTGTCTTTACATTCATTGGAGAAACCAAAAGTCCATTTGTTGGGCAAGGTTTTGGGGGAACTCAGTCTCCAAACAGCATTCAAAATGCTGTCATGGTTGACAGATTTGTGGAAGCACAGACTTTGGAGCCAAATTCTTGGTGTGTGATTCCTAACTCTGCTACATACTAGCTGTGTGTTCTTCAGTGAGTTACTTAAGTTCTCTGTGCTTTGCTTTTCCCTTTATATAGTGGGAATCATAATGGTACCTATTTATAGGCTTGTTATGAGAATTAAATTATAAAATCTCAAAAAGCACTTAAAACAGTGCCTGGCACCTGGTAAGCATTTAATATACTCACTAATATAACTATTAGGGAGTTAGGAGTCAGTGATCTTTAGTCTTAGATTTTGCTTCCTCAAAAAAAAAAAAAAAAGATTTTGCTTCCTCCAAGAAGCTTTCTGGGATTTCCCAACATAAACACACACACACACACACACACACACGTTGAGACTCCTCAGTGCCCTATACTTCCCTATTGAAACATGTATCATAATGTATTCTAATGTCCTCGTCTCCACTGCACGGTAAGTGACACGTGGGCACATACCATGACCATCTTCTTCATCATTTGCTCCCAGCATGTCAATCTGAAAACTGGTGCTCAGAAAATGTTCGATGTCATGCCCCTCCTTCTAGGAATGGTGATAAAGGCTATGTGAGCTCCCTAGTATAACCTCTCTGGTAAACTTAGTCCTGTTCCCCACCACTGATCTCCTGAAAGTCCAGTTCCCCTCCGTGACCCCCTCCTTCTGCCCAAATCTTTCTCTCTCTCTCTCTCTCCCCTTCTATTTCACCTCCCATCAGTTCTGGAATCAGTCCCTGCTTCATTAGGCGTGTATTCACTTTGAAGCCGTGGCTACACATGGCCACACAAACTCTGGCATCCAGGCCTCCAATCATCCAGATCCTTGGTGACCTGACAACAAAACATCTGGGCAACTGACTCATCTTGGTTTTCTTTTCATCCACATGGTTTGGCACACTTAGGCACTGCCTGAAGGTCGGGCACTGAATCCCTGATGCCGTGACAATTTTCCTCTGGTCTCTTGAAATCATCAAGGGCTTGTATACATGGGGAAGGCTTTTTTTAATCAGAGACCAGCTGGTTGTGGTGGGGGATCTATTTGTCGCACCCACTATTAATTAGTAACATTTTAGAAAGCAGAACAAGCCAAGGGAAAAAGGAAAGTTTATGACTGAAAAGGAGAATTGGAAACCATGTGTAAAAATGGTGGATGATGAATGTTGGATTAACATGGCATGATGGACAAGTCTCAAATGAAAGACACATATTTCTTCTCTATGGCTTTAGAGAGTGAAGCCATGATAAAAAGTTTCAAGGAAGATGATTTCACACATTGTCCTTTCTACAAAAGGGACTGAATCAAGAGGTGTTCCCTTGTTGTTGTTGTTTTTCAACAAACATTTAATAAACACCTATGTATTCTGGGTCAGCCCTTGAGCAAGGCATGCAGTGAGCAGTCATAAATCAGAGTTCTGGCTCATAAGATTCTAGTCAAATGCAGGGGAAATGGCACAAAACCAGACAGTCATGTTGATGCAGTGTTTAACTACAGTGGCAGACATGGACATTGTGGAAAGGCACTTTTTGGGGTTTCACACCTGCTTTTACCACCTCCTGGTCAGGTGATCTTGTAATGTACTCAGCATGATGGTAGTGAACCAGGAAGGATTTAATATAGGCAACAACATTTTGTAGACTGAAGATACATTTATGGGTGTTAATGTCCACTCTTCAACATGCCCAAATTTACACAGGGTAGTCTTATAAATGATTGAGCTCCTGGCCATTGAGAACATTTAAGGAGGCCAGATGGCTTCCTGGATAAGGAATGTTTAGAGGGCAAGTCCCACATTGGGAAATACCTGAGGATCTCTTATTTACAGCATTTAAGACCACTGAATTTGATTCTTGCTCTAGAACATAGCGTGTTGAAGTCAGGAAGCTACCAGCCATGGGGCACTGAAGAATAATCCATCCCCACCAGTGGGATAGAGAGGGCCATGCCTAACTCTGTCCTGGCCTTGGTTTCCTTATTAACAATATGTAATCTAGGCCACTAGCAAGGGCAGAGGGTGAGTTACTCTTCCTTCTCCAGTGCCCCTTACTCTACAGTTTCTTCTAACATTTTGCAACCCCTGCTATTTCTCATCTTCTCCTATCATCAAGTCCCTCTGATCTTACTTGCTAGACATATCTGAATCATTCACCAGGCATTAGCTTTGTTTAGGGCTCACCATCCTTCATATTAGACTGCTAGCCTCTAGCATCCAACCAACAGCCAGACTGATATTTTAAGTGTGTATATACGATGGACTATCACTCAGCCATCAGAAAGGATGAAGTCTTACCATTTACATTGACATGGATGGAACTGGAGGGTATTATGCTGAGTGCAGTAAGTCAATAAGAGAAAGACAATTATCACATGGTCTCACTCATATGAGGAATATAAGAAACAGTGCAGAGGATCATAATAGAAGGGAGGGAGAAATGGAATGGGAAGAAGTCAGAGGAGACAAACCATAAAGAGACTCTTAACTATGAGAAAGAAACTGGGTGCTGGAGGGGAGGTGGGTGGGGGATGGGGTAACTGGGTGATGGGCATTGAGGGTATGTGATGTGATGAGTGCTGGGTGTTATATGCAACTGATGGATTACTGACCTCTACATATGAAACTAATGATGTTATTTATGTTGGCTAATTGGATTTAAAGTAAAAAACAAACAAACAAACCCAAAAACAAAACTAAAAATGCAAATCTCATAATATCAGTCTCTTCTATAAAACTGTTTATTATCTCCCATTGGCTGTAGGATAAGGTCTAAGTTTGCTGAATGTCTGATAGGGACAGTTCTCTGGCTTTTGGATCAATGTGCATAAAACACTAATACTGGTCAGCCAAACAAACCACATCTTTCTAATTGGCTGTCTCAGACCTTCCATGGCACCTTTGCACGTGCTGTTTCCTCTGCCTAGAAAGGCCAACCCTGTCTCTATATGATTAAAATTATGTTCTCTTTTGCTTTGAAACTTTCACTAACTTTTGCCCTTTTCACTCCTCATCTAAGTTAGGATTAATCATTTGTCCCTTGAAGTCCCACAATACTCCATGTGCACCTCTATCAGAGCAGTTTTAATGCTGTATTGTACTCATTTCTTTACAAAACTGTCTTCCTCTCTAAACTGCAAAGTCTTTGAGGGCAAAGACTGCATCCCAGTTTCCTGGCACACAGTATTTTTAAATTAAGAAACTGAACTGGCCCAGATCACCACTTGGTGTTAAGAAAAAAAAAATCAGCAAATTTATATATTCATTCTTAGGCTCTTTCATTCTTTAAGAAGTTCCAGGCACTGAGCATTGCACATAAAATCACGCAACTTTCAAGATTTACCCTCATTCTTCAAGTAGCTCACAATTACCGGACAGGAGCCTGCTAATTAGACGTATAATTAGTGTCATCATGGAGATCTGAAGAATAATCAAGTGAGGTGAGATTTTTCATTTTCCTGTGCCACCTGGGGACATGGAAAGCATGACTATCAGAAGCCATATCATGAACAAAACACTTCTTCATGCAGGAGATAGCCCCATTCATATTTCTTTGAGACAAGGGCACAGACTAAGGATGAGCAGCTGACCTCTAACAAAATCTCACTTCTCCCATCAAGATTCAGATGGTGGGCATGTGGGCAGTAGCCAGTGCTCCCGCCCTCTTTCGTGGAGCCTACAAGCCAGTGGTGGTCTGTCCCACCAGGGACCCTATCACCTGAAGGAGGAAGATTCAAGGAGCATATTCAGGCTTCCATGGGTCACCATCTGGAGCTGTCAGACTTCTTTCCCCCAGGAAACAAAGGTGTTGTTTGGAGCTTATTAATCCAGAAAAATAACAACAACAAAAGTATATAATTACCTGAAAATTTTATCTGGGTGAGGGGGGAGTTGCAGTACCCACGCATAACTTTCCTGAGAATGTGGCCGTTCCTTGAGAAAAATACAAAGGGCATAATAGTCACCCTTCAAGGACAAGGAATACTAATGACTACTTTTGAAATGGCATGTTAGTCTGTGTGGCAACCTTTCTTCTGCATGGTAGGGATACACAACACCTTGGATTGGAATCACATCATTTTCAGAAGTCATGGAATTCCTAACAGTGCCATTATTAAGGCTGACAGTCCATTGAGCTTATTCATTGTCCTAAAAAAAAACAACTTTAGGCTTTTTAAGTATTTCATTGGCATATCTTGCCAAAGATATTCAGCTGAACTAGAACTGTGTGCAAGAATTATGATAGACGGAATTGGGTATTCATGTAGGACTCAGGAGACCTGGCATCTTATCTCAGTAGAGCCCAGGGTTAGTCAATACCCTCTTTTGTTCTTCCATCTTCAAAACAGCAGTGGGAGCTGCTGGGCAAGATAAGCTTCTTTCTAGTCCTATCTTTCTTGGCATATATATTTCCATGGGTTTGATTAACTCCGCTGCATCTCTCCCAGTAATAATACCATAGTAGAATATTACAAAAATTCTTCAGAAAAATTTCAGTAGAACACCAAAATGTCTGTCTTGGTGATAAAGAGATCCATAGCTCTAGGTTCTCTGGCACTCCTAAAGAAGACTCTGTAATCAACTTGGTAAGATTTGATGTTCATTGGAGTACTTATAATGTTCCAGAAGGTACTGACAACCACGTCAAGCAGGTCATTGAAAGCATTCATTACACAACTACCATGACTGTAAAGGATCAAATCAAATTAGTACACTAATTGTACTTAAGTGGGCCAGTTGCCACTGTGGTCTGGGTCAGTACTCAGGTTCTTAATACTAATAATGATAATTGCTATCTAGCTTTATAGTATGTCCAGAAAACTTTTATATTTGTATATGGCATGAAGAGAGCAAACTTCTCAAGGATAAGTCCTCCTCTGATGAATACTAGCTATGAGGCTTCAAGGGATAATAATGGTTGTGACATTTACAGCATAATGTCCGGCATAGTGAGTGCTCCATAAACAGGGGATTAACTGTTGTCACTTCCATGAGACCTGGGAGGTAGATAGAGGAGGAATACTTATATCTGTGCCTCAAGTGGCCCATTTACCAAGTCTACTTCAGAGAAGAGGGCAGTATGGAAGGGAAAGGGAGGGGAGGAGAGGAAAAGGGGAAGGGAAAGGGGAAGGGGAAGAGTTGAGTCTAGTACCATTCCTTACCTGTGATTCCAAGTAAGCAGCATTCCATTCTTCAGATCTGAATGTCAGCACCAACAGCAAAAGTTCTCTTTGCCATTATCAAACTAATATTTAGCCTCCCTGATAACAGGCTGGGGGTGGGGGTGGGGGACAGACCTGTATTATAGCCAAGCATGATGCCTGGGCAGGGAGTTTGGAAGCTATGGTAGTGGCAAATCAAGCAGGTGTCTCAATTTCCTTCCTGCTTGCCTGGCATGGCAGGTACATGTGATGTAGCATAGAGAAAATAACAGCTAGAAATGCAAAATTTATCCATTTATTTGCCTTAGGTCCTAACTTCCCAGGTTATATTCCCTCATCCCTCAGGAGTCTGAAATTTAAAAGAGAGAGAGAGAAAGAAAGTTCCAAAGAAAATAGAGAATGTCATATTTCGTTTTCCCTCATGAAATATAGACTGAGGATGAATGAGTCCATTTGGATAGAATGGGATCCCTTGGAACAAATATCTGTGGTTGGAATTGCTCCTTTAAAAGTTGTGTAACTATCATTCCATGGGTTCCAAGCATTGGCAATGGGCTGGGTGTGGCGTGAGACACAGACACCTAACGCAGACAGCCACGTCTCTAAGCACGTACTCTGGACCAGGCGCCATGCCAGGGTTTTAGTGCACTATCTCATCCATAGGTTCACAATAACACTGTGAAGTAGGTAATTTTAAGCCTATTTACAGGTGAGGAAACGGAGACCAAGAGAGAGAGGTGAGGTAATTTGCCTAGGGGCATGCATCTTGTAGGTGATGGAGCCAGGAATTACATCCATGCTTGTTTCCAAGACCTTTTCCACATCCTTACATTGTAGTTGGTCAGAGAGGGCATTTACATAAGACCACAAAGCTGGGAAGCTGCTTCTGCAGGGGGACTCCTTTGCATAGGCATGTTGGGTACCTCAATTGCATCATTTTTAGGAGCATGCTCTGTGAAGTAAAGGGGGCTTTGTGGCTTCAATTTCTCAGATGGTAAAACTGAGGTGTAGATGGACAGAATGACTGACAGGTGGATAATTGTGGGACCCCTTACACAGGTGTTCAAGAACATTCGCCTCAAAAGTTGGCCATGACGCTAAGGTAGTGGGGTCTATCTTCTTCTGATGACTGATGTGGGAGCATGGGCAGAGAGCAGTTGGGAGCAGAGTATCTGTGGTCTGTTGGCTTTGGCTGAAGCCCTCACACAACCTCAAGTGAGTAGATCGACCTCCCCCGGAGAGCCCCAGGCTCCCCATCTGGAAAGTGGGACTAAGAATGGTGCTGACTTCAAATGGCTGTCAGGATGATTTGATGAGTTAAAGCTGACTAGAGTGCATGGTCTTAGCACCCTAGAAATTTCAGTTATTACATCCTTGTCATTGCTCTTGTGTTTTACTGTTCAGCAATGATAGGGACCTGCATCAGCCAAGATGGACTAGCTCATGGACCCGGGTGCATATAAGAAATCCCAGAGTTACCCACCTCTCGCTGTTTTATCCCATGACAGCCTCTGGGTCCCCTGAGCTTCAAACTCCTTCTCTCTAATGGGGGGGGGGCTAGTAAAACACCCCTGTCCTGTCACCTGCTTTGTAAGGAGGTCCCAAGTTTCAAATGAGACCAAGCAAGGAAAAACTCATTTGCAAACTCGGAAGTGGACTGGGTAAAGAAAGAGTCTGTGTTGCTAATTCACCTTTAAGTATTTTCCTCCTCTGTTTTCATATCTAAAATTTCTACACAAACATGGCTCCATTGTATAAGTAGAAGCCAAACACTACAGACAAAGCAAAAGTCCCCTTGACT
Source organism: Canis aureus (assembly GCF_053574225.1). Lineage (NCBI taxonomy): Eukaryota > Metazoa > Chordata > Mammalia > Carnivora > Canidae > Canis > Canis aureus. The sequence goes on from NC_135620.1 coordinate 71,859,923, forward strand.
CATTCCTGTTTGTTTGCCCTGGGCTCTCTTGATCTCTTCCCCAAGAGGTCACTCAGTGTGCACCATCCCAACCTGTTTCTATCATACTTGTTTTGTTTTGTTTCTAGTCATGTAATGTTTTGCCTTTCCAATGAGATATGAACCTGAGTGGTTGAAGACTAGGTTCAGAACCCAGACTGCCTGAGTTTGAATCATGGCGCTATTGTATTTTAACAATTGGGCTAAATTGTTTATTCTTTCTGGGTCTCAATGTCTTCCTCTGTTAAGTGAGGGCAGTAGTGGTATCTAACTCGGGACTCTGCTGTGAGGATTTGAATAGGTTAGTGCAGTAAATGCGTAAACAGCACTTGCTACCTGTGATTCCCCGTGTGTGTTCGCAGGTATTATTATTAGACAGGCAAGCTCATAAATATATGGGTCAGAGTTGAATCTTTGGCAGTTAACTAGTGTCTGGTACTCAATGGACAACGGATCAGTATTCTTAAATTTTTAAAAGAATTCTACATTCATTTCTATATGGTGATGTGGTGAAGGAGTCAGGAAAGCTGAATAGAAAGACTATGGAACTGAGAATAGCTCGCGCTACCTGAACACTCATGCTGCACCACACTAGCCCTTTATGCTCAATACGTATTGCCTTATTTAACCCACACAAAAAAACCCTACAGGGTAGATCTGACCATCACTGCCCTCCTTTTATTGGTGAGGGAACTGAAGCATAGACAGGTTAGGTTTCCCGCACATGATCCCACAGTGAGGATTCCAACCCAGCTAGTGTGGGCTCACCGAGAGTATTGCTTTCTCCTCAACTTTGCTTCTCTCTCCAAAGGGTTTGTTAACTGGCTTCTCGAGACATTGTGTGACATGGGCTAGTAACAATCACCCCCACTTATCTTTCTGGGCTGACAGTATTTGTGCACCTGAATGGTGAATGTAATGATGCAGGACGTGAAGATAAGTTAATATTTCCTTTGGGACCATATGTGCCGGAGTAGCCCAGACAGTTTCAGAAAGGCATTGAGACTGTTTGGTGGATTGAAAGCTGGCTAGCCAGGTCAGGCTACTGTCCAGAGAACCATTCCTGACCTTAGAGCCCGTTTGACCTCAAGTGCTCACTCACCATTCTGACCTGTGGTAAACAGTAAGGTGGAGTGACTCCAGAGCACTGGTGAGAGTCCAGGAAGAGCTGAGTGGGAGGGACTACCAGGGGGCACATCATCCAGGGGTCCTAGCAGGATTCCCACTGGACTCAGAATAATGGCAATCAACCTTCTGAGCTCAGATACAAATTATCCACCTGGGGTGATGTTCAGAATCATTTAACAACTGTTAGATCACAGACACTAACCAATCAGAAAGAACATTAGTTGTAGAAGATAGAATGAACAGTTGTCCTAGAACACAGCTGCACCAGGATGTATCTGTTGGCTGCAAGACCCAGGGCTGAGTGGTTCTCTACCTCTCACATTTTGACAGTTTCTCAAAGGAGAAAGTGTGAGTGCTTGTCCAAAAGCAACGCAGGAGTTGAGCGGCCCCAGTGAGAGCAGAGCCTGGATCTTAGGTCCTACAAGAGCTCCTCACCTGTCCAGTCTATCTCACAGTCTTTATTGCACACCACAGGAATACAGTCAAGGGTAAACGGGTCATTTATCTACATGACACTGCCCCTTTTTCCGTAGGAACGGATAGCTTTCCACAACTGTTGGGGCCATTGTCTAAGGCTGTTGTTGCTGCTGTTCTTCTTAATTAACTGTTAAAAATTAGTGCTTTCACATGTGGCCCAAGTTAGTCTCTGTCTGTCTTCTCCCAGAACTGATTGGCATTCTGTCTCAATGTTCATCTTACTAGAGTTGCTCATTGACTTCCCTGCAGAGGGCTGGCCACTGCTAGTTCTCCATATCCTCGAGTTTAAGGATAGCCATGGGATGCTGCACAGTAAATTACCACTTGTCTGGAAGGAACTTCCAAATTTCTCATTGCTATAGTAAAGGCTAAGATTGTGGGCTCTGGGGGCGCCTGGGTGGCTTGGTCAGGTAAGTGTCTAGCTCTTGATTTTGGTTCAGGGCTGTGAGATCCAGCCCCACATCATCATGGAGCCTGCTTAAGAGTCTCTTTCTCCTTCTCTCTCTGCCCTTCCCTGCTGTACTCTTTCTCTCTGTCAAAAGAAAAGAAGAAGAAGAAGAAGAAGAAGAAGAAGAAGAAGAAGAAGAAGAAGAAAGAAAGAAAGAAAGAAAGAAAGAAAGAAAGAAAGAAAGAAAGAAAGAAAGAAGAAAAGGAAGGAAGGAGGGAAAGAAGGAAGGAAGGAAGGAAGGAAGGAAGGAAGGAAGGAAGGAAGGAAGGAAGGAAGGAAAAAGAATGTGGGCTCTGGAGGCAGGCATACCAGGTTTTTGATTGTTACAAATTCGTATAGTGTTCTAAAGCTCTTTTTCCTTCTCTGTAAAATGGAGGTAATCACATTACTTGCCTCTTAGAGTTGTTATAAAGATTAAATGATATAATGTATAAGCACTCGCCACATAAAAGCAAACAATAAATTTCAACTATTAATGACAAAGATAATAATTTGAAAGTGAAAAATCATGCTAGACATCTAGACAGACCTTGACACTGACACAATACCTGGCACATAACCAATAATTGATAAATAATTGTTGAATGAACAAATGAAGTATCACCATGTGCAATAAGAGAAGTAGCATTATAGTAGAAAGAATGGTTTGGATGTGTGAGTTTGGGAGAACCCCTTTCCTTCTGTGAGTTTGCATCTGCAAAGGGAGAGTGCTAGATTTAGCAGGTGTAAAACACTTTCTATTTCAAGGGTGTGTGTGTGTGTGTGTATATATATATATTGACCAGCTGGCTGGTAAGGCACATACTAACATCATCCCCGTTTGCTGTCTATGTAGGGTTATGCCCACATGATAATGTAAGTCAAGGCGATGCATGATCGTGTTGTCTAAATGGCTTGAAGAGAAGACATGAGAAAGTTTCAGCAGATTGGTAGAGGGCATGAGTAAGGTTTCCTGAAAGAGCCAGGACTTTCTAGAACTGGGTTTTATGAATATGAAGAACTCAAGTTTAGGTGAAATTAAAGAAACAGAGCATTGTTCTGGATGTCACACATACTTAGGGGCCACAGAGTTCCCAAAGAGTTCACCAAATGTTCACTGAGCTCCTAGTCAGCATAAACCGTAGAGGGTTAACCCCATGGAGGACCTCAAAAGGCAGTACACTCAGATCTCCTCCTCGAGATGCTTAAGATCTGGCACAGAAAAGAAGATGAGGACATAAATCCAACAATATAGGAGAGGAAAGAAAGCTAAATAATCCTCTGGGAATGATTTATTTTAATGTTTAATAAAGAATAATGTTATGGAGAAGGTGACATTTGCGCTAGATTGGAGAAAAGCACATAAGTCAGAGTTCTGATCTGGACATAGATCTTCTAGCTAGGTGATTTGGGGTAAATTGCTCCCTCTTTCTGAATTTGAATTTGCTTTTAAAACAGACAGAGCAAGACCAACCTAATCAAGTTGTTGTCAGACTACATACCCACAAGTACATGCATGGCATGGGCAAGGTGCTCAACGAGTCATGTTACTCTTAACTGGTATAAATTGAGTTCATCAGAAAGCATTGCTGGATTAGTTTCCGATGGGATGGTCTTCACTGAAGAGCAATTAACTGCATGCCTTCCATCTCAGTTGACATGAACCATGGCGAGTTGGATAATGATTCTGCAATTTCTGGAAGAAAGAGAGTTGAAAGCATTGGCCACCATGTGACTCAGGCCTCTTCTCAAATAAGCCACAAGATACATTTGTCCTGGAATTAAGCAGAATGGGTTATCAAACCCTTTATTTTCCATCAAGCAAACCATGGTGAAATGAGAACGCCCACCATTGCCCATTTCTGATTTCTCACAAAGCTTCCTCTTCCACAAGATTATGGAGATATTTTATTCCCATTTAAAACAATAGAAAGCTTACAGGTAGATTAGAGGCAGGCCAGTCAAACAGTTAAGAATGTGGACTTTGGAATGAGATAGACTTAGGTTCAAATGTGCCATAAAATCCAACCTCCTGAGACTCATTACAAAAAAATGCAAAATATGGATAAAAAAACTATAGATGATGGTTTTGTGCATTAAATGATATAATATGCAATATATGTAACCACTCGAGATACTACTTCTCATGACAAATTATAGCTAGTAACTAAAATTACTGGAATAAAAATAAAAATAAATTCATGTTTGGGTACAAATTTTTAAAAACACAGTTTTAGGCATGGATCTTCATCTTCAACTAAAATTCTAAGCAAAGAAATGTCTTGGGCACCTGAGTTGGGCAAAAAGGAACTCTTTGGCACGAGTCTGAGGACAGGGTTGGATGCTGGAAGTTGCTCTTTCAGTTTCCAGTCATAAGCCTGCGAGATGAGTAAGAGAGGACTCCAGTTCACTCCAGAGCCACCCACTTGTAAATGCAAAAGCCTCAAAAAATACAAAGGAAAACACCTCGAGCCCAGCCAGAGTGGTCCCTAACCCTCTCCCTTGCAACCCCACCTCAGGAAACAGTATGATCACTGCCTCCCTTTCCACCCTGACTTTGTAGAACAGGCAATGATTAAACCACAGACCTTTTTTTTTTTTTTTTTTCCAGACAGAGCTTGGAGCTTCTAAGAAAGAAAGAAAGAAAGAAAGAAAGAAAGAAAGAAAGAAAGAAAGAAAGAGAAGAAAGAAAGAAAAAAAGAAGAAAGAAAGAGAAAGAAAGAAAGAAAGAAAAGAAAGAAAGAAAGAAAGAAAGAAAGAAAGAAAGAAAGAAAGAAAGAAAGAAAGAAAGGAAAAATATATATTCAGGGCTGAAAATTATTTTTTCTAGTATGAGTTAAGAAGACAGAGTGATAGAAAGCTGCTGAGCAGTTCAGATATAGACTGAGTTCAAACCTATCTCCTCGTCCTATGAAGGAAAAAGTTAGAACCTAGTGTCTAACACATAGTAGGTGCCCAATACAGTCAGGTTGTTGTTCCTGCTGGTGTCATTCTTGCAGTTGTCAACTCTAGTCTGTGTGCTAAATTAACATAACTCAACGACTGTTGGGGAAGAAGTAAAGAAGCTAATATTTATCCAGCACCCACTGACATATGTACTAGTGGCTATGCAACATGATATCCATCTTCTCATTTAATCTACCAGATAACCCCATGAAATCTATAAAAATGAAAAATGAGATTCAAAAGGTTAAGTGATTCTTCCCAGCCCCTGGAGCTAGAACACAGAGTGCTAGATCCAGATTGGCTGGGCTCTCCACTATTTATTTATTCTCTGTGATTAAGGTTTTGTTTTGCTTTTTTTTTTTTTTTTAACTCCTATAAAATGGGATGATTGTTGGACCTCCTCTGTAGGCTTGTAGGCTTGTTGTGAGCATTAAATAGAATCATTCCTATAAAAGCATTTAAATATTGCTTGGAACATACTGCGTATTCAGTAGAGGTAAGCTGTTGTTAGAATTGTTACTTTAAGGGACGCCTGGGTGGCTCAGTCTGTTCAGAAGCTGACTTCAGCTCGGGTCATGATCTCAGGGTCCCGGGATAGAGCCCCGAATCCAGCTCCCTGCTCAGTGAGGAGTCTGCTTCTCCCTCTCCCTCTGAAGCTTTCCCTGCTTATTCTCTCTCTAATAAATGAATAAAATCTTTAAAAAAAAAAAGAATTGTTAATTTAAGCAAGGAGGAGATTTGAATCGAATTTCTCTTACTCCAAATATACACCATGTATATGGAATAATTAAATTGAACGGTTCTAAAGCAGCAGCTCTGTGCAAAGCGCTGTGCTGCGCATCATTTGGGGAAACACAAATGTGAATGCAACAGAGACTGTCCCACAGGGAAAGGGGAGACCAGCAGATGTGTAATTAAGCATGATGGCTGGGTTTGGGGATGTGCCCAGAGAAATTCAGAGGAAGTTCTGTGAGAGCCCAGAGGAGGGAGCCCTTCAGACCGGTGGGGGAGGGGTGTGGCAACAGAAGGAGCTCCAGAAGATCCTTGCCCTAGGTGGGTTCTAATCTTGAAAGAAAGACATAAACAGGACACCGAGAACAATGTGAGATCTTATCTCAGGGAGTTCCAGATTCTACCAAACAGACAATGCTTGCCTAGGAATTCTGAGATGAATGTAATCCTGGCTTAGAGTAAGAAGTCGGTGGGGCTCGGGTGATGAGAGGTGGCACCAGCCCAGAGGGTCATAAAAGTTAGACCCCTGGGGAGGAAGAGAGGGTGCTCATTTATTGAGCACCTACTATGTGTCACACAGCCCATGGACCTCAAGACAGCGCTGTGATAAGGCCACTGAGACTCAGAGAAATTCAGCAACATGCTGCAGGTCACAGTGCTGTGTTCCTTGAACGACTCTCACTCATTCAAACCCGTCCCAAACTTTAGGAATCCACTTAGACGTTAGTCTTCCAACGTCTTGTAGACACTTACACCCTCCTTGGCAAAATATCTCGCTTTTACTTTTTACCAAATAAGATGAATGACGAAGGCGTGTATCCTGAGAGTGGAGGAAAGGAATTACTTTTGTTCTAAAAAATTAGTTTTTAGGACAAGGCCCCCTGCCCCCAAACCAAGGAATTCCTTGGGTGGGAGTTGGGATGGAATTGATAAATATGGGACCATCTAATGGAAATTACTGGCATACTCTAATAATTGGGGACTCCATTACACTTCAGATTTGGAAGCGATCTTAGGTATCCTTGACTTCTGTTCTTTCATTTGACTTAAGAGCCAACAGGTCAAAGGTCCACATAGGTCAGAACTAGAACCTGAGTCCCCTCAGTCTCAGACAATTGCTCTTTGACTATAAATGATGAAAGGACAGGAGGCAAATCCTTGAAAGACCGAGGGATGGAGTAAAAGAGGGATAGCAGCGTGTAATAAATTTTGTATCTCATGTAAGTAAATAAGAGTGGTATGCATAGACCCGTGGTCAGGGTGGGTCATGAACCAAGGGTCACAATTCATTCAGTCTTGTTCACTCAGTTTTTAAAAGCAAACACATATAGGCAGGTATCAAAGTCAAAGTGGGTCCCGAGGCGGCTGGGATAGAATAACAAGTGTGTGTTCGATGAGAAGACCCGTGAACGTCTCTGCCACTTGCTCCGACGCACTTGGGGTCTGAGATCGAGAAGCTCGGGAGCTCTGATACTTGGATCTGTCCCTTCATCCTCACGTCTGCCCCAGGACAGAAATGAAACCTTGGCTTCCTGGGTTTTCACTTGTCTTTAAGAACCTAAGGGGCACTTGGCACTTGCCGACAACCGTAAACTAGATGGTATTCACTTAGCATTTTTATAGTTTACAGAGTAGTAGTATACCCCAGAGCGTAGTTTGTGGTCAAAATGAATTCGGGAGATGGTCCCATTTTAAAGGTGCAGCAGTGGAAGGCTCTAGCGAGGCAAAGCGGCTCGTGCGGGACAGAGCACTGACACGTGTTGGCGTGACTGGGGACTTAGAACTGAAACTCTGTGTTATGACTCTTTGTGGGAAAGCTGACAACGTCCCACACGTCTAGGAATATTCAAAACTGTTGTATACAATGACTTAGAAGCCTCTGGAAGGAATAGAGTTTTCCAATGCCTAATTGCCACAATTGAAGTGAATTCGTAGTCATGTTCCAACCTCTGTTGGGGAAAGTGGGGGGTTTTGCAGGATGTAATTTATGGAGTTCAACATAGATCTTTTTGCTTTGCTTTTTTTTTTTTTCCTTTTTTTTTATTGAATGCCAACCTCATGACTTTCATAGATGACTTGGAATTGCAGAAAGTGAACGATTTGCTCCGGCGAATTCCGTATCTATGGCATTGGACTCCCGAAGATCTTTTCCCTTCAGCCCGGAAACACATTTAATAGGACACCATTTTCATTTCATAACTAGAGAAACTGAGTTCAAACATTCTTGGCCCCGGACCATGCGGCCAGTTCTTCCCAAACCAAGAAGATCTGACTCTGAGATCTCCTGTTTTCAGAATAGTGCCATAATCCCTGCATACCACATTCCGGCTTTTATAGAGGGGATGTCTGAGTCATTTGCTCATTCTACAAATCTGCATACTTTCACCAACACATATTCTCCACTGGTATTCACTCTCCCTGAAGTGTGCAGACATGATCCCAGCTCTCGGGAAAGATCTGGAGCAGCCCTGAGGACAGGGGTGCATGGGGAGGAAAGTCCCCTGGTTAATGGAGCAAACTTCACCTCAGGCTCCTAGCGTGCTTTCCACATGCAAACCTCACGCAGCATCTTTTTATCACTACATTATTTGATCATACTGGTAATTAATAATTCGTAATTCACCACTGCTAACTCATTTTGACTTATTAAACACTTGGAAGGGAAAAAAAAAAAGAACTGTTTTGCCATAAGGGGGAGCTTTTGAGTTCCATAAAGAGGGGGGAAGAAGAACAAAAATCTATTACATATATGTCCCAGTTCAAAACAGATCCACAAAGCAGCAAACGGTCAGACCCTTACCTGTGACTTGAACAGTGTCGGAGAACCTGAGTGTCTTAGGTTGAAAAAAAAAAAAAAGGCAGGTAAATGAATATGTCTCTCTCATTTTTTAATATAAAACTACAATAATTTCTAACAGCCAATAGAATATTTTTAAGAGTATCCTGGAGTAGAGACCCAGTTGTGCTGAGTGCAAGCTTCGGAAAGGCAAATGCCTTGGAAAATGCCTTTCTTCTGGTTGTTCCTGAGGATTCTGTGAGGATTTTGAAGACAACATTTGGACTAGCTGCAACCAGCAGCACTGGGGGCTCAGAGAGGAGGGCGGGTGTGTGTGTGTGGGGGGGACGTTCACCATTGCATAACTTTAAGGGAATTCTGAGCCGGGGAAAGGGATTGAGAAGGTAAAAGAGAGGGAGTAAGGAGGAAGGAAAGAGGACGAGGGAGAGAAAGGGAGTGGAGAGAGGGAGAAAAAGAGAGGAAGAAGGAGGGAGGGGGGGAGAGAGACAGATGAGGGTGAGCGAGGGAGAGAGACAGCATTACAAAAAATTCAGAGAATCAAGTTTCAAGACCCTTTCTGTGCTATAGAGAGGGATGAGGTTTACCAGCAAAGTGCAAAGGAGCTCCTGAGAGAGGCGCGAGATTTTTTTTTCCTCCCGCCAGGAGAAAAAAAAAAAAAAAACATAATAATAATAATAAGGGGGGGTGGGTGGTGAAGGAGGGGGGGGACAAAAAAAGCAAGCAAACCAAAACAAAAACAGGAATGTGTGTTTTGAGCAGGAATGAGGAGAGCTGGAAGGACCATAAGGGGGTGTGTACAGAATTTCATTAAATTGTTACTTTAAGATTGTCTTCTAAAAAAAAAAAAAAAAAAAAAAAAAAAAAAAAGGAGGGGGTGGAGAAGCGGGAGCGAAGGAGGCAAACGGCGAAGTGGAGGAAGGCTGGGTAGCTCGGCCTCTCCAAACTGATTGATTAGTCATGATCCCCGCAGTTTTAACAGGGACTCATTCAATTGGGAAGGTGGAGCGCTCGGGAGCAGATTAGCATACGCTTGTTTACTCATCTTCTGAGGGCTTTTTCCCCCCTCTTTCCTTTCATTTTGTGAAGAAGGAGGGAGGGGAGGGGGGACGGGGGGGGGAGAAGGGGGCTGTGGCTTGTGTTATAAAGGACGCAAAAAATAAATAAATTAGAGCATCTTTTGGGGGGGGAGGGAATTCAGCGGATCAGTGTCTTAGAGGAGCTTTTTTTTTTTTGGAACAGCGAGAAATCATATAAAATAAAATGAAATAAAACAAGGAGGAAGGCAACCAGCTGTTAGAGGGTGGGGGGGTGAAATAAGGCAGATAAAGGAGCGGGGAGAGAAATTAATTGCCAACCAGGAGGAGTTGGGCTGTATTTTTTTTTCCTTCTTCAAAGGTGGGGGGAGTGGAGCACACACCTTGAGGAGGGAAGCGAGAAAGAAAAGGGGCACAGCGAGTGGAAGGGGGGGCTCGGCCGGGAAGGTGAAAGGCGAGGGAAGTCGAGGCGCCGCGGCTCCCAAAGCTGGCAGCTCCGGGCGGCGGTGCAGGGGCGCAGGGGGGGCGGGGGGGACCGTCGGACATGCGGCTCTGGAGTTGGGTGCTGCGCCTCGGGCTGCTGAGCGCCGCGCTGGGCTGCGGGCTGGCCGAGCGCCCCCGCCGCGCCCGCAGGGACCCGCGGCCCGGCCGCCCCCCGCGCCCCGCCGCCGGCCCGGCCACCTGCGCCACCCGGGCCGCCCGCGGCCGCCGCGCCTCCCCGCCGCCGCCGCCGCCGCCGCCGCCGGGCGGTGCCTGGGAGGCCGTGCGCGTCCCCCGGCGGCGGCAGCAGCGGGAGGCGAGGGGCGCCGCGGAGCCGGGCCCGCCGGGCCGGGCGCTCTACTTCGGCGGGCGAGGCGAGCAGCTGCGGCTCCGCGCCGACCTCGAGCTGCCCCGGGACGCGTTCACGCTGCAAGTGTGGCTGCGAGCGGAGGGCGGCCAGAGGTCCCCGGCGGTGATCACAGGTAGGCGAGGGCGCCCCGGCGGGGGCCCGGGCGAGCGGGGCGGGGGGCGGGCGCCCCGCGCCGGCGGACGGCCTCGCTTTGCCGCGTCTGCCGAATGGGCGCGCGCGCGGGCTCCGCGGCTGCCCAGCCTGCCCGGAGGAGGGAAGGCGCGCGCGCGCGCGTGTGTGTGCCTGCGCGTGTGTGCGCGTGTGTGCGCGCGTGTGTGTGTGTGTGTCGGGAGGAACTCGGGGAGCGCTCCCGGCGGCCGGAGCCCCTCGGGAGCCGTGTGCACGCACGTCCCGCTGGAGGGGGCCGGCCGCGGATGGAGGGGAGGGCGGCCCGCGCGGGGCACGATCCTGGGGCTCACGGATCTCTCTCACTTGTTCATGGAGATGAGCAGCCCCCCTTCCCACGTCCCCGTTTCCTGGGGGCCCGTGCACCCCGAAAGCCTCCAAGGATGGGGCTGTCGCGATCCCAACGACTTAGAAGTCCTCGAAGTGCCCGAAGTTGCTCTGCGGGCTGCGCCCCCTGCGCCCCGCCGCGCACGGGCGCGCACATCCCGGGCCGGGCCTCGGGGCTGGGGCGAGCCGGCCTCCCCGGGGCGCGCGGGGCTGCGGGGGACCCCCGGGGGCCCGCCGGGAGCCGCAGTGCTCGCTCCCCACCCTCCCCGGCCGAGCCCCGAGTGAAACCGGACACTTGGTGAGGGTTGCAGACCTTAGACGAGCTCCACCAACGTCCGCCCCCCTCCCCATGGAGCTGGGGCAATGCCTTTAATGCAACTGGGTGGGTGGGTGGGGGGGGGGGCGGCGGCGCCGGAGCCGAGGAGGAAAGTTTCGCCTCCGCGGCCCGAGCCCGGGAGATTCCCTCCCTGCACAGGCAGCCTTGCCCCGTCCTAGAGCAGGGGTTCCCCCCTCGCGCCGCCGGGAAGCCTGCGGAGGCGGTGCGCGATCCCCCCCCCCGCCCCCCTGCGCTGTCTTCCCGGGAAAGCTGTGAGCTCCTCCGCCACTTGTGCCTCTCTCTGTCTGGCTGCTTCCGCGAGCCCCATCTCGGGGCACCCAAACTCTGCTGCTCTCCCAGGATCCTGCCCCCGGAGCTCCCGGGCTCCCGGGCTCCCGCTCCCAAGCCCAGAGCGAGAGAGTGACTTTCCCCCCACATCTGACGTCACCACATGCTATTTTTTTCCCTCTCTTGCCCCCCCACCCCCCCATCCCCACCTCCTCCAAGAAGCAGAGGGAAACCGGGCTCTTTGGGTCTCAGCATCCAGGTCCTAGGCACCTGAAGCGGGGCACGGCCGCAGAGCCGAGGGGAAGTGCTCTTTCCACTAATCCTGATGATGCTGGTGATTCAGGGCTACGGTCTGTTTACTTCTCTTTCGGAACCTGGGAGAAGCACAGAGCCTGCTGCTCAGGGATGATGAAAAAAAAAAAAAAGAAAGAAATGAGTAGAACTGATTCTTCCTGAGCTTTACCTGCCATGCTAGTGATTTGGAATGCTTTTCCGATGCGGAGGGGAGGGCTCAGGGTTAGATAGGTATCATCCATGAAAAGGTAATAAATACGTTTTTTTTTTAAAAGAATATATATATATGCATGTATGTATGTATGCAGAACACCTGGGATTCTACAGGAGCTTGCTTTATAAACGTCTATAATTCAGACAAGGAGCCTCTCTTCACACGCGTTCTCTTGAGCACTCATTCACTCTCTCACACAAAGATTGTGCAGTAAAATACTTTAATTGGATGGGGGACGTTAGGTTATTATTGCTTGTATAAAATGCCTGGCCCATTTTATGTGTGGAAATAACATTCCTCTGAAAATGGAAAAAAAAAAAGAAGAAAAAAAAGGAAAGAAAAGAAAAGAAAAGAAAAGGAAAGGAAAGAAAGAAAGAAAGAAAGAAAGAAAGAAAGAAAGAAAGAAAGAAAGAAAGAAAAGGCACTGCTGTCGTGTAGCACCAGAAAGCCAGGAGCTTTTCTCCCGAGGATTCTGGTGGATTTTTTTCCCCTCCCCTAGTTGAGTCTGAGCCAGAATTGGCGGTGTGTAAACACCTGGCCCTGAGCCAGCCGAGACTCATTCTGCGTATCCTCCAACACGGTACAGGCTGTTGGACGAAAAAGAACCTGCTTCTCCTTGAATTAAAAAGCAAACAAACAGAGGTTCTTTGCAGAAGCACTTTTTCGGGCTCCCTCCTGCGTGTAAGTTCAGGCGGGGAGAGGCCCGGCCTAGGTGGGCAGCCCGGCCAGTGCCCAGCCATCCTCCCGTCCTCCCGCCTCGACCTCGGGCGCCCGGGCTGCCGCCTGACCTCCGCTGGCTCCCTCGGGCTGGGCGTCGCCACTTTCCTAGGAATCCCTGGTCCCCTATCTGGAGAGAGCTTGCATCTCTCAGCAGGGAGCGCGCTGCTATTTCAGGCAGAGGGTTGCTGCCGTGCTGTCAGGCCAGGCTGCCTTACATCACTCTTTGCTGCAGGATTCAATTGGGTTTCGTAAAGGTCTAATTTTACGGTGCTGTTAACCGGGTCTGTCGTCTGGCAGAGGCAGGCCTTGCCGCTCCTGGTAGGCGGGCTGTGCTCCCAGATCCGCCCGGGATGCTATTTCTGCCCCGGTTCAAAACTTCCCTGACACCAGTTCAGACAGGCGCTCTTGGAGAGGCAGGGGGAAGGAGGGAAGGAGCAGCGTGCTTCTGAAGCTCAGAAAACATGCCTTTTATTTTTTCCAAAAGGGAAGAAGAAGAAGAAAAATATATATATATATTAATAAATAAAAAGGGAAAGGCTTATACGGGCAAAAACAAAGCCAAAGTTAGGAGGTGCTTGTGCGCAGGGCCCACCGATGATGGAGGGTCTGTAGGATCCGAGAATCCTTTAAGGCCCTGGTGGAAAGGGGTCCGCAGAGGTTACCCCCACCCTTACCCGTTCTCTCCAGACCCCGATAGGGAGACAGAGAGGGGAAGGAGGGGTGCTGCTGGGGGACACAGCGCCGGGGCAGCAGGAGCTCGGTTTTGATCTCAGGCGTGCGGCCTTCCAGGCCTCACCCGCCCCCCTGCAGGCACCGCCGCCGCCGCCACTGAGAGAACGTGTCTAGTAAACAGCATCACCTCTTCCCCCTCCCAAGCCCACCACCCAGGCACAGCCTTTGCCTTCCCCGCACAGCACGTTGGGCTCCCTTTCAAGTCCAGGGTGGGGGGCTTTCCTACACACTCCTTTGCTTTTGTCCCGTAGCAGGCAGGAGCCAGACCCCTGCCCCTCATCCCCAAAGGGCCCCCCCTCCCCAAAACCCTCCAGTCCAAAGAAAGAGAAAGGAGAAGAAAAAGAAAACAATAGACTCAATTTGCTCCATCGAGCAGAGGCCCCGAGCAGCAGTTAATCTTGTTAAAGTTTCTCCTGACGTGTTAGATAAGTGAAATGTGGACCGCACAAGTGCTGCCCTCCTCCCGCCCCATCCCTCAGTGATCCAGAATTCCTGCTCTGAAGGAGAAAGGGATTTACCTGAATCCCGTCCAGCACCTCTGCTTGCCACGTTTTTTTTTTTTTTCTTTTGTTCCAAATGTTGGACTGTTGAGTTCGCTGGCTATTCGGAAAAGACTATTTCCTCCCGTCTGCCGCCCCCACTTCCTACTACCCCACCAGGCCCCCCCAAAAAGAGTGCCTGCAATTTTCCCAGCCTCACAGGTGCCCTAACAGGGAAGGCTGGGGGGCAAGGAGTGCCATCTGTTCACAAGGCTGGCCCCCACCTGTCGTCGTCGTCACATCCAGGTCTAGAACGTCGCGGGGGTGAGGTGCCCGTTTCAGCCCTTAGTTTGCCCACTCGAGAACCCACCTCTGCCCCTAACTGGCGGGGTGACCTCGGCCAAGCTGGTTGAGTCCTCTGGGCTTCGGCTTCATCTGCAAAGTGAGGGTAGGACTCAGGACTGGACTTGGTGTATCGGAAGTGCTCTGCAAACTTCACTCCTACTACGGGCCATGACTTCCCGACTTCCCGGAGAGCTCGGTCTTACCCTGATGGGCCGAGGACACACCTGGAGGACAGGGAGTAGCTCTCCCTGGATGCCCCCTGGGGGGGCACGGTGCTAGGCACCCACCTTGCGCCAGCACACTTCTCCCTCGCAGCCACCCTGGGACGCGGTGAAGAGGAGGGGAGTCTCAGCCGGGGGGGTGGGGGGACAGTCCACGGTCCCCCCGCCCCTCAGGGAGGCAGAGCCCACGTGTGAACTTGAGTTCTAAGTGCCCGTATCCCCTTCAGCGGCCTTCCTGGGGCGAGAAGAGCCGTTCACGTTTCCTTCCTTATGCTTAAGGCGGGATGTTCCCCATCCCTTCTGCATTGCTGGGTGCTGACCACGCACCTAAGAGGATAGAGAGCAGGTCTAAGTCTCACTCGGGGCCCTGGATTGGACTTGGCGGGTCTGTTTTTCCTTTCCTGCCGGATTAAGCAGACGGGGCTTGGAATCACGGTTGCCGGTCCCGTGCCGTGAGATTTGAGATCAATGTCACTTTTCATCTCCTCCTGTCCTTTGGTTTCCTCATCTGCAAAATGGGCATAGTGATCCCGGGATATTGCAGGGAAGTAAACATGCAGAAAGTACCTGGCAGGGTGTCAGCTCCTCTTAGGGACTCAGTCAACGGGAACGGGATCCAGTAAGTAACAGCATTCCCTTTTCACTTTTCCAGTTGGCTAACCTGGCTCCCAGGAAGTCGGCCTGTTGGCGCTGGGAGGACATCGCCTCTCGAGTTATTGGGGGAGTAGACCATGTATGTCAGGGGACAGTTAGACGCCCCCCCCCACTCTCTCCCCTTGCACTTTCATTTCCTCTTCTTTGACCTACTTGGATGACCCCTCAGTGGTGAGAGCCAGAGGAAGTCTAGAGCCACTGGACCAATGAATGAGCAAACCGGTTAGCACCGAAGAGTGTGCACCCTCAGGAGCAAAAGGCAGACGGTGGTCACAGTGGGGTCTGGGTCACAGATCTACTGTCACATGCCTCTTGCTCCTCCCCTGGGTTCCTTCCACTTCCCCTTTTCCCCAAGCAGCCATTCACGTGGACGGCTGGGGTGTTGGAGGGGACATCACCCTGGCTCCTTGCCACAGAGGAGAGCAAACTTGAGGCCGGTCAGAGGTGTGGAGCTCGGGAACGTGGGCCGTGCAGTGTCGGCCCAGGCAGGGACTGGGGCAGACAGGTCGTTGTGCAGTGGGGAAACTGAGGACCAGGGTCATACAGGGGCTAAGAATTAAAGTATATTCACAAACTGTGCCCTCTCCGAGGGGCCTGGGAGGTCGTACTGTCCGGGAGTTCACAGCCCTGGCCGCGCCTGGAATTACCAGCCTTTAAAACATCCCAATGCCCAGGCCACTTCCCGGGGATGCTCATGTCACAGGTCGGGGCTTGGCCTGGGCGCTGGGGTATTTCAAAGCCTCCTCAGATGGCATGGAAGGACCACCAGTGGGGCGAATCCCCGATCCAGTTTAAGGTCTCCTTGCTCTACAGGCGGAGAAACTGAGGCTCACAGGGGAAGTAGTACTGCGCACTAACTGAACTGGTTAGTGGCTAAGACTTGAGAGATTTGTACCTGTCTCCATTCTGAGTTCCCAAACACCAGAAAGGACCCTTCCTTCACTCTCGGTTCCCCTGCTGCCCCCAACCCCCTGGGTGCCATGGCCCTGCCATTCCATTTTTCCCAGAGCCACCTCTGTGTGTGAAACTACCCTCTCTCCAGCGGGTGTCACCTCTCAAGTGCTGACACTCCTGTAAGCAGGTAACACTGAGTCTTAGGCTTTTGATTTTACATGAATCTCTCCAAGGGGTGGGGAGGGGAACCTCCCCGAGAAGGAAGGGAAGCTGAGGCAGCCTCAACTTTGCACTGGGCCAATTCTAACGGAAGGGGTATGTTCCCGTTATTTCAGAGCCCCCTCATTGAGACCACCCCCCATGTGAGACCCCCTCATTGGAGACCCCTAGAGCTTCAGGCTGTAGCTATCTCAGAGGAGGAGAAGGGAAAATGCCCAAGTGCCCTGGGTAGGAGGACCTTGTCCACAGCCAGCTCGCACCCTGTCTCCCTAAGGCTCAGGGATCCAGCAAGTGCCTGTTCCCCCCCCCCCCAGCTGCTCTGCTTCCCTTAACGTCCCCTTCTCTTTCTTCTTGCTGCACAAAGGCCCCACTTCATGCCTTGATGCACTTCCTGGAAATACTTAACTGAGGACTGACCTGTGGATCTTGGCCCCTTGGCTCCTTATGAAGACCTGAAACTGGGCCTCAGGAGCTCTGAGTTCAAGTACTGACTTGGCCTCCCCTGAGCTGTGGGACCCGGAGCCCCCAGCTCAACCACCGGGGCGTCAGGGGACAGGATTCCAGGTGTGGTTACATTCCCCATCCCCACAGGTTGTCGCAGGAACCCGGTGAGACAATGGTAGCAGAAGCTCTTGGCCAAGATTAGGACCAGGTCCACATGTCAGCAAGAGGAAGGGGCGGTAGGCTGGGAGGTGAGAGATGTGAGGAATTTGTGTGATCAAGGTCATTCCTGGGAAGGCGCCTTCATTATCATTATTCACATTGCAAATGATAAATAGTGATCAAGTTAGCAAATCTTTTCATGCCTGTGACCTCACTGGAGCCCTTTGATGTTGGGACTTCACAGGTCTCCCGAATCCTACCTCTTAGGTGCTGCGTGACCTTGACAACTGCTTGCTGGGCCTCAGTGTTCTCAGGATGCACAGGGAGGCTCCGGGGTGGAAGAGGGGCTTTTAGACTGCACTCCGCAGTCTTAAGGGTCCCCTGGGGAGATGCTGGAGGGCAGGTTTCCGCCTTCCCCCACTTCCCTTCACCTAATTCTGTATAAACTGTGCACTTGTGCAAGATTCCGTTTGAAGACAGGGAACAGTCTGAACGGACAGGGGATGACATTGAGCACTTATTGTGAATTCCATTCATGTTGTTATGTATATTCAAAGCCCCTAATCTGTTAGAACTGCCTATCGAAGTATTTATGGGTTAGAGTCCATTATGTCTGTTTTATTTGTTTAAAATGCTCCAGAATGACACTACTAATAAAGGTACGGTCACTGTGGAAGATGGAGGAAGATCAGCAGACTGATAACAACTGTTGAGAACAGGCGATAGAAACGATGGGCTTCAATGCCCGTTTTGTCTGTCCCTCCATGTGTGGCTAAGGATTTCCATAATAAAAAGTCAAAAATAAATTAAGAGTTTGAGCACCATAGGAGGAGTCGAAGGCTCAGATCCCTGCATGTTCTGTGAGCCAACAGATGTTCCAGTACCACAGTGCCAGCTTGGGGAGGGAGGGTCAGGGACCGTCCCGAGGTCACACAGCAGTCAAATGAAAGTCGGGGTGCAGTCCAGCCTTCAGACACTAAGAGCTCCCTCTGCCCTCCCCTCTGCACTCTCACAAAACTCAGGTGACTGACCATCCTGGGAGAGCTCAAGGGGAGGCTTCTGAGGCGTGTGTAGGAGGGTGGTGGTGGAACCCTGCTGGTAAGCAAGAAGCTTTTAAGTGAGGCTATTCTTGGCCATATAGAACCGTCTCACACACTGTGAGGCATTTAGCATCTTTGATACCATGCATAAGAATCCCCCAGGATCTGCTAGTTGCTGTGACAATCCAAAGCATATTATGGCAACACACACACACACACACACACACACACACACACAGAGTTCCACGTATTCCTATTATTCACTTGTCTGGCTCCTCATTTCTCTCCATCTCCAATTGTCCTGGGAACCATCTAGAAACTCCTTGAGGTCTGAGGGAGTGACCTTCATGTGTCTAATCCCAGGAGAAGTGGACACTATGAGGAAACACAGGAAAGGAGGGTAGGCTTCCCGGGGACTATTTTGTAGTGGTTGATCTTAGGACGCAAGGGTCCGATGGCCTGAGTTTGATTTCGTGACTCTCCCACCTGCCAGCCGCGTGACCTTGGCCAAGTTACTTAATATCTCCAAGCTTCACTTTTCCCATCTGTAAAATGCGGATAATGCTGGCTCCTACTTCATGGGGTTGTTTTGAAGATTAACTGGGCCTCCATGTGGAAAATGCTTAGTAATGGAATCTAGATCATGGGTAAGCACAGTAAACGTTAACTCATGTTGGTGTTATGTGTGACCGACCCTTGCCACCTTGCCACACGTTAATTCTAATTCTCTCAATAACTGAGAGTTGGACAGGTTTATCTCCTTGGGCAGAGCCAGGGATTGCCTTTCCCTTCCTTGCCACTCGGGAAAGATACATCACTCTCAACATAAAACAAAAGGTAAAGGGAAAGGCAAACATAGAAACACTTTATTGTTTCATGTGTCCTCATAGTGGAGACGCTAAGGAATCCAGATGAGAACAAGGGACACAGTAAAAAATTGTCCATCTCCTGCCTGGGTATCAGGAGGTAGTTACTGACTTCTTGCGATGTGCCAGGTACCGTTTGGGGCCTGAAGACAGAGCACTGAGCATAAGAGGAAAATATCCCTGCCCTCAAGAAATCTGTGTTTTCAGGGATGGGGTAAGGAGATGGACACAGAGTATACATGAGAGAGTGACTGTATCACACATGTATGTGTTCATAAAGAAAAAAATAGAGAAGGAAGTAAAGGGCACGTCATAGGGGTGGGGCTGCAGGAGGAGTGAGATTTAGATGGGTGGTCAGGGGAGACGGTAATGAGAAGTGGCACTGGGGAAGAGCCTTAGGAGAAGACCCGAGGCTACCTATAAAAGACTGTGGGATATTGGAGAAGGAAGAGCAGTGGACCAGGAGCTAGGAGATGTCAGTTCTAGACCAGTCAAGTCATTACCTCACTCTGTGACTCTGGACCTGTCATGTTCCCTCTTGGGGGCCAATTTTCCTCATCTGTAAGGTTGAACTAGGGACGAATCTATCCTTGCCCTAGGGACCCTCCACGCAGAGGTCCCCCTAGGATTCCATAATCGTAATCAGGTCAGACCTAAGGCAAAACCGTCAACTTGGCCATGGTTGCAGTTTTCTTCCTGGTTTGGGTGCATTTTCCTCCACTAGGTGGTGTCTGTCCCTCTCGAGGGCCCCGTGGCCGCACACTTTCTGCTTCCTCGCCCCCGGCAGCACTCCTTGAAAAATGACCTGGTATTCCTTCTTGCTGAGGCTTCATTGACTGACGACACCTTAGAACGTTCCTCTTCCATAGACCTATGTACTTTTGTGCCTCCCCGGAAAGCTTTATATCAAAAAGCAAAGTATTAATGGGTAGAATTTTTGTCAAAGAGTGACTGAAGACATTATTTAGGTAATATTGGTACTTCCCAAGAGCTGGAAACCATCTCAGTCATTTTGCTCATCATCACTGCCACAGGTACTCCAAAAAACTCAACGGAGTGACCTTTCCGGTGGTCACTTACTTGGCTCATAGCTAAAATACTCACATTTCACAATTCCTTACTATACAAGGGCCCTTTCAGGCAAGTTCCTGGGCATCACGGTAGGCCACTGACCTTTTAGTCTCACTTATCATGTTAATCAGATTACTACATGAAGTAAAATACTAAAACTCTATAGTCTGTGATGATCCGTTAGCCTGTTTTCCTTCTGTGAATCCTCAGCACTGTCTTCAGTGAAGTTCCTCGTTCTTCTTCTCGTCCTCCTCCTTCCTCTCTTTCTCTCTGTTCCTCACACCTAACATACTTTCTGTGGCCACTTAGATTTTCCTTCAAACAAAGAAAAGAACATTTGTTTTTCCATATTATTTGCCACAGACCCAGGGTCCGTAAACCCTGGAAGAGTGGGGGAGGTGACCCTTTTTCAATTTTAGAGAAACTAGGTTCTCTAAACCAGGCTCTAGTTCATTTGGAGGAAGTAGAGACAGAGAGTCTAGAGGGTGGGAGGCCACAGCTTGGCATCCATGGATGTGGTTGTGGGGAGCATGTCCAGCCTTGTGCCTTCAGGAAGCTCATGGTCTAACCTGGACCTGTCCCCTTTGTAATCAAGAAGTTACACCTTTATCTGCCCCATTCCATCCTTTCTTAATCCCTGTTGTCCAATAAACGTGAAATGTGGCTGGGCAGGATCAGACCACACGTGTTTCTAGAGAAGGGGCTGTTTCCCCCAATGATGTTGTAGATCTTTCAGCTGCAAAGGCTGGAAAAAAAATGGAAAAACAGTCCAGTCAGGTACAAGATTGCCTTGTTCTAAGATATACAAAGTACCCGAGCAGAAAACCTAAGAAATGAATCCAGACTGTACTGTTCTGTGAACTAACGATTCACATAGTAAGTCCCAAGAACCAAGATATGTGAGTCAGAAGGATTCATCAAAACCATTATTTTCAAAGATAGGAAACTGAGGGTTGCTGGGGGAAAGACTCCAAATCAGTGAGCAAGCTGGGTAAGGTCCTCTGTCCTCTGAGTCTTTCCAGGCCTCTGTCGGCTTGTCCCCTGATGTTGCATCCTTTCCCATTGAGCAATCACCACCTCTCCGCTGATGAGCATCATTTGTCTACAGGCTCTGCTGGACTCCAGACTCATGGATCCACTGGAAATGTTAACACGCACTTCAAATGCAACATGTCCAAAGCTGAATCATCATTTCTCCAAAATTCCTTGTGTTCTCATCTGGTGTCACCCACTCTAGGTAGATAACCCACCATACTTGGTCATCCATTTTCATCTGTCCTGCCTCCTTAACATTTTTATAGCTAGTCTTCCCTCTTCTTGGCTTAGGCCCTCTGGGCCTCTTGCTTTGACTGTTTCCCTAGGATTGTAATGCCCACCTCTCTCAGCCTCGGCCCCACACTGCACCCCTTCATTTTTTCCTCCAACATCCAATAGCCAGTTTTTCCCAAAACATAAATCCGACTCTTTTCTTTCACCTCTAGCTCTAGGCCCTTCAATAGCATTGGCATTATCTGCAGTTCCCCTTAGATACCCTGGACATTTTTGTGACATAATTTTCTTTAGTTGCTGTGTTTCTATATACCCCTGCACCATTTTGCAGAACACGTTAGCTTCCATGGGATTCTGCTCAATGTTTCCCCCTTCCGGGATACCCTCCCTGACTGTCCCCCACCTCTCTTATCCATCTGTCTCCATTATACTCTCTGTACACATATACCAAAACACCTGGAATTCTTTATCACATTTAATTGTGTGCATATTTGGGGTCATCTCAACTTCTCCGCTGCCTAGCACAGCCTTTGGCTTATAAAGGCGCTGTGTACATTTCTGTTTAATGAATGCATGACTGGATAGCAAAACCAGCTACATGTCTAATGATTCTGAGAGAAAGAGCTCAGGAACCTCAGGCATGTTGCATTACGTAACCAAAGCACATGACCTAACCCGTGCGTCACACTCAAAAACATTACACAGTGGTTAATTCCATTTCCCCTTGAGCGAAGAAGTCAGAAGGGAAAAGAAATCTGGCCTTCCAAAACAGAGGGGGGAGGGGGCAGTGCATTTAAATGCCTCCTCAACTCACATTTCGTCCTCTAATCCAAGCCACATTTTAGCCTTGGTCTACCCCTCTCAGCCCCTCGCCTGTTTGCAAAGCATTTGTTTTGTGTGTGCACTACAGCACATAATCCCAAGATTTGCTCTCCTCTCAGATTTCCCCCTCTCCCCCTTATCAGGTTCTTACTGGGCCTCGAGTGTCCTGGAAGTCATATCTGTTGCCTGGGTTTTCATCCATTTCCCTCCTTCCTGATTGGGGGGAGGGGGGCTTTCCATCTGCTTCCCCTTGATCTTGTGAGACCTTGTGGTGACCTCAGGATCTGGAATCCTCTATCCGCTGTTTATATACCCTTGGGAGAAAGTACGTATTCTCAGCAGTAATAACAGTAATAAAAGCAGCTAGCTTATAATGAGCACTTACTATGTGCTGGCACTGTGCAGAGTGCTACACTTTGAACCCTCTGAATTAGGTTTAGAAAGTTACATGACTTGCTGAAGACCCCACAGCTAAATGGTGGTGGGACTAGAGTTCAAACTCAGGCCAGTTTAATTTTGTCTTTATCCACAGGCTTAGAGCATGGCTTGGAACACAGTAGTTGTCCAGTAGAAGTTCCATAGAGGATACATACATGCAAGGATAAATGGGTAGATGAAGGGAGGAAGGGACGGGAAATGGTGCCCCCGGTGACTGACGCAAACATTTCGAGATTGATAGTAGAATGAAGAGGGAAGGGATGGGGATGGAAGAAGAATCTGAATGAACATGATAAGATTTCAAAGACAGTGTTGAGGCAGAGGTTAATTCCATTTCCCTTTTCTGAGCTGAGTCTGGGATGTATGTAGGTGACGGTGCTGTGTGAACTATGGGCTTCAGAGTAGAAGAATGACCCTGGAGTGGCAAGACTGAGTTTGTGGTGTGTTCTCACTGGAGCCGATTAAGCCCCTGTAGAGCCCAGTATACTGTAAGCTCTCAGGATGACTCCTGTACAGAACAGCCCCACTGAGCTGATTAGATACGATCCACTAAAAACAAACAAGTACCATATCTGGTTCACCCTTTCCCAATGACGTTTATGCTCTGCTTTATCAGACAAATATGCTCATTATACAGTTGGAGAAACTGAGGTCCAGGCAAGTTAACTTGTTAAATTAAGCTGAGTTGACTAATGTTAAGCAGCAAGTTAGCAGCAAAATCAAAAGTAGAACTCAGATCTCTTGACTTCCAAATCAGTGCTCATTCCGTTGAGTCACTTTGCTTTCCTTTGTGGGAACGATGGGGGTGGGGGTGATGCCAGTTACATCTGTGAGTTCACATTAGTGACTTAGAAGGAAATATACCACTGTTTGGTAACTTTTCTTAAGCGCTTCTTATGTGCCAGGCTCTATCCTAGGCATTCTGTGAGGTTCAGTAGGAAATGACAATTTATTAGAAGTCAACCAACTTCCTTGTTTCCTTTCTTCCTTCCATCCACCCACCCTCCCACTTGCCTACCCATCCGTCCGTCCATCCATCCATCCATCCATCCATCACCCACCCACCCTTCCACCCATCCACCCACTTAATGGATGTTTATCGAGCACCCTTTAGTCTCTGTGTATTGTATGTTGAACCAAGGGTGGCGGGGGGGAGGGGACTAAAATGAAGTGCAGGGCACAGTTCCATCCCTTGAGGAGCTCCCAGTCCTAGCAGCGGAAGCAGACTGGTAAACAGATACATGACATCATGGTAACTGCTATAACGAAGCAATTAATAGAGTCCTGGGGAAGCGCAGAGGCAGAAACACTGTGTTCTTGAACACCCATGTTTATTACAGGGCTAGAAAGTGTTCTGAGCTTTCAGGGGCATAAGAGGCCCCTTCCACCTGGGCGGGTTGGGAACTTTCTCATGAAGTAGGTGGCATGTGTCTGTATGTGGAGGGCATGCTTTGCCTTGCATGTGGATAGATCACTCATGCCATTTTGAATGTAGAGCCATAAATCAAATTAGAACAATAAACACTTTTTGATTCATGTCTCAGCTGAGGACACTGGCCCAGAGTAGCTTTTAGGAGCATGACACTAGGAAATGATTAGACAATTCCATCCATCACCATCCGAATCACGTCCAGCAGCCCCTTATATCCGCCCCTCATCGCATTTATCACTCTGTTGTGTTTGCCTCCGTATGTGCCTGCCTCTCCCCACTTGTCTCCAAGCTCCTTGGGGGCAGAGACCATTTCTGTCTTCATTTCTGTTTATTCCTGGCTTTAGCACAGTACCAGCCCTGCCCATTGGTGTTCAAGAAATGGGGTTAAGTGAATTGGAGGTGGCTCTAAATAACAGAGAAGATGAGAGGTGCTCTGAAGGAAAGGTGCTTTGAGGAATGACATCATGGGCCCTAGTAAGAGCCAAGCGGTGAACACAAACATGTTCTGAAGGACCCTAGCTGTTAGATGTTTCCTCATCTCTCTGAGCTGACCAGTTGCCTGTGTGTGTTCTTGCCACCTTTCCCTATCACTCCCCTTTCTGTCTGCTGAGCCAGAGTACCATTCTGTAAGCTTTAAGTACTTTTCCCCCATGGTTTTCTGCTAGCTTCTCCAGTCCCATCCCTGGAGAGAGCTGAGAAGAGACAGGTGTAATTGTATGGGAGGTGCCCATGCTCCTCCTGCAACTCTCACCTGTGTCTTGGAGACCTTCCAGAAGATAGGGGAGCAGGATGATGGCAGGAATCATGCCTGCTGTGCTCAGGGCACCTTCCCAGGGCCTGGTACATGGCAGCAGTTCAATATATATTTGTGGGGGGACTTCCAAATGAGTAAATGATGTAAATTTACAACACACCTAGGCCAGTGTCCTCAGGTCAGAGAAGAAGAATCAGATGTCCCGAGGAGACTAAGAAATTATCCCAAGTTCCATCCTAGATTAGAGCAGAGGAACACTAGAGCCCAATTATCCTGACCATTCCTTCTGTCCTGTCATGTTGTGTTGGGGTTTGAGTTCAGCCCTCCTGAACTTGGTCACACAGGTTTCAGATCATTGTATCCTGAAGTGGGATAGGACCCAAACTATCCTTTTATGCTGAGAGGTCTAAAGTCCACAATGGGGGAGAGATTTGCCCAGGGTCCCACAGTTTTGGTAGTGGTAACACCCAAAGCTTCCAGAAAACCTCTGTGCAACTATCTCCACATAGCCAACAAATATATAGTAGGGGCCTGACACTTAGAGATGCAGCAGTGAGTGAGCAAGATAGAGCAGGTCTATGCCCTCATGGACTTTATTTTTTTCTGGGAAGAGAAGGACAGTAAATGAGTCAACAGTTGTAAGGTCTCGTATATTAACAATGATGAGTGATAAAAGTGGATCATTAGAGAACACTGGAGTCGAGGGACTTCAGTTTGGGTGGTCAGGCTGAGGTTTGCATGACAGATGAGAAGGAATAAGCCATGTGAAAAGATAAGTGAAGAGAGTTCCAGAGAGAGAGGGAGGGCACAGCTAGCACACAGACCACGAGGCAGGGAGAGTCGAGGATGCTGAGAGAGCAGGTGTGCAAGCCACCCAGCTGCGGGTGTCCTCGCCTGAAGACCTTGCAGGTCCTGAAATCTGGATTTTAATCCAGATGAACTAGGAAGTTACAGGATCCAGTGGTCACTCTGACCTAGAAGTGGAGAATAAATGACATTGAGGCCAAGAGTAGAATCTCAATCACACCACGATTGAGGTGTCCGTTGATTATCAATGATATTATTTTAGTGATGAGTAGTATTTTGGTTAACATCACTATTCATTTCCTTACTAATACCATTACCAATTAAAATACCTGAATAGCACTGGTATTTGAGATAAACAGAGAATCAGGGTTTTCTTGCACCCTCTGGGAGGACTTGGACAGATTTTGAACCCTGAGACATTTTCCGTAAAAATTTGACGGTGTGCACTTTTTTTCTGGGGGAGAGGTTGCCATCGGTTTCTTAGAGGGGTCTATGGCCCCCAAATGATGACCTAAATGCCTAAAGGCAGGAGGTACATGAGGTCATTTCCTGAAACCTGTACCCAGCTCTAAAATCTGAACACGCTAGGAGATCTGAGAAAATGAGAATGTTGATGTTGAGTTGTCATATCAGACTGAGGAATTGCACTTTCCTTCATCTGTACCCTTGCTGGAGTAAATAGAATTTAGGGCTTCTTTCCCTCTGAGGAGAAGTTAGTTTATTCCTTAGAAATATAATCTACAACTTTGTTTATTCAAACTCTGGTCTGAGTTTCTCTGAGTTTTAAAATAGGCAAGTTCACTTCAAATGTAGCCTGAGGTGGTCCTGACCATAATTATCCACTATGGGCTTTACCCACGAATCTATGAATCCAAATATCCATCCATGCATCCATTTATCCATCCGACCTAGCAACCACCCACCCACCTCCCTTCTTCCCATCTATCCTTCCATCCTTCCATCTCCCTACCCTTCCATCAGTCCATACCCTCACCCAACTACCCTTCCATCCATGTCACCTTCCATTTTCCAGGCTATGTGCTAAGGCTGGGGCAAGAGTTAGAAGGCTCTGATTCTTGTTTTATGCCACTCTGAGTCCTTGAAAAAAAAAATCCCTTGAGATACCTCCACTGAGTCCTTTGCTTCTACTAGACTACAATTTGAAAACCCCACTTTAGAAGTTGAAAACTACTTTGAAAAAATTCAGCTGCTGTGCTTGCATAGTTATATAATTATAAGTATTCCCAGTAGTGCTCTGAATCTGAGTCTAGACTACTGGAGGCTCCTTTATCAACGCTAATATTTTAGATCAATAACAGCTTCCACCCGTAGGTCAGCAGGTGGTGGAAAACCGATAGAGAATGTGAAATAGTGGCAGGGATCTTTGAGAAAGGGCAGGCTTCATAAAGGGAACAGAGAAGGGAGCTGCCAGTCACTTAGCTCCTGGGACTCTCTTTGCCCACAGCCCCAAAGCCCTTGCACAGTGATTCTGGGCCTTCGTGCTCCGCCTGTGCCCCTGGATGCATGATGTAGCAGGAAGCCCGCGTGGCATGGGGTTGTTTCAGTTTCCGAAGCATTTTCGACATGTACCTATCATATTCCCACTCGCCTTGTAAAACAAGCATTTTCATTTAATACAGTGAGGTCTTTGTATTCTCAACAATAAACACATGGTCTAAGGCTCTCGGACACAACCTGCCTTTTTCTCCCACCCTACTCCGTCCGCCCTCACAAAGCCCTGTGTCAGCAGAAATATCTGTTTACAAACAAGGGCTCCGAGAGAGCAGTATCAGTAGCTCAAACAGACCTCCAAAATATGTCCCCGGCTCTGTCCTTGGCATCCCCGTGAGCAGTGTGTGTCATTGGCAGCCGCTTCCATAGAAGGCTTTCTGCCTTTCCATCTTTCCAACTGTCTTCGTGGCTGGCTTCCTCTGTCTCCTTCCACTTATTCATTAAAACCATCAGGAGCCTGGACTGTAGAGGCGGTCGGATGCTGGCCCAGGCCTCCTGGATATCTGGAAAACAGAGTCCAGCCCGGGAGTATGTGCAGACAGCAAGACAGACTCAGACACCTCTAACCTGTAGTGTCTTCCGAAGCAGGAGCTGATTGAAGGAGGGTTATTAAGTGGGTGGATGTACTAGTCACATGATCATGCAGCTCTAGGTCATTTTTCACTATCAGGATTATCCGTGGCTGAAGGCACTCTTTGGCCTCTCTTGAACTTGGGTCTATTATAGCTCCCTACTACCTATACATCGAAAGAGAATAGCTAACATACTGAGCGTGTGACGTGTGCCAGGCACTGTGTTGAATACTTTGTGCATATGAAGTCTTTGGTCTTCGAGTGCTAGGCTTCCAGAGGAGGGAACTGAGGTAGAGGAAGGTTCAGTGACTTGTCCAAGGTCACACAGCACGTCAATGGGAGAATGAGTCCTTGGAGTCCGTGGTCTAGCCACTCCCCCACAAAGTCTCCAGGTCAGATCTGAATTTTTTAGCCCCGCATTCAGCCTCCTCCCCAAACGTTGTTGTTTACCGCAGCTTTTCCTGGTTCCTCATATCTCAGTTTCTCAGCCTCAGCACTATTGACGTTTTGGGATGGGTAATTCTTTGTCACAGGATGTTTAGTATTGGAGGATGCTTGGCCTTGACCCACTAGATGCAGTAGCATCCACTCCCAGTTGTGATGAGCGGGAATGTCTGCATAAGTATTACCAAATGTCCTCTGGGGGCAAGATCTCTGCTGGTAGAGAACCACTGACTTACGCGGATTTTTTTGATTAAAGAGAACGTATTCCTAGAACACATACCCCCACCTCCATACTTTCTCACATTTGATTTTCCCCTTGACCTTTTAGTGTCCTTGGACGCCTCCTCATCAGTCTTCTGTGTTCCAGAATCTTTCGGTCCTTTGCCATCTTTTACAGCCAGAGAACAAATACTAGCCTGTCTGGGTTACTGATCTGCTTTGTTTTTATGCTTTTGTTGTTGTTGTTTAGAAAATGTTCACCACCTCCAAACTTTCTGTTCAAAGTCCCCTTAAGTTACAAGCTCAACCCCTGTCATGCATTCAGTGACGTGTATTGGGTCAACCATATGTCAGGTCCCAGGCTAAGCCCTCAGAGTCAAGGATGTATGTCAAGGAGATGGACTACCTGCACCTCAATAACTTATGTGATAGGCTGTCTGAGCAGAAGAGAAGTTTCAAGATAACTCTGTGCCCTATTCTAGCTGAGAAGGTGGGGAAATCAAGCCCCAGAAGGTCAATGATATTTGATCAACATCAACCAGAGACCAAGCTCAAGGCTGAACTAGGTCATCCTCCACCTAGAGGAACAGAATTAAACTTCTGAAGTCCTGAGGAGATCTAACTACCAGTTATCCTTCTAGAGCCTTAAAGAGGTCCCTTGGGTTGGATCATGATGCACGATTTGCCGGTGGATATTAAAACAATAGAAAATTAATATCTGAAAAGTCTGTTAGCCTTCTGTCTTCAGAAGTTTGCTTACACTCCATGCTTTGCATTATAGGCCTTAAGTCCGAATGACTTCAGATTTCTCCCATGAGCACTGGGCAGGGACTACTAAGACGTGAGTCCTGAATCTTTCATCAACGTGGCCCTGTTGATAAGAACACCATGATCCCAAGCTAATGACCCCCCATTTGGTTCCTCAAAACCAGCAAAGATTCCCAGTTGTGTATGGAATGAACTTCCGATCTCTCGGCGTGCCATTCACAGCCCTTGGCACTGTAGCCTCAGGCACACCTTGCAATTTCATTTCCCTCTGCTACTCTGTACATCCTCAGTTCCATCGAGAACTCAGGTCTTGCCCCCAGAGCCCCCTTCCAGTGACAGCACAGCTCCCAGCCTTTGCTCTCCTGTTTCGCCTTCTGCCGGAAGGTCGTCACCCAGCCGCTGCCACCCAGTCCCTGTTCCTCCTGCAAGGCTGCTTCTGTGCCACTCCTCCAGGAAAACTTCCTGAGCCTTCTCATCTTGTCCACATCGAGGGTTCCTTCCACTGAGCTCTGTTTGCTCATCCTTCTACTAGAACTTACTCTATTAGGCTTTTCTTTATGGGTAGTTAAGATCTGCCCCTTGTCCTCACACAGTCCATTTTCCCCAGGCTGGGAGGCCCAATTTCAAAGTTACTAACAGGAACTCTTGGGTCTGATTACCTGGGTTTGAATCCCACCTGTGTTACTCGGGTGAGTTATCTGTGCTTCTCTGAGCCTCTGTTTGCTCATCCTTCAAACGGGAATAAAAACTCTACTCCCCTGCTTGGATTGTTGTGAAAGCTTCCTGAGCTAACCCGTGCAGTTTCCCACAGCACCTGGGACACAGCAAGCGCTAGGGGGGCATCAGCCATCAGCCACCACCATTCCCCCTGCATAGAAGAGTGATTGTGGATGGCACCGGAGTGGGAATCTGCCTGTCTGGCCGCGTCCCTTCCTTATCTCGTTTTGCCATCGCTCTCCCTGAAAGGCTCACCCCTGGCTGTGTGGGCCAGGATGAGGTGATGGCAGGCTCACCCGAGAGAGGAGCTTTTGTTTCCAGAGCTCAGCCCACACTGTCTGGGGTGCATTTTTACATAACTTGCTGTGGGTCTGCGTCAGTTATGAAATTCACGTCACTTGGCTCGCCCACATGGGAACCTTCCCCATCCCTCTCAGCTCCTTGGTTTGGCTACAGGTACTCAGTGACCCTCCTGGTGTTATTTTGTAGATGAGGATCTAAGGTCCAGATGTGGACCCAAGGCTGACTCATCTACGAGGTGCAGCCAGCATGGTACCTGGAAAGCAAGGTACTTTTAGGGGCCAATAAAAATGGCTTAGTTTCTTTGAAAATCAGAAGAAAATAGTGTAATAACATGAATTATGTAATGATGAATCCAGCCTCTTGATTGTATGCGTCTTTCTGCCAATGTAACTGTAAAACATAATTCTATGTATTTATGGAGGAAAGGAAAGGTGCCCAGGGCCAGGAAAGTCGTGACGTGACCCTGGTTGAAAAGGAATTTGCCCAAGATCAATAGTACATTAGTGGCAAGCCAGGGCAAAAGTTCATGGCTTAACGCTCTCAACTTAGAAATCTTATCCCTGCATTTTTAACAGATTGCCTAGAAATCCGTTCACCATAGTCTTCTCTTTCCCTGATGAGACAGTGGACCAGAGAGGGGGTGCGAGCTGCCACAGGTCACATGCTTAGTTATGCTTTCCTGACTCCTCATTATCCCTTGTAGTATTTTATATAACCCAACCTAGTGACTGTGGATGCAACCTTCGCATCATACAGGTGGAACAGTGGAGGGCCAAGAAGTGGAAGAGGCCTACTCAGTGTCACAAAGATGCCACTCTTGCCTCCAAGTCGGGCTCTTGTTCCAGTACTCTGAAAATGGTTTGAAACTTCAAAATCTACTCAAATTGCATTTCCTCACAAGCCTTGGGCATGTTTCATTCATTCATTCACTCATTCATTCATTCAAATACACATTCACACGTTCAACACCTGTGTTCTGAGCATTTATGTTCTTATATAATAGAAGGCTCCAGACACAGAGTTGATGAACAAACACGTACTCTTCATCTTTACTCTCCCAGAGGCTTACTTTCTCCATTTGTGTGAACAGAATCATAGGTTCTATGTTTCTTCCTTTAGAGAGATCTAGGAAAAGCAAATGAAATAATTAAGATTCTTTGTACACTTGAAGGCTTCAGGGAAACTTAAGGCTTCTTGTATTATTATAACCAACAGAGTGTATAATCAATATAAGGAAGCTTTAAAAAAATGACTGTATGAAGAAATAAATAACCATCTGCTTCTAAAAGAGTTTTTGCTTATATTTATTCATGGAAAACATAAAGCATTGGCAAAACACTTGACTTTGGAGTCAGAGAGCTAGGTTCCAATCTTATGTATGTTATTACAAGTCAAAAGACCTTTGCCAAGTCAAGAAAACTGTCATACTTTCTTCATCCATAAAACGGGACTGCGAGAACTTATAGAGTAGTCATAATAATTCACTGAGATGATGCACATAAAATTGTTGTCCTTGAATGTGGCACATCCTAAATGGTGGGTCTGTATTTCTCAGTAGGTTCCTGTGGCTCTGGGTCACAATAGAACAAATCAGAGTAGTGATCCTAGGGATAGAGTAAGGAGGCAGGCATGATAATAATAGATATTCCTGTCTGCATGTTATCAATTCCTACTATATCCACATTGCATCAACCAGAAGACTGGTACTAGCATTAGGGATTAGCAGTCTCTCACAAGGGGGTACAGTCTGTGTCTGGTCATGCTCTATACCCTGAATGTCTAGGTTGGACCTGATGTAGTAGATGTCCTATGAAAGTGTGTTGAATGCATCAGCGAGTGGGTAGGTGGATAAATCAGGTGGGACCTGGGGATGTTAACTTGGGGGATAGAAGAGCCAGGGATAATGCAATCAAAAGCCTCACACCTCCTCACAGCTGTCCTGGGGTAGAGGCTACAGAATAACTCTGTGGGTCCCTGGAGCTCAGATCCTGGATCAGTGGAAGGCAAGAAAAGGGAGGTGATTTGGCTTCACTACAGGCGAGCACAGAGAAATGCCCAAAGATGCAGAGGTCTCCTTCTCATGGCATGGAGTTCTCTAATCCCAAAATGTGAACAATCTTGTCAAGATGTTGTACGGGTGATACAAGCAGGAGGTTAGGTGTGCATGATATAATGACCTTTGAGGGAACCTCCAGCCCTGACTATACCCGATTCCATAAATGATGAAGGGTAAGGGCTGGGGACTGCTGCAAAGAATGTGGAGGGTAGGATGGAATGGTCCTTGAGAATTTTCTGGAATGTGGTATCACTGTCCCTGAGGTTTGGTGAGTGAGCAGGGAAAAGCTTGTAGGTCCTCAGAACCATCACAGTGACCCAAAGGCGGCTCTCTTCCCCAAGGCGGCTCCAGCATCAGCACCACGTAGCTTACCAGGGTCTGGCCTGTGCTAGGACATCCTGTAAGGGCCCACAAACTGAAAATGCATGAATCCCCCTCTCTTCCTCCTTCTTTTTTCCTCCTTTGTCTCTCTCTTCCTCTCCTCCACCACTTGCTCTTTCTAAAAGTGTAGGTACTCCAATGTCATTGATGATGTGGGAGCAAGAGAGCAAGGAGTGTGCCTTTCTATTTCAGAAAGGATAAAGTGTAACCACACAGAAGAAGGTGGGGGAAAAAACACGGATCACAGTTCTGAGGAAAAAGAACCGACATTCATATCAATAAAAGGTAGAGCCAGCATGTGTCACGTGCTGTGCAAATGAGTGTTGCATTCTCTGACCTCAGTCCCCACACTGGCACTGCGCATTAAGTACTGGGATTATCAGGTACAGTTGAGAGAACCATGAGGCAGGTGAGGGGATTTTGCCCAAGGCCGCCTCCCTAACCAGTGGCGCGGGTAAGACCTCCCGGTGCACGTGCTTAAGGCCTACAACGATGCCAGTGCCTCCCCCGGCCAGGTCCTGGGACGTTCATGATCTCGTTAGCTCCCCCTACAACTGGCAGAGGTGGAGAGTGTCCCCCCATTTTACAGATGCGAAGACTAATACCGGAAGAGGTGCCCCGACTGTCCCCGAGTCACACAGTGAGCAAGTGGCACAGCCTGCCCTGGATGTACCTTCACGGCCCTGTGGAAGCCCTGACCTTCCCAAGGCCACCCAGCTGGCTCAGGGAGGAGCAAAGGCCGCAGGGCTGGGGAGTCAGCACCCAGAAGGGGACATGGGTGCACCCCGAGAGCACCTTGCCATCCCAGACGCACTACTCTCGTCAGCCTTGCCTTATGTCAGTTTAGCCTTCGGTGGTTCACGAGGAAATACGCCTTCCTTTAACTCCTTTCTTTCTCTGCGAAGTATACAGGGTAAGGCTTTGTAGTCCTCTGGGTGTGAGAGCTGACACCCGGAGGACTGAACCCCTCCAAGGTCACGCAGCTGGTACAGACGGGGCGCAGACCCATGTAGTCAGAGGGCTCCCAGGGAAAGGTTCCCAGGTTGGGGGCAGGCGCCCAGGCCACGGCGGGCACGCTTCCCACCCCACGAAGGGACATACCTGAGCTAATTCCTCCAGGGGGTTGTGTGTGTGTGTTTTTTTTTTTAAGATTTTATTTATTTATTCATGAGAGACACAGAGAGAGGCAGAGACACAGGCAGAGGGAGAAGCAGGCTCCCTGCGGGGAACCCGAAGCAGACTCAATCCTGGGGCTCCAGGATCACACCCTGGGCTGAAGGCAGACGCTCAACTGCTGAGCCCCCCAGGCATCCCCAGGGGGTTGCTCATGATGCTCTTGCCTGTCTTACATCAGGAGAAGGAGATGTCTAGGACTCAGAATAGTTTGGGATAAGCCTTCCAGCCAGCTGGGAATTATTTCAAACCTCCTCCTTCTATGGAGCCTAGAGTCCATCCTTGGAACCGAGGTGGGCCCGGAGGGTCGAGGATGCTGAGGAGCAGTGATGTCCCACCTCGGAGATGTCCCGGCTCTCCTCTGAACGCCTGGTGCTGCTGAGTCGTCCGGGGTCATTTTGGTGGTCCTCCCCCCGCTCCCCCCGACTGAACCAAGTACAGGGACCATGGGTATACTTAACCCAAATCTGTCTGTTTTAATCACTGTCCTCTGGACAGATAAAAGCTTTCCATAGGATTGCTCTCTCAAGCATTCCTCTGTGGCTTTGATACCAGCCATTAAACCCTGGAAGGGAAAACAAAACAAAACAAAACGGGACCAGCTCCAACCTTTAGCTTTTAACTTTTTTTTTAGCCCCCCGAAAGAAACCAGACTGTTGACCTAATTCCCCCTTTCGGGTCCCCATCCTCTCACCTCTACTGGTATTTCTCTGGCAGATGTCTCACAGCGAGTGGACACCCTTGAGTTGGGAGGTCCTACAACTGCTTTTCCTCCACCCCCCCCCCCCCACATCTGCCTCCATGACCGTCCATCTCTCCCAGCAGGAACTAAGGCTGGGGTGTCTGGAGGACCCGGGATCTCAGAGTCTCAGGGGGCTCCTATGGCCTCTGGTGTAAGCCTCCTACCTCATGGGGCAGGGTGTGAAGAGGCCCAGAGAGGGGAGCTGCTTTTGCAGCAACCCACAGCAGAGCAATGGCAGGTTGGGCCACAGGCATCTTCCACTGGGCTCAGTTATTCCCCCTGAAGGAAGGCATCCTGGAGGAGAGCTCTGGCTTTCCAGTTAGTCTGGTTGTGATTCCACTACTGGCTCACTGGGATCCTCGTGGGGAAATCACGTTGCCTCTCTACGCTTCACTGTCTCCTCTGGCAAAGGACTGTCGGGAGAGCCCGCTTGATGGGGTCATTATGAGCAGAAGGGGACCTTTGTGCCTAGCAGCAGAGGACCTGCTATACAGAGGCTTTCGGCAAATGCTTTCTATTATTATCATGATTTATTTGAAAATGCTGCTTTGTCACCAGCCGAAAGGACCCAGGTCGAGTATCGTTTCTCCTCCCATGTCTACTCAACCAGTGAGAGAAAACCAAATAATGGTATAAACTTGATGTGATTGTCATCCGTTGCCGATCGTCCTCCGTAGACAGTGATGGAAGTCAAGGGTTATCCGAGCAAATTTTGCGTTGACTCAAACCATGCTGGGAAACCATCCTAGGGCGGGATGCACACGCACAGCGTGGAGACACAGCTGAGGGCCTCTTCATCCCTGAGGAACTGAACTTGAAATCAGGAGTCCTTAATTCCAGTCAGTCCCTGCACACATGGAGTGCTGTGTGTGACCTTCGGCAGGTGCCCTTGCCTCTCTGAATCTCGGCTTCCTCGGCTGTAAGTGGCACCTGTTATACAAGGGCTGTGTGAGCATAAGCCTGCACCCTGCTGAGACGCAGAAGCAACCCCCCCCTGCAAGGGCGCTCCCTGCACGTGGCCGCGCAGCACCCATCCTGCCTCCTCCTGATACGCCTTGCTTTGCCCGCCTGGGGAATAGAGTGAATTGGGGCAACGTGTCGAGACCAGAGGAGGATCCTGAACGGGGCACGAGGCCGCGGAAGATGGGATGGATTTTAGAGACACTTCAGTGGGAGGGCTTGGAAACTGGAGTGGTGGTGGTGTAGTCGGCCACGGGTGCCCTAACGAAGTCCCACGGACCGGGCGGCTTAAACAACAGAAATTTGTTTTCTCACAGTTCTGGAAGCTTGGCATCTGAGAGCAAAGTGCCCGCAGTGCGGGTTTCTTTTGAGCCCTCTCTCCTTGGCTTGTCGGTGGCCCTGGTTTCCTTGTGTCTTCACGTGGTCCTCCCTCTGTGTGTCTGTGTCCCAGTCCTCTCTCCTAACAAGGACACCAGTCCTAGCCGGATGAGGGCCCGCCCCAAGGACCCCATTTTAGCTTGATCACCTCTGTATCAACCCTGCCTCCAGACAAGGCCACCTTCTGAGATACTAGGAAGTTAGGACTCTGACATGGGAATTTTGAGGGGATGCGATTCAGCCCCTAACAAACAGAAAGGAAGATTGGGAAGCATCCAAGGTACAAGGTGACTACACCCTTGGAGTCGGAGGGAGAACATTTCTGTCGAGACCCTGGACGTTGGAACAAACCCCGGTCAGAAACCAGCAGGTAGAGAAGTGGGTGGTGGAAGTCCAGGTGCTGGAGGACATGCCCTGGCAGGCATCCCGAACTCTGGATAGACAATGAGACCCAGGCACATCTTGGGTTCCAGGGAAGTGGGGTGAGCTAAGTAGGACAGATTAAGCCCCGGTAATAAAGAACCATTGATACATGCTCAGTGTTTTAGACCCAAGCAGAAGAATGACAATGGAAAGTAGCCTTCTGGCTTGCAGTCCAATTCCACGTGCTTGTGTTGGCGCGATGGGACTTATAGAAATATTGTCGGAGGGGGCCGTGCCTCCAGGCAGCCCCCTTGGCTCTTAATGCAGTGACGTGAGTAAGCACCTGGGCCTGGGAATCCTCTAGACTTGGACTCCAAGCTTTGTCGCCTTGGGTAAACCTCTTCCCTCCCTGAGCCTCAGCTTCCTCTGAAGAATGGGCAAAGGCGAGAGTTTTGTTGTGAAGGTTAAGCGGGAGAATTAATATAGAACACGTGGGACTTAGCAGGTTCTAAATAAAGGGTACTATTCTCTTGTAAAAGAGCACAGTGCTAGGGAAATGTCCCTCCTCCTTTTCCTTCCTTTATTTTTAATTTGCAATGACAAACTCTACGGAGCACCTGCAAAAGTACCAGGGTCTGTCCTGGATGCTGGGCACTTTGAAATGAACCAAACAGACACACAGATGGGAAACAGAGACACTGGATGAGTAATTACAGAAGTGGTGAGATCTCCGACAGGAAGGAACGTGATGGACTTGGTTGGGGTGGGGGGGACTTGTCTGTCCCTGGAGTGGAACAGAGTGGTCAGATGGAGCTGCCCTGGGTTAGTGCCATCAGTGTGACCCCAAGAGGGGGACCCCAGGGCCCGGAAGACTCCTGGTGCAGCCCTGGCCAGGGTTTTGGGAGACCCGTACGAGCCTTCTGCCTTCGGGCTAGCCTCTTTTACGTCTGTTCTTCATCTCCAGGATGAGGGTCAGTGGGTAAATGAGGAGAAAAAGAGACAGTGAAGTAGGCAGCCAGCTTCTGGGGGGATCGAAAGCACTTTTCAAAGCAAGCCAAGCTAGCTGCAGGAAGATAAGGGCACGTTAGGAGGGCCGGCTGACCAGGGTCGAGTGACGGGTGATGGTCATGAGGCCCTGGGCAAGCTCCTTCCAGGTCTGGGGCTGGACGTCTCCATCCGTGCAGCGTGCCCTAGCCCCTCACAGGCTCCGCACACTTGCAGTGTCTGCTTCCATGCGCTTATAGCCTTGAGGCAGGCTTATGCTAATTAGATGTAGATTGTGTGCAGGATTGCCCCGTAGCCTTCATCTTGTCACATGGGGATGTGTCCCCTGGGATCAACTTCCAGCGCCACACAGATGGTGCCGACTTCAGCCCGCCTCCCTGTTTCCTTCACTATATCTCTATCTTCCTAGACAACCACGGGGAGGGGCCAGGTGTGGGGAGGGTTCTCACGTGTCCCCCAGAGAACACCATCCTGTGTCCTCTGTGGACATCCATAGAGGAGAGGGGACCTAAGCACGCAC
This sequence comes from Canis aureus, assembly GCF_053574225.1. Taxonomy (NCBI): domain Eukaryota; kingdom Metazoa; phylum Chordata; class Mammalia; order Carnivora; family Canidae; genus Canis; species Canis aureus. The sequence goes on from NC_135620.1 coordinate 71,897,415, forward strand.
GCGTTAGGATTGACACGGGGCGTCCAACATTCAAATCAACACCTATTTCGAGCTCCTTCTGCTTACAAGGAACCATTCTAGTAGTGAACAAAAGAGCTCTTAAATTGTAGGAGGGGAGGATCATTTAATCCAAACGTCTCCTCTTTCAGAGAAGGGAAATGAGGCCTGGCAGCATGAGGGGTGGTGTGACTTGTCCCAGGCAAGGTCATCCGGCAAGCCGAGCCCGGATCTCTGGTTCCAGATCCCTGGTTCTGGGCTGGTGGTACAACCCCCTGGAATGTGACTACCGTGGATTAGGTTTTTTTTTTGTACAGAAATAAGTCCCCATCACCATTACGCCTCCACCGCACCCCCATTGATGTTCAGTGATTTAGTGATTTCCTTTCACCACTTACACTCCAGATAAATATTTCCTTCTGAACTACTTAAAAAAAAAAGATTTTATTTACTTATTTGAGAGAGAGAGAGAGAGAGCATGAGCCAGGAGGGAGAAGCAGAGGGAGAGGGAGAAGTAGGCACCCCATGGGCCAGGGAGCCCAATGTGGGAACTCAATCCCAGGACCCCAGGATCATACCCTGAGCAAAAGGCAGACACTCAACCAGCTGAGCCACCCAGGTGCCCCTACTTCCGAATTCCTGAAGCCACTGCCTCAAGGTTCTCATTTCCCTTAATGCATTTCCTCTTGGTTCCGTTGAAAAGCCTCTCTTTGCCCTCCTTCTGTGCCTCTTGGGGCTAAGCCACCTCTTGGTCCCCTGCAGTATGTGGCAGACTGGCCTTTCTCTCTGTTCCTCTCTTCTCACTTGGCTGCAGACGGAGGTGGCTTGAGCCTGGGTCCCAAGCCCCAAGCCCCAGGAAGGTTCTGAACGGAGGGCACCCTACAGATGTGTAAACATTTTACCTTGCTAACCCAGCCAGCAGCCTTCCAAAGGCAACAGGAAAACGCGGGACTGAGAGCCCCTGGCAAAATAGAAAACCTGCAGGGAGGGAGAGAGAGAGAGAAAGAGAGGGAAAGGGGATTTTGTTTCACATGTTAATTTTCTCATTAGAAGAATTCTCTGTTTAAGAAGGAGGCTGCGCCAGGGGAGCAAGAGAAGGTGAGCTCAGTGATGGGGTGGGGAGCACAAGCTTGACGACTCCGGGGACTTCGGTCTCCTGATCCCCTGTAGCAAGCGGCAACTTGTAGATATGGGGTAACTCATTCCAAACGTGGAGCCAGAGCTCTGGCATTGGAGGGGGCAGTGGGGACGTAGCTTTACACATGCAGCATCCTGACAGTAGCTAAGCAGACGGGACTTAGGATTTCTAAGTAGGCTTTACCGGTGACTTCCAGGAGGACTTGTGCTTTTTTGCGCCGTTATCCTACCAGCTCTTGATGCATCAGTCAAGATGCCTCCGGGTGCCTTCTCTCTTTGGCGTTTCTGTGTTTCGTCTCTAGTCATTTTCTACTTGTCACTGACATCACTCCCAGACCCTCCAGCTTCTTAAAAATGAACTACCTGGATGGCTGCTGTAGAGCAAGGATGGTGTATCCACTGTGTCTTTCAAGTATGACAGCCTACTTCAAGAGAGATGTAGGCAAGAGGAGTAAGATCTGTGGGAGTGACGTGATTCTCCCCCAGATGTCCGGCCAGTAGTTGCTTTTATCAGAATTGCCCCGAGTCCCAACATCCGGCTCTTCCTGTGGTTCTCAAAGCACGCTCTCTCTTCTGACTCTCTGTGTTCTTTAGCGATGAAGATGTGACTTAGGGCCTTTGATTCTGTTTGTCCCATTTCCTTCTTCCACTCTATTTGGACTCCTCCTTGTGCTCCTTCATGAGGCACTCACGGAGCATGCACTGTAGGCAAGGCACGGTACAGATGACCGAGCCAGAGGCCTCACGCCTCAAGAAGCATCCCGTCTAGGGGGACTCCAAAACCCCAGAGCCAATGTCTAGCTGCCTCAATGTAAAATGAGTTCAGAGGAGAGATGAGCATTCCTTACAGGGCCATCACGGACAGCTTCTTGGTAGAGGTGGTTTCTGTCTTAGGCACGGGGAAACCCGGAACCACAGACAAGCAGACTTGGACGAGGCATGTGAGGGGGGACCTCATTCAGTCCCCTCCCTTTCCAGGTAGAGAACCAGGAGGTACTCGGTGCTTCACCAGGTTGCCCGGCCTGTGAGAGCAGGTTGACTTTGTGAGGGGACCGCAGCTATTGCCTGAGGGTGTGGGAGGAGAGGTGTAGGCACACTTCGGTGCCAGGCCCAAACTGCCAGCCAGCCACGTCAGCTGCTAACAGAGCGATTCCCATGAGTTCTAAGGCCCCGGTACCCGCAAAGAAGTAAGGACCGTGTGGGCTTCCTCTCCTGATGTTGCTGGAAGCTCTCCATGCTCCTTTGATGAATGCTGATGGCAGATGCACGCTCAGAGTTATGGTGACCGCAACAGGTCTCCAGCTCCGAGTAGGGACTGTCCTCCTAAAGGAGCATCTTGTGTTCGTTCTCATCTCCCTTTCTCCTCCCACCTGGCCTCGTACATCATCCTGCACTTAAAATACACTCTTAATTAGAAAGTCCTCTCCCCCATCCAACAGCCTGTCTGTGCCAAGGACACTGGGTATATTCCAGAAAGGCTGAGGAATGGGGGTTGTTGATTATAAAGATAATTCGATCCAGAGAGAATCTGCTAAGTGACTTTCTGGGGTTCCCAGAGTTTAAGTCTAGAGATGTCGGCCTTGGGACTTTTCCAGACACCCAGCGTGCGGCACCCCCAGGCAGTTGATGTGCTCTAGATCCCTGGTGGCTTTGATGGGGGAAAGGGAAGTACCCGTACAGTTGGTTCACAAGGTAGCGAATCCCAGTGTCTGATGGATCGAGGATCCACTTACCGACTGGTTGACCATAAACCCATCCATCTCGTTGCTTCCTTTAAAATCCTTATCTTTTAACATCACTGCCTTAAGGGTGTTTCGTGGACTACATACACATACGTGGAATCCATACACAGGCCTTAGCACAATGCTTGACCTGCCCTAGAGGCTTGGGGGATTTTACTTAATGAAGGAGTCCCCAACAGCTTTTTTTGTTTTGTTTTGTTTTTAATTTTAAGAGGATGCTTTTCATTTAATTCTTTTGTAAATATAAACATTAGTGTCAAGGGAAAAGCAAGCTGAATTGGGTCTCAGGACGTTTGTCAGCGACTCTGTGTAACTTGACAAGCGCCTTTCGCTTTCTGGGTCTAAAATCGTTCACCTGTCAAGGGAAAAAGTTGGAAGTGGTGATCTTTAGAAGCCTTCCCAGCTCAGGTATTGAGCATGTCTGCCTTTCTCTGAGGCCAAATTTCAGGGCTAGCCAGGACCCTTGGTAGAAGGTAGGCGCATTAGCTTTGTGGCCCTCGACCCTTGCTTCTCTGGACCCACTGTGCTGACAGTTCACCACCGTTGGCCATTTGGTGATTGCCAGTGGTGATGTGCACTCTGGTGATCGTAGTAGGGGCCCTCCTTCTAAATGAGCGTCTTCTATTCATTATTACAGCCTGATTCTCCACTTGCCTCTTGTATCATCCCACACCTAAAACACCCTTTTGGGTTGGGTTGTTTTTTTTTTTTTTTAAGATTTATTTATTTATTTATTTATTTGAGAGAAAGAGAGCATGTGTGCATGCGAGTCAGGGGAAGGGCAGAGACAAAAATCCCAAGCAGACTCCTTGCTGAGGACAAAGCCAAACGTGGGGCTCCATCTTACCACCCATGAGATCATGGCCTGAGCTGAAGTCACGGGTCAGACGCTTAACCGACTGACCCCACCAGGTGCCCCTAAAATACCTTCTTCATAGGAAGTCCCCTTTCCCGTCCGACAGGCTTGCAAAACCAAAGGTGTTCAGATTTCCGTTATTATTATTGTTGGTATTTCCTTTGGCTCAAGTACCCATTCCACAAACAGAAGACTTTCTTGTATGTTCCATATTCAGAACCAATAAAAGTGGAACTACCTGGGCTCACATAGTGGCGAGAAGCCCCCAAGGCCAGCTCACCTGTCCTCTCTGTTCCTCTGGCCCTCACCTTGCCTTAAGGCTGGTCCCAGAGGCTTCAATAGGAATTGTCGGATCCTGCCGAGCACAGTTTGAAACCTGTGGGTGTGGGACATACTAATAATCGGTTTTATCAGCAATAACTGACTGCCTTCCTTCCATCCTTTATTTATTCATCTTTCTCTCTTCGGGCCCCATAGGGCTATATGACAAATGTTCTTACACCTCGCGTGACCGAGGATGGGTCGTGGGAATTCACACCGTCAGTGACCAAGGCAACAGAGATCCACGCTACTTTTTCTCCCTGAAGACGGACCGGGCTCGGCAAGTGACCACCATCAATGCCCACCGCAGCTACGTCCCAGGCCAGTGGGTCCACCTCGCTGCCACCTACGACGGGCGGCTGATGAAGCTCTATGTCAATGGTGCCCAGGTGGCAACGTCCGGGGAGCAGGTGGGCGGCATATTCAGCCCGTTGACCCAGAAGTGCAAAGTGCTCATGCTGGGAGGCAGCGCCCTGAATCAGAACTTCCGGGGCTACATCGAGCGCTTGAGCCTGTGGAAGGTGGCCAGGACTCAGCGGGAGGTGCTCTTGGACATGGAAAGCCACGGCCTCCACGCCCCTCTACCTCAGCTCCTCCTCCAGGAGAACTGGGACAATGTGAAGCGCACCTGGTCCCCCATGAAGGACGGCCACATGCCCCACGTGGAAGTCAGCGGGGCCCACGGCTTCCTGCTGGACACGAGCTTGGAGCCTCCCTTGTGCGGCCAGACGCTGTGCGACAACACGGAGGTCATCGCCAGCTACAACCAGCTGCCGCGCTTCCGGCGGCCCAAGGTGGTGCGCTACCGTGTGGTCAACCTCCGGGACGACGACCGGGAGAACCCGACGGTGAGCCGCCAGCAGATCGACTTCCAGCACCGGCAGCTGGCCGACGCCTTCAAGCACTACAACATCTCCTGGGAGCTGCAGGTGCTGGAGGTGAGCAACTCTTCCCTGCGCCGCCGCCTCGTCCTGGCCAACTGCGACATCAGCAAGATCGGGGACGAGAACTGTGACCACGAGTGCAACCACACGCTGACCGGCCACGACGGCGGGGACTGCCGCAACCTGCGCCACCCTGCCTTCGTGAAGAAGCAGCACAACGGGGTGTGCGACATGGATTGCAATTATGAACGGTTCAACTTCGACGGCGGAGAGTGCTGTAACCCCGAGATCACAGACGTCACCAAGACCTGCTTTGACCCCGACTCTCCGCACAGGTAAGATGCGCTGGGCCACTAGTGCCCAGCCGTGAGCCGAGGTCATCCCCCTTGATGTTGCATGGGCGAGGGACCTGAGGCCCCTCGGGGTCCTGGAACTTTCCGGATTGCCCATTCTGGACAGCGGCTTGGTGACCGAGGCCAGCCCCTTACTCAGTTCTCGTGGGGATGAAATGTGAGGGCAGCCCGTCACCAGCCCCGCATCCCCCCACCCGGGCTACGAGGAGAGCCAACCCTGTCTTCTCAGAGGGCTCGGTGTCAACAGTGGGTGGTGGGAGCCACGTGTGGATAGCTGCCATAGTGTAGGTGGTCGGGGTCGGGGGTTCAGGGCGTTACCTAGGGTGTAGTCCCCAGCCACTTGTGAATGTTTAAATTAGGTGAGATCAAATAACTTTAAAATCTACACTGAGTCACACAGGTCGTATTTCAGGTGCTCCGCAGCCTCAAGGGCTCGTGGCTAGCGTGCCCGACGGATGCGGAACACCCATCCCTGCACAGCCCCCGTTCCATCACACAGCGTGCTGGTAAAGCTGGGGTCAGCTGGGTCACACCACTGGGTGCAGGTCCCAGCCGTGCTGTTGCCCCACGTCCTGGCCTCTCCGAAGCCGTGTCTTCCTCCGTAAAGTGGGAACGGTAACAGCACCTGCTTTGTGAAGCTGCTCTGGGGATCGAGAAGCACGGTCCCTCTTGCAGTGGCCAGCGGGCCATTAGGTCTCAGGAAGCCTTTAGGTCATTACTGGTGTCAGGAAGGTGGCGTGGGCTGCATTGAGGGGGCACCGCGGGGGCTCCAAGAGGAAAGCACTGACGTGCAGCTCACGTGTCTCCAGAAAAGCATAGGCACCGCTTGGACATCCGAGATTGGGTTGAGGGAGAGAGGAGGGAAGTCAAGGCAGAGGGACTTTACTGCCCAGATGAGGGCAGAAAGGAGAAGCTTCTGGAATGCTTCCCTTAGTCTCTGCTCACAGTGTCCACTCCAGCCGGCACCTCCAAAGAAGAGCCCAAAGGTGAACCCCTGGCTGATCACCGTGGGTGATCTCTACTCCATATGGGGCTCGGAGGGCTAGTTCCAGGCCAGAGAGGCAGGCAGCATCCACTTCCCTGATTTCCAGCTTCATGCTGAACTTTTCCATTCTGTCCAGTACACAGGACCCTGGACTTGCTGATAGCTCGAGCGCATTTGCCGACCTCTGCAGGTTTTCTGCTGACTCCTCTCTTTATGTCTCTCTCAAAAGAGCAAGGGCCTCCCATGCACAGACAAAATACCTATGTGCAAAGGAATGACGACGCTGGCAGGAGAGTGTCGTGCCTGGCGGCAGGCCAGAGTGCACGTCAGCTCAGCCGGCTGGCACCAGGCGCGCCCTGGACTCTCACCTTGGTTCAGAGGCACGAGCGCCCCGAGCGGGAAGTAGCCTTGCTGTGTGGCCGGTTCCCTCCAGGTCACAGAGCGCTTTCATCTCTGCTCTCATGTGGGCTTGGGCAGAATTTGGTAGGGAAGGCAAGGCAGAGGTTAGTATTTGCATTTGACTGACAGGGAGCTAGAGGACCTCAGCGCGTGAAATGACCCGGCCAAGGTCACGGGTCGGGAGAGTCATTCAGCTAAGTCACAGATGCACGGCTCCGAGGATGGTGTGGTGTGTGCTCTGCTGAGCTGAACGGCCAGGAGTGACCTATGTGCCCAAGCACAGAGGGAACAGTGGAGGGTAAGGGCCACGGACCGCTACAAGTCCCTCACCCATTTGTACTTTCATTTGCCCCTCCATTCCTTCTTTCGTCCGTCCATCCATCCATCCATCCATACAGCAACTACAGCAACTGTGTATTCAGCACCTACCAAGAGCCAGGAAGGTGGGTACCCTGAGCCCCCTTGTGCCAAAGGAAGCCCAGGATTCAGAGTGACAGAGGGATTTAGCCAAGGTCGCTGAGCTAAACTGGAGAGCTTGGATTTGAACCCAGGTCTGTTGACTCTGAAGCTTCCCCAAAGGGAGGTGTTTTTCAGTCTGAGAAGCAGTAAGAGGCAGAATTGAAGGGCAGGTGTGGCGGGCAGGTGGCTTCCCCAAAGCCTTGGGAGAAAGCTGCGGGGTTGGTGGGGTCAGGAGCCGGGGCAGCCGACCATGGCGGCAGGAGTGTGGCCTGGTGCGGAGGGGCCGAGGGGCCCGGGGCCCAGACACCTCACCGCCGGCCTCCAGCGGCCTCCTCTTCCCTAAGGACCGGAGGGCCTGCCCACGATGTGTGTGAGCAGCCGTGTGCCGCTGGTTTGCAGCTGGGACACTCAGGTGCCCCAGGGGAGCCCGTCAGGTCCCCGGCGGGGCTGGAGGTGACGGGGCTGGGGGTGACGGGGCTGGGGGTGACGGCCCTCTTGTGTGCAGAGAGAAACCAGTTTACAGAGAAATACTTGCTTTGTAACCTTCAGAAGAGGGAAGGAGGGAGGGCGGGAGGGCAGTGAGCATGTGATTGATACTATCCAGGTGATTTTTAATAAAGAGCTGAACTTAATTCTCATCAGGGTCTTCCCTCGCCTCCCCCTTCTCTCTTTTTCTTTCTTAACGGGTGAGCACGATGAAACTACTTCATGCTTCTCAGTCTGTGGTGGGGGACTGACCTTGTTTTGCTTTGCTTTTTCCTCCCGTCTATGGCAAATAGCAAAAGTGAATTTAAGATGAAACACCACAGGACGATCCCATCGTCCGAGTTCTTTTTATATATATATATATATAAATTTATTTTTTATTGGTGTTCAGTTTGCCAACATACAGAATAACACCCAGTGCTCATCCCGTCAAGTGCCCCCCTCAGTGCCCGTCACCCATTCACCCCCACCCCCCGCCCTCCTCCCCTTCCACCACCCCTAGTTCGTTTCCCAGCGTTAGGAGTCTCTCATGTTCTGTCTCCCTCCCTGATATTTCCCACTCATCTTTTCTCCATCGTCCGAGTTCTTGAGAAGTTTCCCAAGGCCTGCTCTCCGCCGCCGTCCGCGGTGTGCCACAGGCTAGGGGGCAGTTCCTTCTGACCACTGATGCAGCAGTTCCCTTGAGTAAAATAAGATTCCTCAGTAATGCAGCCGGGCACCTCAGGGGGAACTCTTGGCAGATAAATAGCATTTCCTCTAACCCATTTAGGCTCCTTTAGGTGATGGTCCTTGGGTCCCCGGGGCCCATATTCCCAGGGGTTCGTGTGGTGTCAGAGAGCACCTAATCCTGGCAGAGGGCTGCAGAGGACATCGAGATTTTGCCAAATGTCAGACCTAGAAACATCCTCAGAGACCATTGGTCCCAACCCCCCTGTAGATGGAAACTGAGGCCAAAACTCACACTATCCATTAGTGGTCAAACTAGGGTACAGGTTGCTCTGGTCATCTGCTGTGGCGCAGCGGTCCACACTGCCCTGACATCCTGGACAACCACAAGTACCTGGCCCTGTGTGTTCTGTCCTCACTTTCCCAACCATCCTCCAAGAGCTTGGGATTATGAAGTGCTTGAAGGAGTGAGTTTGGAAGAGAATCAGATAATGGACTCAGGGTTCCATGAACCCCTGTAGAACGATTCGAGCTACACCAGCAGCTAGTTTTCCTTATTAAGAGGCCATAAGAGGAACAGTCAGTTGAAGCTATGCACAAAGAGAGGGACTGGGCAGTGAGGGGCCTGGAGTGTGTATCATAGTCACTTGGAGATGTTTGGCCAAAATGAGAAAATTCTCCTGGGGCCTTGGCGATATAGGGCCATGACAGCCACACGTCAAGTCTCCAAAGGCCTGTCCTGTGGGAGAGGCCTTTCTCTGTATGGTTTCTAAGCCCTGGCTAGGACTTAGTTGTAATTACAGGAGGCAGCTTGGAGCTGAGTAACAGATCATGTCATCGCCCCCCACCCCAGAATGGTCCTCCCAGGGCAGTGCTTCTCTGCAGGTGAGCAAGCACCCCGCCACCTGAGGCATGCACAGCGAGCATTATGGCAATGCTGCAGAAAGTAGCCTTGATGGTCCTGGGGTTGAGCACAGCACAGCCCGACTTTTTGCTGGTATCTTACTGCAGTCCTGTTAATGGAACCACATGGTAACATTTGGTCACAGACGTTTATTAGGTAGTGTACCCCTGCCAGGCCCTCTGCTCCTGGTTGGGGATGCTGAACTGAGTGGGATGCATTCCTCACCAGTATGGGGCTTCCACTTTGGTGGGGGAATCATATTCACACATAAGAAAATCTGATCCATGACACACGGTGGGGCAGGAGCTCTGTAAGGTAGAGATCTGCGCTAAGGGAACGAGGTGGGTTGGCTGGCAGAGACATGCTTTGAGGGACAGCTGTGGATGGGCAACACATCCAGAGGTAGGGATGCAGCCTGGATGGGCCAGGCCCTGGCAGGAACCAGGCGATACATTCAAACAGAACAATTAAGGAGAGAAGAAGGGGGCAGCTCCTCTGAAGGAGGCTGTCTACAGTAGGGTCGGTGGGGTTTAGGACCGTCACAGAGGCCAGAGTCAGCAACAGAGGGGAGCCATTCCCACCCTTGGCCTGGATGGGCAAGCAGAGAGAGTGGTTTGGGGACCTTGGAGAGTGAGTGTATGCAGAGGACCCCTGGGCAGCCACGGTGACTCTCTGTAAAGAGGGGTAGCCAACCTATCAGAGCCCCTAGGCCAGAAGGGAGCCAGGAGAGTAAATTCCACAGTGTCATTTTCTCCTGCCTTCCTGTCTTCTGCCGGTGATTCCCATGGGGGACCCAAGGTAGAAGTCGCAGGGCAAAGGAACCTGTAGATGCCCCCCAAAGAGGCTGGCCTCCAAGGGCACAGAACGGGATGGAGAGGGGTGGGCAGTGGGTGTGCATGAGCAAACAGCGTGTCGAGAACACAGAGAACGACAGCCCATGCAGAGGGTGCAGGATGAGCAGGGGGACCGTCCAGGATGGCTAGGACGCAGACCGGGAGCAGAGGAAGGGCCGCTGCGTTACCTCATGGCAAACTCTAGCATCAGGATAAATTCTTCCTTCCTGCCTCTCTCCCTTTCTTCATTTCCTTCCTCCCTTCCCTCCCTCCACTTCCCCTTCCCTTCCCTTATTTCTCTCCCGCCCTTGCCCATCCTTCTTTCCTTTCCTGCCCCAGTAAATGTTTGTTGAATGGTCCCTCTGTGCCAGCCCAGACCCTGCCCTTTGGAGCTCACCATCCAGTGGAAAAGACAGACGAGCAAGTGCGCCATTGTAATCACGGCTGTGAAGGAAGGAGCCCCTGTGTCAGCCAGGAGGAGCCGTCTGTGTGAGAGTAAAAGGTTTTCTATCAGACTGGCCGTTTAGAAAAAAAAAAGACATTCCAATGAACTTGGCCATTCTCTCCGGCCGTGGAGACGAGCCAGGGGGGCAGAACTTCATCTGCTGCCACTGGGATGTCCACTAACAAGTTAGACTGCACTCCGCATGCCTTATTATGGATAAAAGGGAAAACCTGGGTATTAAGGGAAACCCCGAGTATCAGGAACCCCAGAGGCAATCGACAGTCTGGGCTGCAGGCACTCCACTGCGAGAGCATCTTGCAACAAACCCAGCAAGCTCCTGTTTGCATCCTCCAAAGTACAGGCTGTGGCACAGTTAGGTGAACTTGACCTTTGCCCATGAATAGCTGCTTATAAACAATAGGACAGACAGAGAGGACGTCCCTTGCGGACTGTCGGCTGATAGGGAAACATTTTCTTTGTCTTCCTTTATTATTATTTTTAATGGAACAAGGGCATTCCCCTGGGGCCATGTTATTTTTTTTGGACCTGAGCTGACATTGCTGGAAGTCTTTGGAAAGGACTGCAGTAAGCCATGAGACAGACTCCTCGACCCCTCTGCTGGCACTGTGGATCTCCTCGGTGTCCTCCCTCGCCCCTTGTCAGAGACCATTAGATGGTTCCCCTTGACATGTTGGGGTCTCTTCTTCCCTGGGATGACATCATAAAACATATACTTCCTTCGCCCAAGTTCTCCCCAAATCTGGAAGAGTTGCATGGAATCTGGGACTCTCTGAGCTGAGAGGAGCAGCGGCAGGGTCTGGCCCTCTCTGGCTGTAGATGAGGAGGCTGAGCTCCCCAGAGGGGCGAGCACTGACCCAGGCCTCCCAGCGAGAGTGAGGCCAAGCTGAGAGCAAGACCCAGGATCTCCTCTCCTAATCCCAAGGCATTTCTCCCCTCCTCCATTGCCACGGGCTCTTAGAAGCCGGGGATTAGAAACTTGGAGAAGTTCTGTGTCGTATGGTCATGTTCTTGCCCATCATCCATATTTTATTAAGACGCTTTAGTACCGAGGGCACTGTGGTAAGTGCCCTAGGGATCCAACATGCAGTCTGTGTCCTGAAGGTGCTTATATTCTGTGGTTTGATGGTATTTTGTTACAGTCATTCAAGAGACGGCGAGAGGGCGGATGATTAATCTCCCAGGGAACCACACAGACGAGGCTTGCATGAGCTCTGAGAAAAAGGCAGGGTCCCTGTGGTTTGAGGGGAAGTCAGGAAAGGTTTTTCTGACTTGGAGGAGGTATACAAACGGACCGCCAGGATGAACAGGCTTTGTCAGGACAAAAAAGAACCAAGAGGTTGAGGTGGGAAAGTGATGGGAGGGTTCAAGGAAGAGGTGGGTCTACTTGGGACTTCCCGCAGTTCGATGCCATGATTTGTTCTTTTGGCGGTGGAGCCCTGATAATCAGACCGACACAGAATGAAGGAGGGTTCAGGGCAAAATGATGCTCCTAGCCTCCGCTCAGCCACGTTGTAGCCATCCAGTCTTGGGCAAGTCTCATAATCTCCTTGAGCCTCCATTTCCACATCTAGGGAAAGGGAATAATAATAATATCTGACCGCCTGGATCACGTGATCGCCTTGAGGGTCACATAAAATAATATCCCAGCAAGAGTTCTGGGAAGAGTTAACCAGCACACAGATGAAAGAGGGCTTTGTTATTTGTTCAGGAACTTTGTTCATTCTTTTCCAGTAATCGTGTAAGAGAAATTGCTTGGAATTTTATAATCAGAATATCAGAGTTTATTTAACGTGACTAATATTCATTAAAGCAATAACAGGAGTCAGGCCTGGTATAGTGGAAAAGTGGTATGTGTTGGAGACTGACCAGGGTTTGTATCCTGGTTCCACTCTTCGTTAGCTGTCTGACCTTGGCTCGTTTCTCAATAAGAGTTGCTGGTTTCTCATCTGTAAAAATTGGGTGAGGACCGCTCTCCAACAGCGTGTGGGGAAACTCACGTGGAGTCATCCGTGTAAAACACCTGGCCACGGTGTGTGGCACGTAGTAGGTGCAGAGTCATCTCCCCTCCTGAGTGCACACATGGGCTCCTCAAGCATTGTTTTATGGAGACTGCCTTTCTGCAGGCCTGGAAAAGAAAAGAAAAACAAAAAAAAAAGGCCTGGTTGCAACTGCAGGACACACATTGAGGTCATTTGCACAGATTACTTTCATTCTTAAGATACTGACTTTTTGGGTTTTTTTTTTTTTTTTTTTTTTTAGGACTGGCCACAGAATTGGTAGTTTTAAATAAAGACCATATACCGCATCAAATTCATTGAACTTGCACACTAGTTTATTTTTTTAAACGACCCCAATGTCTAACTGTATTAGAGGACATATTTCTGCATGAAATGATCCCAGGCAGTGTTGGGATTGGTCACCGTGGGTGAAGTTCCAAATGGATTGAAGCTCCTAGATTTTTCAACCACCTCCAGCCCACATGCCTGCTTGGGTGTGGATGCACAAACACCCCTATCCAGGCCACGTGCAGCAGAGTCCCATTTTCTCTGCTTCAGTCTGGGTTGCCTTCGTGCTCTTCATCTAAACAAAGTCCACCTTTACTCAGAGGTCCCCTCTGTGACTCTGCACAGGTGACTTTGGCCCTGGAGAGCCTGATAGAGGGGTGAGTGGCATGAAGAGAACCACTTGGGGCCTCTCCACGTGATGCTAAGAAGGAGCTCAAAACTGGGACCTGTGAGAAGCCACGAGCATCAGTATAGTCTCACCAATAAATGAGAACATGAATTTTGGAGACCAACCATACATGAGATCAAGCCACTTAACATTTCTTTTTTTTTTTTAAGATTTTATTTATTTATTCATGAGGCACAGAAAGAGAGAGAGAGAGAAAGAGAGAGAGAGAGAGAGAGAGAGAGGCAGAGACACAGACAGAGGGAGAAGCAGGCTCCATGCAGGAAGCCCGATGTGGGACTCGATCCCAGGACTCCAGGATCACGCCCTGGGCTGAAGGCAGATGTTCAACCACTGAGCCACCCAGGTGCCCCAACATTTCTGTGACCTTGGACAAGTCTCTCACTTTATCAAAGACTCAGATGCCTCCTCCGTAAAATCGGGGATGAGTACACAGTCTAGTGCTTCGAGGATTCAGTGAATGATACAGGGGTCAGCCCATGAGAACCACGCCCACCACTTAGCGAGCACCCAAAATAACAGTGGTGGTTGTTTGGGGATTTTCCGTCCTTGGGAAATCTTCTGACCTCTTACATACATCCTCCCTAATTCCCAGCCCCCTCTGGATCCTGAGCCCCGTCCCTGGAACCTTCAGACTGGAGTGGGGGTTGGAGACAAGCTCATCCCTCTCTTCCACCAAAGGCCTTTTATTTGGGCTCCTGGAGGTTCTATTTTCGAAAGATGGTGTTTCCTCCAAAAGCCCCGCACAGACCAGTTGTCCCGAGCGGCACACGGCAGTAAGTTTGCGCCTCCCCAGTGTAAAGCAAAGGCATGCCTGGGATCCCAGGATGGGGCTGGCTGGGTAGCTCTCACCCATCCCAGGGAAGGAGCTGAAAGCCAGGCGGGCACCCCGAAGGCGCCCAGGACTCCAGCGAGCCGTGTAAGAGGCAGCACAGGGCGCCTGCTGGCCTGCAGCTCTTTCTGAAGCAGCATCTGCGTCTCCGAGTCTACAGGTAGGAGATGCTCCCTGTCTCACCCCTTCCTGGGTGTGCATTTCCATTTCAAGCTCCCTGGGTGCGCTGGAGAGCTTGGTGCCCCCTTGAGGGCCCCAGCAGGAGGCAGTTGGGGTTTTTCCACCCCGGGTCTCACATAATCAGCATGCTCCTGTTTCTTTCTCCATCCCCTGGTGACACTGACCACTCATGACAGCCTCGGCCCAGCCAGACGCCCTTCCAGGGTGGGAAACAAAGCGGCGGGAGTGTGGCACGGACTGAGCCCGGGACGCTTGGCCTTAGTGAGACTAGTGTCCCTGACCTGATCTCGGCTCAGTTTGCACCTGCACACCCGCAGCTGGGCTGATTTCCTGCCTCCTGCGTGGGGACCATCACACCCCTGCTCTCACTTTCTGGCGACACAAAACTAGTGTGTGAAGGGCACTTGCTCACGGGTTTGTTTGGCAAAGTCCAACAGGTTCCCATTTCCCCAGTTTCTTTGTCTTGTTTTGTTTTCAGAGCCCCCCCCCCCACCCAGTTCTTGTCTCCTCTCTCTGGGCCTTCCTGTCTTTCTCCCTTCCGTGTTCTAAGTTGTTTTGGGGGATCTGGTGGTGAAGGGCGGAGGGCGAGGAGGTTACAGTCTTCATTTCAGGTTCTGACATTTGTGATTCCAGCCTTTCTTGAGTTCAGACAGCACAGCCCTCCAGCCTTGAGCTTGAACCCTGACTCCCAAACTCTTTGTATGGACACAGTAGGCAACGGCGGGTGACTAGAATGACACACACACGCAGACTACCTCAGGCTCTTACGGGAGGTAGGAGAGGGACATGAGACAGAGAGAGGGCTCTTTCCCAGGAGGATTCATGGTAGAAAAACACAGTTTGCCCTGTGGCTTGGCAAAGCATGAGGAAGGAAGTGACTAGCTATTTCCAGTAACTTCTTAGCCAACATGGAGTAGGCCACTTTTTTTTTATCTTAAATTCTTCATCTGTAAAATGGGAGGATTTGGGTAGCCTATTTTTAAGATCCGTAACTATTCATACATTTTTCAAATCAGATGTGGGAATCCAGTTTGTAGGCCTGTGGGGATTGCAACTAGACTACAAATGGGGAGCTTGATATTGGGCAGGTAAGAGCAAGGCCGTAGGTTGACTCTGGGGACATCCAGGAAAATATGAGACCATGCCCCTGCCTTCAAAGTATTTACCAGCCCCTTTGACCAATTGAGTCTGATGTGTTCAGCGTAGCAGTGGAGCAACAATTATACTGGAAAGGATCTGACAACTGGAAAGGATCTGACTCCCAATACTCAAGTCTCTGCAGCAGCCTGCTGGCGGCACCCTACCTTGGGCAGTCTACGCGTCTGCCATTCTGTTTTCCCGTAGGCCCTGAATGTGGTGTCCTCTTTCCAAAATTCCATTTGAATTTAATTCTGCTTTTGGTAGCGTGACATACGATCTCATGCTATTCAGCATTATTTCCCCATACTTAAGAACTTTTTGATTGTCACATGACCGTTTGAGAGCTATCTGTTTTTAACCCTCGTGGGGACCCAGATTTGGAGATATTATTAGACTCGTTCAAGCCATCCAGAGAGATCTCCATCTACTGTAATAACCGTGCTGTTGTGTCTCTATACGATTCTACTATTTGCCTACAGTCGGGTGATTTGTACGGGGCCACAGCTCAGGCCAAAATCTAGAAGTTGCCATATTGACACACGTTGGTGATGATGTAATTCTCGCTCTATCCTTCTCAAATGCAATATTGTTCAGCCAGTCGTCACATAAGTTATATGGCTCCAAATTAGAGCCAAACTACACAGTCTACTGAAATGCCGCCTGTATCCAGAACGTGGTGTCTCCTACAACTTATGAAAAGGGTTGATTTGTCTTTATTTAATTGTGCTTCAAGTGGACGACAAACCACAGGGCAGCTGGTGAGCTGTGTATACTCTGCTTAATGTGGTCAGTTCTATTATTTATCAATTGTGGTTTTGATCCTCTACGAAGAAAGGGAGGTGGTGGGAAGAGCTAGCTTGTGGGCCCTGGAATTCCGCACTTGTGTTGTGAAAACAGTACTTTGACGTGGGATGGTCACATTACTGTTCTGGTGCTTTTGAACACACCATCGTACTTTGTTATTTCCCCTTACTTATCAGGGTATTCTTCATGCTTCATGGCTTCCCAAAAATAATGAAACTCTGAGAATATGGGGCTATTGGAGCAGAGATTATAGGACCCCAAGAAAAGATCTTAGGAAAGTGACTATTTCAGTGTGTGTGTGTGTGTGTGTGTGTGTGTGTGTGTGTGTGTGTGGTGTGTGCATACCTGTGATGTGCAGGCATGGTGCTAGATGCTGGGGGTACAGCAACGAATATTTCATGAGATAGGTGTGATCCTGCACTCATGGAATATCCTGCAGGTAGATAAGTAGCTAGTTGGATAAATGCTTTATAGAGAAGTCCAAAGTCTGAGGGAACGCAGAGGATGGGTACTTGACTCATCAGGGGTCAGAGTCACTTCTAGCCTGAGTCATGCTAACCAAGTGAGGATAGCTGAGCTCTCCAGAAACCAGGTGTTCTGACTCTTTGTCTTCTGCCCCAACGGTTTCTGAAACCCATTTTCAAAAAGGCAAGTGAAAAAAATAGGAGCTGAGTGGATCCTAGTGAAAAGGTGTTCATTTATAACTAGTGTCCTCTCTTTTGAGATTACCGTGTTCTTTCCTTAGGAGGACTACTCAGTACCCTTTATTTTATTATGTGAAGGACATCTTAAATGGTGTGTGAAGGAAGAGGGGGCTCATCTTCACATGCTTTATTTCTTGGTCAAAATGTGAAATCTCTAATTCCTCCTCAGTATTTTATTTTTAATGATCCAGAGCTCCGAGAACCTCTCCACTGGCCCACCTACTTCTGAATCAGCATTTTCTCCTCCATCCAAATCCTCAGGATTCTTGATCCCACTCATCCTTGGGGCTCTTCCTGATCCTGTTGTATGGAAAGCTGCAGACCAGTGACTTTCCTGAGAGTTGACTTTCCATGTGACTCCTCAGAGGGAGCAACCCCCAGGGAACCAGCTCTCCTGCTGGGCCTACAGTTTGGGGCAGAGATACGAAGGATTTTGAAGTATGGAATCTAAGCCTGATCAATGAGAAATACTCCAGCAGACCACATCAGAACCCAGACCTATTGTTTCACCTCCTCTTGCTCCCACCCCCACCCAGCGTCACATTGTTCCCTATATATAAATACCTGTCCTTCCTAGATAGTGTCAGACCCACCTGCTTTTCTATAAGCCACTGCCAGGGCCTTCTCCAGTGCCATCTGTCCTCTCGTCTATCCAGCAGGCCTCTGTGATAATGCATGTCATAAGAGAAGGTAAGGCATTAATGATTAGGGATGTGATGTGTAGTACAGATGAGCAGCCATATCCGCCTCCCACACCTGTAACCAGGTAGGGGGACCTTGGGGAAATGGTATCACCTCACTGAGTCTCGGTTTCTTCCCCTATAAGCTGAGGATGCTCATACTTAACACATAGGGTTCTTGTAAAGCTTCAAGAAATAATTTTGAAAAGTTTTTCAATGGTGCTGATGTGTAGTAAACGCCCCCAAATGGCAGGTTTTATTAGTATTATTGCATTATGTTGTGATCATCTGATTATTTGTCTCACTTCCTTCATAAAACTGCTAACCCTTTGAGAGTGAAGATTGTTTCTCTTCCATATTAGTATGCCCAGTTTCTAGCTTAGGGCATGGTTATAATAGAATCTCTGTAAGTATTGGTGAACAAAGGAGGAACACACTGAATGAATGATTTGCAGAGAGGAGGGAAGAGAGGAAAATGAAGGCAGGGAGGGAAGGAGGAGGAGGGGAGGTAATGAGAGAGTGACTTATTCAATAAATGAATGAAAGAATGATCGATTTTTCAATTGCTCTTTGATTGGTGCCATTACATTTTTCTTAGACCATGTGTCAAGCTGCTATACAAGAGCTGTGATTTTGGAAACCGATCATTCAGGATTCTGAGAATTTAATAAACTCTCCAAGCACTTTATTTTTTCTGTGCCTCCTCTTACAAGAGAGGCAGATTTAGACATTTCTGACAATGAAACTAAGCAAGAGAATAAAGTCCAGATCATTGGGACCCTTGGGATGAAAACACAGAATCCAGGGTTCAGAACTGGCCACGGCTTGGAGAACGCTTGGTAATTGCGACAAGGATATGGATGCAATAAACATTCTGAGGTTTATCTTGCTTTAATGACTTGCCTTGAGTGGCTTTGATCTTTATATTTGATAATCACTTTCAAATGGTCTGGTGTGTTCTGAAATTGGAGTCGTGGTTCGGGGACTTGAGATCCTCCTCGGGAATGACAGGCTGCGATCAGAATATGGAAACAGGCAGTGCTAAGGGACTTGCTCTGTGAGTTGTAGAAACAGGTCAAGCACCTGTGGAGGAGATAAGCATCGCGGGCCAGTGATGGGAGCAGGGTGCCCTGGTGGGAGAAAGACGGCAGGCATTGGGAGCTAAGGGAGCTAAGGCTAGTTCCCTCCAGCTGCATGAGCAAGCTAATAAGAGAATTGTGCCTCCTGGGCCCCGTTCATGAGTTGGGCACACCTCTTGATGTTAACCTCCTTGAATTTTTATATTCCCCTGCCTAGATTGAATTCTATAATCCCCATTTTACAGGTGAAGATATTGAGGTTCAGAGAGGTTGAGTCCCTTCCCTAATAAGGTCACAGGCACACCTTTTGGCAGAAGAGGAAGGATTTGAACCCTAGACTGTCTCTCTCTTAAGATGAGGCTTTTTTAAAAAAAAAGATCATAAAGCCCGTGATTACAAGAATGAAGTATCCCTTGGTGACGCAATGCCAGAAAAAAAAATGGTGAATACAAAAACGTGTGCCATAAAACTTGATGTACTTGTGCCCCCATTTTCATATCATTGATTGAAGACTAGACCCCATTCCAGAATAATCCTATCTAGAACTAGATCCAAAGGTATTTAATGATGAAAGTAAGTAGCAGAGTCTTACTCTATACAACCATCTTCCATACGATTACGAGTAGAATACAGCTCTAAGGCACTCTATTTAAATGTGATGCTGAATTTTTTAATTACACCTTAAAAAAAAAAAAAAAAAGATGTGCTTGTTTCTATGACACTCGGATGTTTTTCCTTTAATGTAAAAGAGCTGTCCCCAGCGTCTAGCGTAGAGGTGGCTCCTCACAGCCAGGTTCATCTGAGACAAACCCTCTCCAAGTCCGGGGCATCAGCACTTGGCCAGCACCATGGCCATGTCCTGCCTCCACCTGTCGAGAGCCCAGGGAACAGAACTTGGGCAGCACACTTCTCAAAAATCTCCACCGCTATCGCTTCTATGACGGGGAAGTCAGTTGGCCTTAAGTGGGAATAGAAACAAACACTGGCCAGTGGCCAGTGTCGATCTGGGCTCACTGCGAGTCGTACCTCTGACCAACCATCTGCAAAACGAGAGCCAGTGTAGTCTGTTTTTAGGGTTGAAAAAACTCGAGCCCTTCCATAATTTCACTTAAGGGCTCTGTTGTTGTTGCTCTGCATTTTGAGTGTAGTTCCCTTTTGCTTCCCTTTCAATAAAACAGGCCCTGACAGCCCTCTCATTGAGATTATTACAGAGTTGTACCATCTCAGGCCAGTGCATTTAGGAAATATGTTATTGGCACTCACCAGCGAGTGAGATGCATAAAGAAAATATTCTAATGACAGTTGAGTTGAGAGAGCTTTGATCTCCCTCCAGAACTGCTCTCATGGCTTTGAAATGCAGTTCTGGCAGAGGGGTGAAGTCTGGGCGCCTTGGCACTCTGGGGCTGGGCCCCCCTGAAACTGACATTCCAGGGGACCCACAGCCTGCACGGTGGGATCCAGGGGCATGGGCTGCTGAGGAAGCAAAGGGACACCGAGACACCTCCCTAGAGAGGCAGCTTGCGGAGAGGGTCTACGTTAGGAAGAGCTTTCCGGGTTGGCCCAGTGTTTCCCAAACTCTGTTGGTTGTGCTGTTATTTGATTTTTGGCAGAGGCAGAGGTGAGGGTGAGGGGAAAAGGATTATGGTCAAATGTGTTTGGGAACGCTCTTACAGGATCTACTCTACTCCTGTTTTGCATGTTAAAGAC
This sequence comes from Canis aureus, assembly GCF_053574225.1. Classification (NCBI taxonomy): domain Eukaryota; kingdom Metazoa; phylum Chordata; class Mammalia; order Carnivora; family Canidae; genus Canis; species Canis aureus. Next base: position 71,917,720 of record NC_135620.1, read on the forward strand.
TCTGATAATTCTTACAATTAAAAAAAGTACGTATTGAACATCGTTTAGCAGAGCATGTCCTAAACTCATTTGAATCATAAAATGCTTTTCCCTTAAATATGCGCCTACTTCTTGTGGATTTAGCCCTCAGTAGACTGTGATTTGGAAAACGCGAATCTAATTCACAAGCTCCCTGAACGGATAGGGATTCAGAGCTGCAGACAGAGCAGCTAAGTGTAGTGGGAGAGGCTCGACACTCAGGCAATGCAAGTCCTGCACGGGGACGCTCAGCTGAGGGGGAGCCCGGGGCTGCAGTCCCTCCCATGCCTGATCCTCGAAGCCATGCACTGTTGTAGGGAACTGTGTCCACCTGAATGAAGAAGTGACTTTACTAATTTGTGCAGAAGTGCTGTACACAGGCTAGTGAATGGGGGTTTGTCGTCAGGCCCTGGTTTGTCCCTTTGTCAATGCCTTGGGCAAGTCACTTCGCTTCCCCGAGCCTGGACTTCTTCATCTGGTTTTGAAGTTACACAATTTAAGACCATGGTGCTAAACAGTTGCTAATCAGTGTTCTGTCTGTCACACTCGCTCACTCCTCTCACTCAAGTTTTAGGGAGCACAGAGACATGAAGACTTGGTCCTCACCTACTTGAAGCTCATAGCCTGATGGAGAAGACGGGTGCTCACTGGAAAGATAACACAAAGCAGGGTGATAAGTGCTAGAAACAGAAGGGGAGGCTTTGGAGAGGGAGAAGCTACTGTCAGCTAATGGTGATGATGGTTTTGGTGCTGCTAATAATTATCCATGTCATCACAGTAACATAACAACAATAGCCTACGCTAGTCATTGAGTGCCTTCTACCCATCAGGCACTGCATGAGGCACTTTCTCTGTCAGACCTCTAGCCCCCCTGAGAGGTGACTGTCATCCTCCCATTTTACAGGTGAGGGTGATCAGGAGTGGATGTAAGCTGGACTTTGCAGGGAGGATAAGATTTTAAAAGGCAGAAATTCCGGAAGGAAGATCATGAGGCAGAGGAAGGAAACTAATGGGCATATAAGGAAGGAGTGGGCATAACTGGGGAAGCCCAGGGGCTCCAGGGATGAGGACACCATGAGTACTTGAGGCTGAGATTGCTGGAGGAAGAAGAATGTTGGATGGTAGGGATGAGATGTGGAAAGCTGAGACCCAGAGAACCACTCAGAGGCAGATCATTTAGGTTTATACCAGTAGGAAAAAAATAGGAGACCAGACCATGGAGAGGAGTGCGTGCCCAGGCAGTGCTGAGCTGTCCCATTTAAGCCTGCTGGGGTACTGACACTCAGAGAGACAAAGCAACTTGCCCATCGACATAGGTCTGTCCATCCAACTCTGAGTAGTACTGGCACGTAAATTAACAAATGCACTGACGTTTGGATTTGTATTGATTTTTATGGAGCATGAGTAATGAATTTTTTAAATAAATGTGACCAACTTGCAATATACACATGAGACTAACCTTCCCACAGTTGCAAAATGGAAAGCCAAGCAGCCCTGAGTGAGTCCTTTCTCTTCCCTCTTCACCATTCTCCCTAAACTCTAATGGCCCTTCTCTGTTTGACCTTCTCTGCTTTCACCTCCATTCAATGACAGGAGGGATTAAACATTCTCTTAAAGAGGTAGCAAGAGAGAAGTAAATACCCACAAGGGCTCCTGCCCGCCCCCCCAAGACTTTCCCTTGATGCATTTGGGAGACACCCAGCTTGGCTCTGAGTCGGTGGGAAGACCACAGCCAAAAGCTCTTAGCCACAAAGCTGTTTTCCTTTGGGTGGGTCCCCCCCAAAAAAGAGACAGAGAGGAGAGAGGCAAGCGGGGAGGGGGCAAGAACGTGGATGGCTGCCATGGATTCTTCCTCTTGGGGGAAATGGAGGCATCTCAAAGTGTGAAAAAAAAAAACATACAAGCAAGGGAGAGGCTCCAACATCCCACATGTCTGCCTTGGGCCAGGATGAGTACCACCCCTTGAAAAGATTGGCTTCTGCAATTACAACTGAATAAACAACCAATTAAAATGTCTCCCCCACCCCACCTCACCCCATCTCTTCTTCTTATGAAGCTTTCTCAGCCCTAGAGCAGCAGGGCAAAGAGGTGACTTTGTCTAATAACATCTGTGTTCTCTGCCTGAGAGAATGCTTGATGGAAATGGACAAATCAATTAGAAAAAAATAAATAATGTGGAAAGGGCTGATCCAAGAAAATCTCAGCTTCTCTTTGTTTTCATTCACCCACGCATTGTTTCCCTTTGCACCATGGCCCTGCATGAGCCTGGAAGTGAGGGTGAGGCTGTGGGAAGAATTGGACACATAGAGATTTGTGCTTGGCTTTGTCACTATTTATGTGATCTCTGAACCCCTGTTCCTTCATCTGTAAGATGGGGATAAATAATAGGAATAGCTAAACAGTGATTGAACTTTTCTACATGCCAGGTATTGTTCTAAGCCCTTTGCACTTCCTTTATTACATCCCAAATCTTCTGGGCAACTCGATGAGGTAGATTGTTTTGTGTGTACAGCAATTGGCACAGGCAGTGAAGCAAATTGCCCAGGGTGACCCAAACATTGGGTAGAGGAGCTGGATTCAAACCTAGGACTCTGGCTTCAGAACAAGTCATCCTACCTCCCCACTATGCTGCATGACTTCAAATACTGCAGCGATGGGATGAGAGGTATTTGCTAGCACAGGGGCTGGCCTACAGCAAATGCTTAATACATTTTGGTTTTTTCTCTTCGCTCTTTCCTTCCCTGATCACAGAGTAGACTGGCCAAAACTCCTTAGGAGGCTTCCAGTCTAAGAAGGTGAAGTTAGGATTTCCAGAGTGAAGAAGCATGGAAGCAATATTTAGGGTCAATATCTGAGCATGTGGCTATCCTTAAAAGTGGTCAGTTCAACCCAGACATAGCTATGACCTCTCTTAACCCTGTCTGTATCTCTAACTCATGTTCACCTTTTCTTGAAAAGCCAGGAAAAAAATTATGGCAACTGATCGATTATGGGCTCTTGATGATGTAGGGAATGGGGAGGACTCTCTAGTTCTCAAATGTATCTGTTCCCATTGGAGTAGAGGTGTGGGTCTGTGACTCATAGGGATGCTCTATGAAGCACCGGGTAGCTGCTGCTTATCCCAGTGTATTAGTAAGAAAACTGAGGCCTCATAGGAAGGAGACTGGGACCTAAATATTTTAGCTTCTTCCTTTCCCAATGTAAATTCAACCCCATTAACATCTACTGAGTGCTTACCTGGTGGCAAACCCTATGCTGAAAACCGGGTAAACAGAAATGGAGCCACAGACAGTGGTGGATATGGACAAGTAGAGTGATGATTTGGAATAGTGTGAGTGTGCATATTATAGGAGGTGAATGAGTGTAGAGATGGGAATCAGGGAAGCTTTCCTTGAGGTGCGGTACCAGCATGGGCTTTGGATTTGTTCATCAGAGGACAAAATGAAGAGCAGAGTCCCTGACAGAGGGAACATCTTGAGTGGAGGCACCACAGAGGATGCATCGTGGTAAACCCCCCAAAACCACAGTGGGAAATTCAGAGAGGGAGCAGAGAGAGACAGGGCTAGAGGGGGAGGCAGCGTCTTGGAGGCCATGCTGGAGACTTTGGACTTACTCTTTCACATACAGGACATCCTTCTATGACCCCAGGAGGGAAAGAAAAGGGAACTGTCATAAGTTTTCTCCCAGCCAGGATTTGTGTCAACCCTTTATGGGCAGATATGAAAAAGGAAACAACTTCCAGCTCGCTGTGGGACCTTAGCAAGGTTTGAAGCTTACATCTCTTTTCCCTCTTCTGGAGTATGGGCATCATAATACAACCTACCTCAGCCTTATTAAGCAGATTAAGGGAGATAATCCACGTGAAGTCAGACCACATGGAAGGGCCCATCAAACACTAAATACCATTATTCATAGACATCCTCTCACCTACCACGTCAAGCTGCCTGCATGCTTGTTTATGTATGTTTTTATTCATTTATTCATTGATTCATTTCCAGCCTTACTCAAGAAATGATTATCAGCTGCTCACAAGGCCATATGACAGCAGACATAAAACAGAGGCTGAGAGACTCAAGAGAGGAGAGCAAGATGCCTGTGTCGATAGAAAATGATCCATTGAGTAATAAGCCTGTGACTGATGGAGAGCTTTAGCATTTCAGTGGTGATAGGAGAGTCACACTCTTTGAAGGAGGAGTTCTTATTTACTAAGCTCCTTGGACATGCCAGCCTCTTTACAAAGACCGTTTCTGCCTCTCAGCAACCTGTGTTCAGCCTAGGTATTAAGGAGCTGATGATGATAACAGGGGTTTAGTTCACTTTTCTGATACATCAGTCTACAATGGCAGCCACTCCAAATACAATATCCCTCTTTAAGTCCATTGTACAGACAAATAAATAGAGGCTTAAAGAATGCAGAATCATCAAGGGGGAGGGGGAAGCGTGATGCCCAGTGACAAGACCATAGGTTTCCAAGGTACACAGAATTGGCCTTGAAACCCAGTTCTGCAATGTTGGGCAACCTATTTCATCACATTTGGGCCACATGTTCCTTATCTTGAAAACAGAGCAATAATGTCTCTTTGCAAGGTTGGTATAGAGATGCACAGCAGGCCTCCTAGTGCAGCTCTGTACTTGCCAAATAAATGGTCTGATGTCCACAGTGAATGAGTGAAGTAGAGAAGAAGCCAAGACAAGAATACATGTTATCTTTTCCATGGTCTATGTTCTTAGTTTACAGTCACGTTTTGTGGCCCTGTCACTGGGCAAAATAGCGAAGTCCTTAAGGGCAAAGATGTTGACTTTAGGTAAATCCAGGTTCTAACCTGAACTCTGCTATTTATAAGCCGAGTAATCTCACCATGTCTCTTAAACTTACAAGGACTTAATTTTCATAGCTGTGAAATGGGGTCATCTCAACTAACCTTATAATAGTATTGGGGGAAGCCACTGAGGTGATGTTTATAAAGTGTTTAGCAAAGTGCCTGGCACATAGTAGCTCTTAATTACTTGGGGGAATAGCTGTTATTTGAATAGTACCTTTTTTTGGATGGTGATGACAGCCAAGGTTCTTTTTCTGTTACAGAGCATACTTGGATGTTAATGAACTGAAGAACATTCTTAGACTGGATGGATCAACACACCTTAATATCTTCTTTGCAAACTCCTCGGAGGAGGAATTGGCAGGAGTAGCCACTTGGCCATGGGACAAGGAAGCCCTAATGCACTTAGGTGAGAATTAGAAACTTCTTCAGGAGGAAATTGAATTAGCACAGGAATAAATTTAGTGGTGATGATAACGGTGGTGGAAATCATGACCATGATGATGGCGGTGGTAGTGGTGACGGTGAACAATCTCTTTATTGCTTTTTAGTGCACAGAACTCTTCAGCATTCCTCATCTCGTTTCAACCACCAAACATTACTCTGAAGGAGATAACATGGTATCATTAACCCTGTTTTACCAGTGCAGAAACCGGGACCCACAGAAGGAACAAGGCTTATCCAAGGTCACACCCAAGTCCATGGCTGAGCCACATTTGGAATTCAAGGCCCCAGCTCTGTCCGTTGACAGATTTCTTCTTAGTGCATGCAAATATCTGCCCAGCCCATCAGCCACATGGTGCTGGCACAACCGGTTAAGGCTTGGCTTGAGAGATACCAAAGAGACAAGAGAAAGTGAGCTTGTTAAGAACTCCCTGTTTGCCGTGTTCCACCAACACCACCAGGAACTCTTCTTACATCCAAATTATTCATATCCATAAACCAGACGTATATTTATACAAACCCATCCCCAAAAGTCAGAAAAGACAATGGTTTTTGAACCAGGCCCTGTGAGTCAACATCGATCGTGATTTTTCCATGCTCTCTTCCATACACGTCTATATGTGCATGTGCGTTTGTGTAATTTGTGCATATTTGAAATCACAGCATAGGTAAAATTTTACGTTCTTTTTTTTTTCTTCGTATTATGTCGCTTACATTATTATACAGAGTAGCAGTCTTTCTAATCACTTCCAGTCCAGCTTTTTCTCTTAACATCATAAGATAAAAGCATCCTTCTGGGTTATTTCCATCTCCCTAAAGGTGATGTTTTAATGACCATGCAATATTCCATTGAGTGAGGCACTACAAGGTACTCAACCTTTTTCCCCTTGATAGAATGTTCCCGCTGTTTACACCAGTGGATGGCAATGCCTCCCGCGGTGAGAGTCTTCATCCGGGAAGGTTAGGGCTCGGCAGAGTGACAGTGCTGGCTGTTTCCCTAGGCCTGCCTGCTCTCCCAGTGATGCACCCAGAATCCAGTCACCGCTGTCAATCTGCGGTATCATGGAAATGAGGGACCCTGCAACTTCACATGATGGAGACTTCAAACTCTAGAGTTAGTTCCCTCCAGATTGCTCTCTTTCTCACTTGTTTTTAAGGGAATGAACCGACTTGTGTGTGTGCACGTGTGCATGTGTGCCAGCGTGTTGTGGTGGTGTAAATAGAGCTAGAGACAATGAGAAATCTGTAGTGGTTCCCAACTGGGGGCATTTCATCCCCTTGGAGACATTTGGTCATGTCTAGAGATAGTTCTGACTGTTACCACTGGGGGAATGCTACTGGCATCTAGTGGGTAGAGGACAGTGATGCTGCTGAATCTACAGATTTAGCAGGAAAGAATTATCTAGTATAAAATGTCAATCATGCTGAGGCTGAGAAATCCTGAGATAGATGATGGATGGGTAGACAGACAGACAGAGGTTGGGCAGAAACGAGTATGCAACTTAGACGCACCGGAAAGTAGATGATTTGTATCTATCATGTGCCTGGGATGACATATGGGACCCCTCCTGGCCCACAGCATTACGCATGGTTGTTTTCAGCTATGATTTTACTCGGCAGTATGACCTTAGGCATGTCTCTTTCCTTCCCCAAGCCCCAAATTGCTCAGATTTTGAATGAACAGTTTAGACTAGATGGCCTCCAAGGACAGTTCTCAGCACTGAAATGCTGTCCTATTGGAAAAGCGACTGAAAGGCTCTTGATCAGAGTCTTAGAAGGCCTCTAAAGTTAGAGAAAAATATTCCTGATGATTCTGTGAATTTCTGGGGCTGGCTCAGGACCAGGAATACAGAAGGCTATAAATCCATAGCATGTTATAGTGTTTCAGGATGATGTCAGGCTCCAGCTATTTCACCTTTTAAGAGAAGCAGTGAAACAGGACTCGGGCTCTTGTGCTGTGGCTCTGGGCAAAGGGGTGAATCGGGAGGGGATGAGGTAAAACAAACAAAGCTGGCCCGGACATTAAGTCTGCAATCCTGTCATTATCCCTGGAAATACCTGTGGGGTCCCATATCTTCCCACTGCCCTGCCTAGCGCCTCATTGTTGAAGCTTCGTGGAGAAACAGAGAATCACTGGCACTGTGGTAGCTGGTTATTTTAGAGCTCACCAGAGATGCAAAGTCACTTTTCTAAGATCACACAGCCAGGGTGAAGCGGAATGAATGTTGCACCGCATGTCAGGCTGAGGGCTCTGGGTCCCCAGCCCTCAGCTCACCAATCTCCTCATCCTAAGAAATGTTGGCCAGAAGCAATTTCTCCACACTAACCCCAATCAAACCCAACTTATTAGAACCATACATATATTTTTACCCTCTTTTCCTGCTGTGATGCCATGATCCCTGGAAAAAGCCTTGGGTGGGAAGGGGATTATGTTTCATATTATGATTGACAGAAAATAATTGAGAGAGATTTCCTGTCTCAATTTCTCTTTCTCCCTGCCTCTTTGCCTCCCCCTTCTCACACACACGTGTGTGTGTGCACACCCCCGCCCACACACACACCCTCTCATACATCTTTATCTCTGTGCTAGAAGGCTCTGAGCAGTTCAGAATTAATAGACTCCGCGAGCCCCATGACTGAGCAAGCTTGCCCTCCTGGCAGTTCAACCCAAGATAAAACTCCCCCCACGCCTGCAAGCTCAAATCAACAAGGCCCTGGCCTTAGCACCGTTCTTTATAAGACACTGTTCTGCACTTAAAATCACTACTTGCAGAGTGTTCAAACCCGAATTTTACCCTTCTCTTAAACACATTTGGATTTTAAGTTTAAATGTCTCCCTACCAGCCTGTATGCATTTCTCCAGTGCCTAAAATGAACATGAAAAATGCTGTCCATTGCTTCTGCTGAAATCTGCTCCATCTATCTCCCTAAGCTAAGCCATGCTCAGTCACGTGGGGTAGACCGTTGCTCCTCAAACTAGAACATACAGACAAGCCATCTGGGGCTCTTATTAGAATACAGATTCTGATTCCATGGGTCTGGAGTAGGGCCCAACATTCTACGTGTTTAATCACCTTCCAGGTGATGGTCCTGCTGCTTAGTCTCAAGACACTCTTCGAGTAGTGAGTAGTTGTTAAGGCACCCACTGGATACGAAGTGCCATGCTAGCTGCTTACGTGTGCTTAGTTAGACCTCAGAAAACTTCTTTAGTTGGGTTCACGTTCAGCAAAGATTCAACACACATTTAATGAGATGCCATATTCCAGGCCCTGTGACTGGCCCTAGTAGTAGAACTCATTAAGAGGCCTGGCTCTGGAAACGACAGATCCTGAGTTCAAATTCCAGCTTGACACTGTCCTGACTCCCCATCATAAGCCAGTTAGTTCACCTGTCTGGGCATCAGTGCCTCTCTTATTGGGTTGTGAGTTAGTTAAGTGTGATTATACACATGAAGCACTGAGCACAGGGCCTAAGGACACAGGGTAAGTGCTCAAGAAACATTGGCTATAATGAATGATGTCCTAATGATGAGCACACCATGATGCTGGCCTTCGTGAGTACTCACTCTCGGGGAGAACCAGAGATGAGGAAGTGGGATTCGGGGATGGTAATCAACATGCTCAGTGTCATAGCGTTGGTAAAGGCAGAGGGAGGACTGGGACCAGGGGGCCTGACCATGGGAGCCTCGGTTGGACAAGACTGTGCAGAATGTTTGTAAACGAGGCCATGCATTACTGTTGAAGGACAAGGTGGAGCAGAAATGTCTACCAGCCCAGAAATCAAGGTCCTTAAGTGCTGATCATGCCTCTTTTTAAAGTCATTCGAGATCACTTCAGTTGTTGTCTTCCTTCTGCAGGCATTGGGATCTCACAACTCACAAAATGACTTTTGAGACTCCTTCCTACCCAATCAGTGATTCATATAACAAGTCATTACAGTTCTCGGGGCAGTGGAGCCACAGGGTGGAGAAGCCTGTGGTTACTTTGGGCAGCACCCCATTTACCTGTGATAGATTGGGGGATTTCTGTACCAGGAAACAGAGTACCCCATTTGCTTAATGCTCTGGTTTTCTCCTTGCAGGTGGCATTGTCTTGAACCCATCTTTCTATGGCATTCCTGGGCACACCCACACCATGATCCATGAGATCGGGCACAGCCTGGGCCTCTATCACATCTTCCGAGGTATCTCAGAGATCCAGTCTTGCAGCGATCCCTGCATGGAGACGGAGCCCTCCTTTGAGACGGGAGACCTCTGCAGTGACACCAACCCAGCCCCAAAACACAAGTTCTGCGGCGACCCAGGGCCAGGGAATGACACCTGCGGCTTCCATAGCTTCTTCAACACCCCTTACAACAACTTCATGAGCTACGCAGGTAGGGCTCCCCGCTCAGCAGGAGCACGAAGCTGGGTGTCGCACACAAGGCTCCAGGCCTGTCTCAGAGGAGTCTTGGGAAAGCTGCTTTCCTTTTCTCAGACTTCTTGATCCCAGCAATCCCTCATCCCAGACGATCAGGGTAACAGTCCTTGTGTGAGATCCCAGGGGTAATGGAAGCTGTTGTACCTGAAGGCTCCTCAGAAGGACACACTTTAAGGAGCTGACTGGGGCCCAACATCAGGAACTCTAGGTAGAAGTTCTAGCTCTACCACTGGGTCACCTAATGTCTCTGCGTCTATCATATCCCTTCTCTGGGTCTCACTTTACTCAAGAAAATGGAATCATTGGATCCAAGGAATCTTGGAGAAGGTTCCTCTAATTTTGCAGCTGTATTTTTCTAAGCTGGTGATTACTGAAACCTTTTTCCTTCTCTTCTCTCTCTCTCTCTTTTTTTTTTTTGTACTGCAACTTTTTCTTAAATATAAAGCTCTTATACTCACCTTTACTATTTTATTACCAAAAAATATATATATAGAATGCTTTTGGTTTTGCAAATGCAAAATTACATGAGAGGAGTACATTCTTTTCCTAACTGCATACATACTATCAAAAACCTTTTTTTATATTTTCAAGTCATTCACCCTAGCTCATCTGTATGACACCAAGCATTTTTTTTTTCTTCTACTTTTGTGTGGGACTCTAGGTCTCCATCTTTGTTTGAACCAGGAAATCCTTACAACTGTTTTCCATTTCTTCTTTGGTTTTGCATTGGATTGCATTTGAAGAGAGGGGTTTTGCTGCTGAAACCCAATGAATTTGATGATCCCCAGTAGATCTTTCTGCTTTCCCTCTTGGGTTGATGATCTCTGGGGGCCTCTGCAGTTTAAGGTTCATACCGTTCAAACCTGACGTCTCTAGAAGGGTCCACAGCCCATCCTTGATACCAGAAAGCAGTCTTTAGATTTAGGTCTTTTTAAAAGACCACAATGCTGGGTATTTCCTCAAAAGCAGATTTCCCACTGGACTCCCATTCCCAGCCAAGCCGACATCCCACATCCGGTGCCCTGTCCCCCCCTACACAGCCCTGCTTGCGTTCCATTTCTGTAGCACCTTTCCTTGGCCAGCTCAACGCACATGGAAAATAAACAATAACATGAATTTGGAAGTTTGCCGGACTCTAAGGGGCCTCGGAGCTGCCACTAGCTACCAGACCCCCATAAACTAAATCTTTTTTTGTTCCCCTTTGTACAGATCTAAAGGGTGATTGATTTACTGTTGTTTTTTTAAAGGAACCCCTCAGCTCAGTGACCCATTAACAGCAGAACTAATTCACTGAGCTACGATAACAAACTTACACCCGCAAAAGCATATTCAAGGCGACCACGAGCTTTGAAATGTTTGTTTTCCTTAGGATCTCTGATAGATGAGGTGACAAAAGCAGCTGGATGAAATTCAAAATGCAGAACAGGATTGGGTTCTCAGGGCTGGGGAGAGCTATGCATAGGGGCTAGGCAGTCAAGGGCAGAGGGTGGAGACCCTGCGGGGTCAACTGCTTGGAGTTCTTTCCTTCCTGGGTGCATCTTCCTCAGGTCTGGTCACTAGTTGAGCAGAGTCTAGTGCAGTGCTTTCTCGTAGAACTTTCTGCAAAGATGGACATGTCCTGTGTCTATGCCGTCCAGCAGTATGACAGCCACTGGTCTGATGCGGCTCATGAGCACTTGAAGTATTGGCTAGTGAGACTGAGGAATTGAATTGTTAGCCTTTGGTAACTTTAATTAACTTAAATTGAAATAACGCCACCTGACTGGTGTCCACAATAATTCTTGAGTGCCTGTGATACACCACACACTTGTGTGCAATGCTTCCTAGGCTTGTCTTGCAGAATCCTCAAAATAACCCAGTGAGGTAAGTACTATTATCACGGGACCTATTTTACAGACGCAGAAAGTGTGGTTTAATGTAGCTTAAGTAACTTGCCCAGAGCCACACGACAAGAAGGTAAGACTTTTTCCCCTGCAGAGCCTGTGCTATTAATCAGTAAACATCTGGCTCTCTTTCTGATGCTAAGGAAGGCCGAGAGGGCCCCAAGTGCTCAGCTCCAGCAAACAGCAGGCAGGTGATGCTGGCAAGCCTAGTTCAGCACCAGGCATGAATGGCCATCTTGAGCTATGGATAAACCCTGGGCAGATGAAGAGAAGCTCAGACTCTGCTTCCTCAAGATGATAGGCCATGGGAGGCCCCCCAAGATCCCCTTCAGTCAGGGCTTCCTCAGGAGTCCAGAAACCCGGGCTTCTTCAGCCAACAATAATAAGTGTCTTCTTATCATTGCTCTGTGTGTCAGGGCCTTTCAACATGCACATATGCTTCAACGCTGCGATCCCACCAATTAGGAATGCATCCAGAGGAAATAAACCTGTTGATTTATTTAAAGATTTAATCATAAGAATGTTCTTAGCAATGTTCATTGTCCAAATATCAATTGGGTGTTTACTCTCTGCCAGGCATGAAGAAAAAAAAAAAAAAGCTTATATGTGGGGGAAAAAAACAGAAACTACTTGCAAGTCCAGGGAGCATGGATTGTTGAAATAAATCACAAGGCATCCCTGTGATAGAACATTATGTGGCCACTAACAATGGTGTAGAAGAGGAAGCAGGGGTGTAAATAGAAACCGAGTAACATTGTGGTGCAGGGCAGGAAGTTACAGAGTGCAGGCACCCCACTGGAATTCTCCAGGCATTAGCCTTTGACCTTAGGCAAGCTACTTCTCTAAGCCTCACTGACTTCCTGGATTCCATGGAGGATAATCACACCTACCTTGTGTGATAGTAGGTGTACTCGTGCAGATAAAGGATTTAGAACTGTCCGTGGTACCGTAACTAGTGCTCAATAGACGATAATTAGTAGGATTATTTAGCTATTTAATGTGAAAATGGTCACGGAGCCTTGTACAGTGTAAGGTCTGGCCTATGTAGGTGTGTGTGCATATGTGTATTTGTATGTGTATATGCACATGATGTAAATGTGTTTATGAGACTGAGAATCATAAATATTCACATGCAATATACTTATACACATATATCCTAAATATTCATTGTATTATCTCTAGGTAATGAGTTTAGGGTGACGTTTATTTCTTTGTAACATTTTTGGCATATCCCACATGTTTTACAGTGAATATAATCATTTCCTGCTATTCCTACTATTATCTCTATCCTTTTTTAATAAAAACCAGGAAGGCAGGGCCTCTTACAAAGGGCAGCTCCGTTATCCCTACACCAGAAAGGCTTAGCCTGCTAAATGCCCTCATTAGTTTTAGGGGGCGGGCAGCATCACTACTCCCTGTGGTACAGCGGGTGTGGAGGAGGCTGGCAGGGGCGGCATTTGCTCACACCTCCACAACACAGGGCTCGACAGCTCACAGCAGCGCTGGGCCCATGCCCCGACACTCCCTGTCCCCCATGCTCTGCAGCCTCTAGGCTGCAGAGAGGAATGCATGCTGGAGAATGGAGTTCAGTTAGCGAACTCAGGGCAGGGCACCAACAGCGTGGGGACTGGCTCAGGCCTCCCCAGGCACCAGAGCCCCAACATCCTCTCTGCTTAGATGGGTAAGATGGGAACCAAAGAACAAGACGGGCTGGCTGGTCCTGGAGATCAGATGTCGGGAGGGGAAGCGTGTGAAGGCAGGAAGCCAAGAGGGGCTGACTTGAGGCGTGAGCTAATTGAGACAGAGCATTTGTGATCAACAGAAACCCTTTGGTACCTCCCCCCAAGATTCTGGTAGCAGCTAAGTCTCTAAGCCACGCACCCTGGGACAGATGCTTTCTGCCTCCCGCTTTCACGTTCAGATGCATTTCTGCTCCCCTTCCAGGATCTGTCACCTGTTTTGCATGCTCTTTTTTAAAAAAAATTTATTTAAAAAAAACATTTTTATTGGAGTTCAATTTGCCAACATATAGCATAACACCCAGGGCTCATCCCGCCAAGTGCCCCCCTCAGTGCCCATCACCCAGGCACCCCAACCCCCCGCCCACCTCCCCTTCCACTACCCCTTGTTCGTTTCCCAGAGTTAGGAGTCTCTCATGTTTTGTCACCCTCACTGATATTTTCACTCCTTTCCCCTTTATTCCCTTTCACTAATTTTTATATTCCCCAAATGAATGAGACCGTATAATGTTTGTCCTTTTTATCGACAAACATGGAAATGGTTAACTTTTAAGTCATGAAAGGAAAATGCACTTCTTTGGGGAAGAGAAAGAAACAAACAAACCGGAGTGTACGGAGGGAGAAAAATGCTGTTTTTCTCCTCCATTCATCTTGATAAATGCTTTATGTGCTTCAGCTCACTGAGTCCCCACAGCAGCTCTTGAGAGCGGGGTCAATTTCAATGTCCCCAATTTATACATGAGGGACCTGAGTTTTAGAGTTACTTCCTTCTTTGGGAAATGACTGATTAGTATTCTATTCAGTGCCTATGCCTTAACATACATAGTCATTCCCCTATTAATAGCCAGATGTGTTATTGCTGGTATTTTTACCATTATACATGATGCTTCAAAAAATATCCTCATCCCTATATTTTCCGCATGTTTGTTCATGAATATCTGTCTGTTGAGCTCCTGGATGTGATATTGTTAGATCAAAGAGAATGGATATTTTACATTCTGGGGTTTTTTTTTTTCTTTTTTTCTTTTTCTTTCCTTTTTTTTTTTTTTTTTTTTTTTGCTTGCTTCTGGTTTTCTGACACACATACATGCATACCCAGGGGCGCTGTCCCAGGCATGAGGCAGCAAGCATTTACTGAGCATCATCATGGTCCTTTGTGCTCCACTCTCCTTATCTCCATCCAAGTTCTGAGATGAACGTTCTTGGTATCCTCATCAATCTCTGTCTACAGGTGGGAAAACAGGCCCTGAGGGCATGAATTCACTTGCCCATTTGACTCCAGATCCTTCACGCACCGGTCTCTCTCTTTTTTTTATATATATAATAAATTTATTTCTTATTGGTGTTCAATTTGCCAACATACAGAATAACACCCAGTGCTCATCCCATCAAGTGCCCCCCTCAGTGCCCGTCACCCATTCACCCCCACCCCCCGCCCTCCTCCCCTTCCACTACTCTTAGCCTTTATCTTTTCTCCTGCCTCTAACTTATTCAGGTTACCAGGTACTAGGCTTTTGCAGGGGTACCTTTTTACACTAAAAAACACAAAGATCATAGACACAAAGGAGAATGAATGTACCTGATGATCTAGCCCTTCTTAGGCTGAGATGTTTGGACTCTATTCTCCAGGCAATGGGGAGCCATTGAATGTTTGTTATTCCAAGGAGTTAGATGGCTGCATGTGGACTTGAGATAGATGTATGTGACTAAAGATACTTGATAAGGGACACTGGGCTCTTCTCCTCCCTCCAAACATATGATCGATCTGCGCAGGGTGCTGGAGAAGGGACCGGCTGTCATAAATTACTAAGGGAAATCAGAAGCAGCTTCTGTGTATAACCTCCTTGCACTCCTGTCCCTTCCCCAAGCTGGATTCTCAAGGTCCCATCCAACAACCCAGCACCTGCCCAAACTTATTTTCTGTTTGTTTGATAAGAGGAAGTGAGTTTATGCTGCAGGATTCCTGGTGGCGGGTTTATTTTAAGATCCGGCAAGCCCCGTGCTCCTCTGTCTGGGGCCCAGCTGCAGAAACCCTGACCAGGTGGACACCTCTGAGAAGTGGTGTTTTTGGAAACCAAGCCAAAACAGTGCCTTGTTCTGCCCCTGGGGCAGTTGAATGAAGCTGTTGGAGGGGTAGACAGGAGGCATGCTTCTTCCTTGGGAGGCGAGTCTTGGACTGTCTTCAGTCCGCATTGTGGAAAAGAGAGGAGGGCTGAAGGTCGTTCGATCTAAAGACATTTCAGAGATTGTATCCAGCCCAGTCAGACGCGGGCTCACATCCTGTTTATCAAGCACCTGCAGGATACTTTTCCCATACAGGGTCTCATTTATGCACAGAAAGAAGTTTTTGTATTGATTAGAAACATGGTCTTGGGAGTCAAGAATGCAAATCTCACAGTGAACATCCAAGTGACAGTACCGTCCTCATTGCCTGCAGGACACTGAGCCTAGACTGCTCCTAGGGCTGGCTGCCTGCCTCGGGCTGTGCTCGCTGCAGTGGACACCATGTCCCTGTGGTCCTGCAGCTCCCTCTCCTACTGTCCTTGACCTTTGCTTCCCCCTCTTAGCCATGCAGTCTGGTTGACCCAAAGGGCCTCCTTCTTCAGAAGCCTCCCTGGGTCACTGTCCTTCCCCACTGTGCTGCCTCTTGCTCATCAGTGGTCAGCATCACAGACTTTAGGAGTCTTCTGATAACTTGACACCTACGCCGAACTAGCCTTCACTCTATAACTACACTGGTCACTCCTTCAGGGCAGGAACATCTTTAAGTTTCATCTTTCTGTGGCCTTTGGCACAGAGCAGAGGACAGTGATAGATGCTCAGAAGGTGCGTTTGAAGGACAAGATCACTGGATCCCTGGATAGTGAAGTGAACAAGTGAGCAGATGAAATGGATGGGAAGGAATGAGTGAGCAAATAAAGGAATGAATGAATGGGAAATTTGGGGTGAGTGGTGAGGGAGGGATAGAGTAAGGAAATGTGTGACTTACTGAACAGGGACTTGGGGGCCCATGGAAAGCCGTCTGTCTGGCCCTCGTCCTTAACTGTGACCTCTGGGCTGCTCAGTCCCATCCACCCTCCCCTTCCTCCTGTTCCCTCTCACCTGTCTCCAGAAGTGATGACTGCACTCATTTCTTCACAGACCATTAACTCGTGAGCACTGGAAGAGGCCAGCTCTGAGTTGGCAAGGGCTGGGGTGCTGGTTGTCTGGCCCCCGGAGACGTCATAATTCTCTCTCATGCCTGCCCATGCAGCCAGGTTCTTATCTCTCCCTCTGCCCACTTGCAGATGACGACTGCACAGACTCCTTCACGCCCAATCAAGTTGCCAGAATGCACTGTTACCTGGACCTGGTGTACCAGAGCTGGCAACCCTCCAGAAAACCGGCGCCTGTTGCCCTGGCCCCCCAGATCGTGGGCCACACGACCAACTCTGTGACACTGGAGTGGTTTCCACCCATCGATGGCCACTTTTTTGAAAGGTGAGTGTGGCCTGTGAAGTGTTGACTCCTCTCTCTCCTGCCATGAAGAGGGAAATGCAGAAGGGGAGCAGGCTTGGAGAGGAGCTTTGCTGTTTCCTTTGTCCTCGCTCTTGTTCATCTGGAGCCCCTACCGCCTAGCAGTGACTGGTCCATGTAGACACATTGTAAATTTGAGAGTCAGGGGATAAACGAGTGAGTGCTTATCAAAATTAATAAGTAAAGATGCATGCTTTCAGTGAATGGATGTTTAGCTTTATTTTCTTATGAAACACCTGGAAACTTTTATTGCCAGAACATCCTCTGGGATAGAGGTACTGGCCTCATCTCCATGAGCTCAGGAGTTGAAATTGCCTCTGGTTAATACACAATTGTAATATAGGTATAATATGTATCATATATGAAGGTGTACATGTGTGTATATATATATTCATACATCATACATGAATACACATGCATGTATGTGTATGTATGTGTAGTAGGTATATTTAGAATCTTTGTGCCCAGTAGTTTGTTATAGGATTGAGGGTAGAATTTTTAAAAGGTCAAAGATGATAAACTTAAGCACAAGAGATCTGCTCCCCTATCTTTCACTTTCTAGCTGTACTACCTTGGGCAAGTCACTTTCCTTCCTTGACTGGTTCTCTCCCACAGGAAAGTGGGTCTCGTGGTGCCTTAGGGCCTGAAGGCAGGGATCCAACGGTCTCTTGTGGTGCCTTTCAGCATTAAGACTCTCTAAGGAGCTCAAGCTTTTAAGGGAAACAGATTCTCAAGGGACAGGAAAGTGGATTAAGATGTTGACATCTACACTTGGCTGTAATTTAGGGCTTATTAGTATATTAACTCCCAGCCCAGCCCTTCTTGGGCGCATTTTATCCAATACTGATGATAGACCATTGATGATGGTGAAAGTCATAACCAGCTAATGATTAACTAATAATTTTCTGTGGTTACGGTTTTTGCCATTTATCAAGTCCTTACTCTGGGCCATATTCTGTACTAAAGGCTTTATATGCAGAGTCTCATTCACCCTTTCAAGTAACTGTGAATTGGATGGAAGTCATCAAGGAGCATCTGGGTGGCTCAGTTGGTTGAGCATCCGACTCTTGGTTTCATTCAGCTCAGGTCATGTTCTCAGGGTCGAGAGATTGAGCCCCACATTGTGCTCCATGATTGGTGTGGAGTCTGCTTGGCATTCTATCCCTCTCCCTCGTCCTCTGCCCCTCCCCTCACTCATATGCTCTCTCTCGCTCTCAAATAAATGAATAAATAAAATAATTATAAAAAGTAAGAAAGGGGAGTCATCTTCCTCATTTGCCAGGTAAGGCAGGAATTAGAGTGAAAGACTATTTGATTTAACCAAGATTCCATGGGAGGTGCTGGGAGCTAGGCTCCAACGTACATTTTGCAACGTCTTGTCTGGGGCCCCCATGTGCTTTCATTAAGTCCTTCCAAAACTCAAATTATGAGGGAGGTATTACCCCTCCCCTAAAAAGAGCCATAAAAGGTGGTAAGGAACTCTCATTTGCATGTGTATGTGTGTAAAAATACTTATTAGATCAAGGTATCACATTAAATACATGCTTTGATTTTCTCCACTCCTATCAGTCCCTGAATCTAGAACGTTTGTTTGGCAACTGGGTGAATGTGTTCATGGGGAAGGAAATGCACTCCTTAGGCCCTCTATAAACCACCCCTCCCGCACCCCCCTCCCCCCTGCCGCCCTCACTGGGAGCTCAGAGCTGGGTTTGGGAAACCTCATGTGACACTTCAGAGCAGACTTTCCAGCAGCCTGTAGATTTATTTATTTTTTCTGTGGCGATGAGAAGTATCAGACTTTTGGTCAAGCCTTGGCCTCAGTTCCACTTAAAAATGGAAGTTTTGTAAATGAAGCTTCCCGTGTATGTATTTAATTTGTATTTCATAAAGCAGTTATTGTCCATTAAATAAATACCATCTGATTGTTGGAAACCCATTGGAGGGTTAATTGTTGTGTAATGAGATATGTCTCTATTACATGGTACCCTCAGCTTCAATCAATATGTTTTTAATAACCTATAGTCAGTTGGTACTTGAGGCTCATACAATAGCTATTCTGTTCAGTCTGAGATTTCATAACGGAGTTATCATATGTTAAATTACAACTGACGTTTTAGAAACATGTCTAATTAGGGTTAACAGCTACGTAGACGATCGTCTATGGCTCGAGGAAGTCAGTCCACCAGTTCAATAAATTGTTATAAAGAAATGGAGCTACCACTCTCCCAAACCCTCGGAGTTTATAGTCCTACAGATTGGCCCCGGTGTGGAGTGCACAAGCTTGCCACCAGGTTGTCCGCACTGTGTTCTCAGCTCCACCGCTCCGGGTCCGTGGGACCTTGGGCACGCCATCTCGCCTCTCTGATTCTCTCTGGCCCTCTGAATCTTCTTCCACAATTGTACCCACTTCACCAGGTTTTTGTGGGGAATTTGAGAAATACAACATCCGTAATATGCCTAGTACACACACTCTATGTTCAAGAAATATTGGCTCCCATCTTGTACGAGGTTTCCCAGAGCCGTTTAGCTACTTGAAAATTCTCTTTCCCTGCAAAATCTCTGGTGTTTTCTACAACATCCATCAATGCCAACCTCTCGCCCCTGGCCATCCCCACGTCCTCCCGCTGTTCCTCACATCTGCGGTCTAAGAGAATACAAGGGTTTTCCTTAAAAAAACATATTCAGATCCTCCCACAGCCTGTGTCCTCACACATGGGCAACTGAATAAATAATTCAAGGCCACCCCCTGGCTTTTCTAACTCCTTTATTTTTATCTGTCTTGCAAACATGTGTTGACTGAATGGTTTCAGTTATCTGAACAATTGGCGGTGGCACATCGGAAAGAATTCTGGACTAAGAACCAAAAGACCTGGGTCTGAAGTCTTTGAAACCTCATTCATTTCCTCCTCTTTGGCCTCAGTTTTCTGATCTGTAAGCCAAAGACCATCTGGCCTTTCTCAACCAAGGTCCCAATTCCAAATCTCAGAACACAGCAAGTGATTTGAGTAACTATTTTCTCAGTCCTTGCAAGAATGGTGCATAACAAGTACCGTTCTAGAAGCACAGGAGAGAAGCTAACTCATAAGACACAGTGGATATCTTAAAGAAGCACTGTTCGATAGGACTTCTGCAGGAATGGGAATGTTCTGTATCTGTACTGCCCAATATGGTAGCCATTAGCCAACTGGCTGTGGAGCATTTGAAATGTGCCAAGTGTGAAAGTGAATTTCTAAATTTACTTAATTTTAATTAATTTAAATTCAGAGACCCACATGTGGCTGTTGGGCACTGTATTGTTAGCACAGACTTGAGCTTTAGGCTTTGATTCTCATGGAACGTGGATAAGAAAGAGGGTCTCTTCTAGTGTTAGCATCCGGTACTACCGTGATTTCAGTGTCTGTGTGTATGTCATTGTGTATCTGGGCAAATAAAAATCAAATGAATGCCAAACATAAGAAAACATATACTTCCTGGATGTGTAGGATACTGCCTGGTTTTGGTAAAGCCTGTATCTACTCTATGACTTTACAGGCTGTGAACTTGGCATGATTGCTTTGTGCTCGTGATCTTGTATTTCTTAATCTATAAAATGGGAACATTACCCACACCCAAAATCACACCATTGCTTTTTAGTTGCTGACTTTACCTTTACTTTTGTCCTCTTTCCTCAATCCATGTTTCATTCAGCATAAAGACCGATCTTTTTAAAATGTAAATTAGATCACGTCACTCCATGACTTGAAGGGTCTCCAGTGGCTCACAGCCCTCCAATTGCTTCCCATCTCTTTTATGTACAATCTCCAGGTGGTCGACAGGACCTCCCAAGATCTGGTCCTTGCCTACTTGTCTAGCTGCCTCTTTAACACTCTCCTTCATTTATGACTCCTGTCACTCAGATTTCCTTTGAGATCCCTATAGACCAAGCCTTTCCTGTGTTGGTCTTTTACATACCTGAGACTGCCCCTGGAATGCTTTATATCCATTCTTTATGTCATCCTTTAGCTCTCACCATAGATGGCATTCCTCTCACTGAGGTCTTTAATGACTGTTTCAATTTTAATTAGCCCAGTGCACCTCCTCTACCAGTATTCTTTCCTACATCATCCATTTACTTTCCTTCTAGAACTTAATGCACCCATGATTTTATATCTGTTTACTTATTTGTTTATGTACTATCCACCTGGCTACAAGCCCTAGGAGGGGTAGGTAACACACCTGATTTCCTTTCCCTTGGATAGTCAATGTCTGGTACTAGCAATGAGAGGTGGTTCAATGATTACCCATTGAATAAATAGATGAAACAGCAAATGAATACGTGAATCAGTGATTGAAGATGAGGGAAGATACTGTGTGGAGCTCTGTGCAAACAAGATATGTTTACTGTCAGGTGGATGATGGTTTAGTCACTCATTAAAGTATGAGAAACCTAGGATATGTCAAGAACTCAGTGAAGTGCAGGGGACTATGTAACTATCATCCAAAACAAAGCATCTAAAGAAATAGAAAGATAGGCTCAGTGGCCATCAAAGTCCATGTGGTTCCCGACTCCTCCCCAGAACCTTTATAATCTCATTGTCATCATAGAGCCAGTCATGTGACTATGAGCTGCTATGCATGGGTTGTGGTCATTATAATGGCACTCTGCTCCAGAGTGAGGAAGTTTCTCTCTCCACTCCTCATTCCCTCTTGCAAGTGTATTTCTGTAATTATTCTTATCCAGGAGAAATTCATAGGTTTTCAAAAAACCTAGAAAATTCAGAAAACCAGAAGGAATAAAAAAAGGGGGACTCATCCTATATTCATTCCACCACCCAGAAATTGTTGTCAATATTTTGTCATATTGAGGTTATTTGAATAGCATTGAGAAGCTGCTGTAAATTCAATTTTGAATATGATTTTTTCACTTAATATTATAGTTTACACATTTTCCATGAGACTCCATGGAATATTTTTGTAATGGCTGCTTACCACATCATTGAACATATTAATCTTGGGCTATTTCATCATTCTCCTTTCACTGGATATTAATATGCTTGTGAAATTTCTACCCTATGTATGATTTCACATTAACAATGATAAAGCCAAGGATGCAAAATCTATAATTTGAGAGTCTAGACTAAGTTAGTTACGAGATTTAGCAACATGTTTGAATGACTGGTATTCACCCATCTTTCTGTCCACCCATCCAACTGCCCACACACCCATCTATCCATCCAGCCACCCACCCACCCACTTACCCATCCACTTATACACTCATCCATCCGGTTATCCACCCATCTGTCCATCCGTCCATCCTTCTGCATATGTTGACCACCATGTAAAAGTAGATAATCAGGAGAATGATCTGTTCAGATATAGGTTTGGGGATGAGGTCCTGGCAACTGTGTAGAAGAAGAATGGGGAACACTAGCAGCCTGATGCTCACCCACATACTATTTCTTACCATGTGAACCCATGGGCTACAGAGCTTCCCTATGAAGGGAAAGCCATAAGGCTCCTCCACTGCATCTTTCAGGTAGCCAAAGGATAAAGAGCCTTCTAGGAATGATGAAAGAGGTATTGGCAGGACCATTGCATTTTGAGAAATAATGGGCTGATCCCTCTCCCCTCCTGGCAGCTGCCTCCTAAACAGATGCCAAGTCTGGAGAACAAGCAAGATCCCAGAGGCTGTTGTGGCTAAAGGGAGATTGAATCCAGATACATAATACACTTGACAGTAGAGGAAGCCACCATAATATTCCACTTCTGGGGCTGTTCCCTTCAAGGGATTGGTTTGCCCCTTGGAGAGCTGCTAAAATGAATTAGATGCCATGGTAAGGAAACTGCTTTTGACTGTTAAATCAGAAGTGATTCATCCATCCCAGAATGTCAGGGCTGGAAGGTTCCTATAGGCATCATCTGGCTTAGCCAACTCATTTTCAGATGAAGCAACTGAACCGTGCCTTCTTATTTAGTACCTAGGACACAGGATGGTGCTTGGCACATGGGAGGTACCTGATGAACACTATTAAAAGAATAAAATTTGAGGTCAGATGGAGCTAGATTTTTTTCACAACCACACATCAAATCCTCAGTAGAGCTTTGGATATCTGATGAAACTAAGATTAGTATGGATAGTAAGTCTTTGGCATGTTGATTCTGCATGGCTCCAAATTAAAGAAGTGTATCTACTATTAGGACAGAAGCCACATAAGCCCAGACAAGATCTTTGCTGGGCACTGGGGAGGAATTTCAGTCACAGTCGTATCCTGGAAACTTTGGCAAGGATAAAGATGATGGGATAATATGGAATTGTTGTGTTTTCTGCCCTGGTGCCTTTGGCCTCGTCGGATCAGGAGCTCATTCAACTGTTCCTAAGTCGGTGCATTTCCTTTCTTTCCTTGGCCTCCTAGAGAATTGGGATCAGCATGTGAACTTTGCCTGGAAGGGAGAATCCTGGTGCAGTATGCCATCAACGCCTCCTCCCCGATGCCCTGTGGCCCATCAGGACACTGGAGTCCTCGGGAAGCAGAAGGTAAGCCAGCCTGGAAGCTCATTTACAGGTTGGAGGTGCAAAGAACCACTGTTTTGATGGAGATGGAGCCCTATGATTTTAACAGTCTTTTCCACAC
This sequence comes from Canis aureus, assembly GCF_053574225.1. NCBI lineage: Eukaryota > Metazoa > Chordata > Mammalia > Carnivora > Canidae > Canis > Canis aureus. The sequence goes on from NC_135620.1 coordinate 71,941,169, forward strand.
ACTATATAATTTGATCTTACAACTGCCTTCCAAGGCCAATTTATTTTATTTTTGTCTTTTTCCCGAAGCTTTACTGAGACATAATTGACATATAACATTGTATAGGTTTAAGATGTACAAAGTGATGATTTGATGCATGTATTATTGCAAAGTGGTTACACCACGATCAGATTAGTTAACACATCCATCATCTCATAGTTTTTTGTTTGTTTTTGAGTTCATGTAAGATCTACTCTCTAGGCAATTTTCAAGTATATGATACAGTATTGTTAACTATAGTCACCAAGACGTAGATAAGAACTCCAGAGTTATTCAGCATACAACTGGAGGTTTGGATCCTTAGCCCAAGATCAAGGCCAATATTCATGCATCAATTCAGCACATGTCCTTTGAACTCTTACACTGTCCTAGAATGTTGTCCCACTTTCCATATGAGGAAACAAAGATGCTGAGACATTGAACAAGTGCCCAAGGCCATACACCTGGTAAAGACATGGCATATGTATGTATGTGTTTGTGTGTGCCTCCAGACCCTGACAGCCTGTTGGTGCACATCAGATCACCTTAGAATTGACGCACATAACTTGTTGCGGGGGGGATGTCAAGTTTTCAGTAATCTTTGTCTTCTTTGTTTGTTTCTGGGACTGTCCAGGGCATCCACACACATGCCATGACTATCCCTCTCCAAGTTTTCTGCCACATACTCTCCTTTTTGGGATCCATTTAACAGCAAGACACTTGAGGGGAGCACCTCATCGTTGCCACTATTGGTGCGCTTTCCCCATGACCAGACACTCCCCTGGCCCAGGGTCTCCCAGGCCCCCCTGCTGGGGGCTGGCAAACTATGCTCTCTTACTGTTCCACTTGCTGCCAGACTCACTGGGCTTTCTGCAGAAATTAAGAGGATGCCTTGTACTCAAGGCTTATTGCATGGTCACTTGGCCCCGACAGCAACCACTTAGAACTTAAAGAATCATGTGGAAAGTTGCCTCCTCAGTTTCCTTCTGCAATATCCCCTATAGGGCTCAGATCTAGTGCCTGAAGCCTGGCTGACAGAGACACTCTATTCTCCCTTGCCCTCAGAGATTGATACTTAGAACCACCCCCCAGTCTCTCTTGCTCCTGTATGGGGCAGCTCTCGCCCAAGGTTCCTGGGTAGGGACATCAGCCCATCAGAGGAAGCAGAGCCTAATTCCTCCCGGAGGTTCAGGGAGAACTTCCCCATTTTCCTATGTATTTTTAGAAAGAAGGTTGAGAAGAAAAAGCCAGAGAATAAAGCAAGGGAAAGGGATCAGAGAGGAGAGTGAAGGAGAAAAATGACAGCACTGTACTTTGTTATCTTCTAAAGTAGCTTAAAATAAAAATGAGAGCTGAACTTGGAAACTCTAAACAAATCCATCTGGAATGTAAAGCGAGAGGGATGTCTGGGAGTAGCCCTCAGCTCAGCCCCACAGAATCACAGGCTGTCAGACTTGGAAGGGGGGCCTGGGTCATCCAGCCCTGGTTCCCACCCAGTGCAGGAATCCCCCTGGTGCCCTCCCTCACCGAGGCTCTCCTAGCACCAGTGTGTACATTCCTGGGCCTTCCGTTCTAACTCCATTTGTTAGAAAGTTCTTCTCAGAATCTACAGTCATGACGCTCCCATCCCAATGGAACGCATGTTGGGTTCTCACGGAAGAAAGTGTATGCTCTTCCAGCTGATGACACGTTGTGTACGTGCAGAGTGACCCCGTGTCGCCTATGCCCACTGTAGGAGCTGTGTGCTGGGCACATGGGCAAAGCAGAACTGACTATCTAAAGGGGAGTTGGATGAGGAAAAGGGTGGCATCCAGTGCAAGGAGGCCCATGGTAATTGAAGCACAGAGTGCCAGGGGACCTGTAGGAAGCTGACCTCATCCATAACTGAGACTTAGACTGCCCAGGAAATGTCACCACACCAGTGAGCAAGGCACATTGGAGATCATGAAAGAAGTTTGCTATGTTTAGAGTGGTGATTTTTTTTTTCAGTGTGATCTGGAGGCTTATGGGGTTCCTAGAGACTTTTTAGGGTGTCCTCAAAGTCCAAAATTATTTTCATAATAATGCTGTGATATTGATTACCATTTTCACTCCCATTCTCTCCGGAGAGAGCAGTGGAGCTTTCCAGTGGCCGCATGGAATGTGATGTTATTACTACTCTGATAGCTAATGGAACACATGCTTATGTATTCTTGTGTTTTAAAGTTTCTCAATTTTCATTTATAACATGATAACTATCAGTAGAGGTAACCCACATAAATGATTATGCTATAAGAGCTGAAGTAGGTTTGGAGCATGGAGCATGAGGTGTGGAGTAGGGGGAGGTTGGACTGATTGTCCTGTAATGCCTGGATGAGGATGGGTTGATACTGAGGGCAGCAAGGAGCTGCCACATGCCTTGGCAGGAGTCTAAGGCATGGTGTGATGTGTGTGTTATAAAGATAGGATGGGTTGGTCTCTGCTAAAGGGCCTGGAGAGGAGTGTGCCAGAGGAAGGGGAGCTGCCAGGGGGCTGTTGCAGGAATCCAGGAGAGGGATGTGGTGGTGGTCTGGGTGTGATCCAAGGCAGTGACAAATGGAGAGAAGTCAATGGGATGCAGAGATATTTGGGAGGTAGAATCAGCAAGATTCTCCCCTGAGATTTCTCTGGTTAAAACCACCTCGGTTTGTTCTATTGGGTGCGTGAATGAAATAATTTTCAGACATCTCCCCACACCTCCATCCAACCCAACTGTCAATTGGTTAAGTCAATTCCTGGTTTGCTCCTGACCCTCTTAAAGCGTTATGTGCAGAGTAGAGTTCAATTGGAAGTGCTGAGCCCCCTGGTTCCCTGAGCTGACTCAGGCATGCAAGGAAACCCAGCAGCCTTGGGTTTTCCTTCAGGATATGTAAATTTAGTGCATGCAGGCCAGGAAAAGACTCTGTTCTTTTTTTAGAGCATCCTATTACAGGCTCTGTGATCCTTTTGGCTCAGACCCTTTTAATATCCTTGAAGAAATAAACTTTTCCATGAGCCAAATTCTGCAACTTATTTCTCAACTCATTTTCATCCTATTTATCTTTGCATGTTTAAGTTTTTGGACTTCCCAAACTAACATAAAACTCCCAAATCTATGAACGATGCCAGACATATCTTTGGGGTTGGTGAAAGAGTCTGGGGTGGGGGGGTTAAAGTGGGCTGGACCTTGGTCCGAATCCTGCCATCAATGTGCTCTGTGCCCTTGAATGAGTCACTGAGCTTCTCTGAAGATAGCATCTCATGCACAGAATAAATGTCCTCTCTAGCTCTAATATTCCATGAAGCTGTAACTTCTTTATTTTAACTCCATATTAATAAGATAGAATTTTTTTCATTTAACAAATATTTATTGCACATCCATTATCTTCTATTAACTCCATTACATGAACTTCAGGTAAATACAGTCACAGAAATTCTTGCCTTTGGCCACAAAAAGTGGTTGGACACAAAACAAACCCTATTTTCCTATCTCTTGAGCAAAAACTGTATTTCATAGACGAATATTTCCTGAGGTGTTCAATATCAGGGACAGTTGTCACCCAGGACTTAGATAGCTAGGCCTGATCAACTCAGATCTCAGTTAAGGTCACATATACAAACATATAATGTGTTGGGTTTTCCTTGAGAGAGTAACACACGGCACTAGCTCTTTTCATTTTCATTGTTTGTGTGAGTCCTTTCCCCCATTTTTCTGCCCAGAATATTTCAGGTGTGCTGAGTATTCATCTGGAAAAAACTTGGCACCAAGTTTTTATGACTGTATTTGTGTCAACAGCTGCAGTGGATATACACAAAGATATATAATAGATGTCTGTATGGATCTTCATAAATGTAAATTTAAATCAGCATAAGTATGTATAAATATATTTTACACACATATATGGCCTCACTTCTAGTGACCAGCTTCTATAAACATGTAACTTTTCATTTAGTCACCATATATACAAAAGGGTATGTATTAACAATGAAGTTAACAGTAACCTTTGTGCTTTTTGTCCTTCCTCCTTTCTTTCTTTCTTCTTCCCTTCCTCCTTCCTTCCCCTCTTCCTCTGCCCTTCTCCCTGTCTCACATTCACACTCAGTCAACTTTTCAGCCTTGTTCTTTCTTCCCCCTTAGGTACTTTGGTTAGTCCTCGTCCCTTCTGGTGTTCCTTTATCCAAGCTACAGGTGTGATTATCTGCATTAGTACAACCGTTTCCCACCTGGTTTCGCTAGACTGGGAGCTCCATGGGGCCAGAGACCATGTGTGTAGAAACCTCTCTCCCCAGGGACCAGCCTAACTCTGGACACAGACTAGCCAGTCAATAATTATTCTTTGGATGGATAGATGGATGGATGGATGGACGGACAGACGGATGAGTACATACATGCATGGATAGTGTCTGTGACTCTAAACAGTGATTTTTCTAAAAGACAAGTCTCACTTGTTTGCTTAAAGTTTTTCACTAGCCCCCCATCCCTCTCAGTATAAAGTGAAGTTTCCTTAAAATGACCTACAAGACCCTTCATGATCTGGGTTCTGTTTAGCCTGCTGGCATCATTTCTTGCTGCTCTCCCATTGTGCTCAAAATCATAGTCATCTTCTTTTCCATTCTGTCTCAGTTGTTCTCTTTGCTTGGACTTCCTCTTCCTCCCAAGCTTTTGCCTATTAATTCCTCCTTATGTTTCATAACAGAGCTTACGTGTTTGTGAGCATTTAGTAAATATCCCATCCCATTCAAGTTTCACAGCACCCCTGTGAGGTAAGTATCATTGGAGTAGGTGACAAAATAAGAAGCTTGTATAGCTGATACTGTAACCCAGCTTCCATTGCTTCAAATCTTGGCATGCTGCCTGGACCAACAGTATCACATAATATTCTCCCCATCAGGGAATGACTTAACCATCCGAGTCTCAGTTCCCTCTTCTGTAAAAACGATTTTCATCAGGCCTGTGCCATAGACTTACTACCAAGAGGAAGAGAGCTGAGGCATGTAGCATGCTTGGTGCAGCGCCGAGTGCATAGGGGATGGTCAGTTCATAGAGCCTCTAAGGTTAAAGGGGTTGCTGCATTGATGATGGTTGTACCCAGTAACCCCCAAGGCTCTTTTTTACATGTAAAAGTTGGTCTGTGATAACCAGACAAGCACAAGCTTTGCTAAGATCTCCATTCCTGTTTACTTAATTGAGGGTAGTGTCCAGACTCACCTTCCTGTCTTTTGGAAAGTGTCTGGTCCCTCTGTTGATTAACAAGAAACCAGGGAGAAGGCGGGAGCCAAACACATGTGTCATCTTTATTCTCTTGTAGCTCCCACCACTGATAGTCATTTCTCCAAGGAAAGGAGAAGGATTGTCCCATCTGTAGACAGTTCCAGGAAAAAGTGTGTGGAGGGGTGGAAAGCTCACCTGGCATTCCCCATCAGTGAGCTTCAGTGTTCCATGAAGCTTTCACTTCTTTATTTTAACTCCTTATTAATTAGAAGATTTCTTGTTTCACAAATAGTTATTAAATGTCCACTTTGGTCACTATCTATGGACCAGGCACTATATGATATAAAGGCTACCTGGCATGGAGTGAAACAGAGTATGAGAGGCAAAAACATTAACTATCTAATGGGATCTTGATGACGATCAGATGGATAAATTAATAGCTAGGGAATGTGCTTCACACACATTAAAATGCTGCCCTCAGTAAAGCTCAGTGAGTAAGTGATGTCTGTGTGTCAGTAGTCCACAAAGCTAAGAGAATCAAGAACACCACTGAGTTGGAGAGTCAACAGAGGAAAATCTTCACCTTCACTAGGGCTTCTAAGGCGTCAGCATAGACATCACTTCTGCCTTTGACTTAAACCACTGGTCACTTCTAACCAGCCTTTGCTTCAAATAACAGATGAACCTTGCCAAGGGGCACCGGAGAGAATCCTGTCATTCTGTCCATCTCTTCCTGCTCTAATGTGTTGTATTTAAAAAGTCTTTTGAATATTCCTCATCTTCTTCCCCTCTCTCTTTCCTTTTTCTCTTCTCCATCTCCACATGGTGTCTTCTCTTTTCTCCCTCGGTTGGGCAGAGAGACAGAGATTGAGGCATTTTTAGCCTTCACTGGAGTAGCTTTTCCACCCAAAATGGTTTTCTGATGTTCATATTGTGATTCCTATGATGCTGTAACACTACCACAAAGCCATTTCAGACAAATATTGCCTTTTCCCTTTTGTGTTACAAATGCCCAACATCCTACCTCCCACCGACCAGTGATGCAAAAGAAGAAAAAGAATGTGGCTAATAGGATAACTTGAGATCCTCCATCCTACCATCACCAGCTGATCTGTATCTCTTGCTAGACTCTCTTAAACAAATTAGAGCCAATTACTACACTGAGTCCTGATTACTTTTCTCAGCAGTGCAAAGGAGAGCTCTCTGAGGGTCTAGGACTAATGATCTCAGCAGAGAAAAATTCAGAAGTCGCTGCAGGCTGAGATCAGTGGGGATGAGGCATTGTCTCCCCAGGGAGAGAGTAGAAGAATCTCTCCTTCCTTCTCCCCCCGCCTCACCCAACCCTCCCCTTCCTGAGTCAGACTGGACGGAACTCTGAGAAGCTCAGTGGTATGGAATGACCTCATGTGGCAGAGAGGAGGAGAGATAAGATGGCTCCAGGGGCTGCCTTCCAGCTCTGTCATTCATGGTTCTAGACAGTTTCCTCCCAGAGTCCTCAGTCCAAGGGGAGAAACTATCTGTTCTCACCTCTAATTTGCTAAAGGTTGCTTGTTGTCCTGTCATTTCAAGAAGGTCGTACTAAAATCAGTACTTTAGAGATTCTAGTTTATTTTAGTGTCCTCTGCATGCAGGAGGGAGAATAAAGATCATGAACTTCAAGATGAGACAACATTGGGTTCTAATGCTGACCTTCACATCAAGCTGTGAGGCTTTGATCAGTTCACTCCACATTTATGAGTCTTAGTTGCCTCACCTCTGAGATGAATCTTTGCAAGAAGTAAGCACGTTCAGGGGACATATGGGTATTTGGCAAATGTATGTCTCTCCCTTCTTTCCATCTGAGGCAATATAGCTTATAAGTAGGGATTAGATAAGGAAAGTTAGGACATTGACTTAAGCGTAAGATACTTACTTGAATCTAGTTTTGACCAAATGTTTGGTGATTCATTCAAGATCTGTGTTGCAGGGGTGGAGACAAGCTGGGTGCTATGCACACAGCTGATTTACCAGAACACTGAGAATCTTCCTTCTTTTCACCCTCTCTCTGAGCTCAAGTTAGGCCAGTCTCTCCTAGTGTCCACAGGAAGCTCCGAGGACCAGACTGGAGGGCTTTCAGGAACTCATACCCTCATCTCTTCTCCATAGGTCATCCAGATGTTGAGCAGCCCTGTAAGTCCAGTGTCCGCACCTGGAGCCCAAATTCAGCTGTCAACCCACACACAGTCCCTCCAGCCTGCCCTGAGCCACAAGGCTGCTACCTTGAACTGGAATTCCGCTACCCCTTGGTCCCTGAGTCTTTGACCATCTGGGTGACCTTTGTCTCCACTGACTGGGACTCTAGTGGGGCTGTCAATGACATCAAACTGTTGACTGTCAGTGGGAAGAACATCTCTCTGGGCCCTCAGAATGTCTTCTGCGATGTCCCACTGACCATCAAACTCCGAGATGTGGGTGAGGAGGTATCCGGCATACAGATCTACACGTTGGATGAGCACCTAGAGATCGATGCGGCCATGTTGACGTCCATTGCAGACAGCCCGCTCTGTCTAGAGTGTAAGCCCCTGCAGTACAAGGTGGTCCGGGACCCTCCTCTCCATGTGGACGTGGCCTCCCTCCTACACCTCCATAGAAGATTCACGGACACGTAAGTGCACTCTCTGGATAGGGAGATGGTCAGGTGGGTGGGCTGCAGATGAATGTAAGGATGGTCAGAGAGGCCAGCTCTAGAAGAAGATTAATCATTTCTAGGGATCTATAACTTTCACTGATTGTAGAATTGTCCTAATGAGGCAGAGTTGTTATGGTGGGAACAGCAATGCACAAGGAGCCAGGAGGCCTGGATTTTTGGTGAGAGCTCTACTGTAATGCTAAGGTTCCTACGCTTTTCTTAGTTTTCCCAATGATAGAATAAAGGAGGCTGTATAAGATTAGGCATAAGAAAGTCATATATTACTGATGAAATTGGAAGAACTGAAGTTTGCTAATGATTTCCTTTTTATATTTAATTGAAGATTCATGAATTGTGATTGCTTTGTCAGTGAGTGAGAAGAGAGTGAAGTTATAGCAGGTTGCCTAGAAATTGAGCATGTTTCTGCATTTTTGCATGAGAATGTTCCTGGAAAGTGAACATAATCAGTCCCAGTCCTCGTTTGGTTTCCTTTTACGAAGTGGAAGAGAGGTTCAAACCCATTTGATCCTTAAGAGCCCTTGTAGCTCTAGGTCTCCAGGAGCCTTCTGGGATACTCATGGCTTTTATGTGAGATAGTGCTTGTCCTTCATATTCATTTCTCAAGCCACCTCTTCCTCAAACATCCTCAGTATTTAGGAGAGAGGCCACCGTATAGTGATGTTACCAGTGCTTTGCCTATATGCCAGACCATGAGCTGAGATCTTTGCATCTTTTACTCATCTCATCCTCTCCACAACCACAGCCCAATTATCCTTCTTGTTTTACAAAGAAGAGAATGACAGCATAGAGATGTGAAGTCATTTGTCCAAAATCACACAGTTAGGAAGTGGTAAGATCAAGTTTCTGTCCTGACTCCTAAAGCCAGTGTCTTTGATCAGTGTTTGGCTAAAGATGTGATTCTAACTTCTGCTTTAATCCAACAAATGAAGGGGCCTTCACCACCTAACTTGGGTACCAAGAGTTTGCGAAGCTAATCACCAAAATTTGTTGAACTATGTACTGTGTGCAAGGGCTATAAGTAGGGAACACTTTGAGTACTGGAGAGAACAATAGCTCAGAAGTCAGATACCTTGGGTTTAGCCCCGGCCAGTCCACTTACTAATTTTAGATAAATCTTTCAATCTCTTTGAGCCTTACTTCCTTCTTCTGTGTAATGAAAATGCTCAAGTCAGTGGTTTCTATGGGCTTTTTGTCACACTCTCTTTGGTTCTAAGATGATATAAGACCCAATATCTTCTCTGTCTACTTGAAAATATTTACTGAGCCAATCATTAATAGAAACCAAATTTTGGAGGAAACTTTTAATCTTTTTAAGAGACAGAACCACTTTCAAACACTTTACCAGCACTCCTTTTTACATGCCAGCAATTAATGCGCACATCACAAGCAGACCCTTGCCCACTCATTGACTCAGAGATGAAGAACATCTGTTCAAGAACTCAGAGGGAGCACTTGGTTTGTGTTTGAGAATGTACTTAAAATTTAAAGGATCATCTTGCCTTGAAAATATTCCATAATGCTGTCTCTTTCATCTTCTTGCTTGTCTAGAGTGGTAAAGTTCTATAAATATGCATCCACTTAAAATTTCTTTATAAAACAATGGAGAGAAGAAGTCATAGATGCTTTAAACTCTCAATTTAAATACAGATTTCGTTTTTTGCCTGGAGTTGTGTGCTTGTGAGAATAGACATAGTTGATAAATGTGGAAGGGTAGAAATTCAACTGAAGAAGTGAGAGCCCCTGAGTCGCATTCCCGGATAGTCACCAACTTGCTCTAGGATCTTAGGCTAGTCACTCACCCTTTTCAGCCTTAAGAGGCCTTAATCTGCAAGGAGGAGGTTGTGCTAGACTAGGGGTTCTGAAAGTTGGGTGCATGTTATAGAAACTAGGGACATTTTAAAATCCCTTATATTTCACCAGCATCCCTTCTCCAACCCCATCCCCCAATCCCCAACACCCCAAGTATTAACTTAATTTGTAAGGAGATAAAGCCTGGCCATCAGAAGAACTTTTAAAATCTCAGTGGATGATTATAATGTACATTCATGTTTAAGAGCCATTGCACTAAAGCAAGTTCTCAAAATGGGGCCCCAGGCCAGCAGCAGCAAGACCTGAGAACTTAGGTCCCAGCCCAGACAACTGAATCAGAAACTTGACTAGAGGGTCTTCCCAAATGACTTTAATGCTGCTACAGTTTAATAGTCACTCTATTAAACTGTGTAAATGATCTGTAAGGCTCGGGGATTTCCAGGGTCTCTTTCCCAATACTCATTCAATTTGAAAATAATGTACTGAGGACATTCTGTGTGCCAGAGTGTTCACTAGAAGCTAAATATTTCAGGAATGACCTGGTACCTTTCCTGTGGATGCTCACACTTCAGTGCTGAAGACTTTAACCATGTAGTTAAAAACACCCAGTCCTATGCCACTTTGCTTCCAGAACCACCACTATTCAGACCCACACTCTTATGCTCCATTTGTTCTTTCATTCACTCAACAAATCTTTCTTAGAGCCCACTATGATGTTTCAAACATATGGGCTAGACTGAGGCCTTCATTAACTTCCTCTTTGTCTTTCTTGAGTCCTAAAGAATTTACTGGAGACCTAGGCTGGGCTACATTTCCTGACCTGAATGTTCTCTGAGATTCTAAAAAAAGTAAACCATCATTCCAAGTTAACCTACCATTTCAACTCCTTTATCTCTTGGTAATTTGAGTTCTGAACTCCAACACAAATACCTCTTTGTGTGTGTGTGTGTGTGTGTGTGTGTGTGTGTGGTGTGTATTTTGCTGCTTTCACATTTTTTCCATATCAAATAAATTGGCTCTTATACAAGTTCTATATAAAGACTGTTTTGGAGAAAAAGAGGAGTGAGAAAAAAATGCTTTCTTTTTCTTCCCTGACTTAACCCATTACATGATTCCCTTTGACCTTTGTCTTCATTTTTTTCTCTCAACAAAAATATTTATTCCTTCTTTTATCTGTACTGGAGATAGCTTCCCAAGGTATGACATTGATGGAAAGGCTTCTGTGCTTACCCAATGGACACTTCTAGGAGACTGATTACTTTTGGCCAGGATGAGGAAGAAATGTGGAACCTCTCTGTTACATGGAAACCCCTCCATTGAATGAGAAGTGACACTGGTATGGGAAAAGGGGACCAGCATTGACTCTGCTACTAACTCACCATATGTTGTTAAGACACATTGCATCACATCTTTGGGCTTCAGTTTCCCTCTTGGTAAAGTGAGGGGGCAACACATTAAACTCTTCTCTGTGGGTAGACATTGTTCTTAGGTGACTAGTGACTCATTAATTTTTTTTTTTTGTAGTAAAAGGGACTTAGCAGAGACTGTCTGTAAGAATCGGTACCCAGAGGAGACCACTAATTCACTAGGATGCCCGAGTACAATGTGTAGTTGTGGACAATAGTAATAAAAATAACAGTAATGTCAACCGTTTGCTGAGTATTCTCTGCTCTAACTGCCTTAAAACAAATATTTATGAGGAAGTAAAGCTCAGAGAAAAAGCTGAAGCTCAGAAAAGTGATTTATTCGACCTAATACAGCTGGTAATGACAGAGTCAGGTTTAAAACCGACGTCTAATTCCAAATAACACCTTCTCATCCACAGTACCACACCACCTTCTGTTGTAATAGTGCAAAGGCAAGATTCTAGACCTCAGACATGCATCCAAGCTGGCTGAGGTTTAAGGTATAGCAAATAGAAGACAGGCTATGACTCAGGAGACACCAGTCCTCAGTCAGTTCCTGAGACCTACTCGGAGTCCAGAAACACCAGCTACACAGCCAGTTCTTTATGCATCTGGCTGGGAAGAAAGAGCAAGGAAGCTTCTGTTTCTAAACTTGACTGCCAAGTGCTTCTGTACTGGCTACCATGCTCCTTGGGTCTGGATGGAATCTTCAGATTTCTCTAAGATGTAAAGACTGTGGACAAAACTGAGCTCTTTTTTTTTTTTCTGAGAGGAAGTGAGGAATAAAGCAACCAGAAACAATGAATAGAAGCTCACTCTCTTCATCTCTTCGTCTATCCATCCATCCATCATCAGTTCATTCAGCAAATATTTAGTGGTGTCTATCAGATACCATGCACCGTATTAGGAAATGATGATACCGTGGTGCCAGGATAGGCATGGAGTCTGAGCTCATGGTACTCACACTGTAGGAAAAGAGGGAAGCAGTGTCACTATAGTGTAGCAATACCCCGAAGGCGGAGACAGAGACAAAAAGTGGCTTCTAACCCAAACTTGGAAGAATTGAGATGTAATTAAGAAATATAAGATTCCTGAGGACTGGATTTTCTTTGTTTGCTTGCCTGTTAGTGCCTTCCAGGTGCCTAGAATAATTGCAGGCACAAAGTAGACATTCGGTGAATATTTTTGAACAGCTCTTAAATGAAGAAGGAGAAGGAGTTTAGTGGTTGAAGAGAAATGGAGGAGCTATAATTTACTGAGTACTTACTATGTGTCAAGAACTTACTAAGGGTATGACTTAAGTAATCTCATTTGATTTGATCTGCACAGCAGCTCCACAAAGTAGGTGGTCTTCTTCCCAGATTACAGACGAGGACCTGGAATTCAGACTTTGAATAGCTATCAAGCCACCTAGCTAGGGTTGTATGTAAATCCATCAACTCCAAAGCCAGTGCTCTTAGTCATTCATTCTCTGGTTGAACAAATATATTTGTGCCTCTCTCTTCTTAGGATTTTTGATTTAGAACTAGAAATATGCATAGAAGTCACTTCTCCCATTTGGCTTATATGTGCATCCCAATTAATTATTCTATTGATTGTCTCTCATTCAGACCTGTTAACCTGCCAACACAATCTCTGTCTATTTTGCCTCAGCTTCTTGGCATTCTTAATATAATTCTTAGGGGAAATGAATAAGCATAAGGAAATGATATATTTATATGGTCTGAGTGGAATTTCTTGTGCATTTGAGTCCAAATTTTACAAATCAGATCCCAGGTCTGACTCTGGACTCTACGTGCTCAGAAACCCCACCAATCGCAGCTCAAAAACTGTAGTTCATTTATCAGTCTGATCACTCAACAAATGTTTGTTGATTCCCATCATGAGCCTAACTACTTTGTAGGCATTAGGGATGCAGTAGTGAACAGAGCAGAAAAGGTCCTTGCTCTCATTGATTCCTGCAGTGTGGCTGGGAGACACAAACCAGAAACGATTGCATAATATCCCAGTTGGGTAGAGTTTAGTGATTTTAGAGAAGTGTTAAGGGAAGGCCTCTGATGAGGTGATATTTGAGCAAAGACCAGAAATGTCTCTTAGTGATTCATAATAAGGACTAGCTGAACTGCCATCACTGAGACCCTAGCCTATTTGGAACATGGGTGTCTTATAACAGGATCCTTGGTCCTTGATCACTGTTTGGCTTGTCTTATATTTAACTGTGCTTGTGTTTTAGTTCCTTTTTTATTCCCCCTCTCATGTGGTTCAGATTCTTAAGTACAAAATGTAGCATGCTCATATGCAACAGAATCAGGGCTTCTATGAATGCTTGTTGAATGAATGAATGAATGAATGAATGAAGAGCATGTCAACAGTAACATAGAGTGAAACTTCTCGGAATATATGTCTCATGCTTCCAGATCTTAGCCATAACATTGACATGCAATGCCATATTAAGCCTCAGAGGATTGGGAAAGTTTAGACCAAATCAGGGTCAACTGAAGGCATAGATGGATCCCTCATGCTGTTTCTATGGCTCTTAAGCTGCTTCACCACTTCATTGTTTATCTTGGTCCCACTTCTTTTCCTGGCTCTTTCTGTATGTCACCCAGTCATCCATTCTTTGTTCTTGTATGTGTTCATTTGTTAATTCATTCACCAGCCAACGAGTGCAAATCAAATGTAACTGTGTTCAGTAATAGTTGTTGTTTGCCTTAACAAGTATTTACTTATGTGCCTGTGCTGAGCTATATGCTATGTTGGAACTAGGAATAGAGTCCCGATTCCTGGCCTCATGAGCACACAGTTTAAAGGGCCTGAACAGCCAAGGAATCAGGTAACTATCTGGTAGCATGGAAAGTACTCTAGTGCAAAGATCACAGGGAGCTGTGGGAAAACACAAGAAAGGTATCTGCCCCAGCCTGAGGTGGTTAACGAAGGTTTCTCAGAAGAAGCGATGTCTAAGCTGAGGCCTTAAGGATGGATAAGACTTGATGGTTAAGTGTTGATCATTGAAGAGGTTTGCCCTAGTACTGATGGTCGAAACCAGGTGGATACTCAGCAAACGTTGATAGATAAAAGAATGAGTGAATGAATGAATGAATGAATGAACCAGCATACTATACTTTATGGAAGAAGTGCATATTCAGTCACAGACCAGACATGGAGTCTTGAGAGAGGAATGTAGTAATCTAGGCTATCTATACACCTTGGTTCTTAAATCTATATCACTCCTTTTAAATGCCATACAGTACTCCATGGAGGGAATGTGCTACAAGTTATTTAACTGCAGCCCTAAAGCTGGGCCTTTATAATATTTCATGCATTTTTCTGTTACAAACAAATGCTGTAGTCAGTACTCCTATAGGAACCTCCTTATAGGCACATGTGAGCATTACTCTAGAGTTGATGCTGAGAAATGATATTACTGGATCATAATCTATTGGCCTTTTTTTATTTTAGTGGATACAACCTGTGGCATTTTTGAGAGGGTGAACTAGCTCACATCCCACCAGCAGTGTGTAGCAGGACCTGCTGTTCTGCACTGTCACTGTTTTAGTTCCTTTTTTGCCACCACTGGCAAAACAAAAGTGCTTTGTCTCTGTCCATTTGATGATTGAAAACATAGATTCTTATTTATGGTTTTGTGATTGAACATCTTGGGTGAGCATCTTTTCAAATATTTACTGGATATCTACACTTTCTCTTCTGTGACTTGTCTATTAATATCTTTAATTTAGGTCTGGCTGTTCATATCTCTGTTTTCCCATCTGTTACACTGGGATTTTAATGTCAGCACTCCTGCTTATCCATCAATGTTATTAGAATCTAGGGTAAAACAGGTAGTCACGAGAGAACTAGCATTTATGAAGAAGTTACTCTTTGTGTAATTATTTATACACATTGATTTATTTTTCAAATGCTCCCTGGCTGGGAACCATGTCACATTCTGAAAATACAAGGGATAAGAAAAACCAAACCAGTTTCTATACTCCATGGAGCTTAAATTTAGTCACTGTGTTAACCACCATCACATATTCAGGTAGCATTTACTACCTGTAGCACTAACTACTACTACCACACTACTACTAACTACCACATACTGACTACTTGAGATACGCTCAATATTTTTATAAGCCTGCCAATGAGGTATAGGTATCAACATGCCTTATTTTTAGATAGGGAAGCTGAGACTCAAAGAGGTAAAGTCATTTATTTAAGTAAGATCTCAGCATTAATAAATGTTAGAGTCATATTTTACATTTCCTTGCCTGACCCCCAAAGGCTGTGCCTGGCAAATTACTGAGCATAATCATTGCTGTGACAGGCAGAGCATAAGGTGGCATCTTGATGGATGGAGAAAATAGATATTTAAATTAGCTTTTCTTGTTTCTAAGGAGCAATATAATAAGTATACAAAAAAGAACAAATATTTTCCTTTGCTTTTTGAACATTTAAGTACATGAGAAGGAGGAGACATGATGAAGTGTGGACATTATCAAGCCAGCGTGGTTTCCAGTAATGTTTTGCTGAAATGCATGCTTCAGGTCAGACCTCTTCCTGAGTAGGTCCTTCTCCCATGCCAACCCAGCATGGTCTTACCTGCATTCTGATGTCCTGCCCACCAGGATGGATAGGCGAGTTATCTCTCCAAGCCCAGAACAAATACCTCTGCTCCTAGCCTAGACTAAGCAAGTTATACAGTCAGCACAATTTACTCTATTTCTAGAAGCTGGGCATCACCTACCTATGACTCCCTCTTGTCAGTCTTATGGCCAAGTATCTCTCAGAATGAAATATGGATTCTGGGAATATTAGAGTAAGTGAAAGTGTTTAGCAGAATCAACAGATCTCCATGGTCAACAGCAGCGTCCAAAGAAGTGCTAACTGTCTCCAGATACCTTCATGATTTTGAAAATGCGAAGGGCCCCTGTTTGGTGCTAACACCACTGAAATGACTCATCTAAATTTCTATGGGTCAGTTTGATGCACTACTGGACTTTAAAGTGGTTGTTACAGTGTCTCTTCTACAGATATTAAAGAAGACCCAGGGAGGTTAAACGATAGACACAAGGCTCCATTGATAAATTTATTAATTCACTTATTCAATAACAAGTGCCCTATTGCATGTCAATTTCCACGCTGACACCGGGGTTCTGAATCTTACAGTTGGAAAGGAGAGCTGGGCTGAATAATAACTCAAATAAAAATAGAATTACAAGCTGAAGATTAGTATTGTAAGGTTATAATAATATCCCCTCCTTAAATTAAGGGGGGGATATATAGAAGTCAATACTGGAGAGGTAAACAGAGGCCAAGTTATGAAGGAGGTGTGGCCAACATTATGGAGTTTGAGTTTATTTGTTGGAAAGTAGAGGAACAAACCAATCAAATCTGCCTTTTTAATAAAAGTGCTCTGGGTACTGTGTAACAAAAGGATTAAGGGAGAATTAGAAAGTCCATCCAGAAGTTATTGCTAAAGTCTGAACCAGAAATTATGATTATCTGCACAGAGAAGTGGGTGGACTAGAGGTATGTCTTAAAGGTAGAATCAGCAGTATTTGGTGATGTATTGGATGCGAAGGTTTTAAGAAGGAGCTGTCCAATGACTTTCAAGTTTCAGGTATTTGGAATGATGGAAACGTTATTCTGGAAATCAAAGAATAGATTTTAATTTAGTATGCTATTAGAGGGTGGGACAGGTCAAGAGTCCCTTTGAAAAACCAGTTCGTGAAATCAGGTTGCAATGGGTGTCTTGATATCACCTACTTCTTTGTTCTTTCTCTGCCTTGAGGGTAGGGAGGGTGGACTGATCTTAGTTGTGCTGCTCCAGTTCCTGATTTTTAAGAAAAAAAATAAATGGGTAGGAAAGAGAAGTAAAATAACAGCCATCAGAGTAATTACAGATGTGGAAAGAATGGAGGAATTTATCTCATACTGGACATTGGCAAGAAGAGTGGACAAAATCCATTCAGTCTGTGCTCAAAGATGATGAGAATCCTTAGGGCAGGTCTTAGTGGGTTTATGTTGTGTCTGTTCTAACAGGAACCTCAGACATTACTTTAGAGAGGCTGAATTTGAAAATTAAGAGACCTGATTCCCAGGCCAGCACATGGCTGTCTTGCTGTGTGACCCTGGCCAGGTCCTTTCAGTGGTTTGAGCCTCAGCTCCTTCCCCTGGAAAAAGTGGGTTTTGTTTCCTGTCCATGCAGTCTGACAGCGGGTGTCCTGTAAAAAACCAGTGAGATAATGGGCTTGCAAGAACACGTCGCAATCTGGGGAATCATAAAGATTTAAACGTTCATGATTCTTTCTATTGTTTGGTTTTCATTAGGCTTGTTCTTGGCCAGGGCCAGTCTGGAGAGTAAGTGTGAAAGGCAAAAACACAGACATGCACAGACACACACATGAAGCAGTTTCCCTTGAAACTTTAACCAGAGTTGCTAAGATTCAGTGTCGGATTCGAAGAAAGGAAAGACAAATTGCACTTTAATCTCTGTCACTGAGTTAAAGAAAAAAGAAAAGAAAAGGAAAAAAAAAAAAAAACTCTGCTGAAGCACTGGACCTGGATTCAGGAGACCTGGATTCCAGGACTGAGCTCCTAAAATTTTGCTGTGATCATGGTCTGTGACCCCCATCTGTGGACCCCAGCCTCCCGTCTGTAAAATGAAGGCATAGGTAGGTGACTCCAAAGGACATCTTCAGCTCTGACATTCTGTTCAGACCCTCCTTGAGCTCTCTTCCGCACTAAAGGCATCTAATTCCGTGAGGGTGGAGCAAGCAGGTCACACATCACATTAGCAACAGGTCTGGATTGTGAGCGAGACCAGCCATCCCTATTGAAAGCCTTCTCAACACACTGGGGCTCTCAGAACTCCACACTGACATCCTGTCTCTGTTTTAGGGCCTACCAAGCTCTCCTTTTGGAACAATTTCAGTATATATCAGTATGTTTTTCCTGCTCGGTGGCATTTTGAGTTGAGAGGGAGACCCCAGAGGTGGGAACTAAGTAGTACTTGCCACGTTATCCTCAGCTTTGGGTTCAAGACCAGACATCAAGTAGATGGACAATAAATGTGGGTAAATAAATACATGCATACATGAATAAACTCTGTGACCGATCAATAAAGTCAGACATTTATGATAATACACAGACCATATCTGGTGTGATGGAGGCCTGTCTTTTAACTTCTAAGATGGATTAGTTACCAAAGAATGAGGACAAAAGAGAATCTTATAACATGATCCTGTCTCCTCTTGGGGCCTCAGGTTCCTTACCCATAAAGGGGCCAGATGATGTAAGGCGGCCTTCCATTCATTCAACAAATATTTATTTAGCACCGTCTTTATAACAGGCCTTGTGTAGGCAGCAGAAATAAACCAGTCAACAAAAGAGTCCCAGCCCTCTAGAAATTTCATCGAATTCGTATAAGAAGTGAACATATGAACAGGTGGTAACAAAGTTGTGAGAAAGGTATTAAAAGGTGGTAAAAGAAGCCGATGGGCAGGGGCTCCCCACTCAGCTTAAAGGCTCGGTAAGAACGTCTGGGTGAAGGGTAGAGCCTAAGCCAAGGCGAGGATATGTAGCCAGGGATAGGAGTTGAGACTCCTTGCTCTTGGCAAGTTGGAGATGATGAGAGAGTGTGGAATTGAAGGAAGAAGGGTCGAGAGAAGCCAGTAATGATGGTTCTAGACTGCCCTGCTAAGAGGTCTGGGCTTCATCCTGAGGGCAGTGGGAGCCACAGAGTGTTAGGCAAGAGGGCCTTGATCAGACCTGGTTGTGGGACAATTCTTTGGTGATGTGCGGCTCTCAGGGTGAATGTAGGGGATGGAGGCACAGATCGGAAATGGTCAGAGAAGTGGGGCACTGTTATCAGAGCTGAAGCAGGAGACAGTCGAGGGAGGGGCGCAGAGACTTGGGTGTGCTGAGTAATGCTAGGGGCTGGGCATACCTGGACACCCAGGGGGAGGAGGCAGGTGAGTGGGAACTGGATCAACTGGAGGCAGGATGTGGACGGAGTTGAATATTTGGGTTGGGACGAGAGGAGGACGAGGCTCCAAGTACCTCCCATTTGCCAGCTGTGAATCGGTGGCAGGCAAGCAGCTAGGGGCCACTTGGAACCGTAAAATCTCTTCCCTGTGTAGAGAGTCGGGAGCAACGGAGGTGAGCTCGTGCACGTGCCCATGTGCGTGTGCAGGCCTGTGGGTGCCCGTGTGCATGTGCGTGAGCACGTGTGCTCCAGGAGTGTGTGTGCATGTGTGAGCATACGTGCTCCAGGAGTGTGTGTGCATGTGTGAGCATGCGTGCTCCAGGAGTGTGTGTGCATGTGTGAGCATGCGTGCTCCAGGAGTGTGTGTGCATGTGTGAGCATGCGTGCTCCGGGAGTGTGTGTGCACGTGCGTGAGTGTGCATGCTCCGGGAGTGTGCGTGCATGTGCGTGAGCGTGCATGCTCCGGGAGTGTGCGTGCA
The DNA here is from genome assembly GCF_053574225.1 of Canis aureus. Taxonomy (NCBI): domain Eukaryota; kingdom Metazoa; phylum Chordata; class Mammalia; order Carnivora; family Canidae; genus Canis; species Canis aureus. The sequence goes on from NC_135620.1 coordinate 71,960,766, forward strand.
TGTGCGTGAGCGTGCGTGCTCCAGGAGTGTGTGTGCACGTGCGTGAGCGTGCGTGCTCCAGGAGTGTGTGTGCATGTGCGTGAGCGTGCGTGCTCCAGGAGTGTGTGTGCATGTGTGTGAGCGTGCGTGCTCCAGGAGTGTGTGTGCATGTGCGTGCAGTGTGGTGGGCAGACGGGACCTGTGAGACCACCTGTTTGCATCCTCCACTGACTCTCAGAAGTCCAGTCCACGGTTCCGCCAAGGTCCCCGGGGGTCGCGGGGTTAATCTTCCGTGGCACTAATACCTATAACGTTACAAGGCACGGGCTTTGTTTTCTGCCCGGGATTAATCATTCACTCATGGGCCTTAACACAAGCCAGACACCACCTCACTGTGCCTCATGCGAAGCAGTGCCAGCCCCCCCCATGCTGTAGCGCCGCCGTGCACATTCTTGTTGTCAGATGGGAAGTAGGGGTTTTTTCACCCCAGCTTCGAGATACTATGAACTGAAAGAGTTTGGAAACTTCCATCCAAGGACATTTAGGCAAAAACACCAGGAAAGCTGAACTCTGCCTTTAATTTTCTGTATGACTTGGGGCGATTCATTCCCCTTCCCTGGGCTCTCATGTCCACCCCACTAGAAGCTTGGAATCAGCGATACCCGAAGCCATCGGCTCTGTTTCTACATTTTTATGTTCCCTTCTTGGGCTCAGCTCCTTGGGCGCAAACCCGGACTCCGGGGTTTTGAAGCAGAGAGCGTTCTGGAGCGCCCAACCCGGCTCCCACCAGGAATTAGACTCCGGGCCTCTGGGCCTCCGGGGCCTGGCGGGAGTGTCCAGGCACTGACTGAGCCCAGAGGGGTCAGGACGCTTCCCCAGAGTCACACCGCCATTTGATGGGGATACAGGGAGCTGACCCCTGGGCTCCTGACTCCCAGTCTAGGTGCTCCTTCCCCCACAGAACAGAGCCCTGGAGTTTGGCCAGACCTTGGGACGCAAATCCGAGTCGGGCTGCCTGGGCTCCCGGAGAGGTCTGCGATGATGCTCGGGGTGAAATCACAGAAAGCTGACATCAGTACCCTCGTGGCAGCTGGTGCTGGTGAGGGGGGTGGTATAGGAAATGAGAGAACACATTTGGCCAAGCTCAGGGTTCACGTGACGCTCCGAGAGCCCTCATTTCAAAACAAACTCAACCTTTTAGGTTCAAGTTCTCCCTCTCGTCAGAAACGTGACTTCCTGCTTCTAAGAAGCAAGGCTTACAAAAGGGCTTAGGAGGCTGCGTGGACATCAAATAGCTCTTACAAAATAGCGTTTTGATGAGTTAAGTGTAAATGAATCAGAAACATAAGGATTACATTTTCCCCAAGTGCACATGGGTTTCAAAATTTGAGGGGAAATGTAGTTTGCTAACTGCACGCCGGCTTTCACCGAACCCAAAGCATTCATGAGGCGGGGGGTGGGGGGGCGTCAGGGGTAGGGGGGAGAGGAGAGAAGAAAGAGAAGCCCAGCCCCCAAATGGTTTTAGATGTGGTGCCAAATTCAAAAATGCTGTTGGGCTTGCCCTCTGCCAGTAATAAAATTGCTGGCCACCCAGAGAGGCCACAGGGAGGAGAAAGGAGATTGCTTTCCCCACTGGCCCCTGGTCCTCGACAACTGTGTTCAAGTTAGTGCCCCTCAATCACCAGCTGTCACTGGGTCCCTGCTCTCGGCTCACTGGCCCCTGCTTGGCCTCGATTTTCACACTGTGCCGCATGCCTTGTTTACCTCCAACTGTAGCTGGTGTTTTGGCTCCCAGAGGCCTTAGCGACCCATCAGCTTGTCACAAACCCCAGCTCTGTAATCAAGAGACCTGTCCATCACCAGCAGGGGTGTTTGGGGAAGCTGTCACACATCGCCTTTGGTTGCATTCAGGAAAAACAAGAGTCCCTTGTAGATCTTTCCTCTCCCCTTGCTTTAATGCTATCCAGGTGTGGTGTTTTCCCCAAACTGGCAAATGTCTTCCCTTCCAATCTACGCCTGACACAAACAACCAGCTAAGTCTCAGCACTGCTGTTACCTTCTCCCAGGACTCGGAGCTCTGGATCTTTTATAATTTCCACATTGTCCCTCCATTCTTCCCTTGTATTTTATTTCATTGCACCAAGAAAGTAGAAAATCATTTCAATTGGTGGTAAAAGATGATTAAAACAAAATAACAAAGGCCTTGGCTGAAAACTGTTAGTTTTATTAAATTTGCTACTGTGTTTTAAATTGGTACCAGGGCAGATCTTTAGACAATTATATCAAAGGCTGCTGGAATTAATCGGTTGCATGTATGCATTTGCTCCTTTCTGAGCTATGGACAGAGTGGGGGCAGCATCGCAACCATAAAAATAATGAATTTTGTGATACCTGGGTGAGAGGGGCAGAGCCTGGTTCCACTGGGAAGGATCCTAGTGCCCAGTGGACTTTAGACCCCTGCCAGCACTCTACCATTCATTTCATCCAGACCATGGGTCAGAGCTCACAGTGGTCACCAGGGGAATAAGTGATGGATATTGTCTTGCAATAATAAGACAAAAGCCTGAAATCTCCCCAAGCCTTTTGTATCCTCCCAGCCACTACTTGGTCACTCTCAGTGTTGGTGCTCTGCAGACTCTACCTTAGATTATAACCATCCTGTGCTTGATTTATCCTTCCTTTTGTGCTTTTAACTCTTTGAGACTAATGATGCTATCTCCGTCTTTGGGATTAATCCTATCAGAAACTCCATACATGCTTTTTTTCCCCCTTTTTCCTCTCCTTCCCTCCCTCCCTCCCTCTCTTCCTTTCTCTCTTTCTCTCTATCTTTCCCTTTCTTTCTTTGTGGCTAGCCGAAGAAAGCAAGGTCCAGAGAAGAGAACTGATTCATCCAAAATCACAACGAAAGTTAATGCAAGACCTATAGTCTTTTTTTTTTTTTTTCTGATATGTAGTCCAGGGGCTATCCACAGTGATGTGAGACTCTGTCTTTCAAGCTGTTTGGTTCTCAACAGTATGTGATGCTCTCCATCCCAAATCCATAACAACCACCCTTGTCCAGTAAAAAGTAAAACCAAAGTGTCTCTCAGCCTAGAACAAAAGTCAAGTGTTCTCTGAAGAATTCAAGGTAATTAAAAAAAAGAAGAAGAAGAATTCAGGGTGATCCCCAGACAGCATTGGAATTAAGGAGTATATTGTTATGTGGGACAAAGCTGAGTGTACGTAATCTTACTGTATGAATGTTAATGTCTTCTCTTTGGAGAACACTATGCACCACTCCAGAGGCATTTGGAGAAGAAGGTATTTTGTTGTAAGTTTTAGTTCTCTTTAAACAAAACAGAATATGGCATATAGCATGGGGCCCAAACTTGGCAGGTACTTGATCCATTCCTGCATCGTTCATCCCATGGGGAGTATTTGGTCTCCCTACCACCACATACTCCCTTTCTACCTTTCCTCTTAAACTAGTTATCTCTACTGCTACCAAAATGGTCTTCCATGAAACAAATATGATTATGTTCTCCTCCTTTCCCTGATGTGGTTTCTCCTTCCCTTTTCTAGTCAAGCAAGTAAGCCTCCATTGGGAAGTTTTTTCAGACTCTCTTTTCCACAGCCTGGGTCAAATATCACTCCTCTGTGCTCCCACAGCCCTTATACTTTTGAGGCTATGTTAAAGCCATCTGTTTTAATGTCTTTCTTTTCCCCCAGTAGCTTATGAGCATCCTAAAGGCAAGACCGTAGTTTGTTTATCTTTGAATTCCAGACCTAGGAGAAGCTGAGAGAACTCAATGAGTGCTATCTGCACAAATAAATAGATGAACAAATGAAATGATATAAACATATTTATCCAGAATTTGAAAAAGTGGTCAATGCCATCAAAAGTGGCTAGCTTTATGATAGCTAACTAGCTGGATGTACTACTCCTATACCCCTTTCTCATGAGCAGTAAAGATGAAGTGATACAAACAGATTTGTGATCTTTTATTCATAGGACATAGTATGTGTGTGCATTTATACATACAGAGATATGGGAAGGATGCTGACCAGAAAGTTCATGGTAGCTACCTCAGGGTAATGGAATTTGATATGGCTGGATGTGATTTTTAATTCTTTCTTCTAGAACTCTAATTTGTTAAAATAAACATGAGTGATCTTTATGGTTAGGAAAAAATAAAGCAATTATGATAATATGCTGTCACTTCTCAATTAAGAAGAAAAGGTCAGCTCTCACCCTAAAAATACGTTAGAACTGAAGCAACTTTCCTCTACAACTCTACAGAAGAAACAAAATATAATTCAGTCTGAGTTGCAGCTTCGTAAAAGACCTTAGGACCATATGGAAGAGCTTGCCTTATCTTCAGGTAGTTTTAGCCTTCTGTAATTGGACTGGGTATTAATTGGTACTAACATCTTGCATACTAGTGTGTGCTTATCCAAGGAGTCAGCTCAATGTCATGGAAAAGTCAAGGGTTTCAGAGTCAAGCAGCATGGTTTAAATTGTGCTTTATAATCGTTACCTCCATGACCTTGGGCAGATCGCTGCATTATTCTGGACCATAACAGATCAAAGCAAATGATCTCTACCTTTCAAGTTTTATTACAAATCATGCAGAAGGCATATGTAAAGTGAAGTAGCTAATCTAAAGATATTTCCAGTATAAAACATTTGTCCAGATATCCTAGATTCCAAATATCCTAGATCAGAGCAGCAGAAAAATATGTCACCAGGGGCAAGAGATGAAATGAAACAGAACTAGACAGGTAAGCCCTAAAGCTAACGTTTAACTGTGGTAGTTGGGACAAGGGAGAACCATCAGATTTTGGCAACTGAGTAGAGTGTATATTCTTGCTCATCCGAGCAGAAGACATCTGGCCCTGTAACTTTTCGAGGTGAGGAATGGTAACTAAGGTTTTTGGAGTAAAGTGGGGATCTCTGGAAGTCTACATGGTTAGTGAAAATGTGCAGAACTATCCATGTGTCTGTTCTAAGCCTCACGAAAACTGAGCTTTGAGTTTATACTGTGCAATATGGTCTAGAAATGCCTGAGTTGGGCAAGTACTGACAACAAAAGAGAGAGAGGGCAAGAGAAAGAGAGAGAGAGAAAAAAAGAGAAAAGGTTCAAAGCTAATGATGTTCCAGAAGTACCTAGCAGTGAACATGAAATCACTCTGGAGGGGGATATAGATTTTGCCCAGGGACCACGTGATTCCCACAGATTAAAACCTAACAAACATGAGTTAACATGTAAAAATTGAAAAGATGCAAAAAAGTAAATGAGACATTGAGAGAAAGGTCAGCAACCAACACCAAGGTTTTTATTGATCATGGTAACAAGTGTGCCTATTGATTAGTATTTTTGTTAGGGTAAACAAGAAAAATAAATAAAATTAGAAAATACAGTCTCCAAAGATTAGGTGAACTGAGAAGAGAGCAGGAATCAGGAAATCCAACAAATCCAAATGAAAGCTAGAAAGGAGGAAAATAAATATGCTAAAAAAAGGAATGATAACTGCAAAGCACAAAGATGTAAGAAATAAATCGAATACAGTAGGCATTCTACTAATTGGGTTGAAGTTACCCTATGAAGGTTCTCAGGTTGAACTTAACTAAGGATAAGTTCACTGAAAGGTAAAAGGTAATGGAGTGGAAAATATTTACCAGGCAAATACTAAGCAAAGCAAATTAATACTCACCAGACAAAGGAAAAATCAAGGCAAAAAATATCACTAAGATAAAGAGGTCACCATATAAATTATAAAAGGAAATTTTATGATAATTTTGAGCCTAAATATACCAAAGAACATGACTTGAAAATGTATAAATGAAAAATGCCTCTTCCCTAAAACAGTGATAAATCCATAATGATATTATGATATTTTAACACACCTTTCTCAATAATTAATTGATCAAGCAAACTAAAATAATGATCTAGAAGATTTTGAACAACACGCAAAGAAATTTCATCTGATGCAAGTGTATAGAATCTTGCTATTGAGTTAAATTATATACGTATTACTTTTGGGGATGTGTAGGACACACCTCTTTAGTTTAGCATGTCATAGGCCAGAAAACAATAAATATCAAAAGAATCAATATCACATAGAACATTCTTTCTATGATGCCAGGCGCACATACATAATTGAATACATAAATAAATAGACCAATTAAATGAAAAAGATAAAACTTCTTTGGTAAATTAAATATATAAGCAAGAAGCAGAAGTCTTGTGTAAGGTATTATACAGAATTCAGCAGAGTAGTAAAAGCCCCACACTCACACAAACACGCACATTGTACCTAGGCTGGGTCATCCCAGAATGAGAAGAGACTCTAATGTTAGATGGGTTCTGGATTCCAGTAATTCACAATGTCAGCATATTAAATGGTTTTTTAAAAAACAAGGTTGTCTTGCTAGATGCCAAACTTAAGTCTCTTGTTACAATCAGGCCCCTTCATGATCAAAAAACAAAGCAAACAAAATAAAGTGATCTGGGAGTAGAAAGGAACACAGTGAAACACCGTAGGCATTATGTTTAATGATAAAATATGAGAGCTATTCCTTCCAACTCCAGGGTCAAACCAAGAATGCCCAGTAACACTATTGGTCCCACCTGGCACAGGCAGACAAGAATTATAAACACAAATTCTGGGCATTGTAAAGGAAGAAACAAGCTATTACTATCTTCACCTATAAGAGAATACATAGAAAAATTAATAAGAATCGACAAATTATTAGAACCAACAAAACAATCTATGAGGACATCTAAATATAATATAAATTTATAAAACTCAATTATTTTTATCAGCCCCCAAATATGAGAATGGAATTATACATATGTGTGTACATGTGTATATATATGTATGTGTGAGTAGATAGATGAAAGCCACCATTTATTATAGCTCTGACATCTATAAATGCTTAAAGTTAGGAATATATTCCTAATAAAATATCATTCCAATTTTTACAAAGAAAGCTTTGAAACTTTACTGAAACCATAAAAGGAGACCTAAATAAATAAAAAGATAAACTGTGTGTATAAATGGGAGGATGCCATATCATAAAGATGTCTTTCCTCCTCAAATACATCTATAAATTCAATGAAATTGGAATCAAAATCCCAACAGGCATTTTTAAAAATGAAACTTTAAATTCATATGGAAGAGCAAAGGAGTTTTTTGAAAGAAAAAAATGAAGTATAGAATGGACTCGTAGCATAAATCAAGACTTTTATAAAACTATGGAAATTAAGACAAAGTGCTATTGATAAGACGTTAGAAAAAAAGAGACCAATGAAATGAAATAACCCAGAAGCAAACTTTTCTAAGTATGGAATGATATATGGCAAAGGTAGTATTACAGTTCAGTAGTGAAAAGATTAATTAATATATAAAAAATTCTGGACAAATGGCTCATCCATGTTGGAAAGGTAAACAATCATTACCACATATCACTTTAAAAACTACATGACGATTAAAGCCATACATGTGAAAATAAAAACCTTAAAACTATTCAAAGGAGATAGAGGTGACTATTTTGTGACTTTTGAGGAAAGAAACATGTATTCAACAAGGCATTAAAAACACAAATAATGAAGGACATGATTTAAAAATTATTCAACAAAGCAGCATAAACAGAATGAGTGAAAGAAGAGTTACAGATTTGGAAATAGTATTTTCAGTTACTTTAATTGCAAAGAATTAGTATCCAGTTTGTGTAAATATACTTACATAGCAATAAGAAAAGAGAAAAAAAAACAATTTTAAAAAGGCAAAGGTGATAAACAAGCAGGTAACATAGAAATCTACATGGTCAACAAACACATAAGATGATACTCAGGTCTGTTAGTCAGGGAAAGGCAAAACGAAGCAGTAATTAAATGTCATTTAGGATCCATTGAATTGGCAAAAAAATTAAATGTTAGAATCAAGTGCTGACCAGGACCTGGAGCATTGGAAAGTCTGTTGATAGGGATGTTAATTGGTACAACCACTTGGGAGAATAATTTGGCAATATTTATACAGTTGAAGATGCAATTACCTTCAATTGAGGGATACCACGTTAGATATATTTCTTTCAGAAAACTCTTGCTCTCTGCAAAGGAAAGTGAACACAATGTTTAAAAGTAGCATTACTTGAAATAAACAAAAAGGATTAACAATATTTGTATGTCTTCTTTGCATAAATGTCTGTTCACATCTTCTGCCCATGTTTTTGTTTTTGGGGGTGTTAAGTTTAATAAGGTCTTTATAGATCTTGGATACTAGCTGTTTATCTGATAAGACATTTGCAAACGTCTTCTCTCATTTGGTTGGTTGCCTTTTAGTTTTGTTGACTGTTTCTTTGCGGTGCAGAAGCTTTTTATTCTGATAAAGTCCCAATAGTTCATTTTTGTTTTTGTTTCTCTGGCCTTTGGAGACGTGTCTAGTAAGAAGTTGCTGTGGCTGAGGTCAAAGAGGTTGCTGCCTACATTCTCCTCTAGGATTTTGATGCATTACTGTCACACATTTAGGTCTGTCATCCATTTTGAGTTTATTTTTGTGTATGGTGTAAGAGAATGGTCTAGTTTCATTCTTCTGCATGTGGCTGTGCATTTTTCCAGCACCAGTTGCTGAAGAGAATGCCTTTTTTCCATTGGATAGTCTTTCTTGCTTTGTTGAAGATTAGGTTGACCAGAGATCTAAGGGTCCTATTTCTGGGTTGTCTATTCTGTCCCATTGACCTACGTGTCTGTTTTTGTGCCAGTACCACACTGCCTTGATGATTATTACCACTTTGTAATACAGCCTCAAGTCTGGAATTGTGATGCCACCAGCTTTGGTTTTGTTTTTCAACATTGCTTTGACTATTTGGCGCCTTTCTCATTCCATACACATTTTAGGACTGTTTCTTTGAGCTCTATAAAGAAATACTGATGGTATTTTGATAGAGATTGCATTAAATGTGTAGATTGCTTTGGGCAGCATAGATATTTTAACAATATGTGTTCTTCCAATCCATGAGCATGGAACGTTTCTCCATTTCTTGGTATCTTCCGCAATTTCATTCATAAATGTTCTATAGCTTTCAGAGTACAGATTCTTTACCTCTTAGATATCTTATGGTTTGGGAATATCACTCAGCCATCAAAGAAAATGAAATCTTGCCATTTGCAATGACATGAACAGACCTGGAGAGTATTATGCTAAGTGAAATAAGTGAGAGAAAGACAAATTTACCTTATGATTTCACTCATATGTGCAATTTCAGAAACAAAACACATGAACATAGGGGTAGGGTAGGAAAAATAAAATAAAATGAAATTTGAGAGGAAGGCAAACCATAAGAGATGCCAAACTCTAGGAAAGAAATTGACAGTTGCTGGAAATGACGTGGGGGGCAGGGATAACTGGGTGATGAGCATTAAGGAGAGCACTTGATGTAATGAGCACTGGGTGTTGTATGTAACCGATGAACCACTAAATTCCATCTCTGAAACTAATAAAAAAATTTAAAAAGTAATAATAATAATAATAATAGAAACAACCTAGGTGTCCACCAAGAAAAGAATGGTCAAATAAAGTATGGTATACTCCTACAATAAAATACTTATGTCAGTGAAAATAATGAGCTAGATCTACATGTATCAATATGTGTGATCTCAAAAATAATGCTGTGCAAAAAAATGCCAGCTGCATACTGATAAATATAGTATTAGAACATTTATGAAATTTAGAATATGCAAAACAGTGCCTGTGAATAAAAAGTATAAAAACATTCGTGATAAGAGGGAAGAACACACAGGTGGGTTGAAAATAAATATATAAAACAACATATTTTATTTCTTTTTACAACAAAAATAAGAGATGAAGAAAATATGGCAGTGTTGTAATTTGACAAATCTGGATAGTGAGGCTTCCAAGGATATTTTTAAGAGTGTTCTCTATGCTATATAACTGGAATATTTTCTAATTAAAATAATAATAATGGGGGGCACCTGGGTGGCTCAGCGGTTGAGCATCTGCCTTTGGCCCAGGGAGTGACCCCAGGGTCCTGAGATCGAGTCCCTCATTGGGCTCCCGGCAGGGAGCCTACTTCTGTCTCTGCCCGTGTCTCTGCCTCTCTCTGTGTCTCTCATGAATAAGTAAATAAAATCTTTAAAAATAAATAAAAATGAAATCACAATAATGGTGTGTATAAAGTCCTTCGGCACATCATGTCAGACTCAAAAAGTTACTGTTTTCCTTCTCTTCCAGTTCTTGGCTGGAAGGTGGTGTACAGAATGCCTGGGTATTACCCTCTGGTCCTCAGCCCACGGCAGTACTGGAAGATTGGTCTCTTCCTGAGCCAGAGGCATCCTAGGTGGTCCCCCTACCGTTTCTTCCAGCTCAGACAATCTGGGTGGTAAATCCTGAACTACACCCATTCTCAGGGCCGGATTCTAACTGCTGAGGCAGCTTCTCGCTGGTAGAAAAGATGCAACACTACACTTCTCATGAAATGAGAGTCTGCACTCCAGAGCTGATCATCTTCCCAGATTTCCATTTCACAGATGAAGAAACGTATGGTCAGAACAGGAAATGCCTTGTGGTAGTGGTAGTGTTGAAGGCAATGTTTGTCTTTCTCCTAACTTTTAGAACTTTTCCAAATGGTCTTTGCATGTGGACTCAACTTGGTTCAAAACTAGGTCTTTTAACTTCTGTCCTGCAGTGTTTTCTCGTTCATAATTTCCAGAAACTGCTGTCTTACAATGAAGTTAGATAGACCTGGCTCAAGTCCCTGCCCCCAAAGCAGTGGGTAGAGCAACCTTGCCAAATATGGCTTTCTTCATCTGAAAGGGGAGATAATAATAATTATTCAGGGAAATGTTGTTTTGATTAAATGAGATGATTCATAGAAAGTACTAAGCCTAGTGCCTGGCATATGATAAATAGGCAACAAATGGAAATAACAATTGCTATTATTATTTGCGGAAGAAGGAGTTTCAAAGAAGCATGACACAATTAGTTACACACACTATGTGGAGAGACAGAGGGTGATCAGTGAATGGTATGATATGGAACAATAGGGGGTCAATAGGGAGTAATCAAAAAGAGGCTTTAGAGACTGTTTCCTAGAAGCAGCAAATGGGATATTTCCATATTGCAATGAGGCTCTCTATCCCTTTTTCTGCTAATGCACTTTTATATTTCCCATTTTACCTTTACTCTGGTATGGGACAAGAATCATATATCCTAATTAGAAGGTAAAAAACAAAACAAAACAAAACAAAACAAAACAAAACAAACAAAACAAAACAAAACAAAACAAAAAAAACAGACCCAAAGCAGTGAAGTGACTTACCTATAGATTTCATGTGGGTTTTATTTTTTTTAATTAACGTTTTTTTAACTTTTATTTATTTATGATAGTCACACAGAGAGAGAGAGAGAGAGGCAGAGACATAGGCAGAGGGAGAAGCAGGCTCCATGCACTGGGAGCCCGACGTGGGATTCCATCCCGGGTTTCCAGGATCGCACCCTGGGCCAAAGGCAGGCGCTAAACTGCTGCGCCACCCAGGGATCCCTCATGTGGTTTTTAATGGACCAATCACAATATGAACTACACACCAACACTTTAAGAAATATGCATTTTTGCCAAGAGCCAGGTCAGGTGGTACTTAGTCTCCTTATGGATATTTATGTACATACTGATATTTTTAAGAAAATGATTTCATAATCTGTAACAAAATTTTCCTGAAAGATTGAGCTCCAGGTGCCATTGGCTGGCTCATTTGATAGAACATGTGTCTCTTGATCTTGAGGTTGTAGATTCAAGCCTCACATTTGATGTAGAGATCACTTAAGATCTTTAAAAAAAAATACCATAAAAAAGATTGGGCTCCAGATCTCATCCACATTACCATCAATGTGACATTTCTGAGGATGAATACTGAAAAATCATCACAGTTAAAAATGCCACTATTTTTGTTTATAATTGTCAGAAATGCAAACCTAAAGCTGATTCATCATCACTTGAGACATTTGTGAAAGAACAATGGCTAAATGTTAAAAATGTTTTTTTAAAAAAAGTCATATAAAAGATGCATAAAACAATCCCTCAAAAGTAGCCAAGCAATCTCATCCCATTTTGATACAGCAATTTAAATTAATTAGCTGGACACATAAAATTAATCTGAGATGCAGTTTGAGGAATTGACCTTTAAATACTAGTGGAGATTAGCTTTAAAAAAATAAATGACACTCAGAGGTCTATGAAGGAAATCAGAAGTGATGCAACTTATCATGTTTCGGGTGAAGTGATAACATTTTAGTTCCCAACAAAGAGTAAATAGGGAGACTGGGCTTGGTAGTGTGCTCTCATCACTGCTCTAAATGAGAAGATTTTGAGCTGGAGAGTGGCTTTGGATCTCAGAATATTCTGATGGTGTTGGCAGGCCTGGAAAAGGCAGATACGAGGGGCTGGTTCAGCCTTCAAGGCAGGGATATAGAGGGAATGACATGGGAGTTTTGAGATGGGGAATAGTGACAGAGTTTAGGGTCTGAGTGGAGGTAAGAGGTGCAGGAGAGGCAGGAATTCAAGCAATTGTGTATGACTTTCCAGATGGTCTTAGAAGCAGCTAAAAGGAACAACTTGACATCTATGCCCCACTTGTAGACCAACCATGAAATAGGTCCTAACCTCCAGCAAAGCCTTCAGAGTCCACTAGCTTGACCTTCCTAAAGAATTCTATTCTACCGAGGTTCTTGAGAAAAGAGCCGTCATTTGGCATAAATTTTGACTTCAACTTGAAGAAAATGTAATTTTGTCACAAGGATTCTTCAGTGGAAAGACATAATATTTTTAATAGCAGTGGTACTGCTCCCCCTTTCTCTGCATCTTTACCAAGGGAGTGACTTGGGCTTTTATTGTCCTGGATGAAAACCTGAGACAAAACCCCTGCTTCAAAGAGCTGCTGTCAGGCTTCCATGGCGTAATGACACATAAGCCATCCACACACAGTTGGAAGAAGGAGGATTATCAAGGTCTCCCTGCAAATCAGATGTGTTCTGTGTGATGCTAGTGGGTAAGAAGGAGGTGTGGGTGGAAGTTATGGGGAGACAGATTTTGCCCCAGGGTAAGACAAACTTTCTGGGATCCAGAATTTTCAGAAGTTGGAATAGCCACATGGAGTGAGAGCAAACTGCAGGTGCTGAGGGTCTTCTAGCCAAATGATGTGGTAAGGAAGAGACTTCCCACTAAGCTGCGGTATACACCATAGGTGGTGTCCCCACTCTCATGGGTTTGCCTAACCAAGGTTACATGTAGCTGTCACTTTCTCCCTTCTACTAAAGACAGCATAGAGTAACTCCAGTGAATGAGAATATTAACAATTAAGCCTTAATAGTAATGGGTTAATATTTATTCGCTATCACAGGCTGGGCACATATGTGCTTTCTATGTGTTCTCACATTCAATCTGTAGGAAACTGCTGTGAGGTCACATTGATGACTAATTCGAAATAGGCTCAGAGCAGTGAAACACCTGCCTGTGACTTCTCAGCTTGTAAGTGATGAAGCTGGGGTAGAAACACATGTTTGCTTGCCTCAGACTTGTGTTTATTGAAAAGCAGGAGGAGGAAGAGAGGAGGAGGGAGGGCAGGGTAGGAGGGAGGAGGGAAACGTTCACAAATATTAGCAGAGCACCTTAAATATTATCAGCCATAAATCATTTGTGACACACTCTACAAATGAAAAACACAATGTAGAGAAGTACTTTTCACACCCTCATGCATTCCACAGAAGTGCTCCATCTGCTTCAGACAGTGACCATATGCCCCCGGTGGCCTGCAATGTAGCCTGAAGACAATTTCTTATTTTATTTCATAACACAGCCATATTTGTTTAATATAAAACAAGCCTCCATATTTTAGAGGAAAATGAATATACAATAGAACGCGTGTCTTCTTTATCTTGTGCCTCTATATTATCACCCGGGAAAACCACTCTACCTGCCACCACAGTATTTCAGTTTTAGAAGCACGACCAGAAAAAGTATACATTTGTTAGTTTGGAGGTGGATGAAATATCTAATAAATTCTTTTAGAAAGAAGAAACAGAGCCTGTATCCACAAACTATATACAGAAGTTTACAAGGCAACAGTTGTTCATACATTCACAGGTATAATATCTTGAGATTTGTATGCATCTTACCTAACTAGTTTTCACTGACAGACAATGATGGAATCCCCAGGGACTTCTGGTCTACCCCCAATATTGTTTTCCACTCCAGCACTGCCGAAACAATCCCTCTTTTGGGTAACAAGGCCAGCATTCTCAGGAAGGCTATATTCCTCACTAGAGTCCTTCAGTGCTCATAAAGTCATACTCACCATTGTGTTTAGAGTCAGGTGATGTTGTCTGCCCATTGCCTCTGCACCTGTTACCTTATGGGCCTTATCCAAACAGCCCCAGCCCTAACAGCAGCTGAAACAACAGATGGGCAGGAGAACTTGAGATTTTTTGACATCATCTTTTTGTTTATGAAATCCCATCCCCCCCCCCACCTCAACTCTGGAATCTAATAAGAATTCTCTTCATTATCATTTTGTGGGATATTTTTTCCCATGGCACCTTTTTATTATTAAAAAGTAAATAATTAATGCAGAGGGAGATAAAAAGGGGAATAACATCACCCTTCGAAAATGGTCGAAAAGGAAATGAGTATTGTGATTTGGTCATGTGGAACCAACATAAATATATCTCTGCCTCAGAGGATAATTGGCAGTAGCCAGGTTTGATGGCAGGAGGAATTTAAGCAGGCAGCTGAGAGGGGCTGAGAAGGGGAGGGAGGAAATCTGTGGTAAGGTTGAGTGTGAGGAAGTGGAAGCAGGCATTGCACTGGGAGGTCTTGAGAGCAGAGGGGAGATGCAGGCTAGGCAAATTGAGAATCTGGCAGCCACCAGTGCCTGGAATTGCAATTTCAAGACAGGATGCCCCTTTGCAAGGGATGAGATTATTAAAACCGGCCTAAACTAGGGATTAGGGAGGCGGAATGCAGGATGTTATTTAGTAGCCTGTGATTGTGAGCAAGTTGATTAACCTCTCTCTGCCTCAGATTCATCATCTGTAAAATAAACATGAAAATACTAGCTCACAGGTAGGGTGGTTTTGATTCTCAAATGAGAAAAATACATGGAGTGTGTGTAGCCCCAAGCCTGACTCGCAGTTAATAGATGCTGCAATAGTTACTATTTTAGTTGAGGGCGAGAGACAGAGAAGAGCAAGAAGTAGAGAGGAGGACAGTCGCCGAACGTACAGCATAAGGAAGGGGCTTGCCCACATGTAATGAGGCTTTGGTTCAGTTCCTACAATGAGGGGGGGAGATCAGACAATGCCTACCGAGCCTGGCATGGTACTTTCCCAGCTCTCTGTTTATCCCATTTAGTTTTCCTGAATGACATTCTCCTAAACACCTTCATTATGGGCCACCTACCATCCGATTCTTATCCACCAGGGTTATTATAAAGGTTAAATTAAAGCTACAAGTACCTAGTAATATTCACGGTTGTCTGTCATTTGATACTAGTTATTATTGCTGTACATTTTGGTGTGGTCCGTCATGCATAAGAGAGTGCCTGAACCACAGGAGACAATAAAAATTATTGGATAACTTAATGTGGGTGTGATTTCAAAAGCAAGCAAGACTGATAGCAGGTACTCAAGGGGATCAATTTTGTCTGCTCCCAGCATTGTGTCTGTATAGCTAATCACCTTTGTTAATAATCTCCGTTTTCCAGGGATCTCAGCCTCGGCAGCACATACCAGTACTGGGTCATCACCATTTCCGGAAGTGAAGAAAGTGAGCCATCACCTGCCGCCATATACATCCATGGAAGTGGCTACTGTGGTGATGGCATTATCCAGAAGTAAGTGGATGTGATTAAAGAAGGGGGAGGGAGTGATGCTGATGAGGTCAAGAGATGGTCGGGGTGCTGAATAGAAGAGCTTATGGGATACTCTTCAATGTGTGAGCTGTGAGTTACCAGCAGTCACCAGCAGTCTGCCAATTTGTCTGCAAGTAGTTTGCTGGCCTCAAAAGAGAAGCAGTGATTCTTTATCAAACACATATATTTTTCAAGTATGTGATACAATATATGATTCTGACAGAGCTGCCATTATGCACTTAGGACCAGCATGCTCTTAATCGTAACTGTTTTATGTGTACTGCAAAGATTCTATTTGTCTTTTCCATTCAGTTAACAGGACACAGTGCATCTAGGTCGAGACACTTTCACATTCTTTGCCGGTTGCCATTGAAATTTGTTAAAACTGCATACTTATTTGTTATTTCTGTCGTATCAGGTTATATTAACAATTTACAAAATGGGTTAAAGGCTCATAAAAATAACAAAATATTCTAACTCACTATAATGTAGAAACCATAAATAGTAAACAGTCCTCCAGAGTGAATACTGAATGTGAACATAAGTAAGTGCAGGGAGGCAAATGAACCAGAAAGTGTAGACTCCGCACGAGCAGCCAAAAAGGAGAAGTGTGAGTAGAGAATATAAAGCTGCATGTCTACACCATGGATTTTATTGGGTCATCAGTCCATTTATCCCCTCGTCCACAGGGCGAGATAGTGCACAACTGTGAAATAGGGGCAAGAAGCCATCAAGGCTTTTGCGTTGTTTTATAAAATTTTTTTTAAAAAAGTAAACCTTTCAGTTTTTTTCCTCTAAAATTGGCACAAAAATGTTTTCTGGCACGAAACGGAATAGTTTTGTCTCTAGAGGTGAAAAACAGACCAGACACCATTTACAGTTAAGTTTCTTATTGCTAAAGTTGTGTTCCTTATTGCTAACATGGTTGCAAGTTACACTATTGCTAAGAGACTTTTAAAACTATGGGCCGATTTAATGACAGCATCACACGTAGAGAGGGCAAACAAGCTATTGGCGAAATCCCTTCATTAAAGGGCGCTGTTGGGTGTCACATAATTTCTGTACAATGTGGAATGGCAGCGACTGTTTCTGTAGGGGGAGGGGTGCAGCAAGGAGAATGTTTCACAGTTGGATGAAACCGCTGATATGTAGACCATGAATCATAGGTGGAGTACGTATGTGAAAGAGAAGTGCCAGATGACTCTTTCTTTCAGTTCATCATTGACTCTAGTGCTGGAGGGGAAGAGCGATTTAATTTGGTACCAATGATCTCGAGGTGTGTAATGTAAACTGGAAACCTGCTTTGGGATAAAGGGACCGGCCAGGAGCAGAGCAAGGGTAACACAGTTGTGCAAGTAAAGCGTTGCACCTGAATACCCCTCCCCACAGACAGCAGAAAGCAGCTTGCTTTCTGGTCATGACTTAGCACTGAAGGAAAGATTGAATGTTGCATGTATCATCAGATGATGGCCAGCCTGTTACGTCTTTTCAACTTGGCTGTGCGGAAAGATAGTACGCACAAGCTTCCGCTACCCCACAGTCTGAAGTATATGAGCTGGTACAAGAGAGGTACTAATTCAAATTGTTGGCATAAGAAATGACTTTTTTTTTTAATGTTGATACTGGTAAGGTCGGTAATGATTATTTGCACCATTTTAAGAGGCTTGCTAAGGTGACATATCTCAGGGATATATATTCACGTCTTAAATGTCTTGCAACTATAATTTCAAAGCTGTGAATTGTTAAGATTTTAATATTCAGGAGATAATATAAGGATTTTTAAGTGTTGAATGATGGCGCAAACCATCTTATTGCCAAGAATTTGACTTGTCAAGCATAGAAGATAAAGCTCCTCGTTTGTCAGAGGATGAAACTCATGGTGTGCTGTTGTCTATGTTTAAAATCCTATCCACATGCACCTAGCAAACTGAAGAGATAGCTTCTAGTGCTTCATATCACCCAGTTGGGGAAAGGAAAGACATTGACCATTTTCTTCCACATTAAGACATCAACTTCTGGCTCTTGACATAGCTGTTGTCTGAGGGAATTCTAAGCTACTGAACAAGGCAGTCTCCCGGGAGAGTGCCCCATCATTTGTGGGTCTAAAATTGAGCCGCGTATCCAGAATATCCAGGAAACACTTGCGGTCATTGCCGACAACCCATAATTGTGATTTGGGATTTTCTAATTCAGCGCAAAGAATATATATATATATAAAGAAACTAACCAGATGTGGAACCTGACCTACAACTCCGTCTGTCCATTTTGCAGCCAGATATAGATGTGTTGGCAAAACACTGCAAACAACCTCATTCTTCTTGCTGATGTAAAACTATTAATATTTTTAAAATTTTATTATTATTAATATAAGTAGTGTTTTCAATAAAGGTTTTTTTTTAGTATTTTTATCTAGAATTCCTATTCCACACAGATATCAAACACTTATTAAGTTACCAAATAGTTGTCGACATGCTTTGTAGAAAACTGAAGGCAGCTTATGGATGGTTCCTTAGACAGAAACAAACAAACAAACAAAAACTTGTAGGAAAAGGAGGAACGTCATCTTAGCTAATTGGATTTTCCATAGGATGATTTGTGCCGATTCGCTATGTATATTTAAGGGAATTTCCAAAGATATTCAGATAGGCTTCACACTTAATGAGGCCCCAGTGGATGAAAGCATTGGATGAATGTAATTATAATATTCCCAAATATTTATTGAGCCTCCATCATGCATGAGCTTTGGGCTACATTATTATCTCCTTGGGTCCTTCCGACAACCATGTGAAATTGGTTCTATTCCTGCACTTTACGGAAGAGACAACTAATATGTACAAAGACTAAAGTGGTTTTCTCCAGCTTCCATGCCCAGTAAAGAGCAAAACCAAGATGTAAACCCAGGCCCATGTTCCATTTGGATTCACCATTGCCTCGCTGTGTCACCAACAGCCCTGCAAACCTAACAAGTGAAAGGGGAGCTTCATGCTCTCTGCTGTATCCCAGGCCCTGTGCCAGGCACTGCAGATCTAGGATGGCAAAGACGGTCCCTTCCTTTGACATCTGAAAGCCTAGTATAGGGGGATGTCAGGTAAACAGGCAAAGGCGGTCAGTTTGACAGGTGTCATGATAGATGGAGCCCGGTATCTTTGGACACAGAGAAGACAGCCACCCACTCCAGCTTGGGAGGTCAAGGAAGGTTTCTCAGAAGCTCTCTATGTAATGATAGATCTGCCAATCTAGAAGATATTTGTGGTGACACTCATGTTTTGCTTAAACCAATAGAACATACTGTTTGGGTGGTGAGGGAAGGCGGGTTAGATGTGTTCTTTGTGGCTTTGGGAAACCAGCCCAGGTTAAAAAAAAAAATCTCTCCCTAGATAACCCATGAGATAGCTAAGAAACACAAGGCTGTCACCAGTTTCCAACATTCAAGATTCACTAGCGGAGATTGGAAACATGGACCCAGCTTGGAATATGGACTTCTCTTGTCCTCAGCTCATGCATTTGCAGGCAGGAGAGCACTTGAGTGGCTCTTGAGAAATTCATGCAATGGCCCAGCCATCTTAAGGATTGATTGCAAAGCACCATTCTGCTACTCTGACACCTCCTAAAGGCAACAAACATCTCCCAGTGTTAATTGCTTGGGTGAAGGGAAAAGTCTAAGGCTTCTTCCATGCTGTGACAGGTCCCAGCTGGTCTCTGGGGAGGGAGAGACAGCTGCCACACACTTGCAGTGACCTCCCAGGACTGAGTGGGAAAGAGAACCCTGATTCCCTGAGCATCTACTATATGTCATACACCATGTCAGTCGCATTAAGTTCCATTCCATTCTTGCACCAGCTCTAAGTAGCAGGTATGGTTGGTTATCTCTATTTGAACCTGTGGCAAAACTGACACTCAACATCTAGAATAGCACTCTCCAGGAATTTTCTGCAGTGGTGGAAATATAGTCTGTGTTGTCTAGTCCAGTAGCCGCTAGCTACATGCTACACACAGCTATCGAGGGCTTGAAATGTGGTAACTGCGACTAAGGAATGGAACTGTAAATGATTTTTAGTCTTAATTGATTTAGATGGCCTGATAGAGATTAGGTGACTTGTCTGAGATCACACAGCTGGTTTGAAATAAGGGGGTCTACGCCAAATTTTCTGTTCTCCAAGGATGAGAATTTTCCAGTTAATGACAATCCATTCTGTCTTTCAGCTCTTTCTCCTCCTTCTCCTCTCCTCGGTCCAATTCAGAGAGCATTGCTCATTTCCTGTCCATCCCAATCTCTGCAGAACAACCCTGGGGTGATAGAAATAATCTTAAAACACAAAACAAAATGAACAATCAAGAGGAGACACTTTTATTTCCTAGCAGTATAGTTCCCATGGGCCTTGGAGTTCCTGACACCATGAAACGAACCACCCGATGGAAAGAGCCATACTTTCTGGTGAAAGGCAGGCCAGACCCAAAAATGTGACTGGGGAAAAAAAAAATCTTTATTATTAAATTCACTGTGGGGAACAGGGAGGAGAGTAAGGTAGAGCATAGTGAGGAACATAATTTATATTTCAGAAGCTCAGGAATTTCCTTTAAATCCACTATTTTAAAATGGCATCGAGATCTCCCAGACACAGGGGAGCAAGGTTGGTTCCTTCATGCCTTCATCCATTCCTTTCTCCCATCTGACCTAACTCATAAGATCCCGGAGAATGGGTCTGAAGCAGATACTCTGCTTCATCATGGGAAGCACAAAATAAGGCAAGGTTAATAGGATCTTCCACGTTTATATCTTTATACATCTCGTTTTGATGAAAAAGAAATGGACATTCAGGGTAAGGGACTTGCCTAAGGCCTCTTGGAAAGTTCATGGCCCCGGGAGGGACCTTCCCATGTCCAACTGTGGTTCTGAAGCTGCTCTGACCAATTTCTCTTCTGTACCTGGTCTGCAGAAGCCAAGGTGAAGAATGTGATGACATGAATAAACTCAATGGTGATGGCTGCTCCCTCTTCTGCCGACAGGAAGACTCCTTCAATTGCATTGGTAAGTGTGTGTCATTCCTTTGGGCTTAGCTGGAGGAGGGGACCTTGCGGAATCATCCCTTCAAGAAGAGCGGGCATGAGGACCAATGATGACTTGCTCCTTGTGGAACGAATATTTACTGGGTGCCTCCAGTGGGCCAGACCTCATGGGGGGCACTCGGGAATACAATAGGAAGCAAATAAAAATGGGGCCCAGGCCCCTACCCTCACGGAGCTTCTGTTCCCACACGTGACAGCGGTGGCTGCCGGTAACTCGTTTTCAGGCTAGCATCGTCCCACTTACGTTGTAGCTCTTCTTCATTCCAGCTCTCCAGGACGGTTATTAGGATAGATTCTTAAGGATTTTATTCTCCCTTTCGAGATGAGTAAAGTCAGAAGCCAGAGAGTGATTATGAGCGTGTCCAGAACCTCATGGCTTAGAAGTGATTAAAGACAGAACCAGGACTCGAACCTGATTTTCTCTGATTCTTAAGCACACACCGAGCTCCTGCTGCTGCTGCACAACCTGCAGCCGAGATCTGGGAACCACTGTGGTCCCTGTCACACACTCAGAACCTCGGGCAGTCTCTCTGACGCGAGGGTGGAGGAGTAGCAGACCAGCTTGTGTTTAGAAAGCAAACGTCCTTTTCCCACCTTTACTGAGTCAGATGGGAAATTTGTTTTCCTCTGGCTTCTCTAGGAGTCTGGCTGGTCTTGTTGTTACAGCCCCACTTGGGAGGCCCTGGCCAGCCCGGGGCTGGTAAACAGACAGGGGTTGGGGGGCAGGGATGGAATTTTGAGCTGGCTCAGATGAGATCATACTTCCTTTAAGATGCAAATCGATACCTGAAGATCAAAGGTCCCCTGGCTAATCCCCTGGGCTGGAGGTGAAAACTAATCACAATTCATTTGCAAGTACAAAAGACAGAGGTGCTCTATCTGAAGAGGGAAGGGGATGAGGGGATGAAACTGAGGGGATGAAAACATTGGTGGGAAGATTTCTCACTGAAAGGCAATTTTCGAGGAAGACTAAAGGGAAGGAAATGTCATTGGGTCCTCACATTCGCAGTGTGTTACAGGGACACATTTAGACCTTCCTTTCGGGGGGCGGGGGGCTTCTGAGCACTGTGAGCTCTTCACCATGTATCACTCACCCTTAGTCCATTCTCAGCACACAAGGATTGAGCACCTACTATCTCCTTGGCACCAAGTAGGGGCTCAGCAACACAATAAGAGGTATCCCACAGCTAACCATGGATGGAAAAGAGGTGGACTTAGAGGAAGCAAGGAAAGACAGAAGGGGAATTTCCAGGCAGGACCTTGGGTTTTTAAATGACAGAAGGTTGTTTTCTTTGCTCTGTGGATTTGGGCCTGGCCCATGGTAAAAACCTGATGTTAGTCTAGTGGTATGGCTGAAGGAGCCTGAGCCGAAAATCAGAAAAACCAGGCTCTAGTCCTCATTGCACGGAGAACTTGCCAAGTTCACACTGGCCAAGCTGCTTCCCTCGTCTGGGCTTCCATTTACCTGGTGTAAACTTCAAAGGATTGGGTTAGGTGTTCTCTAAAGGCCTTGTCTGCACTTGACTTGTGTGATTTCCAAAGTGTGTGGCTATTTCCCTTACCCATGAGCTACTTGCCTTTGTCGTCATCCTCGTGACACCAGCATCACTCCCAGATCATGCTGGAAAGTATCTACCTGTTTTACTCACACTAAGGGTGCATGTAACTTAAGAGCCTCTGGAAGGAAGGGAGGATGTGGGGAAGGCTAGGTAGGATATGGTACCCTAAAAGAGATGCTTGGAGGGGGTGAAGTCTTACTGGAACTCGGCATACTTGTGACTTTATTTATATTGTCTATGGCTGTTTTCCTGCTACAAACTATTGAGCAGGTGCAGCAGAGACCCTATGTCCCAAAGAGCCTAAAATATTTCCGAATCTGGTCTTTTACAGGCCTTTGCTGACCCCTGGCTCATAGGTTTGAAGTCTTTGATACTCTTGGTTATTGGAGCCTGGCACAGACAGGAGGTGACAGTTATGACATTCTTAAAAAAAGAAAAGAACTGAATTTTAAGCATATGGTGGTGGGGCTTGGGAAGCTCTTAGAAAGTAGTGCTGGACAGCGAGTCCAGTCTTAGCGTGCCTCCCCACCCCCCTGGGGCCTAACTTCTCCACCTCTACTTTAGCCAGAATGACTGTTTTGGACTAGTTCAGTGATTTTTCAAACTATGTTAACTGAGAGACTTAAGAGGAAAGAGGTGACGATGAGGGAGGTGCCAAGAAGGTGAGACCCGGACCCTCATAGATCCACTTTATACACTGTTATTCTCTACTAGATTCTGAGTATTCTGGTGGTGATTATGATACTTGTTGAATTTCCGTTATATACCAAGCACATGTATAAATAAACTCTCGTTTTCATAACAACCTTTTATAGTCCTGCTTTTGCACAAGATGAAGCTGAAGCATGAGAAGTGAACCAAGGATATGCAGTTAAATGGTAGAACCAGGACGCAAACCCAGAGAGTCTGACTTCAGACTGCAAAAAATAGTAAGAAAATAAAATTAAAAAAAAAAAAAGGCAGCTCTTGGTCTTTTAGGGCTTTGAGGGTGAATGAGGAACACACTGCTCTAGAACAGTTCATCTAGTGAATTAATGGACTGGGATCCATTGTCAGTGGTGTGGATGGTGTCCAGGGAAGGCTCTGTTACCTGGTATGTTGAATATGGTTTGCATTAGAGGAACAACTTCAGCAATACCCCCACCCTCACCAATTAGAATTCCATCATAGAGACTCAGTGAGACACAGGACGTTCCAAGAATTAAGGAGCCTATCCAGAGATCCCAGCTCCCAGGAACTACATTCCAAGGGCAAACTCCATGAACAGCTTGAAGAGTAGACAGTGAATCTTTGGCTCCCACCAAATCCAGCTTCAGTGAGTCAGAGAAATGGCACTGGAGTGTGGGAGGCTTTGCTGAGATGGACTGGTTTCATCATTATATTTGTCAAGACAGTGGCCAAGAGAACTGGCCTGAGTGAGACTGACTTGGGCTCATACCATGGCTTAGACGTGCAACCGTAGCCAAACATCAGTATTCTCATCGAGAAAATGGTGAAAGTCCTGAGACTCAACTATGGAAGATATGTATCAATATTTTGGATGCTTATTATTTGAATCTCCTTCCTGGATTTAGGAAATAACTCTCCTTGATATAATAATGACGAAACAGAGATCCCAAGCGCTGCAAGTTGAAAATCCAAAAGTCTCCTTTCCCCACTCCCCTCTACACCTTGAGTGTGGGCACAAGAGCTACACTTCCCCTCAACCTATACGTTTCTGAAACATCAGTGAACAGCATGTGGCATTAGTGCTAAAGTGACCATGTTCTGATATCTTCACAAAGACCAGTCCTGGCACCTAATCTTGAGCTTAGACTCGGGCTTTGGAGTGTGCAAGCCTGGCTCTCCCAGAGAGAGTTCTATAACTATCCAGTATTGCCTGAATAGATACTATTTGTTTGATCGTTTTGCTTAAGTTGGCCAACGATGGTTTCTGTTGATTGTCACTTAGAATCCTGACTGAAAATTGTTGTCATAAGAGACTATGAGGTTCAGCCCCATTCCTAGCAAGTTTGATGTGTTTGATGTACATTAGCTATTACTTGTGTCAGTGTGGGTATGGGTGGGGAGTGAGGGTGCAACCACCATTGACGATCACCGGTTAGGTGGGATGTCCTGTGTCCCACACCTTTCTTTAGTGTGAGCCTCTGGGAGGGCTCTTATATCCAGATGAGGGACCTAAGACCAATTATGATGCCTTAACCTGGCCAAGGTAACATAGCTCATAGAGATGTGATCCCATCTTAGACTGAGTACAGCCCCCCTGCTTTGTCTACTCTACTACTCTGCTACTCCCTGCCTTCCTTCCTTGCATATTCCTTTCTCTTCTCTTCTGTATTATTATTATTATTATTATTTATTATTTTGTCACTGGCCATTTAGTAGGGCCAGTGTTTTCCCTGGGTTTGGTAACACCAGTGTGAGGGTGGGTGACAGATTTATGGTGGCATTCCCATTCACTTTTCAGAAGCCCACACGTCCGGAAGTATTCCCAAGGTGCCAATGTGTTATTATGCAACACCCCGGGACTGCCCTTTCCTACTTTCCCACCCCAGCGCCCTCATCCCCCAGCACATAATAAGTTGCTTGTTAAAAGGAACACCACCCACAAGACCTCTTAGGCAATGCAGGCTGCATCCCCAGCAATGTGGAAATTATCTTGTCCTTCTCCCCCTTTTTAAAAAACATAACATACACCAGGCCTTAGGTTTCAGTTGAAAAAAATGTGGTATCAGTAAAATGATAACTCCCCACCGCACACCACCACCGCCGCCCCCCCCCCCCCCGGCCCCCCAGGCACTGGCTGGAGGCTTTGTTCAGCAGCGCTGGGAATTCTCTTCCTACAGCACTGAGTCATAAACTACAGACAGGCTGCTGATAAAAGCCGAAGGAGGGAAGGTAATGCTCAAATTAGACAAAACGTGAAGCATCCCCAGAAGGGGCTCTACTTAGTGATACATCTGAAGCCAGTGCTGGAAATGAGCTACTTTCTGAGATGACCCGCAGCCCCTTACAGGAGATGCAACATGGAGGACTCAGGCTCCGTTTTGATTTACTGCCCTGCGTCCCTCGGGATGGCTGGTCCCAGGGGTGACTTTAGATGTGGGGCCTGCGCTGCAGCTCAGCATCCAGGAGCCTCCGTTTCCCCCTCTGTGATGTGAGAGCCAACGGGCTGAGGGCTCTAAGGCTTCTTGTCCTGTCTGACCCTGGGGCATCCTCTGCATGTCATTTACTTGAAGGCTTTGGGGTTTCAAATCCTACTTGATGCTGATAGATGGTTAGGAAAAAGAAGCCCACGGACCCCCACGTTGTCATCCCGTGGGTCTGTTTTTCCCGATTCTTCCTCTGCTCCCCACCACTGTGGGGCTGCCATTGTCTCTGGTCCCTGACATAGCATCTCCAGCCCTGTCCCAGAGCCAGGGCCCTAACTCAATTATCTGCGAGGCGGCTGAGGCAGAGGAGGGGACACCCATCCTCCTCCTCCCCCCACCCCAGTCCCTGGGAGGGGCGGGGGTCACAGAGCCTTGTGGCCCCTGTGTCAGGCCGCCCTGGCCTGCTCTGAGCCAAGGCGAGAAAGGAAAACAAGAAGATGAATCGCCACGTCTTCTCGGTGGATGTTCTAATGATACTTTAGAACAACAGTGACTAAAAAGAAAAACAGCATCTGGTTGGGGGGAGGGGAGTGGAAGGAGGAGAAGAATGGGCTCTGCTGGGAGTTGCATTTATTATTATTTTTCTTTCTAACAAAGTGAAATCATAATAAGGCGATCCACCTCTCACCTTACTAAAGCATTAAAATTAAAAAAAACAAACAAACAAACAACAACAAAATAAAACCTTCTCCCAGAGGCGTGTACTCCTTCGGACCTCCTTCTGTGGGAAGCGTGACGGCCACCACACCACCTCCCTGACACACGGCTCCCGGTGACTCGAAGTCATGCTTTGAGAAGAAGAGAGAACTATTAGCAGTAGCCGTGGTGGGGCGGGGGGTGGATAAAGGCATGAGGGTGGTCACCTGTCCGCCAGCCTGGGTGGCACCCTTAGCACTGGCATGATGCCACATGGCCCGGTGACTACGAACCTGGATTCTGGGTGACAAGCCTAGCCCAGCCACTTTGTAATCTGAGTTTCCGTTTTCTCATGAGTAAGATGGGTTAGTAATAGACCCTACCTCGTATGGCTGTTGTGAGGCCGACACGAGGTCATACATGTAAAGCATTTTAAAACAGTGCCCCCCCCCAAAAAAAATAAAAAAAATAAAAAAATAAAACAGTGGCCCCTGGTCAGTGTTATGTGTCTGCCACTGCTGTATTATTATTGTCATTATTCGTACCATGGATCCAGAGGGTGTATCAATCCACCCAGGAATCCTATGACATAAGTGATGTCGTTATCCCAGTTTCCTAGAAGAGAGACTCTGAGGCTCAGAGAGGTTAAGTAACTTGCCCAAGGTCCTTCAGTCAGAAATAGCAGGGGAGGGGTTCAAGGTCCTGCCGGACAGGGTCTGAACACCGAAGCATGAAGCCGTGTCGTTTTGTAGGCACCCAACCGTACTAAGTGTTAAAAACCCCCTTTCTGAGTACTTCTGTGCTAAGAACTCTTTTCGCAAGTGACGTCACTCATTTTCCCATCAACTCTGCGCATTCAGGCTCATAATGCCCGTTTTGCTGACGAGGAGACAGAGGTATTGAGGGTTTCAGTGGCTCATCCGTCCTAAGTCATCCAGCCTAGTGGGTCAGAAAAGGAGGCCTCAGACCCCATCTGCCTGCCTCTAAGGACCATGTCCAGTCTCCTGATGAACTCCCCAGGAACAGTAGACAGACTTTCCCACTGTTTCTGCTCTGGTGCCATTGGCGCACAGCAGGAAGTGAAAGTGTAGGCGCAGGTCCTTCTGTGCCTTTTTCATGAGTCATGAAAACTACAACTTTCAGTTATTATCACCCTATAAACATTCCACTGCATAAACCCCATGCCCCCGACAAAGGGCCCTCCTGTGTTTCGGGCTGTATTTTCATTTTTAAGAGCTCACCCTCCATTGACAGTAGCCACATTGTTTTTTAGCTTAGGAGGACTTTGACACTTAATCCCGTTGTCACGGCAACGTGGTAGGGACAGAGGAGCCTGAGTTCAAACGTCTAGTGGTTGTACATACGCCCTGGGTCACCCTGGGCATCTGCCATCCTCTCTCTGGGTCTCAGTGTCCTCTCTGGAAAATGGGCATGATTATAACCCCCCAGTTCTGTTTAGAGGAAGGTGGAAGTAATGTCCACAGGGTGTTTAGGGCAATGCATGGCAGTTAGTGGATGCCCCACGATGGGGCACAGAAGTTAATGCCACGTCCCCCTCCCCTTCCTCACTCCCATGTCAGAAGTGACTGATACAAAGGCCTCCGGTCCAGCCTGGGGGGAGGGAAAAGTGGTCCTGAGCCTGAGCCTGCTGTAAAAATGCGGTGGTCCCTTGTGCAAAGTGAGTGAGCCCCCTTGATCTCAGCTTCCCCAGCTATGAGGTGAGGGGGTGAGCTAGATGAGCTCCCAGGGCCCTTTCAACTCTGACTTCCAGAATTTAAATCCCAGATCATTATTGTTTTTAAACTGTGCATTTTAAAAGAAATGAGGGCTTGGGGAGGAGAAAGGAATTCCTTTAACCCACAGGGTCAAAGGGGGTCACTGAGGGGACAAAGGAGCAGGAAAGGAAGGCGATGGGGCGGAAGGCTGCCATGAGGAGCAGGACCTAGAAGATCTGAAGTCCTCGACCGGGAGGTCTGATGGACGCATTCAAACGCCCCGAGTCGAGTCAGCACCGGTTAGGATCAAGCTGGCCATCCAGCCTCAGACCTCGGCTTGCCACCTCCTTCGGAAACCCGGGAGGCCTACCCCACAGAGAGGCCGGGGTGGAATGAAAAGAAACAGGACGGCTCTGACGCCAGAAGGGAGGAATTCTAGCCCTCAGCCCAGGTCGGCTTCCTGACTCGCAGGGAGGGGTCAGGCTCCGAAGGGCTCGGAGCTTGCCTGAATTTGAGGAATCAACACCACACTTTGATGTGTGCCTTTGAAAGGCAGCCTGACTCCAAGGCAGGTGAATCTGGGTAGCCAAGAACAAGGGCTTCTTTATGGCCTTTAAAGTGACCAGAGACCTGCCCACGCGCACACACACGTGTCTTGCTGTGCATCCGTGCCCGACGTGGCCGAGGTAGCTGGGGGGAGAGAGGGAGGCCTGGGGGGCCAGGTGTCAGGGTATTTTCCTCACTGCTGGCTCTCTGCTCTTTCTTGGGGACCGTGTTGTGTTGGAAGAGACACTTAATATTCATGAGCTGTGATCTCCACTTGAAGGGAGTGCCCTGGGGGAAATTGAAATATTAAGCAAGTGAGGGATATAGACCTAATTGTATCCTCCTTTTCTTTTTGGACAGAGAAGTCATGTGCTTAAAATAAAATGATGGATGGGCAGTCAGGATTGTGTGAAAGCCCCAGTGCTGTAGCCTGCAGAATAAATCAGCTCTAACATATGCAGTCAGAACCAGGCGGAGGATGGTGCAAGCTGGCCGCTGGGTCACATCATGTCATTCATTCCCACATTTCCTGATGCCTGCTGTGTGCCCAGCCCCGTGCTAGTTGCAAGGGGACAAGGAAGCAGGAGCAAGAAAGGCCAGAGAAATGACACTAATGACTATTTGAATGTAATTGTTGGAAGGGCCAGTAAGTGGACATACTTGGAAGTACGTAAACGAAGGGCCTCCTTTATATCAGACAGGAGTCAGGAAAGTCCTCCTTCGGGACACCTACATTTAAGCTCAGACTCGATGATTGAATAGAAAATGGACAAATTAGGGAGATGTGTAGGGCAGGGTGATAGAGTGAGGACTGCAAGAAGTTTGGACTAGTAGATCCACGAGACAGGAAAGGGCTTACAAGGCTGTCAGAGAAAGGCAGCGTGGCCAGACAGGAGGGAGGGAGGGAGGTGAGGCTGGAGTCCTGCAAGTTCTCCTCTGTCAGATCTCGGTGAGGCTGTCACTCCTGGTCTGACATTCCATGCCAAGCCCTGGCATGCCATGCCAAGCACGATGGGCCAAGTGCGTGCTTGCATAGATCAGGGGTCAGCAACCTGCTGCCCTTGGCCAGCCCCAACCTGCTAACCATCTGGGGACATACAGTTTCATCGAAACCCATTTGTGCTCCTTGGGTTAGATATTTGCCAATACAAAAACATGGTTGAGTAGTTCCGATGGAGACCTTGGAGGGCCCACGAAGCCAAAATAGTTACTGTCTGGCCCTGTACAGAAAAAGTTGACATCCTACCGTTGGCAAAGATGGATGAGTATATAGGTGGGTAAAGTAGCAGCCACTTGGGGAGATCAAGGCACAGAAGAGTTGAAGAGGCGAGTGTATTGCCTTATGCATCTTGCTCCTGGGGCCTTAGAAGCTTAGCTGTAATTGTATCGATCCCCCACATTTTCCCGTTACACAGCAGTTTCCCTCACCTTTCACAGAAGAAGTTACCCCGTCCATTCTTGTGTCCCCAGCGTTCAGCTTCAGCGGGTCATTAACGGATGCGCTGCGTGAAATGACACTCGGTGGCAGGAAAGAGGGCCCAGAGGAGCCCAAACTGCTCACCGCCTAAAGGCAGCATCCAGGATCCTCCTGGGGCCGCAGAAGGGAGTGTGTTGATATTTATGGAGAATCTATTCTGTGGTCTCATTGCAAACCCACAACGCCCCCGTCAGCCAGGCATTATTATCACCACTCTCCAGATGACACAACAGAGCCCCCAAATGTTTAAGTGACTTTTGAGAAACTGGCCTTCATTCAGTAAATATTTAGTGAGCTGGAAAACCACTACATGGGGAAAGGAGCCTTCGGGTGCACTCCATCCCATGCCTGCTGGTGGCCGCGCAGCCCGCCCAACCTCCTCTTTGGGTCTCCAGGAGGCTGTTGGAAGGCGTGGGACCATTGCTCCCATTTTACACAAGGTGAGCGCGAAGCTCAGGTAGGTGAAGTGACTTTGTCCAAAGCAGGTGATCCTTAAACTGCAGAGCTGGGATTTGATCCAAGATCTGCCCAGCTCCACAAGTAGAGGAGCGGTGGCCCTCTTCCAAAACACTAGACCTTTAAAAACCATTAGGAGAGGCAAGATATGTCATCGTCCCTGACAGTAGACATCGTAGTAGAAATAGCTCATGATTAATTTTATTCGTTTCATTAATTTCATGCTTTTTCTCTATTAACTCCTTTGATTAATTGCATTGACCCTCTGTGGGAGTGTTAATATTGTGCTGGCTAAAGATGGCTGGATAAGGAAAAAGCACAGAGATGTCAAGTAATTTACTCGAGGCTTCCAGTAAGGGGGAAGTCTGGCTCTTAAGCCCTCAGGCTGAACTATTAATTTACGCTACCTCTTGATCATTAAGGTTATCTAATAAAATGTGTCCTCTCAAGAGCTGAACAGCCAGCCAGCAAACAGATAATGAGAAGGGGAAACAATGCGCCCAGCAAAGGAATCTTCACATAACAAAAGGATCCCAGGGTCTCTTTAAGAAACACTGTCTGAAGTGTTTGTTTACAGATCATTAAATACTTAACAGAGGGAGAAACTAAAAGCGACTTTCTTTTGGCTGCTACTGATTAAGTACTGAGAATAAATTAAGATAAAGTAAATCTGAAATTTAAATAATTTTTAAGGGATTGGGTTTTCTATTTTCATTTGCCAGACAGAAAGATAAAACACTCCATGCCCGGGGTCTGGCTAAGGTTACCATCTCCCCGCCACCAGGCAGCAGCCACAGGGGTCCCTCGAAGTCAGCTGGAAGCCAATGTGACCAATCTCACACTGGTCTCTGTCTATATTAAGCACCTGCTGCATGTAAAGCTGTTTGCTAGGTACGATGCAGATGGGCGTGACAAGTGGCAGCACAAGTCCTTCACTGGGGGACTTCAGAAGACAGCATCCTTAAGGATGTGCCTGGACTGATAGGAGGCAACTGCAGGAGGACTTTGAAAGCCCCCTGGTGTGGGGTGTGGGTCTGTGAACACTACCAAGGCACCTTGGCTCAGGAAGACCAGGTGCACAGCTCTGCTGCTATAAAGGTCCAGAACTAGGGTTCTTTGGGGGCTACAATGAGTAAACTGGTTCCAAAAAAAAGTCTACTGGGAGGGGAGGCACAAGATAGGTGGGTGTCTGAGTGCAATTCTGCAGCAAGGAGTGGTTTCTAGGCAGAAGCCTGCTGTGCCAGGAGCAGTGTTGTAAGACCAACCTCCCCTCAGTGGGATGCTCTTCAAGGGCCAACAAAGTACTCTTGGCAAACTGACCAGAAGAGAAATCAGAGGGATTTTGGCTCTCAACACCGGTCAGAAACCCAGCCCAAATTATCCATAAGATTGAACTACCCTTCCAGCCACTGTTGGCAGGGCTGTAAAAGGTCCTGGCTGGGGCCGATCCCTCAGTTCAGGAGCCCAAAACCACGCATAGAACTTGAGTTCAGGCTCATTACCCATGCGAGGGCTGCACAAGCGTCTTCCACCTCTCTACTTTCCCATCTGTCTGGGTGCATTTTGCCAAGAGCACTCCTACATGGGGAGAGAGGCTGAGAAAGAGAAGCTGGTTGACCTGCCCCAAGAGCACAGGGGACCACTTCTCTGCTCCAGGCTCCATCCCCCAAGCATCCTTTTCCATCTGTGAGATGGGAGTGCTGTTCTTCCCTTCATAGGGTAGCTAGGATACTTCCTTTCTTTCCTTTGTGAATTTATCCATCATGGAGTTGTTGAACGTGTCTTACGTGTCAGGTCCATGCGAGGCACTGAAGATGCCAGTTCTGCTGTGCTTGGGATGGTCGGTTCCTGTCCTTCAGAAAGCGCTCAATAAATGTCAGTTATTATGACTGTTAATCATCTAGTTCTATGAGTAGTGAACGCCCAGTCCCTGGAAGAGATCAAGCGGAAAGTTAAGAATCTTGACTCCGGGAAGCCATAAAGGGGATTCCATTCCATAGCATGATTAACAGACATAGTTCAGTGTGTTTCTCCCCTAACTTATCTGGCTCTTTCTTGAAGTTTTGAAGCTTCCAGTTTTCCTTAACCCCTCTGGCCACACTTACACAGACGTTCTGCTCACCCTTTAAAATATTGGAGCTCGCCAAAGTCCCCAAAGGAGCTACTTCTCATACTGCACTTTGTCCCTAAGCTCATCATTCAAAGCCAAAGACCGCCCCACCCCCACCCCAAATCTCTGTCTTGAGTCTGGGCTTTTCTCTTGACCTGTGTTTGGACTTACATACCCAGTTGCTCTCATTGGATGCCCCACAGGCACTCAAACTCAACACATTAGATAGCGAACGTACCAATTGATTTTCTCCCCAGACCCGCTGCAACTCCTGTTTTTCTGTCTCAACTGGTGGCGCCACTAGCCAACCAGATATTTCCGCTAGAAGCTTGGAAAACATCCTTAAGTCTCCCCTCCCTGTCATTTCTCACATCCAGACGATCACCACCATGTGCATTTTACTTTGAGAACTAACCCCCACCCCAAATCAACCCCGCTTTCCCTCTTCCTGCCTTCCTTGCTCTACCTGAGTCCCCTCCAGCTCCCTTGCAGACTTTTGCAGGAGAACTCCAGCAGATCCCAGGTTACCCATCAGGGCTTGCCCTCACCGACCCTCCCCCGTAGGGAGAGCACCGCTTCCTAAAATGCAAACATCATTTTGTCACTCTCCATTTGAAAAGGCGAGTGCCCTTGAGATCAATCCAAATCCCTTACTGTGGCATTCAAGGTCTGAAGCTGGCCTTTGCACTTCACACTCCAAGATCTTTTGTGTTTCATCTGCTAGGCTGTTTCCAGCTCCATCCATTTGCTTGCAGAGACTGGCAAGTATCCCCACCACCCAGTCCTGGGACCCCTCCGAGATCCAGCCCAGTGTAACCTCCCAAGAATCACCTTCTCGAATCTGGGTAACCCTCGGGGCTCTGTGTGTGTGGTGGATGGGAGGCCCTCCTCTCTGCTCCCACAGCCTCTCCTACCTCAGGACAAAATACTGTGTCCACAGTGATTGACTTACTTGCTCCCGTCACCAGGCTCTGGGCTCCTGGAGTTTTGGGATCCAGTGTCATTCATCCAACTCCCCAGAATTCAGTCCTGGATCTGGCAAGTAATTTCTGGCTCAGTAAATACAGAATAAATGAGTGAAGGAAGGCCATGTTTCTTAGCAGACAGTTTTACTATTCAGGCAGCAAAGCGTAGTAGAGCTTTGTTGGTCTTTAGAGGCAGCCCAGCCCCAGTTTCAATCACAGGCTCGTCTGCCTTCTAGGGGGTCCTCTCCGGCGCGGTGTCTCACTGTGATGGTTTTGTGCCTGGCTCCGGAGCCAGTTGCTAGTGTTCAGATCCCCTTTCTGCCTCAAAAGTGGGGTGGGGGCTACTTTAGTTTCCTCATCTATAACAGGACCACATCACAGGACTGACACTTGCTACAGAGCTGCAAAGCACCATACAGGTGTTTGCCCATAATGTTCTTTTGAGCCTCTTTTTCCCTTGGTACAAAGGAGAGAAGGGCTAGGGGGCAGCCCTCTTTCTCCATCTCGTTGCTGAGGACGGCCCTAACTCTTTGACAAGGTCCAAGCGTTTTAGAACCTCGGTGGAAGGGATGGGCTGACCCAGGGCCTTTGGTGGTTACTTAGATCCCTCCTCCCCCTCCCACAGGACTGCCTGATAACCCCGAACTGAGCTGCTTTTCAAAACCCAGTCCCAGTGCCCGCTAGAGCTTCCTTTTTGGGAGGGAGCCTGATTCACTAGTAGCTGGAAAGGACTGCAGGTAGGCCACCCCCCAGGCAGAGAATTCAAAGGGAAGTGGATAGCTGTGTAAATAGCACGGCTTTACGGGGGCATTTAAGCCGGTGCTCCTTGTTAAGGAAATTGATGGCTTTGTAAGCACTGCCTCTGAAGGGAGTACTTGAGTTGAAGCCTCCCCATCTGTCCTCGTAAATTCCCTAATGGACTGTGGGCCCGGAGGCTGGGCCCCGGTGTGTTCAATCACCTGCCAACAAAAACTCAGATTCCACTTAAAAAAAAAAATTAAAAAGGTTTAACCAAAACATAAGTGATGGAGCCCGTGCAGTTTAACTGGCACAGGGCAGCAGAGACAGATTGCCGCTTCCTTTGGGGAAAGGGAGACTCCTGATCCTTCACAGAATCTGTTTTCCTGCCGGACTCCACGCCAGGTGTTTTCTATACAGCTCCTCATTTCATCCCCCTCATGTCTGAAAGGAGGAAACCAGGACCAGGACATGAAGCGTGTTGCTCAGGGACGCCCAGCTCCTTAGCGCAGGCCGGGATGTGACCGCAGCTCCAGCAGACCCGGGAGCCTGCCTGTCCTGCAGCATTGAGGACGGAGCCCCATCAGCTTGTCTCTTTAGGCCCCCTCGGTGTCCCCAGCCTCATAAAACCCATGCAGGGGCCCGGATTATGGCATGACACTAGTCAGGATCAGATTCTTGCTTCAACTTGTGAAACCTTATATGAATCTATTGACTTATCCTCTTTATACAGTTTCCTGGTCTGTGAAGTATGGATAAGGATAGCACCAAACATACAGGGCTCTTCTCGGATTAAATGACATTATACATTGAAAAACTTTTAACGTAGTGCCCGGCATGTGCCAAGTCATCCGATCGTTCACGTAGCAAATGCATTTATTGCCTGGTCGCTAAAATGGTTATTAGAGAAGTAGAGGATGCAATGGGAAGACGTAGAGACGGGCAAGCAGCCCCCCCACCTCACCCCGGGGAGATTAGCAGAGAGACTTTGCAGAGGAGTGCTTGGTCAAACTATGGCTAAGGATGCGTAGAGGCCAGTCAGAGGAAGAGCAGTGCTGGGAATTTGGGGGAATACGGCCCATTGGGGAAGCAGCTGCACTTTGAGGCTGTCAGCCGTGACTAGAGAAGGAACGAGAAGGCGACAGAAACAGGCAGGGACCGGATTATGCCTCGCGATCCTCATCAGGCCTCTGCTGGCAAATGTTGAATGGATACCACTGTCTTCTGAGGCAGCCAATTTCGCTTTCAGACCAGCTGCACTTTGTTAGAGTTTTCCGCTGTGTCCCCTCTGAGCCCTCTCTTCTCCAGGTTAAACATCCCCCTACATAAGAGGATTGCTCAGTGATGGTGCCTACCTTGGGCCCTATTCTCAGACCTCAGGGGCCCCAAACTGGTCTGTGTAGCCACCTGAGAACCACAGGCAGCCTCTCTGATCTCCCTTCTGGAATCTATAGCCAGTTACACAGTCTGCAATCCCATGACTTGTTTGCGCAGTCACCTTCTGCAGTCAGTAGAAACTGATCTCAGAGCACCCAGGATTCCTGGGAGCTTTTTCCATACATGAATAATAATGCTAACCCTTATCCTTTCTAGTTAAACAACAACAACAACAACAAAAACAGGTTTTGGTTGATATTTTTAAATATTCCAGATTAACTCATAAAATTTAGGAGTTTTCCCTCCCTCCCTCCTTCCTTCTTTCCTTCTATCCTTGCTTCCCTCCCTCCTCTGTGTTCTCCTTATTGGGAGGAGACACACACACACCACACACACGTTTCTCTAAGAACAAAATACAGTTCAGCAATACAGACCAAAGAGCATATATTCAAATGACATAAAATCCTCTTCCAAGGGCAGAAGAGGAGCCTGCCCATCACGTAAGGTAAAGAAACTTACCCGAGAACAGCTCAGCATGTTGACTTGGCCTCGGCCCTTAGCGCACTGTGGCCTATCTCACCAACTTGGAGGTGGAGGACGCTGTGGCTTGAATGCCTCATCTTGTTGGACTTATCTGAACCATATGGCAGGAGGATGGTCTCCGAAGCGGGCCCAACCAATCAGGGCTCGGGTGGGAGGGACCCACTGTGACACTCTAGTTTCTCGGGTGGGATCCCCACCAAGAGCCCAGTGTGCTGCGGTCACCTTAGTCACGACCAGCTGTGCCAGACTGGGGTGACTGGCTCGGTTTTCCTGTGGTGCCCTGATTCATCCTCAGTTCCTTGGCTCCTACTATTTAGCACAGCATCCGCTTGCCCAGAAGTCTCTCTTCTCTGGAAACTTGAGGACACCCTAACGGATGGATACGTGGCTCACTTTACTGCGTTGGAGAACAGACGTGCATATGTGCCCAAACTGCATTCGTGAGGATCCGTGGGGTTTTCTTTATGGTCACATGTGCACGCTTCTCACAGACCGATTTCTATTTGAAACCGCGGATCCCCAATATTTATATAATGAGCCTTAATGAGCCAACCGAAACCCTTGGCCTGTAGCAATGAACTGTAGAGCTTTCAGTGAGTTACTTGACCTTTCTGAATCTCAGCCGCCACATTTGCAAAAGGCCTAGACAGCCTCTAGAGGCCCCTGTGGGGCGAAACCTTCACTTGTTCGGCAACGTGTACCCAGTGTCCTCTGTGTCCTGGAATTGGAAGGGCTGTCATGGGCCAACCAGCCTGTGATCCAGCTCTCAAGGCCCTGCCAGCCTACTTTAGAGAGAATGCAGCAGTCAAGTAAACTTGTGCAAAAAGCAGGGTCATGCTCTGTAGACAATGACATCGGGGAAGGGGGTGTAGGCCGCAGAGACGCAAGTGGAGGCAGCGCAGCCCGAGGAGGCGAAGGCGAGGAGAGTGAGCTGAGCAAGCCACGCGGTGGCTTCTAGGGAGAGGACTTCTAGATTGCAGGGCGATAAGAACATGTGAAAACAGTAACATGTCTGAGCATTTGCCATAATATTTTATCTGATTGTTGCAGCCACTGTCTAAAATGGGTGGGAGAAGCAGTTTGGTCGTTTCGCTTTTACAGACACAGGGAGCGAAACCCAGGATGAAACTGAGGGGTACCGGGTGCCGAAGAGTAAGTGAGCGGCGGAGTCGAGCCTCCAATTTTGATTTCCTGTCCTTTTTTCCACCTGCAGTTTGCCATAGTCCTCGCCTGTGTTTCTCAGAAACGTCTTCAGCTGCGCTGTTCTCAGTTTTCATTTTGCTAATGTTTCCCCATCTTCAGACCGGAAACCTGTTTTGTTTTTGTTTGTTTGTTTTTAAGATTTTATTTATTTATTCATGAGACACACACACACACAGAGGCAGAGATACAGGCAGAGGGAGAAGCAGCGGGCTCCCTGTGGGGAGCCCGATGTGGGACTCCATCCTCGGACCCCAGGGTCACACCCTGAGCCAAAGGCAGACGCTCAACCGCTGAGCCACCCAGGTGTTCCTGAAAACCTGGTTTAATGTTTAAAGGGGCAAAACCATCAAGAACCAAATACATTTTAGAATGACTCCATTGAAGGCGATCCTAGAGCTACTTGATGGAACTCTCTTCCTGTAGAAGGGAAATTGCAGCCCAGGGAAGGAAATGAGAGTGCATCTCTTTTCAACTCCTGTTCACTTGACCAAGCTGCTGATTTTGAGAAAGTGTCCCATTCTTTTCTCTTTCTTTCTTTTTTACCTCTTTGCTTACTTACTTTTGGTGTGGGGAGACGAGATCACATGACAACCACTGACACTCCGTTTGCGGTTGGCTATCTTCATCACCCTTTTATGCCACTTTTATACATTCTCTGCATATGAATGCTTCAGACTGCTTTTCTCTATTTATTATTAGCTTATATTATCCAAGACAAATCTCATTTTGTTATTTCCTGCTTATACTTTTAAAGGCCTTTGGGTCTTGGGTGTCACTGTCCCTCCTGCCTGCCTGTTTCGTGGCCACTACATAATTCATTGTGGGACTGAATTTTACCTCCTCTTCCATATCGTGAGATAGGATTGGATCCCAAAAGAGACCCAGCTGAAAATCATTCAGGGCCTGAGCATTCTGCTCTATTGAATGCCTTGTCACTTATTAGGATCACTATCTTCGCTTATAATCTTTTTAGGCCATTCAAATAACTATACTTAATTCAAGGTGATGCAAATGTATCTTCGAGTTCCAATTCATAAAACCATCAAATCTCTTTATTAAATTTCAGTCCAGTATGCACCACCTTTTCTATCCAGATGTTCCATTGCTTTGCAAATTCAGTTAAGAAAGAAAATAAAATAATATTTAGGACAGATGGTGAGGCACGATGTCTCATGGGGAGAAAAATATTATGGGATGGTTTAGATAGAATTGGATTTTTTTTCCTCCTAATGTGTGCTTGGATTTATAATAGGATCTCATTCTAATTAATATTTTCATAAAAATCTTTCTATCGTACAATCTGCTGAAACAGATTCAAGTCAGGTTTGTGATCTCTTCAATACAATCAATAACAGACATTTTGAAACTCCAAAAGAATTTTGTTAATTCATCATTTACTGAGCACCTGGTATGAGAAATGGCTTTGTCCTAAGAACCAGAGACGTGAATAGAAGTCACACTTGAAACGGCTCAGAAATGTCTCACAATCCAAGAGCTGTACACACTCATTAATTTATTCTCAAATGCCAATTACATAATATGGTGAGGCAGTTTTGTTGATCCTAAAGAAAGGTGTACACTTGGAAATGTGCTTCCACGAAACCTATGTCACAGGGCTGGGGGGAAAGAAACAATAATAAGTAAAATTTATTTTTAGTTAGTGAATAACAGTGTGGAGGAGATAAAACAAGATGATATGTATGCTCTAATGGGGATGAAGGTGTGTAGGCAAGGTTGTTATTTGCGGAAGTAATATTTTAACTGAGCCCTAAACGATGAAAGGGAAGAGGTTGTAAGAAAAGTCAGAGAAAAGGTATTCTAGGTAAAGTGAATAGCAAATTCAAGTTCCTGGACCTATAACAAGTTTGGTTCATTTAAGAAACATTTGCTTCTTGAACAGAGGGATTGTTGAATGAATAGAGTGGTTGGATGGATGATATGGTGAGTGAGGGGGGTAGTATGATCAGGCAAGGTGGGGACTTGTTGGCCATGATAGTGATTGAATTTCGCCCCACATAGTATGGGAAGCCATTGAGTTTTAGGTAGGAAGATAGCCTGGAAGTTTATGTTTTTAAAAGAGCAATCTAGCTGTGGATGAGTTGAAGAGGAAGGATTAGGAAATAGGCCAAAGAAGCAAAAAGACTGATTAGATAAGCATTGGTTAAGTGACAATGGCCTGGATTAGAGTGGCAGTGATGGAACAGAAGTGAATCTCTTTGGAATATTCTGAGATAAAAGAGGATACAGGATGTGCTCATGGACTTTATGTGGGGTTGGAAGGTGGGCTGAAAAAAAATGGGAGAGATGACTCAGACAGTGTTGATTTGGCCATTGTTGGGCAATGTTGTCATTTACTAAGATGGACAAGAGAGGAGTGTGGGGAGAAACCATTACTTCTGCTTTAGACTTGATGATTTTGTGATGCTTTTAAATAGATATTTAAGTAAAGATGTCACTGTAGGCAGTTAGGATTCATAGAAGAGGTAATTTCTAAAGAAATGTTTGAGTCATTGGCACACAGATATTTTCACATTTTTATTTAAAATGAGAACTGAATGATAGAATGTAGATAGATAGGAAAGGGGGCCCACGGCCTGGCCCTGAAGCCTTGGCAGCATTTAGCAGAGATTTGGGGAAGAAGCAGAGAGCAGCAAATAAGTCTATGTGGGATAAGCTGAGAGCCCAAAAGAAATGGGATGGCAGGTGCCCTGGAATCCATGAGAGAGTGCTTCAGGAATAAAGAGCTATTTCTTTATATGCTTCCAGGCAGTCTAGCAAGACAAGGATTTTGATGTTATGGTTTTAGAAACCTTGAGGTAAATGGTAAATCCATCCATCCAGGATGGATTTTGGTAGAGTAGTGAGTATAGATATTAGATTGGAAAGAACTGAAGAGTGAATTGTAGGAAAGAAGGTGGGAAGTGTAAGTAAAGATAACTCTCAATAAAATCCGTGAG
This sequence comes from Canis aureus, assembly GCF_053574225.1. Classification (NCBI taxonomy): domain Eukaryota; kingdom Metazoa; phylum Chordata; class Mammalia; order Carnivora; family Canidae; genus Canis; species Canis aureus. The sequence goes on from NC_135620.1 coordinate 72,001,148, forward strand.
TCATGAAAGAAGTGTGAAGTGGGAGACATAGTGGTAAGGAGATGTGGAATGAAAGGAGGGTATTTTTTTTAATTTTTATTTTTTAATTAACATTTTAATAGAGGCCATATCCTGTTATGATGGTTTGAAAGGAGAGAATAGCGATGCAGGAAGGAAAGGGGGTCAGTTTGTGCTAGACAAGTAGCAATCCAAAAGAGTGACAGGTGAGGCTTTGCGGAGCCAAAGATACCTGAGTCAAAGCTTGATGGGAGACTCAGGCAGAGACTAGCCTTTCAGGCTAAAGAAACAAGGACAGAAGCTCTGAGAGGTGGATTCTGAGAAGAAACTGTACATTTAAGGGCAGAGATGTGCTTTGGGATGAGAATAGACAAGACAATTGGAGCTATAGTATGGAAGGATTTGGGAGCTAGGTGGGGAAGCTCAGATTTTGCAGAAGGTAACTAAGTATTTCAAACACAGTCTAGATAAATTGTTCATGGCTTAATCACCTTAGATTCATCACTCTTAGGAAATGGGGCAGACCCAAACCAGTTAAGAGAGTATTTTAAGGGCCAAGTAGACAGAGGACCGGGCTGTCCCCTGGATCGTGCTCTCCATGATAGGCCTGGGTGTGGAATGGAAGTGTTAATATGTGACTATATCCAGATAATCCTTCTTTTCCTAGTGTTTTCCATTTGCTAGATGATGCCTGGTTGTCACAGTGAAACACAGGAAGGAATTTCTGGCCCACTTTGGTGTATGGCCAACCCTTGGAGGAACCAAAAACCAACTTAAGCTCCTCAGTTTCAGTAGACCCAACCAGCATCTGAAACTTGTTAGCGGATTCATGGTTCCTTAGAAGCCCTTCACCACCCTGTCTTCTGTACGCTGGACAGACCAATCTGGTTGAGGAGGTTAAGAACAAACCCTGGCTTGAATAGAATTAAATGAAGTCAGCAATGTGGGTTGGACATGAAGCCTTTGAAACATAGGCGATATAAAGTCCAGATATTTCTCTTCCAGAGGAAACATATGCCAGTACAGCCACCACCATCTCCCCACCAAGCTTCCCCTTTGTGAACCTTCGGGGGTTAAGTACTCCAGTTTCCCATGTTCCAAGAAGCTATTATTTGGACACAGAGATTGTGCATTTTTTGGTCGTTTGTTGTTGTTGTTTGGATGAATTGTTATGTGGCATGAAGCTTGTTGTGGTTGGACCCATCCCTAAACAAACAGCTGAATTTAAAAATACAGTTTTTTTTTTTCTGGTGTTTAAAAAAAAATACAGAAAATAGTAATCATTGGACTAACCAAATATCCTAATGCCAATCACCATTCCCTCAGCTGGAAATAGAAACAGATACTAATTTCTCAAAAGCTGACCCATCTTCACAGACAAGAAGTTTAGAAAGACAGGTCAATCCTACCACCCTCTGGAAGGTAGCCCATCTCAGGAGAGCATGCATCCAAAGTATTTGCTTACTCCTTGAGTCTTATTACATATTATATCTCCTATTACTTAAAGCTGTCATCTCCCCATCTGTAGAGAGCTTTTTTTTTCCTCAATGGGCTGGACACTTGGTAACCCCAATAGCTTCTCAGACTACTATGTAGCCCATACCAGGGATGTTGTGAAAAGTGAAAATGGAGATTCCCAAAAGGAATGTTGAAAGTTGGTTAAGGGTAATGAACTATTTTGTTGCCAGAATTACATCTTGAAAACCCAGTCCGATCCATCGACATGGTGTAGTAGAAAGGGCATTGTGTTATAAGTTCAAGTGTTCTAGTCTTAGCTGTACTACAGATGTTCTCTACAGGCTTCAGCAAATCACTTCAATTCCATGAATTTCATCTTTCCTGTACAGGAAATAAAATCATTGCTTTCAGCTCCAAGGTCATCATCGTTGTCATAGACCATGTATTGACCACCTGTTATGTCCTGAGGGCTTCACCTACGTTTACCACTAGACCATACGTTCCATGAGGTGAAGGTCATGGATGATTTTTTTACTACTCTGTGCCTACAGTTTATCACAGTACCTAGCACACAGAAGAAACTAAGAAAACATTTTGGGTCATTATGTAATCACATGAATTATGAAGTGATCTGAGCATGATAGCAAACACTTAGTCCTTCAACCATTATTCAGATGAAGAAAGCAAGGTCTAGAAATTCCAAGTAATTTCTCCAAAATCACATAAATGGTAAATGGCATTAGGGAAAGACCTAAGCAAAATCAGGTCTTAGTCCTCTAAGAGTGTGAAAAATGCAGGTTTTCCTGCTCAGAAAAATCATCAAAGTCTCCATTTCTCTCTTCTTGAAGATTTTTATTTATTTGACAGAGACAGAGAGAGTAGGAGTGAGAGCACAAGTGTGGAAGCAGCAGACGAGGGAAAGGGAGAGGGAGAAGTAGACTCCCCGCTGAGCTGGGAGCCCCAGACAGGGCTCCATTCCGGGACTCTGGGACCATGACCTGAGCCAAAGGCAGATGCTTAACCGGCTGAGCCACTCTGGTGCCCCACAGTCTCTCCATTTCTAAACAGTACAATTCAAATATCTCAAAATGGCATTGCAGTCCTTCCTTAGTCTGGCCTCATATTAGCTTTTCAGTTCATCGGCTCCAGGACCCATCATTCTCCCTTAGCTTTAACCTTGACAGCTTTCTCATATACACACACATTGCTTGAGGCTCATCCATTGCTCATACTCTTCCCTTCACATCCCCGAATTCTTTTCTTCCTCCAAAATGCTGCCCCAAACTATCTTCTTGGGAAGCCTTTTCCTGTTTTCCCAAGCAGTATTGATTCCACCCACAAGGGAGGAGCCCCACCTGATTCATCAGTGTGTCCCCAGTACCAGCACAGACACAGAGCAGATAGTGAGTAAATAAATACTGGTTATGTGGATTGAGTCTCTTCTCCAGTTCTCATCAAGGAGTTAAAAGCTATCTTAGCTGGAGATAATAACGACCCTCACTCCTAAATCTTCAGAATGCTTTGGTGCCTCTTACTTATTGCCTATTCATTGCTCAAATGATTTCAAGAGGATTACTGCATTCTTAGTCCCAGCTGGACATTATGGAAGTGTTTGTGAGACAGCCACTGGGGATTTGCTTTAGAGTACTGCAGTGAGTCCCAACGTTTGAAGAAATTTTATAGCAAAGCTAGTAAATATTTTAGACAAGATATGTCATTTCACTGGAAAAAGATACCTCTGTTTTGATGAAATCTGGTTTGCAGTACTCAGGGTATGGCCAATAATCACATCAAAGAAAAGTGTATCGATACCTGCTTAGTTGAGAACAGGCCTACACTGGTAATAATATATATGTATATATACATATACATATATGTATATATATATATATATGAAGTACATTTTAAATGCAACATGATTTTATGTTGTAAACGTCTTAAAAACTCAAGGTTTCAGCTACATATTTTTTTAACTGAAGTACAATTTCTATACAACCTTTGTCCTCACTCCCCATTTTTCCAACAATCTGCTTTATTAGGGACATGACAGTAAAAGTTTTGAACAAGAAGCCATTCAAAAACAATAGAAACTTCCTGAAGTAGCTTTTCTCTCTTCTGTATCATTTTTTTTTCTTCTACATTTTCCACAAGTCAGGTATTTTTCTGGTTTTTGTTCTGGGCTTCTGTGTAGATATTCCTTATTAATGGCACTTGTTTAAAAAAAAAACAATTTTAGGCACAATAGTCCATTACTTCTGGCTCTGCTCTATATATGCTTTATGTATATGCTTTTCAGTTCATCGGCTCCAGGACTATATATATATATATATATATATTAATTAATTAATCCATTGACTATATATATATATATATTCATTGCTTTTGTTTGTCATTTGTCCCCTCATATATTCCTTGGCCATTTGTTGGGCATCTCTTTGATTCTAGGTCCTGTGATATGAGTTCGGAATACAGGGATGAGAGTCAGCAATTTAATGCCCAGAGATAGTTCCTGCCTGCTGGGACAGGGCGGCAAGAGGGTTTTGTTCACAGACAGGTTGACAAAAGCTGGATGTGGGGAATCCAGGAAATGTGAGAGAGAGCACAGAGGAGGGTGGCCTAAGTGAGCTAGGATGGGAGTCAGTGAGAGAGAAGGGAGGATGGAGACAGCTTGCTAGAGGAGACACTCAGCTGCATCTGAAGACCCAGCAGGAGTTAGCAAAGTGAAAAATGAGAAATAGATCCTACGCAGAGGAAACAGCCCTTAGGACGCCAAGACAGAATGATGGGGAATGGCTGGTTTGGAAAACTGTGGGCGAGGTCCGTTGTGGAGGGCCTTGTACTCCAAGCTACGGAAGATGACCTTCACATGCAAGGGCATGTGTCACAGTGTTATGTGTGAAGCCCGGCAGGGGCAGGTATGTATCTGGGGTAGAAGGTTGTAGCTCAGATCTGCTATATTATCCCTCTGTCCTGAGGAATATACATTATCTCAGTCCTTCTTTGAAGAATACATTGGCTTGAGTTCATTCTTGCAGTAGCCAACACCTTATGGCTGTGTGGCCTTCAAGATTCTTGAAGTGAGAGCTTGTGGAAATCATCCTGAGATCTTGTACCAAACTGGCAAGAGCAATTTAAGTACCTGCTTCCTTTTCCAGCAATGAATTCTCCAGCTCTTTCTTTTATTCATTCACCACAAGGATTTTAGTGGTGTTGCAGATTCACAGTTTTCTAATCAGGCTAAGTTCATTAGTGTCCCCCAGTTGGGTTGAAGTAGTTCCATCCTAAGTAAATACATTCAAGATTACCTGGTAGTCATGGACAGATTAGAGGCTTGAATCCAGGGTTTCTGACATTAAGGACAAGAATTCTTGACAAAAGCCTAAACCCCAGCCTTTGCTTACATGCCAAGGTAAACCCATCTCATTTTCCTAAGACTTGGCTTCCAAGCTCTCAAATAGGGGCAATAATCTCTGACCATCTCAAATCGTGTCCTTCAGACAAGCCTCAGGAATGCAGAGGCATGGCATTTCATTCCGATGCTCCAGACAGATGGAAATTGAAAATTAAGTCAATGAGAAGCAGCATCATCTGTGTCTGTCCACTTACAGAGAGTCCATCTGCCTCAGGCTCCTGGAGCCTTGTGCATTTCTTCCAGAAGGAAAAGAAAGTAGCACAGGAAAGTTCAGCTGGGGATGACAGACTTGGCAATGCCTGCGCCCCACATCACGTCCTCTAGCTGGATAGAGCAGTTTCTAAATGTGATACTGCACAAAAGGGACTAAGTCTGAGACAAAGAGTTCTCTTAGGTCGGAGGAAGAAGGGGTGAGGCGGAGAAATCATACTGCCCAGTGCAATCCCGGTGTAAGCCAGTCACCCCTGGCATCTCAGCTCCTTTCTCTCCTCTCAAAGACCCCGTCTGAAGAAACTTCCCAAAGGGTACAGAGTGTGAACTGTGTTTAGACAGGAGTACGTGCATTGGGAGTGCTGGATTTTACTCATTCACTCATTCAACAATTATTTGTTGAGCGCTCCAAGGGGCTGTGCGATGATCAATACAGGGAAGGCAGGCGGTGGGGTGACCATTTGACCTTGGTGTTGACTTTAAACTCTTTTCACTATAACCTACTCAGCTACCGGCATGAAGTGTTCAAAAAGCACCAAGTACATTGATGTAATGAAAACAGGAAGGCCAGTTTTGTTTTATTGTGTTGTTGTTGCTGTCTTTGTTTTTCCTGGCCACGCATTTTTATTCCATTCCTCACTCTGTTCTCTACAGTGCTTGGGGCATGGGAGGAAAGAGGGAGAGAAAATTCTCCAGATGAAGACTGGCAGATGTAGCTGAAGGGCCCCGGGGACTCCAGGAGCAAGAGAAAATGAATTGCAGAGTCCAAGGATGTTATTTCCCAAAATGGCTCACAGTAGCTATGTCAGCAGAATCTTGGGGGAGAAACCAGGCATATTTATTCTCTCTCTCTCTCTCTCTCTCTCTCTCTCTTCCCCCCCACTCCACCTCCTATCTCTCTCTTAACTCTGTCTCTGCCTACCTATCATCCATTTAACTACCTTTCCACTTACTTGCTTAACTGTGCCTACCCCTACGCCTCCCCCATTCCCTGGTTCTGCTGAGTCCCAGCACACAGGAGGTCATAATCAGGAGCAGGTGAGCCTTCATGAGACCTCAGCTTTAGCCCCAGTTCCTGCCATTCTGGAGTCTCTTTGCTGAGAACAAGAATTAAGTCATTGTAGAGAATAGAACTTATGTGATCTTACTAGAATCTCACCCTCCCTGTCTTCAGATTGGAAGGGGGGGAATGTGGTACCAACAGTCAGGCAACCCCACGTCCTGGTCCTCAACAGGATGTGCTCTCCTTACTCTGTAGACAGAGCATGTAGGGGGCATTTCTCTCCGAGGTATGAGAAGGCCAGGCTCCTACTTCTCGCACTGCCGCCACTTCCTCCTGTGATCCAGGAGCAGATCCTTACCGCCTCTGGCTCTCAGTCCCTCATTAGCTAAGATGGGCGAAGATGCTGGCATTGTACGCATCATCTCATGAAATCCGTTTAACAGCACCGGGTAAATATATTATCGTCTCCTTTTCTTTCTTGGATGAGAAGATAAAGTTCGGGGAGGTTCTGTTAGTTTTCTTTAAATCCTACACAGCTGATATATGACAGAGCTAGGATCTGAGCAAAGCTCTGTCAAGCTTTGCCTGATGCCAAAACCCGTGCTTTCGGCAATTCCCTTTATTGAGTTTCAGGAGAGGAAAGCCTGGATTAATGGCTGGTCACTCTCGGATTAGGTCTCCGTTTTATTATATGTAAGTCGGCCCTGCTCGCCAGGAGGCTGGAGCTCCTGAGAAGTGCTGAGTCTGTATTCCCCCCATGCTCGCGCTGCCAGGCGTGCTACTGGTCACTGGAGTCCTCAGCTGGCTCAGGCTCATCTTTAAATAATTGAATTATAATGAATTGATTTATTCTGGCTCTTTTGATAGTCTTTCACTATGTAAACTGTTTGCTGAAATAAACAAGGGATTTTGGAGCTTGGAAGGGGCTCAACATCCTGCTGCCCCTGAATTCACAGACTCCTTTTTCAGATACTCAGCATCCTAGAATTCCAAGTCTTAATAATACTTGACCCCGGCTCTTTCTGTTTGGGGAGAGGACTGCCGCATGGAGTGTTTTAAGTGAGTCCTGATTGCACAAGGTGATTCCATTCAGCCAGCTAGAAATAAATGGAGCCCTTGAAAGAAGAATTATTTTTTTTTCTCTTGACTGTTATTTTAGAATGTACAAAGCATGTTTGTGTCCACTTCCTATGAGAGTTTTGCAGCCATCCTGAGAGGTTGTCCTGGCTGGGACAATCATTCTTTTCTTTTCTTTTTGTTGAAGTATAATTAATACACAGTGTTATTTTAGTGTCAGGTGTACAACATATTGATTGAACAATTCTGTACATTACTCAGCGCTCACCATGGCAAGTGTAGTCACCGTCTATCACCATACAACATTATTGCGATATTTGGGACAATTGTTTCTGTATTACAGATGGAAAGCCAGAGGCTGAGAAGTGAAGCTAATTGTGCGAAATCATATAGCTAATATAGGAGGGACAGAAGTCAATTCCTGATTGGAAAAGGGGCTCCACTCTGTTGTTCTGGAGCAAATAGGGGAAGAGTGTCCTAGACCAAGCAGTATCCTTAGGGTGATCATATGTTCTGTTATGCCTGGGATTTGCAGATTTTCCCAGGACATGTGCCCATTGCCTGGACATAGTTTTTAATAGCATCTCTATCACCAGTTTGGATGATCATTTTAAGCTCACCGGAAGACACCGCATAAGGTCCAGATTTCAAGAAGGCCCGTCTTTTAGAGGAGCTACAGTGTGTAGATAGGATGGCTCCGTTAAGTGTTAAGGTGGGGATCTTTATAAAATAGGAACCCACACAGAAAGGGGTATTTAGTTTGGCCTAAGTATTGGGAAAACAGTGCAGACCACCTGAACATTTATTAAACGGTGGGCAGGGGGATCTCCTTCCGATGGCTGCATTCTGATTTCTCCCGGCGTTGCTCTGTGCTGAAATAGCAAGCCACGTGCAGAGGTCCTGCGTCCTTAGAAGGCACCTGCCAGCTCTGTGCTTCCATGATCTTTGTCCTGGCAGCTGAGCATCGCTGCAACCTGCTGCAGCTCTACGTTGTCCCAAGTAGAAATCTCTGCTGTGGTTTGAATGACATGGGAGCTTGAGAGCTCACTTGGCCTGGGACTTTAACTGGAGCTCCTGAGGTATCTGGCCAGCCCCAAGGAGCCTAGAACAGTAGACAGGAAGGGCTCCTGGACGCCCAGCACTTTCACCCTCTTATCTGATTGAGCCCAGAGGGGCAAGACATTGGTCTTCAGTAACAGAGCAGTTGAGTTACAGAGCTGGGATTGAAGCCAACGCCTCTTGAGTATCAGTTCACTCCTAGGTGAAACCAGAATTCTCTTTGGAGTTCAGTAAACCTCAGTTTGCCACTGTGAAGTTCTGTGATGTCAGATAACATACCCAAAACTTGGAAGAGTGAAAGCCTGAATTTGAAACCAGGATCTGGGGATCCCTGGGTGGCGCAGCGGTTTGGCGCCTGCATTTGGCCCAGGGCGCGATCCTGGAGACCCGGGATCGAATCCCACATCGGGCTCTCGGTGCGTGGAGCCTGCTTCTCCCTCTGCCTGTGTCTCTGCCTCTCTCTCTCTCTCTCTCTCTCTCTCTGTGACTATCATAAATAAATAAAAAAAAAATTAAAAAAAAAAAAAAAAAAAGAAACCAGGATCTGGCATGAACACACCGTGTGACTTTGGGCAAGTTTTTTTTTTTTTTTTTTTTTTTTTAATATTTATTTATTTGAGAGCAAGAGGGAGAGAGAGAGACAGAGAGAAAACCAGTGGGGTGAGAGGTCAAGGGAGAGGGAAAAACAGACTCCCCACTAAGCAGGGAGCCCGACCTGGGTCTCAGTCTCAGAACCCTGACATCATGACCTGAGCCGAAGGCAGATGCTTAACCAGCTGAGCCCCCCAAGCGCCCCTATTTTGGGCAAGTTATTAAAGATGCATGGGAGCTCAGTGTCCTAATCTGGAGGACTGAAATAATTAAAATAATAATGCCTTTCTCACAAAGTGGCCGTGGGGCACACTTGGGGTATAATGAAGGTCCATGTGTTTGTGAATGTGTGTGCGTATGTGTGTGTGTGTGGTAAAACATGCATAACACAAGACCTACCCTCTAGATTTGTAAGTATGCATACACTTCATATAACCATAAGCACAATTTAAGCTGCAAGCACAATGCTTTACACTGTCTTGTGTACCTGCAACTTCATACCCATTGAACAGTAACTCTCAACCCTGAGCCACGTCCCAGTCCCCGCCAGCTCCTGGCCACGTCCCAATCCCCCCACCCCCACCCCCAGCTCCTGGCATCCACCATCCTAGTCTCTCCTCCTGTGAGTTTCGCTGCTTTATAGTCTTCATTTAAGTGGAGCCACACAGTATTGGACCTTCTGTGACTGGCTTATTTCACTTAGTTTCGTGTCCTCCAGAGGCATCTACGTTGTCACAAATGGCGGGATCTCCTTTTATCAGGGTGACCGTTAGTCCCTCGTGACTGCTGATGGTGGGCCTCACGGTGCTGCTGATTCTGCTGGTCTGGGCCCAACCACCGCGGATGACAGCTGAGACCAAAGAACACATCTCTCTGTTCTCTCCCTTCTCTGCCCATCTCCTGCAGATGAACCCAGCCGGTGCTATTTCCATGACGGTGATGGAGTATGTGAGGAGTTTGAGCAAAAAACTAGCATCAAGGACTGCGGGGTCTACACGCCCCAGGGCTTCCTGGACCAGTGGGCCTCCAATGCTTCAGTATCGCATCAGGACCAGCAGTGCCCAGGCTGGGTCATCATCGGGCAGCCCGCGGCCTCCCAGGTAAGCGCCCAGCCGCGTGTGCGGTTTCCTGCAGACGTCCTGCATCTCTTAGTGCCACTGGATGTGGCCACCTGACCATATCTCTAACCAAATGCAACCCCAGGGCCTCACGAGGGATGAGACACAGGATGGTTAAGTGCAGGCAACATCATCATGGTAGGGTAATGCCTCTCCTCCTGTTTCCCTACCTGTTTTAATTCATGTTTGGTGAAAGAATTCCAATTTGTACATGTCACTAGAATTCTGTGGGGCAAGACCAAATTCTTTTGGGAAAGTCCTGCTTTTATTTTTTGGAGGAGGGGGTGCCAAGTTGTGTGCCCCTTGAACACTCGCCTGTGAATTAACTCTATCATGAATTTGCTGTGTGGCCTTAGACTAGTCTCCCCACTTCTCTGGGCCCCGTTTTTCCCATCTTTAAATTAGAGGGTGGTTGAACTTGACGATCTCCAAGGACCTCTCCGCTCTATAAAGCTGTGACTCACTCCTCAGTCCCCTAATGCACTATTTATGATCCAGGATTCTTCCCCCAGGGGACTGCCAGTTTAGTTGAGGGAGCAAGCGATTGGGGCCACCAGTGCTTGTGTGATTCTAGGGATGGCCGTGCTGTCCCCAGAGTCCCCTTTCCAATTATCCTGCTGAGCAAGCACCTGCCTTCTTCCGAGACTCCCATTTCCCAGAGACACGACTCAGTGCCTCCAACCGCCTGGCCCGGTGGCCATGTCAGAGGCCAGCCTGCTCCTGGGCTTGCAGATGAGCCATTATTCCCAGCCATTCCTCCCTCGTATTGCTTCCCTGACTAGGGGGTGGCAGTGGGGGGTTTAGGCCTGATTTCTAGATGTAAGAGGGATGTGACCTTCCTCTGGGGCGCAGTGAGAATCCCTGGATGAGGTGCAAGACAGGCCCACTTCACTTATAAGTTGCAGTGTTTGTTTGGCCATTTTTCATTTGTCTGTTTATACTTGTGTTTACGTGCCTTAGATTATTTATTCATTCACATTTGTTTCTGGCTGCCCTGAGTGGAAGGGATCTTGCCTAGTCCCAGCCTGGTGAATGAATGAATTGAGGAATGAGGAATGAATGAATGAATGAATGAGGAAGTGGATGTTGAGGGTTCACCCTTCCCGTGCCACCTCCATACTTGCCGACTTCTTCTTTGGTTGCACCTGTCACCTTGAACCCAAATCACCTCTAGGCTGCGCGTTCTTGGAGAAAGAGGTCAGCCACATTCGTTCTGGTCCTCTCGTCTTCAAGCACAGGCCTAGACAAGACGAGGTGCTCTGGAAACGTGTGTTTAATTGACTACAGTTACATGCACGTGCGCACACGCGTGCACACACACACACACAGTGCTGAATGCCAGTGAGCACCACCAAGAGAAAGTGCTCGGGCATCACTTCTCTGCGGCATAGAAGGTCCTGCTCGGGAGCAGCAGGGCCGGCCGGCAATGGGGCCAGGAATTCCCAATTCAACGCTAAATGTTTAAAAACCATCATTCAAACGAGGGAATGAACACACTGGGAATCTCACGTGAGCCTCTGCTGAGGGAGCAGCTGTGCTTCAAACCACCCGACGTGTTATCGCTCCTCGCGGAAGGAGGAGGAGGCAAAGGACTGCCCAGCCTTAGCGTTGGAAAGGCGACTTCACGGGGCAATTATTTCAGTCTTGTAAGGAGGGGCTGTCAGGAATTATGGGTGATTATCTCTTCCTAAACAAAAATCCAATTTCAAAAAATCATTATAAATACTAGCTCTTCGATCTACAAAGAGGAGACGAGGAAACAAAATCATCCTATTGAATTATTCATTGTAACCAATTTTATTTTAATGAAATCGACTAGGTTCCATTACTCTGGGCTTGGACATAATCTTTGTAACAAGGAGACTCAAGCTGTAACTAAATTTGCCATAATGAGATCAGCTCACTGGAGAATGTGGGGTCCGGGGTGGGGGTGGGGGGGCGGTGGCTGTGTCCAGGCTGGGCCGGCCAGGCAGGCGGCCTGGAGGGCATCGGAGCCGCAGCCTCCAGGAGCCCCCGCTGGAGGCCAGGCCTGCGTTGACTCCAGGTTGGATCGTCCCGGGGCTTAGGGGACGGCACTCTGGGGCCCACGTTACCCCGTGCGCTGCTTACAGGAGGCTGGGAGCTCACCGCCACCCAGTCGGGGCCTCCGCTGAAGAGGTTGACGCTCGAGAGAAGGGGCGGGAGGCGCTTAGATGCGCCGCATCCTAGGTGCCCCTCCTCTTCCCCGACGCAATCATCCTTTCTCCTCTCTCTCTCTCTCTCTCTCTTTCTGTCTCCCTTACACACACACACACACGCATGTGTATGCACCCACGCGCAAAATTCCCGTGCCGGAGCATGGGTCCCCAGGGGAGGACGGGGCAGACATGGGGGGGGGGTGGCAGGGTCACTGTCGTGCACCTGCCGCCACCTTGGGCCCTACTGCACTCCACAGCCAGGGGACACGGACAGGCAGGGTGGCTTCCCCAGAGCCATGCGGCCCAGAAGTGAAAGGCCCCGCAACTGGGATGCCGGGGAGGCCGCCAGTGAGGCTGGGACTGGCGGCACATCCCGAAGTGGCAGTCAGTGGGTGGCAGGAAAGTGGCCTGGGAAGCAGCGTCGCCGAGCCTGGGCCATTGCTGGTGTCACCATGCCGGTGCCCAAGGCGCTTGGGGTCTCCCTGGCCACTCTGAGCCAGCCGGCCGGACCCCCGCTATGCCCCGAAGCTCTACGAAGGGCAGAGGTGAGGGGCTGGGAGGACGTGTGGCTGCCGGCTGCCTCTGCACTGCAGCCAGGAGAAGAAGGGTCGCGAAGAACCACACGTGGCCTGCTGAGCCGTGAGAGTCCTCGTGGCATATAGCCCCGTCACAGAAGGTCGCAGGGTCTCGCTGGGACTGCCCAGAGCAGCGTGCATCGTGCTCCCTGAGCCCAGAGAGTTGATGAAAACTTCACTTAAAAACAAAACAAAAAAAAAAGATTTTATTTATTTGAGAGAGCGAGCACAAGCAGGGGTGTCTGCAGAGGGAGGGGGCGAGGCAGGCTCTGCGCTGAGTGGGGAGCCCGACTCTGGGTCCAATCCCAGGACCCTGAGATCATGACCTGAGCTGAAGGCAGACGCTCACCCGACTGAGCCCCCCAGGTGCCCCCAAGAAATGGTGCAAACTTTTGTTTCGACTTTATAAAAACCCTTTGCTTCTAATAATTTCCAGCCTCTCGGGTGTCTGTGCTCCTCCAGCAAGATCCCCAAATTTGGTTAGGGCTAAGCTGCTCCACCCCAAACCTTGAGTCTCATATGCAGACCTTATCGGAGGCATCAGAACTTCTTGGTGTGCATATTGGGCTGCACACCCTCTAATAGGAGACATTCCTTGGATATTTTGGCCACGCACCTTCCCGGCCCAGCTGGAATTCAAGAAGTCCCTGAGACAGAACAAAAATGGAAATGAACCGAAGGAATCAAGTTATCTCTCTTTGGGGAACCTCAGAAATGGTTTGGGTTAAGTGCTTGCAAAAATTTCGACTTGTCCTAATTTTGCCTCCATGTTTTGCATGTCTCTGGTGCTTCACGCCAAAGGCTGCCAGGGTGAGATGTAGATAGTCCTTCATCCCGCCCCCGCCCCCAGCATTTCTAGCACAGTCCATTTCCTCCTATCTTGACAAGCACCTCCCTCCTTCTGCAGAGGCCTAGGGAGGAAATGGAAATACTGACTATCTGGAATGCGCAGGGCTCTCCAGGGATTACAGACCTTTAGTCAACCAACCAATTTATTTGGTTAATCCTTTGAGGGTAAAGCTTAGACTAAGCATTTCCAGGGCAGTAGTTTCAGGGCCAAAATAAAGAAAACCTTTCTAAGAACGAGAACTATCCACAGGGGGACGGAGTGCCTCATGATACACTAAGCTCGCCATGGTAAGGCATGGTAAGGAGAGACCCTAGACGTCTCTCCTTCTGTGGTCAGCGATTCTCTTTCTACTCCATCGACCCATTATTGGGTGTATTAGTCCTTTGCCACTTGATCTTGAGTAGCTGTGACCAGCTTCTAGGCCAGTCCCTAGTACTTGGGGCCTCCGTTAAAAGGCAAACCATAATTTGTCTTGTGTTACAGTAATTTGTGTATTAATTCATGTAGTCATTGAGTAATATATTTGAATCCTACACTGCAGAACATGAGTAGGTAAAGAGCATGGGGGGTTAATGGAAATCATGTGACTTGGGCTTTGCCCTCCTCGCCCCTCCTTGACTTGGGAACCTGGAGCAGATGACCCCTCCAGGAAGTTTAGTTTCCTTTTTTTTTTTTTTTTTAAATAATAAATTTGTTTTTTATTGGTGTTCAATTTGCCAACAGGTTTCCTCTTTTGGAAAGAGGGAAAGACAGCATGTACCTGGTGGATGTTAAGATTGTAAATGTAGAGAAGTCATCTAGTACTGTTTTTTTGTTTTGTTTTGTTTTGGTTTTTTGGTGTATGTGTTTTGTTTTTTTTTTCCCCTCCACTTATTGTGTAGTTCAGATTTTACTTCTCTGTCCCATTTATGTTAGCCTTCTCCTCCACACCCTCACCCAGAGGCCACAGTTACCCACACAGTACAGAAGCTCAGTCAGCCTTCCGTTGGGTTAGACGTAGTTGTGTTAGCAAATGTCTCCTGCATCCTCAGGACCATACCAGCCATTCCGAGAGACTCCAGAGAAGCGCCAGTCCCTTGGCTGCCCTCAGAGGGCTCACCCTTTCATCGGAGGGGTGTGTCCTGTTCCAGACAGTAGCCAGAGACCCAAGACTGAGACTCAGAGGGAGTTTCCCTGAGGAAGAAACCGCAGTGCTATCAGCTTACTCAGCCAACAGGGACGAGAGCCAGCACGTACGGACGGAAAAGTCCTTCGCCCACTTTCTGAAGGCCCTGGACAAATTATAAAAATAACATTTATCAAGTTCATCCAGCTTCCGCGTCGAATTCCTTGAATCCTACTGAAACTGCTACAAAAACAGGAATCTCTGTGCTCACTTTATGGATCAGGACAGTGAAGCTTGGAGGGTTGGTCGGGTGGCCTTGGGGCTCGCCCCCATAAGGGGCAGAACCAGGGTGCTGGCTGCCGTGTTCATCATAGGAGCTCAGGTGCAGGGTGAGGCAGCTCCCACCTGTTCTGTGATGACTCTGGAGTAGAAGCTAGGAGAACCGGCATCTCTGGACCTTTTCATGCATGGTGTGTGTTCAAGAAACACCAAAAATGTAGGAGCTGCCATGCCAATACCTCAAATATTGCCCCACCGTGTCTGTCGGGCGGTGTAGACCTCCACCTGTAGGCACTCGTCCTTTCAGGTTACGAATTGCCTGCTCCGGAAGGTCATTTAAAACGGGCTTACGAAACCATGGGAGAAGTCTAGGACGTGTTTTAAGTTGCCATCCCCAACGTGTAAGACAGATTTCTCAGATCTACACCTAATTACTTCTGGATTGTAGGAGGAAAACAAAAGAAGAAAAGCACAAAGAGGACAGTGATGAATGGAAAAGGTGACTTGGCTCGGTTTACAGGTGTGTTTACGGGTGTGTCACAAGCCACGTGCCATAGACAGGAAGCCCTGCAATGTCAGCAAGAGAATCACAGAGTGTGTGCATTGCTCGATGGCCGCCAAGCTTGAGCCAAGAAGTGGGGGCTGTTTCTCCGAGTCTTCATCCTCGCATCCAGAGGAAGGGAGCAGATACCCTTTGGGGTCTCTGGACGCAAGAGTAAGAAATCTCCATGAGCACCTATGATGCAGTGTAGGGAGTGCGGAGGTTCAGGAGAGAGACACCTGGAGGGTGGTAGGGACAGGCAGACACCAAAAAAAAAAAAAAAAAAGCCAGTAAGAAGTAAAGTGGAAATGGAGAGATGAGCTTATAAAGGTGTGCAGGGACATCCTTCAGATGCGTGAGATTTAGACTTTACCCTAAGTGCGGTGGGGAGCTTTTTCAGAGGTTATGAGCCGGGGGCTGTCATAATCGGACGTCCGTTTGAGGAAGAGGAGAGACATGTATTGAACACCTTCTGTATACCAGACCCCGGACTGGGGGGTTTAAAGCACATGACCAGACTGAGAAGTTTCACTTCCTTCTCAAAACGAAGAAACTGAGTCTCAGGGACATGAAGCACCTCATCCACGGCACTCTTCCCTCTTCCTTCTGCCTTCTCTTACACCACACGACCGGCATTTCATCGAAACAGCCTCCCTGGGAAATTCTGCATGGACAAGCAATTCTCCAGTGCCATTTAGATGATCTTATTTGCAAAGGACAGAGAGAAATCTTGGACTCAGCAGCCCGGCACTGAGGTCATTTCTAAGAGTTTTCCTCTCCTTACATGTACCTTCACCAGAACGTGCGTCTCTTCTCACTGGTGAAATGGGACAGCATCTGCCTGTGGTGGAAGGAAGAGGACGGGCGAAAGGAACACACTGACATTTCAGAGAAGATTCCAAGCAGTTTTCCCAAATACCCATGGGATGTGCTTTCTCCTGGTGGTTTATGAATAATTTTTCAAGAGCACATGTGCGAGTCATCTAAGGAGACAGAACAGAAAGTCCCATGGCCTGTTACAGCCTGTCCCATTGATGTGGGGCACTGAGCCCCCCCACCCCCCGGAGAAGAAGAAACAGCGCCTGCCCCAGAAAGGAGCCCCGGGCTGGCTGCTGGGACCGCCCTGAGTTTGTCATAGACGGCTCGGCCTGGCAGGGACTTTAATCTACAGAATTATTCACGATCCCAGACTGTCCTGCTGGCCCTCTCTCGTCCCCTCCCTCTTTCACTCATTGACTCTGTTGCTATTTAGTCAAACTTGAGAAAGGCCAAGCATCACGAATGGCCCTGAAGAACTTGGGATGATGAGAGTTTCAGAGAAAAAAAAGGTGAAATGTTAGGATCTGGTTCACGTGGATTCCCGCTCCGAGCCCCACTGCCATCCTGGCCCTGTCACTTGGGTAAACCAGTTCTCTTTGCTCCTACCCAACCTCCTGTCCCTAAAATAGCAGTAATGACATCTATATGGCAGGTGCTCATCGAGGATGAGACAGTGGATCCAGAATGTGGTTTTTCCTTCTAAGAGCAACAGAAATATTTTCTACTGAAATGCTCCTTTCTGCCTATGGAGTTTTAGCAGTTGAGACACCCAGTTAGGAACAACCCAATTTTGTTGTTGTTGTTGTTTAAAGGCTTGCTCTTTGGGGCCCAAGGAAGAGAGACTTTGAGTGTCTTGGTCTTACTTCACTTAACGAAGATTTGACTTTGCCTAAACGGCTCCCCGAAACCTCTCAATCCCCAACTGCTATGAAATGTTTCTGCTCTTTGGATTGAAAATCAGTAGGATCTTCTTGTGCACCTACTGGGTCTCAAGCATCATGTTCAGCCGTAGGGGGAGGTTGAGAGAAACCAGTGATGAACCCTGACCCTCGGGCAGCCCGCGATGCCCGCGGAGGAGAGGACGGAGGTTGGCAGTGCCGTGACCCGTGCACAGATGGAGCTGGCCTTCGAGGGGCGTGCACGGAGGGGCCTGGGATGGTGCCATGGGATGCAGGGGCAACCGGTTTGAAGAACGACTCTTCATTTCGTGCTTGCCGGTTGCCTCCTGACTCTAAGCCCAAGAACCAGCGTGGCTTTGTGGTTTGGGGCTGCTTCCACCCGTTCTCTGCGAGAGCAGCCCCAGCCCTGCCAACCCCCCCTGCCCCCCGCTGCCCCTCTAGGAAGATTCCTTTGTCTTCCCTCCAAGCCTGACCCCCCCATCTCGTCAGTCTGCACGTCCTTCCTCCCCACTCCCAGGCTCAGGACCAGACTCCCTCCTTCCTTCCATCCCCCGTCACTCACTTGGGGGCCCCCTTAGGACCCCGCTTCCATTCTTGTTTTTCATTTTCTTTTCTTTCTTCTTTTCCCTTTTTTTTTTCCTTGTTGTTTAATTGTTTCTGTTTTAAGTGGGGGCACCGGCGTGTAGCCAGCGTGGCCTTTGCTGTATAATTTAGTTTCATGTTCTGTACCCAAGAAACATGTAAAAAATGTAAACAGCGTTCGCTCTCCGGGGCTGCAGTGCACTTAGGAAGCCGCGGCCAGGCAGGCTTGCTGAGCCCGCTGCTTTGGCGCGTTGAGTTCTGCCCCCAAAACCACATGCTCATTTCCCTATGCCTGAAAGTAAACTTTCTCAAGCCAGGCCCAAAGGATGGGGTTCCGAGGGGACGGAGGCCTGGCCGTGCATGGGCTTTTGTTTTTGTTTGTGTTGGTTTTTCCAGCCCCCTGCTCCCATGCGCATCCCATGGCCTTACCTTGTCAGGTAGCCTGGATGTGTTACCTGTAGACCTGGACCCACGAAGGGCCTTCCACCTGTGCTTCCACCCAAGCCCTGGGTTTCTTAAAACCCCCCTCGAGTTTCAGCCAGACCCAAGTCCCAGGAGGTCCCGGATACAGGTGTGCAGGTTTGCTTTCCAGGGAGGGGTGGGCTCCATCGAGCGTGTGAGTCCTGCTGAGAGGCGTGCTTCTGAGCCAGGGCGGATCCCCAGGGACTTCCTGGGCTCCTGCCCCCCCCCGCCCCGGGGCTCTGGCCCCCCCGACCCTTGTGCGGGCTGGTGCACGGGCACGCTTGGCTGCTGGGCACCCTTGCTTCCATCCTGGGAGCCGGCTGAGTTTGGGGACAGATCTGGTCTGCTCTCAGGACTGGAGGCTGCCTGAGTGACCCCCTCGGGCCCAGGCCCGGCCTGGGAGCAAGGGGTCCAGGGAAAGAGTGGCATCCCGAGTGACGCGGGGAAGCAGAGGAGCGGCTGTGTGTTGGGGAGGGCAGGCTGGTTGGGGGCCCGGGCTCCAGGGCTGCTGGCGCCGAGCCCCCGGGGACAGCTGGAGGTCCTGGATGTGGACGTGCCACACGGCAGGCCCTGGCCACCTGTGGCCACAGGGCTCACCAGCCGCACGCACTGATCCTTTTACTTTTAAACGTGAGTAGTCGTGTGGGGACAGCGGGCCACCTGGCGGACAGGCTGACGGAGAGTCTGTTCCACCGCAGAGCTGCCTTACAGGGGGCCTCGGGGAGTCCCAGGCTTCTCAGCTGTAGGTCGGGGCCTGCGGCACCCTGGGCGCAGCGCTTGGCCGACAGCAGCCACCACCCGCCTTCACTCGGTTCAGCCGCTGCGTCATCTCCTTATAACCAACCCGTGCAGCAGGAGCCGCGTCCCCACGTCGGAAAGGTTGGCGGGGGGCCCTTGGCTCTGTGTGGTGGGTCACAAGTCAATCCAGTTCTTCCAGGGTCCACGCCACCTGTCCCCATCGTTTCTTTTTCTTTTTTTTTTTTTTTTTTTGGTGAAACAGTGTCTTGAACTTCCTAAGTGTGCATGTGTCTTCAAGGGAGGAGTTTTGCCACATTTTCTGTCAGTCACAGTAAACGTTGGTCTCTGCGAGCTCTCACCTGCCAAGGTTGGGCACCGCTCTGCGCGGTCTGTACCACCTGAAGGCCCTAGCAGGCAGGGCCGCACGGGATCTCGGCGGGCTCCTCTGCACAGCTCCCTGCCTGGCGGGGCCGCTCCGGGCAGAACTGGCGACTAGCTATCCCCGGACGGGCCTCGGGGTCCCCATCTCTCCTGCCCAAGGGAGCCTTTGTGCACCTGTCCACCTCTTGGAGGCTTAACTCTCCTTCGGGGTCTAGGTCCCATGGCACCTCCTCCCATCAGGCTGCCTCTGACCACCCACCTGTGTGCAGCCTTCGCTCTTCTGAGATCACGTGGCCCTTTTGCAACCATCCAAGGAGCACAAGCTGCCTTTTACTTTGCTTTTCCTGCATCCACAGCTTTTCAGACCAAATGCCCCAGGAGCAGCTAAGGACTTGGGCTCTATCTTTTAACGTTTAGTGATTTCCTGTGCCTGCCACAGGGTTTGCTGCGTGGAGAGTACTCGGCGGGTGCTTCTGGGTTCATGGAACGAGGCTGTTGGAAACAGTGTCTGCTGAGCCGCGTCTCTTTTATGATTGGCTTAAATGTACAAATCAGGGCCTGTGATTCCCTCATGTGGCCAGGGTACAGCCCCCTGGTAGATGGTCCTCTGGGTGACCAGAGCAAGCAGGGCCTTCGTTAGTCCCCCACTTTCCCCTGCATTGCAGACGGGGGTGCATCAGGGTCGGGGGGGGAAGGGAAGGGGTCCTGAAAGCCCATCCTGGGCCCCAGACTGGTCTTGTCTCTGCTCTCTCTGCCTCCGTGACCCACCCCCTCCACCGCTCCAGAGTGTTAGCCGCACAAGCACAGGGGTTTTTTGTTGTTGTTTCAGGATGAAAAAGAGGGCCTGGCACAAAGTAGGCATGTGGTAAATATTTATGACTCAACCTGCACTTTGCTCTGTCAACAGCTTTATGCAGAAAGTAGGAAACGGCTTCTGGAAGCCGACCCACATGGTAAAGGCTCTAGCCTTTTGCCTCTTGTTATTCCGGGAGAGACGAGGGTCTCAGTGAGGTCCCTGTGTCCCTGTGGGTAGGTTACTACGGAGGTTGGTGGGAACACAAGGGATTGTCTTTCCGGCTTGTGAGAGTGGCTCACCCTCTGGAGGTCGTCTCCCAGCAAAGGAGAACATGAAAGAGAAAGATGAAGGGAGGGCAGAAGGACAGATGGAAGGAGGCGGAAGAGGGATGCAGAATTAAGGGAGAGAGGAAAAGCAGTGACTAAGCAATAATAGAGGACAGTCAAGGGAGTGACATGGTGGTCATGGGGACGGTTGACCACAGCGACAGGAGCCACGTGAGAGGCAGGCTAGCCGGGCGGCTACGCGGGGTCTCTACCCGAAGCCCCCCCACTGTTCCAGCACGGTTACACCTGCCAGCCCCTCTGGGAGGCAGCCACTAACCCACTGGCTCACAGAGGAGTAGACTGAGACTCAGAGAGCTTGAGGAACTTCTCCAAGTTTCTGCAGCTGGCCCCGGGGGTGGGGCGGGGGAATCGAGAATTGGAACCCAAACCCGTCTTCCTCTGTGTCCAGGAAGAAAGAAGTAGAGAGGGATGAAGTAGGGACGTGCTAATTCTGTTTCTAGCAGGTAGGGCATGCCCGAGGCAGGAGTGTGGAGGGGTCCTTGTCTCGGCCCCGGGAGCAGACACCAGCATCTCATTTGGCAGTGGGGGCGTGTGGCCCTCCCAGGGGGTGCAAGGTCACACCGGCAGCCAGTGGCATCGGCTGAGGCTCCAGCCCACGTCCCTTCGACTCTTTAAGAGGTGTGTGACTTCTGCCGCTCAGTGGAAGGCTCGGGGACGTGGCAGGCATAGGGACGGTCAAAGGCTTCACCTCGTGGGTCGCAGATCATGCTGCCGCTCGCCAGGGAGCACATCTCGGAAGGGCCGCTTCCCCAGCCGGCTCCGGTGCAGATGTGCGCTGCCTTGGCCAAGGGCGCCCCGGGGGAAAGCCGCGCTCTGTAAGGCCTCCGTCCCTCGGAGGAACCTGCTCCTGGGGGGCTGGGCACTCAAGTCAGCCGTGTCCATTGGGCATTTGGTGGGCAAAGCCCCCGGTTGGCAGGTCGCATCGAAGTCACTAGCCCTACCTCCGAAACCTGGAGGGGCAGGCCAGAGAGCAGTGCTGCCCATGTCCCTCGTCTGAGCTGGAGGTCAGCACACACCGTTAAAAGCATAAGCACATCAGCAGTCCCTGTCCTCTCGTCCCTGCCCTGCCTCCTTTGGCCCCTCTTCCCAGGAGAACTCAAGATCAGGCCCCCTGGACGGGAGCAGTGGCTGCTCTTCAAAAGCGAAGAGAAGGGAGCCGATCACTCCGTGGTTTCCAGGCCTTGCTCGTGTGTGGGACGGGGCGAGGACTCCTGCGCGCCGTAGTGAGAGCCCAGGGACGGTGCGCTCTGCAGGGCCGTCTTGGCGTCAGGTGTGGGTCCCTCCCTTCAGGGCATGTGACTCGTTCCTCATCATGGACACAACCCGGAACACACAGGTCGTAATGCAGAAAGCTGGAGGAGAGGAGGGATGGACGGGGAGCGCGGAGGGAAAATAAAAAAGAACCACCTGGAAACTCCCAGCTTTTATGAACTCGAGAAAGCCTTGTTCTTTCAACACACAGATGCCTTTAAGTGAAAAATCACTGCTCTGACCTTTCTCGAACAGGCCCGGGTGGTCAAAACTGCCATTAACCACCGTTCAGCCATTCCGAACCGAGGGTTTCGGTGACCAGGCACCAAGCTTGGATGCGGGTAGCGCTTTTCTGGTTAACCCGTGAGCATGTCAGGGCTCCCAGAGAAAGGCCCAGAAGTGGCCTGCAGGGCACCCAAGCCACGCTGCTTTGGTCTGTGTGGCTCAGCCGAGCGGTGGAGACTCCCATGTGTCAGGACGTTGCTCCAGAGCTGGCCGTGTTTTCCACTCCGGAGCCAGCAGGGAGGGCATTTTTGGATCGAAGGTGACTGGATTTGTGTTCTCCGTCTTTGGCGTCTGGTTCTCCACAGGTGGTTTCCGGGCGCTGGATGTAGAGCGCACGGCCTTGCCCGGTCCCGTTGTAGAGTCACGGTCTCTCAGTATTCTGGGCCAGCACTGGAAGGGTCTCAGTGCTCCGTAAGTAGACTTCTCCAGAGCTGGCAACACCTCTGGGCTCCGAAATACAAATCGCGATGCTTTAGGATTCCTATCTGAAGTTGGCAGTGTCTCGGGATTTTCATCTTTCCCTGGCACTATCTCTGTGTTCCCATCTAGAGGTGCATGAAGACTTTGGTTGGAGCTCACGGTGCTCTTTGATCTGATCCAGAGACCACACTGCTTTTATAGCTATCCTGATCTAGAATTCATGAAATTGCATGAATTGCTTTCAGTACAAATGCTGGGGGCGGGGAGGGGGAGATTTGGAAACACAGAAAGATAAGAGCGTGTTTTTTAAAAGCAGGGTGCTCAGAGCTGTGCTTGCAGCAAGATCTGCGTCTCGACCTTTGTCCTTCATGCCTCCGCTGCTGACATCATCTGGGAAACTCGGTTTCTTGTGGCTCAGCTGTGGCCCATCTTTCCCCTTCTCTCGCCTCTTCTCCGGCCGCTGCTCTCCAAAGCCCACTTGAAATTAAGAGTTTGTGTTTCAGGCCTGGCCCGCGGGCACAGATTGCCCTGGCAGCTCTTTGCTCCACGCCGCTCCCTCAGCCTGAACATACCTCGAACACAGATCCCACCGCGCTGTCCTCTGTGGATTTGCTTGTAGAATCTTTTACACACACCGTCCCCCTCAGCCCCACCCATCCGGGGTTGCTATTTGTGAGAAGAGGTTTTACCTTTCTTTCTATTTTTTTATTTTTATTTTTTTAAAGAGATCTTATTTATTTATTCATGGTAGACAGAGAGAGAGAGAGAGAGAGAGAGAGGCAGAGGGAGAAGCAGGCTCCATACCAGGAGCCCGACGTGGGACTCGATCCTGGGACTCCAGGATCACACCCTGGGCCAAAGGCAGGCGCTAAACTTCTGGGCCACCCAGGGATCCCCCTTTCTTGCTTTTTAAATCTGGGACCCATTTTCACCATGTAGACCAAGGTGAATAAGGAACCTACAAGGAGGAAGTGCCATGTAAATATATATTGAATAAGTGAATGAACGAATGAATGAATGGAGAGAGAAATAGAAAAATTCAAGGTTGAGCTAGAAAAAAAAAATCTGAGCCTCCCAAAAGAAAACTGAGATTTCTGGGAACCCCTAAAGCCCCTGCCTCTCACCCCTTCAGAATTTCGGGAAGGTCCCACCAGGCACTCTCCTCACCCCGTCAGCATCTTCCTGTGGGAGGAGGCACATGTGCCGTGAAGTCACCCACGGACCATCTGGCTGGGGATCCCGTGTTCCTCCTCTGCGACAGGAGATTACATAAGCTGGACAGGAGCCTCCAGATGTTAGCAGTTTCTGCTCATTTTTTTCCCCTCCCTTCTCAACAACAATAATAATAATTAAAACAAACACGGGCCTCGTCCCCTGCCCACACCCCTGAAATTACAAACAGGTGGGCCCAGAGGCCCCGCCCCACCAGAGGCCTCCCCGGGTCCCGGGGCCGAGCCGCCGACCCTCAGGGAGGCCTATCCTGCTCTGAGCCCGACAGCCAGGCCCGCCGCCCCGGGGCTCGGGACGACGCAGGCCTCCGGGAAGGGATGTGGCCGTGTCATGAGAAGTCCCTGTGCCGGGCTTTCCCTCTCTCCGGCTCCCACCCCCAACGCCTTGGCCTTCAAGTTAAATGGATGTATTTTGGAAGACGAGGTGGCTTAAGAGATTAGTAATGAGATCCCAAGTCTTTCACTGCTGGGTCAGGAGTTCAGAGGCGGGCCTGGGTGACTGGTGAATGGCATAATTAGGGAGCCGGGAGCAGGCCTACGGAGGGCCCGTGTGAACCGAGCCCGGCCAGGCCTCTGCAGGGAGGGGCCGCCAGCCGCACAAAGCCCACCGCCACATCCGACACTAATCACTCTCCCTTGTTGAGGATTTACTAGCCTCAGAAGCCCGAGCCCCTGCCCGATGCCTCCTGCGAGCGGCTGTCCGGTTTCCAGCGATGAGCACTGCCCAAGGCCCAGCTCTCCTGTGCGTCGGTGGGGAGAGGCCGCTCACCCCGTGGGGTGTCGCGGTGAGAACGCACACCGTGTGCCATACGCACTGGTGACCGGGGGTCACTTATTTTTAATTATTGCCGCCACTGCTGTGCTGATTCTTTCTCCCTTGGCCTCAGTTTCCCCATATGAAAATGGGTAGATCTGAATCTCTGCGGCCACACAGGCTGGAGTTAACGGAGGCGGAAGCAGCTGGGGCATCACCATCGCTGCCTCACCATCACCTTTCACACACCGTGGCCTGCGGGGTCCGCACCTGTACCCCAGGAGATAGATGTGCAGTAACCCGGCCGGCCGGGCGTCAGGCCCAGACCTCAGCAGCCGCCACGCGTGTGGCTTTGGCTCACTCCCAGCTGTCGAGTGAGTGAGGCCGCTGATGCCTGCCTCCCGCCGAGGCGAGGATCCGCATTCAGGGCACGGTTGCTGCTTTACATTTGGCCTTGCCACGTCTCCGGGCTGCTTCCTCCGGCCTCTTGAGTAAACGTCACCTGCAGGAGAAGGGGAAGGCATCACCTTTCTGTCCCCTACAGCCGTAGACTTGATGGTGAGCCGTTTCTCCTCCAAGAAAGGTAGCGTCACTGTAGGAGTGTCCATGTGCTCCAGACCAGGGAGCCTGGTGGTTCTCTGCTCAGGTCCGCTCAGAAGCCTGGCTGCTTCTTCATGGCCGTTTAGGGCAGCCCAGGACTTTGTACCCCCAACCTCAGGGTTTAGGACGTGTGGGGGGTACGGGCCGGAAGACATTAGACCCTGCTGGAGTGTGGAATAGCTAATGCGTTAGGGACAGACCCCGGGGCCGCTGAGGAGCTAATCACCCCAGCGCTGAGCCCCGAAGTTGGAGGCCATCAAATGTCAAGTTATCTTACATGCAAGTAGCTCCTGGGTGGAAGCCCTGAGCTCTGCTGCCGCGTCCAGCCCCCTGGGTGTGAGGAAGGAGGCGTCTCTCCGCTCTGCGCACCTGCCTTGTACACAGGAGATGCTTTTGCTTGATTGTCTGAGCCAAATAATCTCGAAACTGAAAAAGAGCCAGTCCACTCCTCCCCCTCCCTCCATCTCTTTAAGGGGGGCATCAAAGGGGAAGCTGCTCTGGGGGCCTGGGGACAGTGAGCATTGTGTCTAATGGTTGCTACAAGAAAGCCTGGCCTTTCTTCTTCTCTCTCTGTCTCTGTCTTTTTTCAGTGCTACTAAGTGTGCAAAGAGGTCAGAGGAGGGGATTGAAGGTGTGTGTGTGTGTGTGTTTATCTCTCAACCCTCAGTTGCCTTAAAATTCTCTGTGGTCAGGGGGTCAGTTTGGAATAAGAAGCAGAACAGGCTGGACCAGGGAGTGAGGAGAGAGACCTGGTGGGGGGAGGATGACAGTGCTCTGCAGCCAGGGGAAGAGGCCCCGGACCTGGAATCTCGACGTTTGGGTTTCCCGTGTATCACGTGTGCATCAACTAAGATAAGGCACGAGGGACACTTGCTAGAACACCTGATGGAGGTTTCCTCCACAGCCCGAAAGCAGGGTGTTCTCATGACACCTTTCCTAAGCCCAAACGGCATAAGGCAAAGAAACAACTGCCATTCATTTGTATGACAACATGTTGGGGTGTCCCCAGACCCCAAAAAAGAGTCTTACTTAGGCTCTTCTGCTACCTTAGGACCCACCTTGGTAACCAATGCACAGAGTAAATGGAGGCCAAGCCCAGAGGCTCAGAGGCACAGGTCTAAGCTCGGGTGGCCTGATGCTAAGATGCTGGGTGTAGTTCTGGAGAAGCAGCTGGGTGGGGGGCCCTCGCTGCTGGGGGTGCACGCTGCCTCTGCAGGACGCGCCGCAAGACAAACACTGAGCACTGTTGTTTGCTTTTGGCCTTTTTTTTTCCCCATAAAAGTGAAAATCCCCTTTGGATTTCTTTCAGTTATCGAGAACAGGTACTAAGGTAGGCCTTTGATAAAAGCAAAGTGGTGCAAAAAAAAAAAAAAAAAAAAAGCAAAGTGGTGTGACGTGAACTTTGGAAAAGCAGGGGATCCGTATAGATGGTAAAGGATCAACGACCTTTACGACGTTATTGTTGGTGACTCATTCTTTTATTCAACTAGTCTGGGCTTTAGGCTTCTCACTGCTCTTCGTACTGAAGATGTCACAGGCAAGCCACCGCCGTTCTTGCCCTCCGTGAGCGAACAGCCACGTTCAGGGATTGCAAATAGGCCCATCTCCTGGGCCGATGCCGACCAGTGATGAGAGGTTCGCCAGAGTGTTTTATTAAGGTGGATTCTGAGGTCTACACTCAGGGGAACAGTCCGCACCGTTTAATTAATGGTGTCTGTCCCCAGCAAGGGCTTGGCGGATGGCGGATGCCTCAACCGGCCCAGTGGTCTCAGGGCCAGCAGACTCCCCGTTAGCGATCAGCCTGTTTCTCATCTGGAAAGTAGAGGTAATATTAATACCTTTCTCATCAGGTGGTTCTAAGTATGAAATAGCGGAATCGGACAGGCTCTGGTGCGCAGAGTCGTGGGAGATCGCTCGAGTACCAGTTACTACTGTCATCATCGTGTTGTGCATCAACTGCATGTGAGCCTGGGTGGTGGGCGGGCAGGGTCTTTCAGCGCTCAGGAAGGAATCCCAGGTCCCTGCACCACGCGGCTATTACCATGTCCACACCTGGGCTTCCGGCTCTCGTGCGTCAGCCCCGACCCGCGTGCTCGGCCGCCTTAGTCCAATAGGCGCAGCATTCGCTGAGCCGCGCCTCGCGAGCCGCAGTTGGACACCAGTGAAGAGGGGACAGAAATCAGGGGCGAGCACTGCCCCTGACGCTCAAGCATGGGGACAGATGGACACACGAGAAACCACAACAGGTGTGGCCAAGAGGTATTGGGAAGTCTCCACCCAGAGGGTAGGAAGGATACGGATCTGGAGTTGGGCCCGTGGGCTTTGCCTCCTCCGCGGTGAGGAAGTGCCCGGTGCCTTCTGAACCTTGAACTCCCTATGTCTCAAATGGGGACAGCAGTGCTTCTTCCTCCCGGTTAGCACTGCAAGAGGCAAGAGGACCCCCGGGGCAGCGCCAGCACTGTGGACTGTCTGTGAGAGTTGGTGCCCTTCCGCTCCCTGTGGGAGCACTGCGGAGGGAGCAGCGTGCTCTGTAAGGGACAGGCACGCGGGCTCTGCAGAGGTGGCTTTGCTGCACCTGCCCCCTCGGTGTTGTGGTCTCCGTGGCCTGACCCCTGGCCTCCTTCCTGCCATCTCCATGTCAGGGAACCCTGTCCCTCGTACCACCTTGCAGTTCTTGGGGAAATAACTTGGCGTTGGAGCTGCAAGCCTGATGTTACAATGTGACCTAAGTAGAAATATTTGGAAACGCTGCCTGGGTTATGTGTGTGTGTGCATGTGTGTGCGCATGTGCGCAGGGGTGCGTGCATGCATGCACTTGTGCATTTATGTCTATTGTTAGTGTCAGCATGCACCCCCACGTCCCCCCCACCCCCCCAGTCCTTTACCTCTCTTTTTTCTATGAGACCCATTCCCGGGTCCCTTTGGGCTGAAAGAGGAAATTGGAGAGGACGGGCCTGAGACTTGAAGAGCACTTCCTCCCTCCTGTGATTGACAAAAGGGCATGTAAATCTGTAAAAGCGAAATTCAATAGAAACCTCATGGCATCTCCCCTGTGTGGGAAAATACCAGAACTCCCGCTCCCCCCCTGTTCTCCCTCTGTCTCCCCGCCTTTGTGTACGACGTGTGTGGGTGGAAGATAAACTGGATTTAAAAAACCCTTTGAAAGCAAGACATCGTTAACTCCTCTAATTGAAAGCAGTCTTCGGCAAAGGGGGGGGTTTGGAGGCGGGTGCTGGATGGAGGGGACCTGAGCCCCGAAGTCCTGGGGCCACGGAGGCCTCTGTGTCTGTCAGCCCAGGCAAGCCCACTACCCACCAGACATCCCGGCCCATCCCAGAGGAGCTTACGGCCAGTCTGTCCCGTCTCCAGTGGGCTCCGTTCCCCATCTCACCATCAGATGTGATGGCTGGGATCAGATCTCTGAGGATACCCCCAGCGCAAATATCCAGTGATCTCAAGGCTTTGCGGGGAGAACCAGCTCTTTGTAGCATGCATGAAAAGAAAAGAAAAAGAAAACAGAAAACACATTGCTGGAATGGCTGCGGTAAATGTTTATGTTTGCCCTCCGGTTTGCGTAGAAAGGTGGCTGTGAAATTGGCCCTCCAGAGACCAGAGCCGCGAGGTCCAGGGGTTGGCCGAGGGGCTGACGGGACAATCCCACTTCCTTACGGGGTCCACACTCTCTCCGGCAGCATTCGCCAGGAAGGCGCGGGGAGTGAAACGCTGGCCGACTGTCAGCACTGAAAAGCCTGTTAGGGATTCAGCTCACTCTGTCCTTGTGCACGTGAGAAGGATGGGTGTCGGGGGACATAAGATGTGGGTCAGCTCTGGTCGGCAAGCCTCTGGCCTGGCAAGCCAGGGCTCTTTCCACCACCTTGCCCAGCCCAGGGCCGCCCTGGGAGGAACTGCTTTGGGCTGCTGAAGCAGCTTCCGTCCAGCACAAATTCCAAGTCCATCCTCCACGACAGCCCGGGGAGAACGGCAGGTGGCCCCTGCCCAGGTCACAGCCACTCTTAATAAGATTGTGGGCTGAGTGAGCGCCTTCGAATTGAATCCCGGTACCACGGTGAGCTGTGAGCCGTGTGACCTCAGGCAAAGTACGAGGCCTCCAGTCCTTACTTATGAAACAGGTGTCCTCACGGTGCCACCCTCCCAGGGTTGTCCTGAGACCTGCAAGATTTGGCACACAGGCTTAAAAAGCGCCCGTCCTAGGACCGCCATCCCGCCGCTGCCACCATTCCTGTTGTCATTGTTGTCCCCGGGGCACCCACTGCGTCCCGGTGCTGGGCGATGTGCTAGGATGGATGCGGGCGTGACGACAGCGTGCTTCTCAGCTTGGAAGTCTTGAGAACTTAAAGGGCTAAGACTGGGCTCTAAACAACTATACTCCAAGCTGACAAGCGCTGTGACCGAGGTATATACGAAGAGCTATGGGAACACGCGAGAGAGCAATTAATTCTGCGTGGGGGGCGAGCAAGGGCCTTCAGAGGAGGAGTGATATTCGAGACTGGCTTTGAAGCGTGTGTAGTAGTGCACAGCATGGGCATCAGTGCAGCGGCGGGGCTGGCGGGGTGGGGGGGAGTCTGGGCACGAGCACCAAGGTGGTTGAGGCCGGGCACGTGAGAGAAGGGGCCGCGTGGGGCGGAGGAAGCCCCACCGTGCACGTGTGTGGATGCCCACCTGCTGCAGGGGCGGGGGGGGGCGGGCAGCTGGGGGTGAAGGTGGTGATGTGGCCGAAACCGGCTCCCGAAGGCCTTTGCCAGTTGTGTCTTAGGAAACCTCCCGTCCCGCGGTCCCGGGGCGGCCATGGAGGGGTGATCGGGGCAACAGGGTGAGTTCTTTACTTTGGCAGGTTAGTAGTGAGGACCTTGGAGCAGGGAGCATCTGGAGGCAGAGAGTGGTGACTGGTGCCTTCTTCTCCATCAGAGGAAGTGGAGGCTTTGGCCAACGCAGGCACATAGACCGTGGCGTCAGAAGGATCGGAGTCTGGCTTCTGGCCGCCCTACACAACTGGATGTGTGACCTTAATGGGGTTCTTTAAAGCCTCTCTGCCCCCCTTCCTCAAAAGGAAAATGGGACAATGATTCCAGCCTCACAGAGGATAACTGGGAGGATAAATGGTATTGGGACCTTGAGATCCTTGGTGGAAGTCGTTACACAGGGTGTCCTCAAGCTCCTGGGGGACTTTGGGGTCATCCCGGACAACCACGGTGTGTCACAGATGGGGAGGCTGAAGGTGGGGGGGAGGTCCAGCTGATAAGTGACACAGCCAGAACCAACCCAGGTCTCCTGTTTCCCATGGGGGGTGTTAGGTGTAGGCACATCCCTGAGGGTGATGAGGCATCTAGGGCATGGTGCCGAAGACCAAGCGGGGCAGCAGCCTCTTGCCCCTCGGTTCCCACAGCTGTTAAGATGGGACTGGACAGCAGTGGCTGCTCAGCTTCCATCGAAGACCTAGAGCTGGGCTTCTCCTGGAGAAAGGAGTGGCGTGGGCACCGGAATTCCTGTCTGCTCTCCATGCCATGCGTTCTTGGGGAAGAGCGAGACCTCCCGCTAGAGATGGTTCTACACAACAGAAGTAGGACTGGGGGCTCCTGGCCGGCTCAGTCAGAGGAGCATGTGACCCTTGATCCCAGGGCTGTGAGTTTGAGCTCCACGTTGGGTGTAGAGCTTGCTAAAACAAATAAACCTAAAAACACCAAGGGGGAGCTGAGCATAGGTGAGGAAAAAGCATCCATTCTTGAGACCAGAAAATTCTGCATTTTAATAACAGTTTTGCCACCTACTTGTCGCGTTACGTTGTACAAGACAGCCCACCCTTCCTTGCGCGCTGCAGAAGGAATCATCTCAGTAGGCAGCTCTTCAGTTCTTCTAACTCTGGAACTCTAAATACGAAAGCGTGTAGACATTGCTACTTAGAGGAAAACGTTGGAGAAAGTACAGCCAGACACGTCCTGGCCGCTGGGAAGTGCTGTCCGAGGGCAGATTGAGGTGCCTGTGCATGGAGGTGAGTTCTCCGGCTCTGAAGTGATCAAGAAGATCCTGGGTAATCCCTCCTCCAACCCCGAGAGTACCTAAGGGAGGGTGCTTGCCAGCCCACCCACATCTGCTCCTTGCCTGGCACCATTATATGGATTTCTCTCCCCCAACCTGAACCGGCTCACTTGTTTTATTAACGTATTTGCTCATTCGATGCATATCAGTATTTTAGTCTTTCAGTACTACTGTGTCCCATTTTATTGTGACAAAAAAGTGAACAAGAGAGCTACTTTTTTTTTTTTTTTTAGATTTTATATATGTATTTTAGAGAGAGAAAGAGAGAGGATGGGGGTGGGAGGGAAGAAGAGGAAGAGACTCCCAAGCAGACTCCCTGCTGAGCACCGAGCCCAACTCGAAGCTTGATCTCAGGACACTGAGATCACAACCTGAGTCAAAATTGAGAGTCAGATGCTTAACTCACTGGGCCACCCAGGTGCCCCAAGATCTACCTTCTTTCACACATTTTTGTGTGTTCGATAAGGTATTGTTGGCTACAGGTACAGCAGGTTTCCAGAACTTAACCACCTGGCTTAACCTGAAACCTGATGTCTGGTGATTAGCAACTACCTTCTCCCCGCACCCCAGCCCTCGGCCGCCACTGTTCCACTCACTGATTCTACCAATCTGACTTCTTTTTTTTTTTTTTTAAGGGAGTTTTTTTTAATATATTTTTTTAAGTTTTTATTTATTTATGATAGTCACAGAGAGAGAGAGAGAGAGAGAGGCAGAGGGAGAAGCAGGCTCCATGCACCGGGAGCCCAACGTGGGATTCGATTCCGGATCTCCAGGATTGCGCCCTGGGCCAAAGGCAGGCGCCAAACCGCTGCGCCACCCAGGGATCCCCCAATCTGACTTCTGTAGCTGCCTCATGCAAGTGGAATAATGCAGTATTTGTCCTTTTGTGGTGGCTTTATTTCACTTAGCATGATGTCCTCCAGGTTCATCCTTAGCATCACATATGGCAGGGTTTCCTGTTTTTTTTTTTTTTTTTTGGCTGTATAACATGCTGCCATTCTATCAACAGATGACATGTTGTTTATGCATTGACCTCCTGATGGACCTTGAGTTTTTTGCACATCTCAGCTATTGTGAATAATGCCGTAGCGGACATGTGGGCCGAAAGTGGGCAAAGCCGAAAGCCAGGTTCCATCTGTAGGAGGCCCCCCTCTTCATCTGTCAGGGCAACCCGAAGCCTGGAGGCTGCCCATGTTTTTAGAGCCCCTAGGTGTGCTCTGCAAGGTCTAGTGATGTGAAGGGACGGATAGCAGCATGATGGAGAGGGCAACAGGTTACTATGCTCAGCCCCCGACAGCACTGGGGAGGGTTGTTAGGTGGCATCATCAGAAAGATGATGTGTGTGCAAGACCGGGTCATCCGAGGGAGAGAAGAATGGCTCACGCGCGATCTGGGAGGTGCAAGTTGGGAAGACGGGGAGGTGAGGAGGGTTGGGGAGGTCAGCAGAGCGACTGGAGGAAAGGGGATGATGAGGGAGACGGCACCCACTTCCTGCGGCTGCCAGGGGAGCTCGGGTCCCCACAGAGCGTGGGATGTAACTCTCCTGCTTGTTTCCGCATGAATGTTCAGGAAAGTCTCCGTTGTTCAGTAATGCTTTATGCAGTCGGACTTGGCTTTCTTTGGAGGGTGCAAAGCAGTGAGTGGATGAAAACGGAGCATCCCCGTGGAATCAGTCACCTTGGGATCGCACTTGGACCGTAGTGACCAACCCTGTGGCCAAGAGCAAAGCTCTTTTTTCTCTCAGCTGTGCAGAGCCCCGGGGGGTGCCACCCACCCTCAGTAAGTAGCTGGTGAATGAGCAGAATCCGCAAGGTCTACAAAAGCAGGAGGCCTGTGAGTGTTCGCTTCACCTTTCCCCTGCGGCCTACCCCGCTCCTCCCCGCCAGCCTCCCCCAGGAACGTAGAAGGTTTTAAGATCAACCGGGGCTTTGGGCAAAGGTTCAGCTGGATTTGTTTGCTCCTCTCTGATCTGCTTGACTGTCCCCGGCCAGGATCGCAGCCAGCTTGAAACAAACACAATCTAAATAGGAAAACAGGAGAATAAAATAACAGCAGTTATTCTCAAGCCCTGTCTGGTGCTGATAGAGCTGACCAGATAAGAGAAAATTGTATTTGAGCAATAAGAGGGCTTTGTTGGTGTCTTAGATGCAGAGATAAGCATCCCCCCCCCCCCCCCGCCCCCGCCGCCGCCCAGCACTCCAGAGATGTGCTCCAACCACACTCTGCTGGGGACGGGCAGCTCAGAACACTCCGAACACAGGGGAAAGAATTTCCAAATGATACATGTCGAATTGCTGGCCAGGATTTCAAATGCCATAGATAGTTTATGCAAAGGCTCGCACTGTTGTAAAATGTAACACAATCCACTGGCAGATCTGCCTAAGCCCAGTCCCAGTTGTTTTTGAGAAAAATAAACTCGAAGACATCTTCCAGCCTATTAAAGTGGCTGGTCTGCCCCCCGGTCTCCTTGGTATTGGGCTTCGAGAGACTTGACCAACAGAAGCTGTCACCTGCTTCTGGCCAATGAGATGGTTGATTCCTGGCACCTCTACACTCCTTGAGACGTGACACGCGACGTTCGGGGGGAAAACTCCTGCTGCATGCCCAGGACCCACTGATTTCTCGGGGAGGGGAAAGGGAACTTTGGCAATAGACGGCTCTTACTACTTTTCCATGCTCTTAAAGCAGTGAAGCTCTTTTCTGAAGGGAAACATGACATGGCAGCTTGATAGGTAAGACCCGTGAGCGGAGATGCTACAGGTAAAGCAGCAGAGAAGGAAGGAAGCAGATTCACACCCTGAGCCGCAGGTGGAGGCCTCCAGGGAACCCTGGAATCCCTGAAAACCTGTGAGCTCATCTCATGTGCAGATGTCAAAGATAAAGCAGGGTCTCCTTAGCGGAGGCCAGCATGCCCCTGCAGGACGTCCTGGGTGATGCTTCAGAGCTGGCTAAGCAACTTTTTAATTTTTTAAAAATATTTTTAAGGTTTTATTTATTTGTGAGAGAGGGGATGAGCAGTGGGAGAGGAACAGAGAGAGAGAGAGAGAGAGAGAGAGAAGCACCCCCCCCTGCTGAGCAGGGAGCCCAATGTGGGGCTTGATCCCAGCACCCAAAGATCATGACCTGAGCCCAAGGCAGATGCTTAACTGAGCCACCCAGGCGCCCCTCTATATGGGGCTTCAAGAATGAATTGATGAAGATGTTAACGGCAAGGGACACCAGATGAAGGAGGCGCATTCAGGACTCAGTTATTACTTTTGCAGCTTTTTTTGTCAATATGAAATCACTCCAATACAAAAAAGTTCATTTAAAAAATAAAAAGGCACTGATGATTGCAGTTGTAGATGATGGCGCAGCCACGCGGCCACGCATTTGATCTTGAATTTGACTATAGCACATTTGACATACGACTCTTCTACTCTGTTTTTAATTCTTCTGTAGTCATCTCTAGGGATCTCTGGTAGGGAGATTGTCTTGCTCTGTGTGATTTTTTTTGTAAATGACATCATATTGTACCTGTCCATTCATACCTCGTTCCTGCTCCGCCTCCCTCCCCGCGGAGTATTAGGCTTTTGCAACCTCTCCATTGATGTCTTGGACTCGGGAGGAGGGAGAGCTTCTGTTTCGTGTGGCCAGGACCCACACTGGACCTGACACTGAATACTTCTACTATCATCCCTGTGCATGGATTTAATTCAGGCCTCTTCACAGTCTTTTGCCAAATGGAAGGATGGTCACGTGACTGTTTCTTACTCGATGCATCCCTTCCCCACAGAAGGACATATAAACTGTTCCCGATCTCTTGCTACTCTAGGTATCGCTGGAATCCGTATCCTTGATCCTTGCATATACTTTCTCTTTTTCCCTCTCTTTTGTGTTTGTTTTACATGTATACGTGTCTATTATGACCTTCTGGGGTCTTTTTTTATAGCTTGCAGGAGCCTTAGCGTTTGCCAGTCGGCCTTTCTCAGATGAGTACACTGAGACCCAGACGTGTGGCATGACAGGCCCAGATCCACAGGGAGTTTTGAGAGAGGAGCCACATCCCAGGTCAGAGGAGCAGCATGGACGTGGGGCGGCCTGCTGCGAAAGGCCTCACCAATCTCAAGAACTAGTCCGTTGTTTCTCTCCTTTTCCATCATAGAGCTTTTCTGTTTTCTACTCGACAGTTTACAGCTGCGCATGCCTGTGTGGTGCCTGGATGGACACGTGCGCTCATGGTCGGCCCTAGCTCCTCAGCGTCTGTCCCGTCCCACAGTGTTCGGCAAACAGCAATCTCCCAACAAATAGGACTCGGATGCGTGAACGACCTGAGGAATGGAATGACATGTGGATGCACAGTATACACACGTGCACACAGTGTACACACACACACACACACACACACACACATCCTGTCTTTGGGGGATAGGCCCATACTATCATAGTCTTTCCTCTGTCCTTCATACAGATCTGGGCACAATTTTCAGATTTGTTCTAAAATGTTCTGCTTTGGATTCACGACTCTGCAAGATCCCACCCCTCCTCCTGCCTTTTCTGCTGCCCTCCCCAAGCTCTCAGAATACCAGGCAGCTAAGCACAACCGAAGCATTCCAGATTTCCACTTTCCTCGGAGCCTTTGCTCCTGCTCCTGGCACCCGCAGTGCCCTAACCCCCTGTCTCCTCTATTCTTTAAGATCCAACTCAGACGTCAGCTCCTCCAGCATTTGCCCCATGAGAATGTCTCTGTCGCCTCCACCACCAAAACGTGGTATCTGTCCTGTCCCTAAGAGTGTGGAGGGTTCCCTGTTCCTCGGTAGGCGGTGGGCTCCTGGAGCACAGCGGGCTCCTGTCTGTCATCCCTGTTTCCTCCTGTGGCGCCAAGAACAAAATAGGTGGATGGCAAAGGTGTTTCTACTTGAATTTAATTCAACTTCTGACACCCTCTAAAACACGTTTCTCTTTATCTTTTCGCAGGTGTGTCGAACGAAGGTGATAGATCTCAGTGAAGGCATTTCCCAGCATGCCTGGTACCCTTGTACCATCAGCTACCCATACTACTCCCAGATGGCTCAGACCACTTTCTGGCTCCGGGTAAGCCAAAGCTTTAAGAGCCTTAGACTCTCCAGCAGTGGCCCCCAGGAACCAATTCCCATGACCCTTCCTCAGGATGGCTTGTCTCCTCCCTGAGGGTGCTCATGGTCAGGACAGAGAACAAAACACTTGGCAATAGGATGCTTCCTGAAATAGAATCCCTTCATCGCTCATGGAATGCCCCTCGTCATTCTTGTTTTGGCAAAGACTCTGGATACCTTTTGTCTTCCCGGAACCTTCTGTTCATTGCTCAAGGCCTTTTAAGATTGTCTTCTCCCCCTTGAAGGCTTAACTGATCCCCGCAGAGGAGTGACTGACTGTTCTCTCCCTTCTCGTCCTGTGTTTGGTCATCTGTTGGATGGTGCTTGTCACATTATTCTGTGGCTCTCTTTGGGCCCATCTTCCTGACTAAGGATTGTGGATTGTATTGACTTTTGATTTGCACATCACTGACCCACTTTGAACTCCATGGTCCGCAGAAATGCAAGGGCTGGGTCTTACTCGGCTTTGTCTCCTTGCTGCCCAACACAGAGGCTAGCATGGAGAAGTGACAAATAATAACAGCACCTTTCTTTTTTTATGGTTTTAGTATGTGCCAGACACTTTGTTCCCATTATCTTACTGGAGCCTCACAGGCACCCTATGATTGAGTTATTCACTTAATATATCACTTGGAGGGAGGTGAGGGAGCCTAGGCCCATGGACGCTGAGCCTCCACTCACTGTACACAGCTCAGCAGGAGTAGAGCCAAGTTGGCACAGAGCTTCCCACCTCAGAGCCTGTGCTCTTCACCCCCTGCCTCCCTATTCCTATCCTGGACCCATGATGAGCGGCCCAGTCCCTAAAATGGAAGATGCTCCTTGAAACCCCCGCACCATGGCTGCTTCCCCAGCCACGTGCCCGAACGTGACCCTCCTGTGTCTTCTGCATTTCAGGCATACTTCTCTCAGCCAATGGTGGCTGCAGCTGTCATCGTCCACCTGGTGACCGATGGCACCTATTACGGGGACCAGAAGCAGGAAACCATCAGCGTCCAGCTCTTTGATACCAAAGATCAGAGCCACGATCTCGGTGAGCGCGTTCTCATGCCCGTGGCCCTCGGGACCGTATCTATCCAGGGCTTGGTTTGAGGAGCAGCTGAGACCTAGGTCTTCCTTCGCCTTCCCTCTTTCTTGCGTCTCTGTTTGGCGTTCTGGTGGCAAATCAGGAGGCCTTTGTGTATCCAGAGGGGCCTGGGTGTGGTAGATATGGGGATAAGGGGCCACCGTCCAAGTCCTCTCAACAGCTCCTTTCTACCAGGCACCTTTAACCTCGCGCACCCCATGTGACCCTCAGGAGACCCCGGGAAGGAGACCGAGCAAAGGCCCTTCCTCTAGGTATCAGCACCTGACACCCAAAGAGAGGCCTTGGGAGAGCCCGGGTGGCGGGGCAGTGACCAGGAAGAGAGAAGGAGCCAGGAGCTTGGAATCGTAGCCAGGGCGCTTTACCCTGCAGCCCGAGGTGTCCCTCAGTCCCCCGCAGTGGCAGCCGTGTCTCCAGCACAACCTGCAGAGCTCCCCAGAGGAGGAAGGAGAAGCAAAGGCCAGTGTGGGGAGCAGGAAGGTGTATCCAGAGCCAGGTCCTGTCTGCCGAGGCACTGCCTCCGCCCAGGGCTGGGGGAGGGCGGGGAGGACGGGGCCAGAGTGGTCAAGCTGTCACTTGCAGAGCCCTCTGTGTACCCGCGTGTGCTCGGTGCAGAGGTGGGGGGGCCCAGCCCCGGGGCTGAGGGCCCAGGCTTCCGTGCTGTCCCTGCCACTCACTGGGCCCACAGAGGTGAACGCTTTCCACGACCTCAGAGCACCTCATGTGGCGTCTTGCTGTCCTCTTGTCCCCACGGTGCCATGTGATCGTCAGAGCGAGACTGAGAGGGAGTAACGGAGGGGCCCTCCCGGCGGTGGTAAGGGGGCCCAGCCCAGGGCCTGGCACCAGGAGAGTCCTGTTTCCGGTGCAGCCACTCCAGGGGCTGGGAATTCCAGGCCAGCCGGGGAGGCCGGGCTCCAGAGCGAGGCCTGCACCGCCCCTGGGGAGCTGGGTTCAGAGACCCGCGTGGAGCCAGCAGGCCAGGGGTCACCGCAGGGTCAAGCGGAAGCCCAGGGAGCGGGAGAGGGTTTCGTGTTTTGTTTTTCTGTTTACTTATTTAGTGAGTTTTAGAGGCGAGGGGGGACGTGTTAATAAGGAAGAGAAAGAAAACCCCTCCGGACTTATCTGGAATCCGGGGAAATTTCCCTAAGTGCGAGGCAAATATTTTCCTAGCTGTGCTGGCATCGCAGAGGCCCCGGGGGGCGGGGGAGGCCCGCTTCCACAGAAGCTACTTGGATCCCGTGACCCCGCGTCCGGGGCTTCGGCGTGTCCCCGTCCCTCCCCGCGGGGTCCTCTGTCCTCAGCATCCTGCCCCCCTGCGCCCCCCAGGACTGACCGCGGAAGGGCACCTTCTGGAGCGGGAGCCAGACGCCCAACCCAGCAGGCCTGCCGGGCAGGGATCATCCCCGTGGTAGATGCAGAAGCGAGTTTAACCCTTTGCTGGGGTCACGTGGCTGGGGTGTGACCGGCTGAGTGCCCCGTGAGCCGAGGCCGGCAGACAGCAGAGCCAGCGTCCGGCCCACCCGGCCCACCCGGCCGCCCCCTTCCCTCTCCTGGGTGCGCCCTCCTCTCTGCCGCCCGCCTTCGTCCTGGACACCTGG
The DNA here is from genome assembly GCF_053574225.1 of Canis aureus. NCBI lineage: Eukaryota > Metazoa > Chordata > Mammalia > Carnivora > Canidae > Canis > Canis aureus. Next base: position 72,040,010 of record NC_135620.1, read on the forward strand.
GGACCTGCTCCTGGCTCTGGAGGGACCCGGGTTTCTGGAAGGCTGTTACGGGCGCCTCCGGGAAGCCCCCCTGCCCAGCTTCTCCGCGTCACCCCTGAGCACGGCTGTGGGGTCTGCGCCTCACAGGCCGGGCTCCTGCATCAGCACCGAGGCCAGGCCTGGCCCCCCGGGAAGGGCCGGCTCCCCTGGATGGTCCCTACCAGCTGCGGGCTGCCTGGGAAGGCGGCCTGGCCTGTGGGCCCTGTCGCCATGCGGGAGGGTGGTCAGGGCCAGCCACGCCCGTCGGGGGGGGGGGGCGGCCCGGGGGGAGGGCGGGCGGCTGTGGGCGCTGGGTGAAGGGAGAGCTTAGGGGGCAGGGAGGCACAGGGATTGGAAAGATTTGGAACCAAGAGAAAAAGGCAGACAAAGAAACTTTCAATCAAACTCAAAATCCCCACTGGCCACCCAATGGTGCTTTTGTGCAGTGACATGAAAGGGTCTGGGGGCTTCGGGAAGGGCCCGTTGGGGGGGCGTGACTGGCCCTGAGTAATGAGCCTGGCCCCGCGGCCCTCTGTCTCCCCTGACAGGCCTCCATGTCCTGAGCTGCAGGAACAATCCCCTGATTATCCCCGTGGTGCATGACCTCAGCCAGCCCTTCTACCACAGCCGGGCGGTCCGTGTGAGCTTCAGTTCACCCCTGGTCGCCATCTCGGGGGTGGCCCTCCGCTCCTTCGACAACTTTGACCCCGTCACCCTGAGCAGCTGCCAGAGAGGGGAGACCTACAGCTCAGCCGAGCAGAGGTAAGGGACCCCGGGTCGCATGCCCTGGGCCGTTGGCTGGGGTTCGGCGGCGCACGGACATGCGCGTTGCCTCCCTTCTCTGGCCTCGGGCCTCCAGCGGGGCCCTGCCCTGGGGTCTACGCGGCCCACCCGGCGTGGGGCTCCGGCTCCCAGGCGTGGGAGGGAGGGAAGCAGGCGGGCGCGGTGGGAAGGCCCTGCCTCCCGCTCACAGTCCCCACCGCCGATGGCTGGCTTGCGTGGGCAACAGCACGTTCCCTGCCCGGGTCTGGGCATCCACATTTGAACAAAGAGGGGCCGGGGGCGGGGGTTCGCTGCCGTGCAGCTCCGACACGCTGGGATATCTAGGAGGGTGCAGGGGACTGGCACTGGCTCCGGCCCGGCTCCCTGGACTTCAGCCATGGGGAAGTGTCCGTGTCCACCCCAAGCCTAGCCCCGGAGATGCCCTCAGCGGTCTCGGGGGCCCTGGTGGCGGCCTCACGTCGCTCCATCAGTGCGTCTCAAGTGGTGTCAGTGACGCACCCCGCTTGAAGCTGGGAGAGCTGGGGTCTCCGGGGAGCGATCCGAGTTTGGGGGGTACTCCTACTTGGGTTTGGATGTGCCCCTCCTCGCCTGCATCTCCATGGCAAGGCACGTTACGTTTCTGAGTCTCGCTTTCCTGTTTTTGAATAAACGGACAGGAATATCTACACACACACACACACACACACACCCGCCCCGGGTGGCCGTGAGGGCTAGTGGTGTGCCGTCGACGCACGTCCTCTCACAGGCCGCTGGGCACCGTGCAGAGGCGAGGTATTGATGCGGAATATTTGCGGCCCCTTCCGGATCCGACGGCGGTGCGTCTCCGCTTGGAACTCCGCATGAGGCCCTTCGAGCAGGAAGCCGCCCTGGAGATCACCCAGGACACCCGGAGTGTCCAAACTCCCCAGAATCCCAGGGCCCCCAAAGGGGAAGGGCTGGTCCAGGCTCACACAGCACCTCTCATGTTTGTTTAATGAGCTCCAGAAGGGGAGAGAGAGAGAGAGAGAGAGAGAGAGAGAGAGAGACTGAGGCAGGGGGCGCAGGGGCCTCGGTGGGCTCCCCCAGGGGAAGGCCCTCTGAAAGGCGAGCCAGTCCTGCCCCGTATACCTGGGAGCGAGGAGAAGAAAACATTTGGGACCGTGGTTGGGGGGGGCACTGCCTTTCCCACGCCCCTGCCGCCACAGGGGACTCCAAAGGTGGTTGCAAAACCCACATTGTTTTGCACCCACTGTCTCTAGCTTCTGTTGTGCAAAGTCTGTTGCAATCGTTCGGAGGCAAAAGAGCTCCTTAAATATCACTTTATATTTTACACTAAAAGGGCTTTTTCCTCCCCGGCTCTCCAGACTATAAAAATAAGTCAATTCTCAGAACTCAGGGAAACGGTGTCGATGGGAAATGTAAATCCCTGAGACCTCTGCTGCAGTGCTTTCCGTCCCATCCTTGCCCGGCCACCGGGACCACGGGCAAGTTGACTGAGGCCAGCCCAGGCTTCTCCGAATTCTTCATTAGCAGTAAACCGTTAGAAGTGCCTGACGCCAGAAACAAATCAATTGCTCCAGCATTTGTTGAGTTCTTTGACATGGGGCCGAAGAACTGCCCCCCCCGCCCCCCGCCGTCCCTGGCTGCTTATGTGACTCTGAGCCCGTCACTGCGCCTCTCTGGGCCTCTGTTTCGCCGTCCATAGGAGGATGGTGATGCATTGGATGTTGTCCCTGGTCCTTTCCCGTTCTAACATTCTCTGGTTCCCAAGAGCTGGTGGGGGTGTACGGGGGGCGGAGGGAACCAACGTGCACTTCGTTACCGCATTTCATTATTTTATGTCATTATGACACCTGTCCCGTGAGGTGCGGACAAGAGCACGAGAGTCAAGCTGTCCGGGCGGTCAGGAGGCAGAGCCCTGTGTCGTCTGCCCCTAACAGGCACGCACACCCTTCGGAGCCAAGCGCGTCTGGGAGAGAAGGGGACCCGTCCCGGCTGCTCACGCGTGGGCCTCTAGTGAGCGGGGCGGCTGGAGAGGAGAGAGCCGAGGTCCGGGGGCCTCAGCGGCTTGACCGACCGACGGCTGGGGGGTGAGGACCCCTCCCGGAGGCTCCAGGGAAGGGGGGCTGCTGGGGAGGGGAGCAGCTGCACCCGGAGAGCCTGAGAGGCACTTACCCAAACAGTCAGGACCCCACAAATGTGCAAATGCATTAAAACAAACAAACCGGGAGGAAAGAAAAGAAAAATAAGCAACAACTGTAAAAAGCCATGGGATGTTTTTCTTCTTTCTCAAAACACCAAGGTAAATAGCATCACTTTTTACAGCGCACATTTCAGCTGGCTCGGGTGGCGCGGGCCTCTGACCTCAGCTGCTGCCCAGGTCCGGAGAGGCCGCCCCGACCCAGCCCCAGCCCCAGCCCCAGCCCCAGCCTCAGCCTCAGCCTCAGCCTCAGCCCGCCCCTCAGTCTGGTGCGGCCCCTCCTCCGTCCACTCTTCTCCCTTCTCCTTTCTGCTCCCCTGTCCTGGGAGCAGCGTGACCGATGCCCAGTGGGCCGCCACAGGAGACGCATCACTCCCGCAATGTCAGTGCAGGCGGTGTGTTCGACCCAGATTCCAGGGGCTCAAGGCCCCCACGGCCAGAGGAGGCCCACGGGAGCAAGGTCAGGCTTCGAGGGAGAGGACCTGGTGTGGAATCGCAGCCCAGTCCCAGGCCACAGCTGGGGGACGGGGGAGCCCCGGGGGCACGGCCCGGCCAGGGGCAGAGGCTGCCTCAGTGAGGGACGCGACAGCCATGGGTTGAGGCTCCGGCGTGTCTGACACATACACACACGTACACACACCCCCACACACATATGCACACACACACACACTATCCTATGCTTCTAAACAGAGATTGAGCAGCTATTATAAACTTCAGGGGGCCCCGTGCTTACACAATCAGTAAACTCCCATCCTCTCTCTCCTCTCATCTCCTCTCCCCTCCCCTTCCCTCCCTCCTTCCTTCCCACCTTCCTTCCTTCCTCCCCTCCCTTCCTTCCTTCCTCCCTCCCTTCCTTCCTTCCTCCCCTCCCTTCCCTCCTTCCTTCCTTCCTTCCCTCCCTTCCCTCCTTCCTTCCCTCCCTTCCTTCCTTCCTCTTTCCCTTCCCTCCTTCCTTCCTTCCTTTCCTCCCTCCTTCCTTCCTTCCTCCTTCCTTCCCTCCCTTCCTTCCCCCCTTCCTTCCCTCCCTCCCTCCCTCCCTCCCTCCTTCTGTCCTTCCTTCCTTCCTTCCTTCCTTCCTTCCTTCCTTCCTTCCTTCCTTCTCTCCTCCCTCCTTCCTTCCCCCCTTCATTCCTCCAGCCCCTTTTATTGTTTGCATCCTCTCTCCCTCTCCCTCTCCCTCTCCCTCTCCCTCTCCGTCTTCCTCTTCCCCATGCCGGCCCACCCAGAGAAGGGCAGTTCTGATAGGGAGCTAACCTTTAGTGAGCCAGCTCTAGGAGGAAATAAATTCTTCACGGGACCAGATTGACTCCTCCCAGCCGGCGTGGACCTAGACCAGGTGGTGTGCGGGTGAGGGATGGTGCCCACAGGAATTCCTGGACTCGGTGCCCCGAGAGGAGCCCACGCGCGAGTGTCCGTCCCATCAGATGACTCTACAGGAGTTTGTGTGTGAGATTTGGAGCCTGGAAAGAAGCTTCTCGTGGCCAGAGACCACAGGCTCCCCCATTTATCCTGCCCACGAGCGGGTCAGCACCTGTCGGCACACCGGTTGGGAGTGGCAGATGTGGGGGATGCACCTGCAGACAGAACTGCTGTGCTGAGCGTGTGTCTCTCCGACGGTGACAGAGGCTCCTGACTCTCCTCCAAGAGGCGGTTCAGCTTCCGCTCCCATCAGAGGTCTCCTCCGTTTCCACGCACATCCTTGTCAATAATGGGGATTTTCACAATCTCTTCCCCACCCCCCACCCCCGCCGAAAGGCTCTGAAATGATCTACGTCGGTTATTTTGTCTTCGTAAGATCGTGGTCCCTGAAAGCTCGGGCCTCTGACGGATTGTCTGCTTCTGCAGTCCCAGCAAGGGACGTGAGTCCCCAAAGCCAGGCGGCCGCTTCCCGGCAGGACTGGCATTGCCGCGGGAATCGCAGAGGCCTTCCTCTTGGTCACAGGTTTCAAGGCTGTGGTCACGGGGGCCAGAGCAGAGCCCACCCTGTGCCGGGCCTCCCCAGTCCTCTTCCCTCATGACTTGCTGACGTCTGACCCTCAGGAGCGTTCATAGCGACGACCTTCAGGCTGGGAGACACGATAGGGGACCCGTGGGCCACCTGGGCGTGGAGTGACCCTGCCTCTGCTCTGCTGGCCAGCTGGCTGCCACCCCGACCCTGCAGGCTTCGACTTTGCCTCGTCACCCTGGGCCAACCCCTCACTGGCTCCAGGGATTCCAGGGTGCAGAGCCTCTGGGGATCCCTCCCAGGCTGAAAAGAAAAAAAGAATTTTGTCTTTTTTTTTTTTTTAACATGAGAATCCAGGAATTTGCATCCCGAATTTAGTTTTTCATTTTTTTTTCATTTGTTTTTTATTGAAGTTCGATTTGCCAACATATAGTATCACACCCAGTGCTCATCCCATCAAGTGCCCCCCTCAGTGCCCGTCACCCCGTTATCCCAACCCCCACCCACCTCCCCACGGGGGTCCTGTCTTGATCTTTCCTTCTCAGTCTTGCTTCCCAGGGGCCCTGCAAGCCCTCCTGCCAGGAGCATCTTCTCTCCCTTTTCCCGTGTGGATGTGCTGTCTTCTCCGCTGTCCCCACTGAGCGCCCCGGACTGATCGATAGACCACCTTGCCGCTAGGATCCCCCCGCCCTGCGGTGTAGTTGCAGCGCCGAGGCAGGCAGGGCGCAGCCCGGGGTGGGACCCTCGTCCTCCCTTTCACTGCTGGTCTTCTGTGTTCAGGTTGAGCAACATCCATCCTTTGGGTTGAGCATGATTGGGGGCCATTTCCCTGGGCAGTGGGGACAGTGTTGGGGGACTGGCTGGTGCATCACTTAGGATATGCTTCTATGTGGGACTTGAGTCCGTAAGTAAATACATAAATATATAGATATATAATAAATATCTAATAAATAAATTTATATATAATAAATAAATATATAAATTATGATTTTATTTATAATATTATAAATACTATATTAATATATTTATAATAAATAACTAATGTATCATAAATAATATATTAAATATAATAATATATCAATATATTAATAAAATATATAATTATAAATTTATAAATATCTGCTTATCTTTGGCTGGGGCTGCATCTCCATCTTTGCCCAGATGTGAGAATTTCATTGATAAAAGTACCTATGTCCCTTCCCCCATCCCTCAGATCAGCCAATGTCCTCCCTCTGAGAAGTATCTTCTCTTATTCCTCCTTTTGTTATTTTTATTGCTCATCACTGGTATTGAATCCTTCCCCCAGTTTGTTTTTAATGAAGCCAGAGGGTTTTCGGCCTTTGTTTTCCCTGTTTTTGTGTTTCAGCAATGACAGGGAGGTATCTGGGAGGGGCACGTGGGGTAATGTGTATCGTTTTTGGACAGTGTGTTCCCACAACCCTTCCAGCTAATGGGAAAGCAAAGAGAAGAGCAGGGGCTGAGGGGACAGACGGGCGGACCCACTGGCGGGTCCTTGCCTTGGGACAGGCCAGCTGAACTCCTGGAGTCTCACTTCCCTCTTCTCGAGAATGGGAGTCCTCGTACTACCTCCAGGAGTTACGGTGAGGGTGCAAGTCAGGTGATGCAGGGAAGACATAGCGGCTGACACCTGGTGCACATCGCCGTCTCCCCTTTTTCTGCCTGTCTTCAAGCCCGCAGGCTGGGCACCCACCGATGTGCTGAAACGGCATGCTCTGGAGCACGCTAATCCAGAAATGTCCCATTGGGAAAGGTTATCAGTTTGGGAAATGATGTGTGCCGCAGCCCCTTCTGGAAATCCCCAGTGTGCACTAGAACATTCAAGGTTCTGAGTAGTCCTGCAATTAAAAAAAAAAAAAAAAAAAAAGCTGATTTACTAATCCAGTTCTTTTGACCATGAAACCTTTGTGACCAGGGGATATTTTCATTCTACAACAGAGAGAACCAGAGTAGAGAAACCACCTTCTCTTGCAGCATCATGGTTTCCAAAGTATTTCTCTATTTCTCATGCATGGGCCTTTTGATTATATGAACATGCTGAGCTCCATTCTGTCCTGGACTTGGTGCACGCTCTTGCTTCCACCTAGGACTCCTTCTGCCCCAGACCTTTGCATGGCATGTCCCTTGGCATCATGGAGGTCTTAGTTCAGATGTCCCTTCCTCATGGAGGCTTCCTTCCCCAACCCACCTGCACAGGTGTCCTTCCCCCCAGCCCCAACAGTCATCTTCTGTATTTCACCTTTAGTGCCCTTTCTGCGGCACGTCACTGTTGGAAACAGGCTTCCTTATGATTTTTCTGGGACGCATGTCCTTTCTCCTCAATAACACAGGTGGCAGGCGTCCTAGGCAATTCCCCAGTGTTTAGAACAGGGCAGCGAGGCCCCTAGACCAGGTCTGTTGAACAGATGAATGAGTGGCTGACATGTCACCCTGTTGACACTCTTGAGAGATAAATTGGCTTATTACTTCCATTTTGTGGATGAGAAGACTGAGGCTTAGCACATCAGGGAACTTTCCAGGGTTAAGCAATTGGTAAATGGCCTTGCTGGGGCTTAGAACTCGGATTAGCCCAGTTGCTAAGCCCTGTGCCCTTTCCACTGTAGCAAATCAATTCTTTTTTTTTTTAATTTTCAGTTTCTTCTTTTTCTTATGAAGAACATTACCGTGCAGAGAAACCGGGTGGGGGGTACATGCTGCTTTTACAACTTCACGGCCCCACAGCCTGGGGCGGGCCAGAGCCCCCTGGTCGTCACCCTGGGAAAGCAGAGCAGGCGTGGCCACTCGGGAAGTCACGGGTCAGAGGGCCAGTGTGGGAGCTGCTAGTGTACGGCGCAAATCAACTGAGATTGGAACCATGTGGCTCTTGCCCCCCGCGCTTACCCACTGTGGACACGTGTGTCGTGGGGTGTCTGAGCCCTTGGTCGGCTCTGCAGCCACTGTCCTGGACGCCTCCCCGGGGCATGTGGCGCGGCGCAGGTGACGCTGTCAGGGGCAGGAGGGTGGGTGGAGAAGCCAGTATGTCTGCAGGTGTCCCCGTCGCCCTCTCACGGTGCCTCTGGGAGCGGGGGGTAGGTGGAGATGCAAAGCCCCCATCTGCATGGGTCTGAGGCCTACATCAAGTGCTTCCCTTTTCCAAGGATTTGAAGAAAGGGAATTTGTGATGTGTGGAGGCTTTTAGCTCCACCCCAGCCCAAGCGTGACTCACCAGGCCCCAGAGCAGAGGCAGAGGAGAGAGCATGGCAAGGAGTGACCATCTTCCGGGAGGGCCCCCAGCGCGGTTTCCCGAAATGGGTACCAAGGAAAAAAAAAATGAGGAATCCCTTCTGAAGCTGGTTTGGCCACCGATGGCTCCCTGCCTCCTCGCTCTCCACGCATCCGGGGTGCCAGGCAGTGTAGACAGTCGGAGAGGCAAGCGGCTACCAAAAACTGCCCCCGACAAGCTGTCAGGGTTCCCAGTCAGCATCTCAACCTCCAGAGTGCTCAAGAGCTATTGCCCGACGCAGCCGCCCCTCGTTTCTTGCCGCTTAGGAGACACCTACTGTATGCACCGCTGCTTTACTGCAGTGCAGAGGACACCCGGATGAAACAGGCCTTGTCTCTACCCTCAGGGAAGTTCTAGTCCAGGTGTGGGGCCAGGTTAACAACAAGGACTTCAGACTCACACATCTGGGTGGGAACCTAAGGAACACGATCTCACTGGCCCCTGGTTTTTCCGACCATAAAATGAATAACACTTAGCTCATAGGGGTGTTGGGAGGCTGGGGTGAGCTCATGTGCATAAGCAATCGCTGAATAGCCGCTAATGTTACCGAGTGTCTGTGTAACGGTGACAGGAGGGGAGAGAGCATCGAGCCCAGGGATTTAATATTTCCATTTCCTCGAGGATTAGCACGCGTTCCGGCGCACGGTGGGCACCCAGGTCCCTGTGTTTTCAGCGCACGAGGCGCGAGGCCCGTTAGAGGAGGGCAGAGTGCCCGCCAGGATGCTCCCCTGGGGACCCCGGGGAAGCTTCCCGTAGAAATTGTAGAGAGGCTAGACTGCAGATTGGCAGGAGGACTAGAACGGCAGCTACAGCAAGAAGCAAGGCGTGATCGCTGTGCGGCTTTGCCAGCAATTCATAAATCACTTCGCAGTTTCTACAAGACTTGCACATTCAGCGCCGCCCCGGTTGAGTCTCGTGGCCCTACGGGTGGGCCCAAATTTGAGCAAACTCTGGAGCTCAGAGAGGTGACGTACCTGGCCCAACATGACGCAGCCTCTAGGTCCCGGAGCACAGGCCCGTTTACACGGTTCCCCGATACTTAGTGAGTGTGTTCGTGTGTCGGGAATCCCCCGGGGTGGGTGCCGCCACGAGACGCAAAGAGGCTGTCGATCACCTCGGCGCCCGGCCTGCAAGGACCTCGGTGGATTCTTGCTGGCGTCGTGGTCCCTGCCTCACGGGTGGAGAAGCTGAGCCTCCGCGAGGTTTGCAGGTGACACCATGCACGGCTTTCTGCGAGATGTGAACCCTGGGGCGCTGTGATGAACTCTGCTGCCCCCGGGGCCGTGTCCGCAAAGCGGGCCCAAGCCCGTCCTCTGTGTCCGCCTCCCGGGAGGGCGGCGAGGGAGTCCATCAGCGCCCCTCCCAGCTGGAGTGCAGGGGTGCTGCGAACGGGGTGCCACGAGCGAAGCCCTGCTCACCCCCTGTTCCTTTCCTCCCCAGCTGCGTGCACTTCGCGTGTGAGGCCGCCGACTGCCCGGAGCTGGCAGTGGAGAACGCTTCCCTCAACTGCTCCAGCAGCGACCGCTACCACGGCGCCCGGTGTACCGTGAGCTGCCGGACGGGCTACGTGCTGCAGATACAGCGGGACGACGAGCTCATCAAGAGCCAGGTGCGCCAGGTGCCGCGCTCAGGGTCCCTCTCCTGCCCCGGAGCGGCTGGCTGGGGGCATGGCATGTCCCCTGCCGAATCCCCAGCACTTCACACGGGCTGCCACCCAGCAAATGCTCAGTAAACGGGTGTGGATCGGATGAATGGATCCATCGACCTGGCATTTCTAAGAGCGTGGTTCCCGTGCAGAGTAGCATTGTGCACAGCGCGTATCAGAGCCATGGGAAGGGCGTGAGAACAGTGGGGAGGATGTGAGAGTCCTGGGGAGGGTATCAGAGCCATGGGGAGGGAGTAAGAGCGGTGGCGGGGGGCGTGAGAGTCCTGGGGAGAGCATGAGAACCCTGGGGAGGGTATCAGAGCCGTGGGGAGGACGTGGGAGCCGGGAGGAGGGTTGCAGATCCAGAAACTCACGTGCCGAGCATTTGGGAAGGAAACCCAGGCAGGCAGGACTCTGCTACAGTTGCATGGGCCGCTTTAGAAAGAGGCGAGCCCTCTGCCGACGAGGTGTTCGCTCACTCACTGTAATTGTAAAACAGACTGTAAAGCATCTGTTCGCCGGGAACTAGGTGCCGTACTAGGTGCTAGAGAAAAAGGAAAAAAACAGTCACTAAGATAAAGCTAGGTCGTCCTCCCAAGGAGCACTCCGCCGGCGCAGGCAGTGTGTGAGTGATGACCTCCTGGTGTGATAAACTGCAGTTGAGGCAAGTGCCAGGCAGGCGTGGTGCAAGCCTGGGGGGCTCCCTCTGGAGAAGTGACTTGACAAAGGGACCCAGACCAGTAGACACAGGCGTGCGCACTGAGGAGGGTGCCTGGGCACAGCAGAAGTGGCCTGTGAGGGCCTCTTGGTGAGAAAGAGCATGCCGCAGATGATTTATTTTTTTGCCTGAGCTCACCCACACAAGGAGGCTGGAGGGGCCGGGCCCCAGGCCCCAGGTTGGGAGGTTAGAGATTTACACTTGGGGCAGCAGGGAGCTGTCGAAGAAGGTGATGGGCCCAGGTGATAGTTGGTACAGGTGCTCCTGGCTGCACACCTGGGTGGAGGGTTCTGGAGCCCCATCACCAGACGCAGCCTTTTCGGGGGCCCTGCCCATGGGCTTCACCTTCGTGCTGCAGACACACGGGGACACCATCCTCCAGAGCTTCTGGGCCTGAGCGGAGTCCCCATCGGGCGCTCCGGAGCCCTCGACCCCAGGTCTTCGACACCCACTTCCCGGTGTCGGACGCGTCAGGTCTGAGGTCCTGTGGAAACGATTGGGCTGTTTTGGCAGCGAGGGACCTCAGCTCCCTTTGATGTGCTCCTAAAAGGGGAAAGATGTCCTTTGCTTTTAAAATCCCAGATCGTGGTACGCCCGGGTGGCTCAGCGGTTTAGCGCTGCCTTCGGCCCAGGGCGTGATCCTGGAGACCGAGGATCGAGTCCCGCATCGGGCTTCCTGCATGGAGCCTGCTTCTCCTCTGCCTGTGTCTCTGCCTCTCTCTGTGTGTCTCTCATGAATAAATAAATAAAATCTCTAAAAAAATAAAATAAAATCCCAGATCCACATTCCTCGGCATCCCCGTCCCCCAGGATCTGGCGACTTCTGCCCTGAGCGTGCCGTCCTCCCTTGGCTTGGAAGCTCAGCCTCACCCTTCTACCCGCGCCCTCCTGCCACCTTCCGGCTTGTTTCAAATCCCTGCCAGCCCTTTTTGCTTCTCCCCGGCCAGTCCCATCTTCACGTCTACGCCTCCTGACTCCCTCAGAGCAGGGGTGGCTCCTAGAGCGAGCAAACCATGGGGGCCGCGCCAGTGGGAGAGATCAACCGAGGCAAGGGATGGGCCTGTGGTGTCACGGCCCAGAGGAGAAACATTGGGGCCTCCGACATCCCAGGGCAGTGCCTGCTGGTGCCAAACTCCCTGCTACCCCCTGCAGAGCCAAGCTATGAAGACCGAGAGCCCGTGAACCCCGTTGTGCCATTCGCACAGGCCGGGTCGGGAGGGGAGGCATGAGGCCCTGGGAGGCCTTAGCGCTTGTCGGGCCTGGGAGACTCCATGGGGAGCACTTTGCAATGTGGCTATTGGATTCAAGTCCCCCAGAGCCTCTTTGTTGTCCTTATTATTTAAAGATCTTATTTATTTATCTGAGAGAGAGAGGGAGAGTACGCGCAGGGGGAGGGGCAGAGGGAGAGCCCATCCCGGGGGCCCCATCCCAGGACCCGGGTCGCGCTCTGCGCCCAGGGCACACACTTCAGCAGCTTGGCCCCCAGGTGCCCCTCGTGCGTCCTGTTCACAGCCGTGTAGCTCGGAGCTCCCCAACGTCTCTGGGCCTCGGGTCTGCATCTGCACAATGGGAGCTGGGGTCCTCAGCTCAGGCAGCTGGGGGGATCATCAGGAGCCCGTTGTAGGTCACCCTTGGGCTCGTGGGGCCGGGATGAGACTCATGTGTAGCATGGGAGAGGCTAGCGGGATGAGTCGGCCGCGGCTTAGGGTGCCCGCCTCTGCCTTTCAGGTGGGACCCAGCGTCACGGTGACTTGTTCTGAGGGCAAGTGGAACAAGCAGGTGGCCTGTGAGCCCGTGGACTGTGGCATCCCAGACCAGCATCACGTCTACGCCGCGTCCTTCTCCTGCCTTAAAGGGACCACCTTTGGCAGCAAATGCTCCTTCCAGTGCCGTCACCCCGCGCAGTTGAAAGGTATGGACGAGGGGCCCTCGGGCTTGGTTTGTCCTACTTCTGGGTCATCCCCTGGGTCCTGCACACCAAGGGCAGGGCAGGGGTTTCTCTGCCCTCCTGCCGCCGCTCCACCCGCGGAGTGTTTGTACGCTGCCTTGCGGTGCAGCCAAGGAGAAAGTCGAGTGTGCAGAAGTGTGACCCCGAAATGCCCTCCAGGGCCTGGCAAGTCTTTCAGGAGGTGGAGGGGAGGGAGCGACGAAGAAAAAGATGGTAGGAAATAACATTTGGAACGACGTGACTGGTTCACTGGATAGGATTAGGGCCCAGGAAGTCCGCACGAGAAGTCATGTTTGCAGAGCCTCAGAGAGGTTAAAGACCTTGCCCAAGGCCACGCTCTCCGCGGTAGGATCCGCGTTGGGGCCTGGGTGTGACTTGTACCAAAGCCACTGCTCCTCCTTAGGAAGGGTCTGCTGGGAGAGGCGTGTTGGGGCAGGAAGCACTTTGCTGGGGCATCTCCTGGGCCAGGCCCCAGGGTGTCGGGGTGAGGGGGGCAGAGTCGGGCACACTGGAGGGGAGGCCTCGTCTTGAAAACGGGTAAGAGGCCAGCTGGGGTGACCCAGAATGTCAGGACCAGAGGGCTTCTCAAAGCTCACGTGGAATAACTGAGGATTTGGAAACATGGTGACACCGAGGTCCAGTGACGGGAAGGAACTTGTACGAAATCACAGACCAAATTAGTGGTATTTTTAGAAAAAATGCTCTTGGCTTCCAGTCAGAATACTGGGTTTTGATGTGACACAGGATTTCCAAGTTGTGATGGCTCAACTTACAGTTTCTTGATGGTGCACAAAAGTGGCATGCATTCCGTAGAAACCGTTTTGAGTTCTGCATTTTGACCTTCTCCTGGCTGCCGATATGTGGTCCAACGCAGCCTCGTGGTGCTGGGCGGTGGCACCTTGCAACGGTGCCCGCACAGCCGTTCCATCCCCACACAACCATTCTCTCTGCCACTTTCAGTATGGTTTTCAACAAATTACATCAGGTAGTCAGCACTTTGTTATGACATAGGCTTTGCCTTCGACAACTTTGCCCTACTCTGTAGGCTACTGTAAGTGTTCCAAGCGTGGCTCAGGTAGGCCGGGCTAAGCTAGGGTGTTCAGTGGTTAGGAATACAAATGCATTTTCGACTTGCAATATTTTCAACTTACTTTGGGTTTCCTGGGATGTAACCCCATCATACGTTGAGGAAAATCTATAAACCCATTTCTCAGAAGTGCCAGGACCCTCCCTCTTCCTTGTCTTATCAGAGGGAACATTGTCTGTTTGTCAGACACCCACAATGTGATTTCATTCAAGCCCGGGTCCTACCTCCGATGAGTCCTACCATCCAGCAAAGGTCCTGCCATCATTCCTCTGAGGGGGAATAAGTAGATTTCCATGGGGTGTGGGGAGATGGGGGGATATCTATGGATTCCCTTGAACTTGAATGTAATATTATGTGTTCATGAGTTTCAGGCATTTTAATGATGGGAGAGAGTCAATAGTTTCCCCAAATTTCCAATGATTACTGGACATGAGTTCCTAGAGGGCAGTGGCTATGTCTAATCCATTTTCACATCGCTGTCAGCAAGCCCAGAACCTGTGCTTAGTAAGACTTAATATAAGTGTTTTGACTGGATGGCTGGGTAAATTGATAAAAGTAATACCGCAGGAAATGTTTCTTTTGAGAAATGAATGAAAGACCAAGTAATCTTAGTAAACTGGTGCCCTGGAAGAAAACCAGGAAGCAGTGATGGAAAGGAAGCAGCCTTTGGGTCCCCTGGTTTTTAACCCCAGATGATTTGAATTCAGAAGTTATAGGCATTTCAGGTGAGGTTCTCTAAAGACGTAGGCTGGGGAGAAGTGAAGAGATGGTGGAAATTGTAAGCCCTCCGCCTTTCACGCTTTCTGAGTCCTTCCCTTGGCTCAGATGTTGGGCATGTTGATAATGCCAGACCAAGAAATCACACTTCTCCCCTCAATCAGGGGCCTTTGGGAAGGAGCAGTATGTAAATTAGCATTGATTATCATGGCACCCATTGTGGCTAATAATGATTATTTAAGAAAATAAAAAAAAAAGATAAAAAAATTAAAAAAATAAAAAGATTTATTTTAGAGAGAGCGAGCTAGAGAGAGCACGCAAGCATGTACTCACAAGGGTGGGGGGCAAGGGACAGAAGAAGAGAGAGAACTCAAGCTGACTCAGTGCTGAGTGGGGAACCTGATGCAGGGCTTGAACTCACAACTCTGAGTGGAAACCAAGAGTTGGACGCTTAACCTACTGTACCCCCCAGGTGCCCTGCAAATAATGATTCTTCATCAAAGTGATTCAGACCCTTCTGCTGTTGCTTCTCTGCTAACTATGGTGGAAGGGGAGTGACCCCTGCTGTGGAGACGAGGCCTCAGAGGGACCATCATTTTGATAGTCGTGGATCCTAATTTAGATCTTCCCTTTGAGAATGCAGAGAAGCATCTTGCCAGCGGCCACGCTGACCCACTAGGACCCCCTAGCGTTTCATGCACCTTGGTTGTCAGCATCATCTGGGGCTCAATCCCAGATCTGATGCTTCTGCTTGGGTCTGCAGGCAGTAAGGACTGGGTGAAGGTCCTGCTACCTCTCTCTTGAACTTGTTAGTGAACCCCTTCTCAAGCAAGAGGGTAAACAGCTTTCTTCCTCCATTTTTTTGTTTGCTTCCCTTTCCTCCCTTTGTTTTGCTTTTCTGAGCAGCATCATTGAAGTGAAAAGAGCACCGTCTTTAGAGTCAGACAGACTGGGATTCCTCTCCTGGCTCTGCCCCAAACTGTTGATCTCAAAAGAGCTATTTCATGGCTCTCAGCCTCAATATGCTCATCTGCAGAAGGGGTGCAGGTGTGCCCATATGGAAGGGTCAGGTTGAGGACTGAAAGAGGTGATGTGTGTAAAATTCCAGAGCCAGGGAAAGTGCTCAGTGAATACGGACCTTCCCCAGGGGGCACCCCTGTGAGGACCTGTGCCACGGCCTCCCTCTTCCAGGCCTGACCTCTCTGTTTCGTGGAGGCCTTAGTCCTGGGAGCTGTGTAGATATACTCCATCCTCCATGCTCCTCCCAGGACCTGAAGGTTAGGGGTTGTCAGCCCAGCAGCCACCACCCAGGACAGGCAGTCAAAGGTAGCCCCTGGGACCTGGAATAATGTGGGTAGCACCACAAGCCCACTTCCCCTTCTAGTCCTGGTGAGTTTTTCTTGAATATCCCCACTTTCACTTAATTTCTGAGTCCTCTTCAAGATGTATGCAAAATATCCTGCAAACTCACAGCCTTAGAGTCACTTCTGCCAATGTACGCCACCAACACGGAACCTACAAGAACAGAGGGAAATTATATTCTCAAGTCAAAACAACAGCAATAACACCACCACTTCAGAATCATAAATGCTTAATTAAAAGGCTGCAAATGCCACATTATTTATATCACCCAGTGAACCTCAACTCAAGCGTGTTGGGTGCACTTGACATTGAGTGTGGAGTGGGGCTTCTAAAGCAAGCATGCCTTGGAGTGCCTGGCTGGCTCCATTGGAAAAGCATGGGGCTCTCGATCTTGGGTTGTGAGTTCGACCCTCATAGTGGGTATAGAGGTGACTTAAATAAAAAAATAATCTTTTAAAAAAAGTAAGCATGCCTTCATCCTACAAAGATCTTTTTTAAAAGGCCTGCTTTGTACTTATAGCTTCTGTTGGCTTTTCTGTCTGTTTGCCTCTCCAACTCAGATGAAAACTCAGCCTATTTGCAGAAGATAGCCAATGCCACTGAGCACTTCCTGATTTCTCAGACTTTACCGAAGACAGGGGTGTGAGCTGGGTGGACACAGAGAGTGGCCACATCCTATAGCGCCTCGCAGTGAACCTCTGTGCTTGCCCTCGGCTCCTTCCCTCACCCTGTCCCCCCTCCCTGTAGCTGTTACAACTTCCATCACTGTAGAAATTGCAAGTTCTCTCTTCTGTCTCAGGAGAAGACCCTTCCTTCTTTCTCAGAAGCAGATAGCTAGGCCCTGGAGGGCCACAAGGGTCTCACTGGGCCATCATCCCCACAAAAACAGGGTCACCCCCCAACTAAGAGAAATTCTCATACAACTCCTCAGGAGAATACTGCTTGCTCCATCTGTCACCCTAGCATTTGGGATGGTGAGAGTTCAAGATGATCTAGGACCTCACTGGGTCCAAACCACTGCTGAGTGCTGATGGTAGACCCACTACTCAGATTATGCCTGGGGATTTCAGGGTCACAGTGGAGAAGGGACATATCCAAGATCATACAGCTGCTTATGAGGCCACTATTCAATGTGAGTAGTGCTAAGATGGCATCTCTTAAATAATTCTTCCTATCTGTCTCATTCCTGCTCTACTCTGAGTAGTTGCTCAAGTTTTGAGGGTTGAGTCTGTTACTATTTGTTGTCTCAGAAGTCCATTGGCCTTTCCTACAGCCTGTCCCTCAACCCAGAACCCCTCTGAAGCCTGGAATGTCAGAGCTGGGAGGAGCCCAGAGGTCATCAAGGTGAATTATTTAATTTCACGATGGCGAAACTAAGGCCCAAGAGAGGAAGACATTTATACAAGGACACCTAGGAGTTATCTTTAGCACTAGGGTCAGGAGGCAGGGAGCCTGACCCTAGAAATGACGCCCCTTTGCTAGGTATGCCATTCCCACCCATCGGCGGAAATCTGTTCACTCACATCTGCCATGTGCATTCCCAAGCTGCTTCTTCATGGCAGGTGTCCGGTGTTGCAGGCTCCTTTCTCTATCTGCTTGGGAAGTTTTCCATCATCTACCCCTGGCTGTAACTGCATCTGACAGCAACCTCTTTCCTTTGAGCCTAACGTGTGAATGACACATGGGGCCCCTTGTAAAGAAATTTGGAAGTGAGGGGCACCATTCTGGACAGTGGGGAGGAGGTGGAGGTACTGAAATCTTATTGTATGACCAGTTCTTGATTTTGAGCTGCTCCACTCATCCAAATTCTCCATGAGATGTTCTTTGACCACGCTCATGGCCAAAAGCTCTGTGGTGAGGTCGAGAAAACACTTAGGAGTCAGGCAGACCTGGAGGGAGCCTCGACTCTAGACTGAGCGGCTCACATTCCCTCTCAGGGACTCCAGTTTGTCACCTACAAAATGGGGTTCATGACACATTGGGTTATTAGGAGGATCAAGAAGATGGCCCTGGCAAGTCCTGCCTCTTGGGCTGAATTATAAAGAGCTATTAGACTTCCTTGTAGATATTTAGGGAGAGAACTGGACAATTAAATAATCGAAATATATTCACTTCCACGAGAGTTGGGAGAGCCCAGTTTTACAAGCAAATGGCATTCTTTCTGGGACTGCCTAGCCCAGCTCGGATTTTCTCTTTGGCTCCTCGGGGTCCCCGGAGCCTAGCAATGTGCTTTTAGGACTAAAATTGGCAGAGGCTTGCATGCTTCTCTTAATGGCTCCATTTCTTCAGCCTCGGCTTTCCTCCTCTGACTTGCGGCAGCCTGAGCACTGGGTGGAGTTCCAGTTGGCTATCATTGGGAAAACAACCATACTGAAACCTTGAGGTCCTCATTTCTTGCCTCACCTGGCCCAGGACCTTGTACAGAGAGACTTCTTCTCTATTTACACTTCCCGTCGCCCTTCCTTTTCTGTTAAGGTCTCTTTCCTATCATGAGCAACGAAACTGAATCTCCTCCCAGTTCCAGCAGCACTAGCCCTTGGCTGATGCAGCCTCCCGAGGGCCTGCATGTCCACTTCCAGTCCCTCTCACTGCATCTGTGTTTTCTCAAAACAATACAGTGGCCAATATTCTTTCGCGTCCTAAAACGTTAGAGCTGTAAGGACTCAAAGACAGCCTTGGCTGAAGGCCAGAGAGGTTAGGTGACTTGTTCAAGGTCACATGTAGATTCACAATAGTTCATGCATTGAATAAATGGGTATTAAGGACCCACTGTTTGCTTGGCACTAGGCTAGCTTCTGGTGCTAAAAGAATGACCGAGGTCCATTCCTTAGCCTTAGGTTACAGGCACCATGTATGAGGTAGTAAGAGAACCAGATGTTAGATCTCCTGGCATTTCTCTCCACCTATTCTGCCCTAGGTCAATTTCAATCTTAAAGGCACTCCCAAAGAGATTTGGCCTTCTGGGTAATCTTTTGAATAAAATAATGAACATAGGCATATCTCTTTGACAGTACATTTACAATTATTTTAATACTCATTAGAGACTGACATTTCTTTAAGCACATCTGTAGACAGCAGAGCACCATTTGTCTTCCTGACTCTAAAAGATGGACAGATGAAGATATAGGGTCACATCACTTTTTGGAACGCAGTTTCTGACATCGGCACTGTTACCCCAAGCCAGAAGCCCCAGGCTCAGAAATGCCTGCATCTAATATCCTGAGTCATGTTCTCCCAGGAAAGACAGATAAGGGAATGGGGCAGGGAGGCATGGAAATGACAGGAGCATCCAGGGTCTCTTTCAGAGCAAGGTCCTGCTGGGGGCAACCAGAGCTCAGTCGCTTTGGGGAACTATGGGAATACAGCTACTGCAGCTCTGGGAACTGCCATATTAACCCACCAGCTCCCTTGCTGGTTGGATGCTATTGCCAGTAGCACGGATGCCTCAGTACCGTGAGCTTGCCCTGTGTGCAGACACAGTGACCATCCTTGGTATAGAGGTCAGTGCCAAGGAGGTGAGGGCAGGGCACGGATGGTACGTTTTACACCCCGCTTTCTTCAAAGCCATGTAGTGGATATAGAGTAATGGCAATAGCTGGGTCACGGAAATACTGACTCTGTGCCATTCAGTGTCTGCATCTCCTAGATTTTGTTTGTCTTTGGGGTGGGGGCATGTCCATGGTCCTGAACCACCAGTTCCTGCTTTAGTGTGATGGTTCTCTTGACGGTGGTACACGGCTAATTCCCAGTCACCCTCTCCCAGAACGGACATTTCTGGCTTGCGTTTCCACTCTTGATGACCATTTTGCAACTCTCACGTTCTCTTGCCACCAAGCGACTGTAACTTGCACATCACGATCTATAATTTGCATAGCTGATACGGTGTACTTTTTGGAGTCCTCACACTTTCTGCACAGACAGTTCATCCTTCTTGGGGAGTTCCGAGAGTGTGTGCTCCCTGCATCTTTGATAACTTCTCTTTACCTCTGCTAAGTTTCTCCCGTAGCTTTTGCTGTGCCTGTGCACCCCCAAAACACCACCTCCACCACAAAAGCAATGCATAAAGCAGTTTGTGGTCTCTGGTGGTCTAGAGGCCTCTATGCTTCTATGGAACCCAAATGAATCATCCTTCACTTGATATAGAAATCTCTGTGGTTTGCAGCATCAGTGTTTGTCAGCATGCAATCCTCTTTAGGGTTCACAGACACTAGGTTGCCTTGTGCTCACCAGGTGAATCACACTGACACAGGAGAAGAAAGAGGACAATGAGTGGGGTCGGGGCGGGGTACGGAACCTACAGAAAAGTGCACGGCACTCCCTGCTGCTTTTGGGTCCTGCTCTGTTTGTCTCCAGAGTACCTACTGCCTTCCGGCACGCCAAACAGTGTATTTCTTTGTCCGGTCTCCAGGGTTCCTCCCTGCCACACTGGAATAGAAGCTCCAGGAGGGCAGGGCTTGAGGGTTTGTACATCTGTTTTGTCCACCGCTGTGTCCCAACATATAAAAGAGTAGCTGGCACATCATGAGCACTGCACAGGTGCTTGCTGGATGAACGAAGGCCTGTGTGCAACTCACAGGGCCCCTCAGACCTGCCAGTGAAGGCAAGGTTAGGAGGGAGGGAGGGAGGCAAGAAGGGAGGCAAATAAGGAATCTGACAGCACTTTGCTAGGTGTGTTTCATTTTATCTTCTCATCGCCATGAAAGGCAGGGCAGTTCTCTTTCTGTAGATCAGAGTTGGGGGTTGCCTCTCGGAACAGGTAAGAGAGGCCCTACGGAGCACGTGTAGCCAAGTTCCCAGAGAAACAACTGCCTTTGTCGTTAGACGACCCTGGTTCTGAGCTTTGGTTTGCCTTTCACTCACTGCGAGGACTAGGTCAGGTGCCTTCACTCTCGGAGTCTCTGCTCCCAAATGTGCGTCCTCCCAGCTCCGAGCCTGCTGTGAGACTAACTCCGATGACACTCAGGGCGCTGGGCCTGTCGCCTCCGCCCCTACCTCCGCACCCTCCACCTGCCGCCAGCCCTGCTGGTCAACACTGCTCAGTAATAACCGGGAAGAGCGGTGTTCGCTGGAGAAAGCCAGGCTTGGGGTCTGCCTCTGATTGTCCTGGGGAGGTTTGGGGGCAGGCTGTGCACTGATAATGTATGACCTGGCAGGGAAAAGCCTGCACCCCGTGTTTTACTTCTTCTTGCCACGTCCCCCATCAGGCCAGCTTCCCGGGGGCAGTCAGCACGTCTGTCAGAGCTGGCACGGGCTTCGGGGTAGGGGAGGGCGGCTGCTCTGGCAAAGCGTCACCGAACACTGGGGCCTGGAAAGCACAGCAGGCCTCCAGACAGCACAGTGCTGTCCCTTCCGGCCCGAGGGGGCCCACAGCAGTACAGGGGCGCGGGCCCGGAGAGGAGCGGCAGGCAGCTCGAGGCCACGTGGACCCGGAGCTCCGAGGAGAGGCTCACAGGAGCCCTAGCCCGCCACTTCCCAGGAGGCACATGTACTCTGGCCTCTGGGCCCGGAGCCCCACCTGGCGCAGCGAGGAGGAGGGAGGGAAGGAGCATGAGGATCTCTTCCTGTGCGGTGGGCGAGGTTCTGGATCGGGACTCAGGATCCTTGAATTTTAGTTTCTTGTAGATGTGGGGCGAGTTACTCCCCATGCTGGATCTCCTCGTCGCAGCTCTCTCCACCTCCTAGAGGCCCTTGGTCGTATACAGAAGGGTCTGGAATTCCAAGGGGAAGACCTTCTGGCTTTTTACGTTGGCTGTAGCCCAGGCAGCCCGCACCATAGCTCGGCTGTCAGGGGCACCCCTCTCGACCCGTCTGCTAACCCTCCGGCCTGTGTCCTCCAGGCAACAACAGCCTCCTGACCTGCATGGAGGACGGCCTGTGGTCCTTCCCGGAGGCCCTGTGTGAGCTCATGTGCCTCGCTCCGCCCCCGGTGCCCAACGCAGACCTGCAGACGGCCCGGTGCCGAGAGAACAAGCACAAGGTGGGCTCCTTCTGCAAGTACAAGTGCAAACCGGGATACCACGTGCCTGGCTCCTCGCGGAAGTCAAAGAAGTAAGTGGGGCCAGAAACACACGCCTGTGGGCTCTGGGGGCGAGGGGGAGAGCCAGGTCCAGAGGTCTGATGATTAGGAAGCGCCGCTTCTTTGCTGGAAGCAGCCCCCACCGTGCATCACATGCTGCCCCGTGAGAGTCTACAGGGACACTGTTAGCAACCGCCCCCTGGCCGTGCGACCTCAGGCAAGTGACTTCACGTCTCTAGGCCTCTACTTTTCAACAGTAGGATGGGGGTGATGGTACCAGTTACTGTCTGGTATTACTGTGAAGAATAAAGGAGGATGTGTGTGTAAAGTGTTTGCAAAGTGCCTGGCATGTAGTTGTTGTTCAATGAATGGCAGGTGTTAATATCATCACTGTACTCATGCCCCCCCCCGCCTCCCCGAACAGTCTAGAAGGTAGGGAGGGGACTAGAGCTTGCAGGGCTGGAATTTTATTTCAATCCATGTGTAACTGAGAGAATGTCTGAAGCCACCACTTGCCCCAACTCAATGAATTTTCTTGAATCCCTACATGTGCCCCCTCCCAACCAGTAGGGCAGGTAGGGGACCAGGAGTGAGAAAGGGAGATGAGAGGCTGGCTGGCTCCCGAGAAACGTGGGTGTTGGGATGGGGCATGAGCCTGGCCATCTGATCCTTGAGACATCTCTTCTTTTATCTCTTCCGTAAAGACGGGCCTTCAAGACTCAGTGTACCCAAGACGGCAGCTGGCAGGAGGGGGCTTGTGTCCCCGTGACTTGTGACCCGCCTCCGCCGAAATTCCATGGGCTTTACCAGTGCACAAATGGCTTCCAGTTCAACAGCGAGTGTAGAATCAAGTGTGAAGACAGCGACGCTGCCCAGGTAAGACTCCCTGAACTGGAGGTCGGTGCTTCGGGCCCCCTCCTACCTGCTGACCGAGGCCCGCCTGTATCTGAAGAACAGCATCCGCCAGGAGACTGCAGGTTCGGCAGTGTCACCGATGCAGTAGAGGTTCTGGTCGTCTCCTTTGCTGATCGCCCTGCGCCTGGGTTTCCTCTCTCAACACCGTATTTTGGCTCAGAGGTCCTGAGCTTTGCAAGATGTTTGGGGTTCGAACCCTCGCGAAGGGAAGCGTGTTGTGGAATCCCATGGCATGGAAACAATCACAGTTGAGTCACTCTGAGAGGAGGGACCAGGGTGGTTTGGCCAACTGCCCGCCACCATCACTCATGTTCGTCCTCAAAGCATTCAAAAACACAAGACACCCGTTGGCTCTGCCTGCGTGAAGAAGGGGGACCACCTTCTGATTAGAAGTGGACGGTGTGGAGAACACCAGGGAGGAAAGGGAGACCCGGAGGGGCCGGCAGGGTTTGGGTGTTATCTCCACCCCCTTGTAACAGACGGAGGCCGCCACTCCCGCCCCTTCCTGCTGACGGAGTCAGTGAAAGTCTCTCACTCCTTCGAAGGCAGGTAGAGAATCCAGAATGGAAAAGGGAAGTGGGAAGCCAGCTCACTCCATAGGAGCCTTAGCTCCACCAGCCATTTTGGGTCGATAGGCTGAGCCCTGTATTTCAAGGGTGTGCGAGGACCCTTGGCCAGGTGCGGCTGGAGTTTGGCTGGCTGGGCCCCAGTGCTGGCGTCACCTGCAGCCAGTCCTCCCCCATCTTTATTAGTGCTCCCCCCGAGTGCCAGATCGGGGATACCACCATCCTCAGCCCCTCTCACCTGCCCGTCACCTGCCAACCATCGCCGCATCCTACCCATCCTGCCCCCAGGACACCTCCTGGAGCTGTTCTCGCCTGCTCCCGGCGCCCCCACCCTCACTCAGCCACCACCGTCTCTTCCCTGAGCCGCACACAGCCTTCTGATCATCTCCCTGCTTTTACACCCCCAGCGCATTCTCTACGTTTCAGCCCGGGTGATTTGTTCAGAGCGTACACCTCATCACAATTCCCCTACCCAAAGCCCCTCGTGAACCAGTGCCCCCATCCCCTGGAGGATGAACCCCTGACTCCTCAGGGTGGATTCAAGGCCTCCAGCGCCATTGCACCCCCCTCACCTCTGCACTGCGCTCCTCTCCCCTTATCAGCTGCCTCACTCCTAATCGTCCTTCTGGGCCAGCCCAGGTGCCCATTTTTCCAGGAACCCCCTTTTTTATTGAAGGATGGTCGACGCGCGATTCACTGCAGGTGCACAGCACGGGGATTTGACAAGTGCATACGTCATGCTGTGCTCGCCACACATGTCGCTGCCATCTGTCACCATGCGGCGCTATCCCACTACCATAGACCATATTCCCCATGCTGTCCCTTTTTTTTTTAAATTTTATTTATTCATGAGAGAAAGAGAGAGAGAGAGAGAGAGAGAGAGAGAGAGAGAGGCAGAGACACAGGCAGAAGCAGGCTCCATGTGGGGAGCCTGATGTGGGACTCGATCCCAGGACTCCAGGATCAGGCCCCGGGCTGAAGGCAGGTGCTCAACCGCTGGGCCACCCAGGCTGCCCGGTGCTGTCCCTCTTATCCCTGTGACCTACTCCCTCCATAACTGGAGGCCCGTACCTCCTGCTCCCCTTCACCTGTTTACCCATCCCACCACCCCCCTTCCCTCTAGCAGCCATCAGTTTTCGGAACTCTTTCTCGAAGCCCCTCCCACGCTGGGGCGCCGTACCCCTGCCTTGGGTCCCCCAGCACTGGCCACACTGCGCGGTGATTCACCCCAGGCTCCCCCTTCTCCCGGCTGTGACGTGCGTGACCACCTCTTTCGTCATCCCTGGGTTTTCAGCACTTGGGACAGTGCCAGGCCCCAGGTAGGTGCTCGGGGGCTGTCCCGCCCTGAGAGCCGCGGGGACCAGCCAGGACGGTTTCCTCCTCTTCCACATGAGGAAAATTCACACCCGGAGAAGTCACCCAAGCACCCAAGGTGACGCAGCTGGTGCTGCCTGCGTCAGAATTAGAATCCGGATCCCCACCCCCTGCCCAACTGCAGACGGACAGAACCCCATGGACGCCCCCGGAAAACCCCCCGTCGTGTACCCTCTGGGATGTCTGCGAACCCACATCGCTCCCGCCCTTGCCGCCCGGGGAGAGCAGTCAGTGCCGGGACAAGCAGAGGCCGGAGATCACCGTGGCCTCACGCAGGCTGATGGACTTCCTTCCCCCTCCCTTACATAAAACTGTTGCTAGCAGTTACCCGAACTGCTGAGCCAAATACTATTCTGGCCGCGGTCATGTTATCAAACTGAAACCCAGTCTGCCTGGGGCCTGCCAAGTACCTTTCATGGCCAGTTTGTATTTAAAGGAGAGGAAAATGTAAATTTATCAGACGACGCAAGCAGTTCTGTTTGGCAACCGGCGGGGAGGCTAGATGCAGAGGAGCAGGGTATTGCTCGTCGGCTCAAAGAATGAGGGGACGTGTGCCAAATGGGCTCCTAATACGATTGACGTTTCTAGTTTGTGCCGAAAATGAATTTCCTCTACCCTCAGACCAGCGCCCTGAGAGCCAAATCTAGTATTCACCTCAGATCCCCTCTTGCTGCCTGTAAACACAGCAGAAACCTACGGCCCAGAGCATCTTGAATTCAACAGCTTGTATGGAGCTGGAAGTCTCTGCTTCCCAAACAAGTTCCAGATCCTGGCAGCAGAGGACAGGGACTAGTGTAGGGGAAGTTCGTGTCCTCCCTCCCACCGCCACTAAAAGCAAACTGACAAATGAAACTCCGGTTCATTTGTTCCTGAGGAGCCAGCGTGATGCTGGATTTGGACCCTGAGTTCGAATCCTGACTTCACTGCTTCCCAGTGGGAGGACTCGGGACTCGGGCAAGTTGTTTACCCCTTGACGCATCAGTTGTCTCCTGGGGGCGGGGTGCACATAAAACCTGGTTTTATGCCTCCTGGTTTGTCAGGATTAAATGAGGTCATGAGAGTACAGCACGCCTGTGAGTACTCCCTTGAAATTGTGCAGTTTACAACCTGTGCCGCCGTACACGGCAGCCCTGGGGAAGGCACAGATGAGCTAGCCAGCCTCCCTTTAAGGTCACTTCTAGCAGAGAGGATCCCCGATGCTCCATGTGGGCTCCCGTGGAATCTAGAAACAAAGGCAGTGGCTTCAATGTTACCCGTCTGCGGGCGGCTAGCCCCAGAATATCGGAGAAGGGGCCATCCATCCTGCATGAAGCCATGGTGTGGGGTGGGGAGAGTGGTATGAACCACGGGGAGACCCGATTTATGGCACAAATAAACCTGTACAGCGTACGGCCTCTCGAGACTAGTAACACCCGGTAGAACTCTGTGCTGTGGTGAGCGTCACCCCAACGTGTGGCGGCCACCGGCCACATGGGCCCTGGGGAGCTGGGCACGTGGCTGGAGCGACCCAGCCACCAAGGTTTACGCTCTCTTTAATCTCAGGTGGTTCAAATGTAAACGCCAAGAGCCGCGCTAATGCAGCAGCCACCACACTGGGCAGCTCGTGACTGTCTAGTGCTCTCAGTTCTAGAAACCAAGCCCGAGAACCTCGGTGGCAACGGCTTCTTAGCTTCTGAGTGTGGCCAGGTGACCACACAGGTGTCCCGGACTTTGTCTCATTTTGACAACAACAGACCTTTGGAAAAGAAACCAACGTCCCTCCACCCCCCACCCCCCACCCCACCCCATCAGGGAAGAGGTCTTGAGGCTAAGTTGTTGCCCATGGTAACAAGTGGGTGGTGTTGACGGCTCGGAGCCCTGCTCTTCCTACGGCGCCCCAAGCATTCCCAGGGCAGGCCAGTGGCCCAGGGCAGGAACTCCGTCCCCAGACAGCCGGGGAGAAGTGCTCATTGTCCCAACATTTACTTGTTCGTTGATTCATTTTTATTTATTTTCTTCTAATTAATTCATTTTTTACATATTTTTAAAATGTATTTTATTTTTTAAATTATTTATTTGTTCATGAGAGACACAGAGAGACAGAGGCAGAGACACAGGCAGAGGGAGAAGCAGGCTCCATGCAGGGAGCCCAATGCGGGACTCGATCCTGGGTCTCCAGGATCACTCCCTGGGCTGAAGGCGGCGCTAAACTGCTGAGCCACCCAGGCTGCCCATGTTTTTTTTTTTTTTTTTAATTTATTTATTCTTTTTTTGCCCATTTTTTAAAAATTTAAACTCAGTTTGCCAACACCTAGGGTAGCGCCCAGTGCTCCTCCCATCAGGTGCCGTCCTCAGTGCCGTCCCCGGGTCACCCCACCCGCCCCCCAGCTCCCCTTCCACATCCCTGCGGCTGTTCCCCAGAGTCCGGCATCTTTAATCCCGCTCCGATGCTCCTGAGCTGCCCGATGATAGATTCCTCGGGCTGGTTCCACGGGAGGAACACGGGGAAGGGTGGCGGATTTGTAGGTGCTTAGGGGAGCATGGCCCGTGGGAGATGCCTGCGGCAGCGGAGCCACGGGCTAAAGGTGCTTGTGGACCAAGTGACACCCTTAGCAGGGATTTGCGGCGGCTCCGCGGGAGCGGGACGTGAAGAGCGCACGGGGATCCGTAGTGCGCCCAGGCCTCCGTGGGGACCGCAGAGGTGCCCTTTGTGCGGCCACAGCAGAGTCGTCACAGCCCACGCGGAAGGTGCGGGGCTGGCGTTCGAATCTCCGTGGTGGCACGTGGGGCCGCGCTCCCAACCGGGGCACCAGCACCGTTTCAAAACTCGCTTCTTCGCTTCCTGGCTGAGCCTCAGTTCCTGAATCTGTAACACGGATATAATTTCTACTCTACTGTGTCGCTAAAAGGATCTCTAAATGCCTGTAAAACCCTTGGCGCGTGATGGGTATTTGATAACACGATGATTATGTGCCTTTCATGCTCGGTGGGCCTGTGTGACTGATGAGAGCTTGAGAGAGCCCTCGTGGTTTTTTACAGACGGAGTCACAGGCGCGGAGAGCACGGTGTTTTGCTGAGGGATGCTCAGCCCTCTTGGAAGAGAGCTCACCCCGGTGTGCAGAACTGTGCGATCGGAGCCAGGCGTACCCGGCGGGCGCCTTGCCCGCGGGTCTTCGGGTCTCTCAGGTTGCATCTTCAATGTCAGGTCCTCCGTGGTCACACGAGACTTATCATCAGTGGTTAATCCTGAGGCTCCATACTGGCTGGGAGGCGAGCCCTGAGGGCACTGAGATCTAGTCCTGGAGGAGAGTTTGGAAATCCGGAAGGGCTCTGGGACGTCTGCTGTGCAGAGGGCACAGCAAGGGCAAGGGTGTGCAGGTGGGAAGCAAGGAACACGTACAGGAGAGACGAGCTAACCCTGAGACTAGACGGAGCGAGAGAGGGGGACAGACGTGTTATCCTGGAGAGCCAGCCCCCGCGGCGGGCCTTGCTCGGAAGGCCGAGGCGTCTTCGCTGAAGGATGCCACAGCTTTTAAAAGCAGATTTACTCAGCAGCGGAAAGTGCCTGATGAACTGGGCAGGAGGGAGGGAGGCTGGAGGCAGCAAGGCCAGCGCCTCTGTGCTCCCGTCCTCTTCGGTGGAGCCTTGTACGGTGGATTTCTCCGCGCTGAAATTCCCTGAGCAGATTCCAGCTAGTTCTGATACGTTCTCTGCTGCAAACCGAGGTCCCCGCCAGCTCTGGCCCACGTACTGCTGAGGTCTGCAGCCCTTCGGGGGCTGGAGGCCAAATGCATCATAGGCCCAGGCCAAGGCTCCAGGAAATTGGGGTCAATTTCCTACTCCCCCGAGGGCCCCACAGAATCATGGGGCCCGGGGCCTGGGGCTCTGGGAGGGAGAGCCGGTTCTCTGAAGCCGCATGAAGCTGCCTAACCCCTCCCTGAGCTCACACGGGACCTCTGACCTCTGGGGGTGGACTCTGCGAGACGTCCCACAGCTGCATGCCTGGGATGGGCCACCCTTGTCCCGTGGCCACAGAGGCTTCCACTGCAGTTGGAAAGGTCCACGAGAGGCCGAGAGAGCCCCCCACCCCCTTCTCTTCTGAATCCTGTCTCCCTGCAGCTGTTTTCTCAGACAGGGGAGCTTCGGCCTGCATCAGCCCTTTCGGAGAGTGGATTCATTTCCCCCGGCGGGCACCCATTCACGGAGTCCCCCATTCGCCTCATGCACCCATGTCGTCGCGGGCTCGCTGGTCCATTTATTCCCTCCCCTGCAAGTTCACTGGTGTCCTTGCTTATGGAACAAAGTCACCCCGTAACTCTCTGCCTATTCACCCCATCCTCTGTGAAGCACATCATTCTCGAGTGAGCAGAAATCTCTGCCGAGTGGTCAGGACATGTCACGTGCAGTGGGAAGGCCCCGAGGCCGGGGCAAGTGGGGCACCGTCTTGGGCCCCGAGGAGTTCATCCTCTGGGCGGGAATGGATGATAAAAAGGCAGCGCGTGTCAGAGACCTCACGGCAGTAGGCTCTGCACCGTCAGAGCGGCCTTAGGACAGGGCGGCCCGTGCCACACAATGCGTTCGGGCGGGGAGGGAAGCGCAGCAGCCCGAAGGGGCACGGGGGCAGAGGCACGGCCCGGGGAGATGGCACGGGGCGCATTGGAGGGTGCAGACGATTTAAACCAAAGTCCCAGGTTCGCGGCGATGCTGCAGGGAGCAAAGACATGGAGGATGCGCCAGAGTTCAGGCCGTGAGGATGCTGGAGGCGGGACTGTGCGTGGAAGCTCAGCTGAGGCGTGGAGTTTTGCACCGGTGCGGCACGCTCAGCTCCTCCGGCCTCACTTAGAGTTTCTCTTCTTATCAAAAGCTTGAGAGAGGGAGAGGATACACAGCTTGTTCTACGCTGGAGGAGCCGCGGCCCAGACGCCCCCCGTGCTTCTCCATCCTCAGGGCGCAGAGCCCGAACTCCATCCGCTGACACCGAAGGCCGCAGCGGCATCCGCCCTACCCGGGAGCTCTCTGCTGCTTGCTGCACTTCCTTGCACTCGCACGTCCCCTTTGGCCTTCCAGAAGGTCTTCCTAGCCCTTTTCTGCCTATGATTCTACGCAACCGTGAAAACTCTTTTCCATATATGGCTCCTCTACAGGGCCTCCTCCCCTGCTGGCCCCGCACAACCCATCCCTGTCCCCGGGTCCCTGCGGTGCTGCCCCGAGCACAGTGGCACGGACGTGGCTGCCTCTCACGTGCCTGTCTTTCTCGCTCTCCCTTTGGACCCCACGGAGCTGGGCACCGACTGGGCACTAAGAAGGAGTGCTTGGGTTCAGGGGCCGTTCTGAAATACCCACAGAGCTGGACCTCCCGTTACAGTCGCAGGCTTTGAAAGGGGGACGCAGAGGAAGGACCCTGCTTGCGAACCGCAGGCGCCCACCACCTTCAGGAGGCCAAGAAACTGCGTGGTGCCCATTCTACAAAACAAACCCTTTGGATGGAGATCTCTGAAAGAGTTCAGAGCTACAATTCAGGAAACATGGGAGTTAGGCTCCCTGGGGAGCTTCGAACAAGTTTCTTCCCGCGCTGCGTCCTCAGTTTCCCCATCTGTCAAGCAGAGATGTTAGCAGTGCCTCTATTTTAGGGTGATCGGGTGCCTACCGTGGTGAAGAAATTGTTTCTGGAGCACTTCTGGGGCTCTGGGGAGATGAGGAACTGCTTCCTCTTTTATTTCGAGGGGTTTTGCTATGTGGAGGGTGGCGCTCCCTCTCGGTCGTCCTGACTGTTCTTCTCTGGTGCTCAGGGACGCGGGAGCAACATCATCCACTGCCGGAAGGATGGCACTTGGAGCGGCTCCTTCCACCTGTGCCAGGAGATGCAAGGCCAGTGCTCGGCCCCGGACCAGCTCAACAGCAACCTCAAGTTGCAGTGCCCGGAAGGCTACGCCATAGGTACAGTGGGCGCGCGAGGGTGGCCGTGGGAGGGACGGGTCCTGCTGGGAACCCGGGGCCAGTGCCTCTCTGGGCAGCTGAGCACCTGTAGCCCGTGAGGCCCTGAATGAGGGAAGCAGAGATGAGAGAGACCAGGTCCTGATGGGAGGCCAGGTCCTGTGCTCCCAGAAAGAGACCTAAGGGCACGAATGTTGGAGAAGCGCTGGTCGGTGAGTGCCGAGGGTCATGCGGGAGTACAGAAAAGCCGGCCACGGTGTCGGGGGACACAGGAGCTCCCAGGACGAGGGGTGCTCATGTAGGGATGGGAAAGAGCTTGTGGGGCAGGAAATGGCCATCCGTCAAGGAGCCCCGTGGTGCCCAGGGAGGGAGATGTGAAAGCACACATCGTGTTTCGGAAAGCAGGAGGGGTGGGGCGTAGCTGCCTTTGTTAATCCTAAATTTTGCATAGCACCCCACGTTGGTGAGCACCTCCTGGGGGTCCGGCCCTGCAGGGAGCACGGAGCACAGCAGAGGCCTTGGCTCTTACCTGCTCAGTGAGCTCTCACGGATGAGGACACTGAGCGCTGACGGGGTAACAGAACGAGCCCTGAACCCGGACGTCTCTCTTACTCCGAAGCCCGAGATCTTTCCCTGCCTGGCACCTCGGTTGCCTCCAACTGAGAGGATAAATAGCGCGTTCAGAATACTGTTTGTGTGGCGAGCGGCTGGCTCACAAAGTGCTCACAGTGAGGGGAGACAACCTGCGGTTTGGTGCCAGGGATTTGCCTGGTTGGGACCAGGCGTCTGGACAGATGCATTAATCACAGGCTCTGAGGTTTTCTGGGGAACTGGGTGTGCATTGAGTGTGACCTCAGTTGAGGGCGGCGATGCTGACCTCTGGGGCCGAGTCCCTAATTGACCATGATGAAAAGCCCAGGGAATTGGATGTTCTTTCTCATGGCCGGTGTGATTTATGGGATAATCACCAGGGATGTCTGGAGCAGGAGGTTATCATGTGCACACTCACTCCCAGTCGCACAGAGCCAACCAGTTCTGCACCCAGCAAAGCGGGAGCTGTCACTTCTTGTCCTGAAGCGAGGCCTGGGGTGGGGTGGGGTGGGGGGAGCGTGTGGGGCCTGGCCACCCCTTTTCAGAGATGGAAACACGGAGCCTAGCGTAGGACTGCGCACTCCTACACGTCGTCCAGAGCACCTGCCCCGGGTGAGCGCACCTCCGGGGGAATGGTTTGCTCTCTCCGAGGATTCAGAAGGTCCTTTACGTTCCCACAGAGCCACCGATCCAGAGGACCCCAGCCGGGATGCTGCAGAGAGGCGGCTACCTTGTGGGGTCTGTCAATACAGGCATTTTAGGGGGTTGGGGCCGTAGGCGCAGCAGCTGGTCACGCTGGGCGCTCCACCCCGAGGCCTCCGCGGCCTTCCCTCCGTCATTCCTGTGGGGTGGCTCTAGACACTTCTATGTCGGTGACGAGGTTCCTACCTCCAGGTCGGTCAGGATATACACTAATGAGTATTCAGTGACACTCATGACTGGCATTAAGTGGCCCTGCGGGGGGTGGGGGGAAATGTTGCTTAAATTACTTCTATTTAAAAAAAAAAAAAACCTTATAAAAAGAGATTTCCTGTGTGTCTAGATCCATGGCACATTCAGATATGTTCACACGTGCAAAAATAAACACAAGCACAAATGTTTAACAACCACACAGATATCCAAACACACACATCATAAACTCATGCCCGGCGGGCACGCAGGAGAGGGAGAGTCTGCACAAACCCACCACCCAACACACACGGAGCTGCACACCGCGCGCACACACGTGTGATATCACACGCATGTCACGAGCACAGACACGTCTCATGCTCCGAAGCATATTACGTACACGGAGAGAGGCACAGAAGGCAAACAGGGCTCACACGCATGCACACAAATATGCCCTGGGGCCACCCTGTACCTGCACCGCCCGCACGCGTCACAGCTGCACACGGCCTGGCCCTCCGCTCGCCCGGCCTGAGGCAGGCGGACGGGTGGCAGGAGCATTCCTTTGCCCACTGAGCTTTTTCAGGGTCAAGCAGACAGGGAAAGAAGTCACTGCGACACGGGAACCTGAATGGCCTTCCCTGTCCCGCTGTCCCCATTGCCATGCAGATGCCCCTTTGATGAATATGGGTCCCCGGGGTCCCGGGGTGGCTGGGGGGGCAAGTGGGGGAGCTAAGAGGGCACAGGCAGTGTGGGACGCTGGGAGACAACCACTGGGAAGGAGGGAAAGCAGGTTGCACCTGCTGATCTCCGGGGCCCTCCCCTTCCTCTCCTCCCGGGACCCCCCCCCCCCAGATCTGATCCCAGGCTGGGCCCCTCCCCGGGGAGAGCCCACCTCACTAAGCGGGGGATCTAATCCAAGGCCTTATCATCAGTGTGTGCGTCCCTTCCTGTGGGCTTGGGGGCTGGAGGACACATGCTGGAGCCCCCCAGGGCGGCCCCCTGTGGGCCCCTCCCCAGGCAGCACAGGCCAGCTCCTGTGGCAGTTAGGGGCCTCAGAAAGTTGCTCCTGCCACCCAGGCTGCCACCCTCCCTCCTCCTCCTGAGGAAGGAGAGGCAGGGGCCTGGTGAGATCACCCTCTGTAATGATGCCAGTTCGGGCTCATATATCACAACATAGCAGCCTGGTTCTAAAGGCCCAGCCCTGGGGGTGGGGAGGTGGGGAGAGCGCAGGGGAGGGAGCTGCAGGGACGGGAAGGGGAGACAGGGCTGCTGCCTGGGGTAGGCATGGCCTCCCGTGTTGACCATATTTTCCCCTTTGTCCCCGCTCTTGGGAGAAGATGGCCCTTGTCTTCTTTTCCTCCAAGGCTGCCTCTTGCTTTTGCAGAAGAGGAGAATTTTATCATCACAGCCTTGCTTCTTGCTCCCTAAAAACCCTTTAGAGCTGACCTCATGACACATGCGCAGCCCTGAGCTTCTCCAGCTGCTTAGTGACCTCCCTCCCTTGTTCCTGTCGCTCAACCTGCTGGTGTTTTCCCATCCGCCCCCCACACCACCCTCATTTCTTGTGTCTCCTCTCCCTTCCTTTCCCTTTCCCCTCTTGGGCTCCACTGTACTTACTGCTGGGCCCGGAAGGCAGAGGGACGTGGGTTCTCACTCACGGGCTTCTAATCGCCTGCTCGCTCATAGCCGGAGCTCCGCGCACTCCTCTAACCTGAGAAATGGGTGCGATGACAACCTGCCAGGCAGCGCCGCACCTTCGGGAGAACGCGCGACCTATGGAAACCACCCGCACGGCCAGGTGGGCCGGTGCCCCTTCTGGGCTCGGTGTCCCTGTGTTTAAAGTGAAGAGGTTTTAAACGCTGTCCTAGGTCATCCCCTCTTCGGTCCTGGTGAGTCTCTCAGACTGAAGAGGATGACAAGGCGGCAGCAAGCAGGGCCCCAGGAGATGCCGACATACATGTGTGCGTGCGCGCGAGGGGGTGGACGCACACAGACCTCACACATGCACACACGACCCTGGAAGGGAGCCCTTAGAATGGCTAATAGAGTAGAGCTGCTGTGTGTTGTGACCTTAGTGTTCAAGGGTGGTCTTGGTGCTACAGCTGGGGGCAGGGGGGGCTTCTTAGTGCATGAGTTGAAGAAGAGCAGGAAGGGTGTGAAGGCGCAGGGAGGCACGTGTGCGAGTCCTGTGCAAGAAGAGAGGGAGGGCTAAGAGACTGGGCTGCATTGCCGAGCTCACATGCAGGGGGCCTGGGTGTCAGGCACCGGGCTGGGCTCCCAGAAGAGCCCCCTGATCCCTGTCCCTCTAGGGCATCACCGTAGCGGCGGAAAGCCGGGCACAGGGAGGGCTAAGGTCGGCCCCAAGAGACTCGTCAATGCCAAACACCTCTCTCACTCGGGCACAAAAATCAGGGCGGGCGCCTTGGGAGGATGTGAATCCGGCCCTGAAAAACGGATAGGCTTTGGCCTTGAGAAGGCAGATGGGGGTGATTCAGGGGAAGGGGCGAGTGGGAGCAGAAACGTAGAGGCACGGGGTTGTGGGACTCAGATGGGAAACCTAGGGCAACCCGGCTGGACCACCCGACGCATGAAGATGCTTGATGGGAGATGAGATTGGGGAGCCCACGGGAGCCCACGGATGCCGGGCTAGGGGGATCACACTTTGTCTCGCTACTGGGGAGCCTTGGGATTGTCCTCAGGCAGCAGAGAGGTGTGGCGAACAGGCGCAGGGTGAAGGTGGCCGCGGGTGCAGGCTGCACTGGAGAGGAGAACGGCGCCGGGGAGGCTGCCCTGCGGGGAGTTCACGCCTATCAGCTGTCTTCACGGCCGGGATCGCCAGCTCCCCTGGGGACCGGGGCCACCGGGGCCCACCCCGGGAGAGCTGCCCCTGGCATCGAGGGCCAGGGGAGCTGAGCTGCGGCCTCACGCTGTGCTTCCCCGCAGGGTCGGAGTGTGTCACCTCGTGCCTGGACCACAACAGCGAGTCCATCATCCTGCCAGTCAACGTGACCGTACGGGACATCCCCCACTGGCTGAACCCCACACGCGTGGAGGTGAGTGACGGCGCTGTCCCCCGTGCCCCCTTCGACACTCACTGTGCCCTGGTCCTGCACTGGCCCTCTTGCATACGTTCAGTGGTCGACGTGTGGCACCTGTTCTGTGGGGTGGGCGCCGCCCGCGTGGCCCGCTCCCCTCTGCCAGGCTGTGCAGGGGACCTTTCCTTTACAGTCCGGGCATCATGAGGACAGCCTGGGAATACGAGGACGGTGGTCCTTGGCTTAGGGGCGGGGATACGGAGACACAGCGCAATCGGGTCACGAGCCCATGTGTGTCGGCCTGTCCTCGTACGGAGGGTGCAGCGTGGCTTCCCCAGAGCCCTCGGAAGGCCTTCTGCGTCCCGGGCCTCGATCTCTGCTCCGCTTCTCCGCGCGTTACTTGTTTAGGGAGAACGTGATGAACACGTGAAACGGGGACGCTACCACCATTGATGAAGCCCCACTGTGTTCGCGGCCCGCACGCAGCTCACAGGGTTGTCCTGACCTCGGAATCATGCGAGTGGAGGCAGCGCCTGCAGTCCCTGGGGTGCCCGGGGTGGGGGCTCCAGCCCGGGCCGAGGGCAGGTGCAGCGCTCCCAGGGTCCCGCTGGCATGGGCCCGCCACAAGGCCGTGGGGGCTCCGCCTCCTGGCAGCCACCGTCCTTGCCCAGGTCCCCTTTGGGGCCGGCCGCTCCCACTCGCCTGGGTGTCACCTGGTCACTCTGTGGCCCTCGAGCGGACTTGGGAGCCCACTCTTGCCCTCAGGGCCAGCGCGGATGCCGGGCCTCATGCACCCATTCTGGGCACTGGCTCCTCCTGCAGAAGGTGAAGTGGGGGAGGCGGGCCGCAGGGGTGTTCAGCTGTGTCCCCATTGCGGCCTTTCTGCCCGGGCCGGGCCCGCCGTCTGCCCTCCGGCCACAGATGTGCGGATGCGCAGAACCCGATCCGAGGTGTACGGTTTCCCAGAGGAGCTGAGGGCGTGATGGCGAGGCCTTACTCAGCACTCGGCCTGGGGGCTGGTGCTGGCCCGGGACCCCGCTCTGCTCTGCGCCCCACTCCTGCTCCTCCTCCTCCCTCCTCCTCCTCCCCCACCACCTGGTGAGGTGCCTCGGTGCCTGGTCTCCAGCGCTTGTACCCTCTGCGGGGGGGGACGTCTGTCTCCGCCCCATGTGTCTCTCCACCCTCCCAAGAGCCAGTCACTAAGTTCCACCTGGCGCCCCCCCTTCCTCCTTCCCCTCCCGCCTCCCTGGCTTCTCCCTGTTAACCTCCCCTCCTGCTCCCATCCATTCCGTCCCCTGCGTGCCCTTCCCCCTGGCACACCCAGAGCCCCCACACCCGTTCTCACACGGGTGCCCCGGGGGAGCATCACGGGGCTGCGCAGGCCCGGGAGTGGGCAGGACCCCATGTGGGAATCTCGAGGACGCTGGCGATCAAGCGCAAGCCCCTCATGGTGCAGGTGGAGATGCTGAGGAGCCAAGAGGGAAGGGCATCAGGCCCAGGTCACACAGGCCTCAGAGCCAGGATCAAGCCCTGCCGCCCCCTCCCCTCCCCTCTCCTCCCCTCCTCTCCCCTCCCTTCCCTTCCCCCCTTAAGCCCCCCCCCCCGACTTCCACAGGCTCGGGGACAGGGGAAGGAGGCTCACACGGGCACACGGAGCAGACCCAGGAGCTCCCTCCCACCCCAGGAGCCCAGGTCTTCTCTGCCTGGGATCCAGACCCGGTTCCCCTGGTCCGGCTCCACTCAGGCCTCTACTGTGCCCCGGGGTGAATTCCCACCCTTCCCTCGGGGCGCCCTGGGCACCAGAGTTCAGTTATAATTCAGGGCGAAATAAATCCAGGGGTTTGAAAGCCGCCCACCCGCCACCAGCCGCTCGCCGCCCCGCCCGGGTCGCTCGCCGCCTTTATTGATGCGGGGCCTATGGAGAGCGCCCGAACGAGGCTCAGACCTCTGAGGTCTCCCGAGGCCTCATTATCCAGGAGGCAAGAAATGTGGTCGAGAAGGGGAGGAGGGTGAAGGGCAGAGATTGATGATTTCCAGGAACAGGGCTGAGAAGCTGGCCTCTGCCGCACCCTTGCCCTGCGTGCGGGAGAGCAAGGTAGGAACAGAGCTGCGGGGGCAGGCCTCCGTGCCGGGGCAGGGCCCCCCCTCAACCCCCCTCTGGGCCAGGGAAGGCCCCCCACAGGCCAGGACAGCCTACCCACCCTTGGTCCAGGGCAGCTCCCCCACTACCCCTCAGGGCAGGCTCCCCCCTTGGGCCAGGGCAGCCCCCCCAGGCCAGGGTAGGCCCCCACTCCAGGCCAGGGCAGGGCCCCCCCTCCTCCAGGCCAGGGCAGGATCCCCCTCCTCTGGGCCAGGGAAAGGCCCCCCTTCCTCTGGGCCAGAGCAGCCCCACCCCGAGGGCAGGGCAGGCCCCTGGGACCCCCCCTCTCCACAGTCTGCCTCCCGGACCAGCGCAAGGCCGATGGGTGGGTGGGAGCCAGGCTCTGCTCCACCTGCCCTTACCTGGGTCCCCGGGGAAGGACACAGGGGCCAGGACATTTCCTGGATGGCTGCCCTGAATCAGCTCAGGCTCAGGCCCCCTCTGCCCGCCCCCAGCCCCCTCCTCACACCCTGTGAGGTCGCTCTTACTCGCTCCCCTTTTCCCAGTGGAGGAAATGAGATCTCAGCGAGGGAAGCCCCTTGCCTAAGGGCAGTGGAGGGAGCCCCCAGCCCGGCCAATGCCGCCGGTTCCCCAGCTCCCTGTGCGGTGTCCGCGGGGCGGGTGACGAGGATAAGGGCAAACCGCTGACCAACCGCTTACCAGGGCCGGGCTGCTAAACAGTTAGCAGCTGGCTCTCCACCCTCCGCCCGCCCTGACAGCCACCGCCCTATAGAACTCTGATCTGTAGCATTGCCCCATTACAGTGGTGTAAATAACCCCCAGCACCCCGCCCCCCCCCACACACACACATGGCAGGTGTCTGGGTTTGCAGGTGGCCCTCCCTGCACACAAAGCTGGGAAGGAAGCGCCACTGCCGCTCCCGAGCCCACAGGAGCTGGCTGGCGCCTGTCGCACGACAGCCTCTATCTCGGGTACTTGACACGTATCGGCCTGTATGACGAGAACGATGCCCACTTAGGTGAGTGGGAGGGCAACGCTGGGATCCCGAGGTACGATCGGTGCACCACGACAGTGGCCTCGGCGAAGGCCCGACCTGCCAAGCGCGCAGGGTGTGCGCTAGACCCTTGCAGTTGCAGGGTCAGGTGACCATGTAGAATTCATGTAGAATTTCTACTGCAAGCCTCGGCCTCCTCTTGCTCGCTGTCCTTGGCAAATCCCGTCACCCCTGTAAGCCGCGGTTTGCCCATCCATGGAATGAGCGAGGCCTAGATCAAGAGTCGCAACGTTGAACACTGAGGGAATCAGGCAGGCCAGGCACGTCCCGGGTATTAAATGCCCAGACATATTATTAATAGTAGGAGCAGCATGTTCTAGACATATTTCACACAGACTTAAAGAAAATATAACAAACGCCCATGTGCGTACTACGCACCTTAAGGAATGACTTAAAATTCTCTTCTCAAGGAGATACACTGCACATGCTGACCTTAAGGGTACGATTTGATAAATGTTTGTGGTTGTGGCCACTCCTGAAGCCATGACTGGTTGGGATCTCTGACTCCGCAGAGGTTGCCCCTTCCCCGTGCCAGGTGGTGGCTGTGCCACCAAGCTAACTTCTACTGGCTTTGCTTATTCTTTTTTTAATTGAGGTACAATTGCCATATAAAATCATATTAGCTTCAAGTGTACTGAAATTTTCAGTTTTACTTTCATCAGGAAATCCACTGCATCTCCTTATATTTTAGAGTTCTCTCCTTTGAAAGCCTCCAGTCCCTCACGCACTTTTGGAGGAATAGGGACGCAGAGTGAAATCCTCCTCATATCTAATAAACGAGACAATACAAACTCAAGGACACATGGGAATGTCCCTGGGGCTCAGAGCTGGAGAGACCGCAGGGAATGGTGGAGACAGTGGTGAACTCTGGAAAACACATCCTGCTTTCCCAAGGGGGCAGCTCTAGCACATGTGGCAGTGTGGACATGTGTGCCTCGTATGGCTAGATTCTCCACTTTCTCTTGAAATCTGGAGTCTTTATAAAATATCTAAATTTCTAAAAAAAAATACTGGCACATAATTTTGACTTCTGTCAAGCACATTGTGTGCCACAGCGAACGTTTCTGTGGGCTGTGTAGCCTGCAGGCTGTTGGGTTGCAACCTTTGGATGAGGTGGACTCCCAGCCTCTCTGTCACCAGCTCCTAAGGAGCACCTCTAGTCTGCTCTGCAACTCGATCATAGCCAATGCAGCTCACAACCTCAGAAGCTTATCATCCCTCTGGACAGCTGAGACCTTAGATTTGATAATGGCTTCTGGGAAGAGGATGCAAGGAGAGAGGAAAGACAGGAGAAGAAAAAGAAAGGGAGGGAGGTACTTAAGGGGGGAAAAAGGAAGTAGCCATTTATTGAAGATCTCTGAGCATGTGGCCACCTTTAGGCAGTTCCGCGTATGCCGCCTCATTTTGCCTCCGCCGTACCCCAGGGAGATCGGTAGTGTCACTGCTTTACACGTGAGGGAGCTGAAGTTCTGAGGGGTTTTCACGGCCCAATCCACAGAACTAATGCAGTTGAATCAGAGTTTGAACCCAGGGCTAGTTCTCCTGCATTTTGTCCTGCAGGGCGACCACCTTACCTATTACAAATCATAGGACTCAACACTTGTAGACAAAGGATGTAGAATTTCTCCCTTGAAGGGAAGGCAGCACTGTGGAAGACCCTGTCAAGAGTCTAAAGTCAGAGGTAGAAGGGTTGTGAGTGAACGTGAAGTCCAGTCTACCCCGTGTACAGAGGGGAGATCCTGGGTGCCCTGGCCGTGAAGCCTGGAGCTGGACAGGTGTGCCTGGGACCCAGGGGTTTCTCATTCACTCATGGACACTCTCATACACTCACTCATTTGGTCACTGGTTCATTCACTCAGTCACTGATCATACACTTCTAAATGGCAGGTGTTCTTCGAAAGCAAGGCATTCAGGGTGGAAAATGCCTAGGCTTTCAAAGACAGCCAGAAGCTCCATAGCAGATCACGAAAGGCAAACAGGGGTTAGACGATCTCATTCCCTCACAGAAAGTCCTATCAATCAAGGAAAGAATTAGGGAGAAAAGAGGGCTCATCTTACAAGGTACCAGAAGGGGTGTCCAATCTGAACCTCGGGATGGGGAGACTCTTAAGATGCTTTGTTACATGTGTTCAGCTGCCTAAGACCCCTCTTCCCTGGGATTCATCTTGGAGACTTGCTGCCCGCCCACCCTACTTTTGTCTCAAAGCCCCTCCACCTTTCTGAACCTTGGTCTTCCCATTAGGCAAAAGAGTAAACCATTTTATATTTACAGTTTTGGGGGCTCGGAGAACCTCAAGGAGAGGGTT
The DNA here is from genome assembly GCF_053574225.1 of Canis aureus. NCBI lineage: Eukaryota > Metazoa > Chordata > Mammalia > Carnivora > Canidae > Canis > Canis aureus. Next base: position 72,080,451 of record NC_135620.1, read on the forward strand.
GGGTTCAAAGTATACACCTGGAAATCAGACAGCTGTGGGGTTTAAGTCCTGAACGTCACTGCCGATGCGTATGGCCTGGAGCAGGTTGTTTAACTTCTCTGTGGTCTGTTTCCTCTTGTGTAAACCACACTCAAAAATAGTACCTCTCTCGTAGTTATGGTGAGAAGTAAATAGATAATGAGTACAGGGCTTGGGTGGATGAGGATGAGGATGACGATGACAGGGTTGGTGGCAGTGCCATGTTGCTGATGATGGTGGTGGTGACGATGGTGATGGGGACGGTAGTGGGGGTGATGGTGAAGCTGATGGTCGTTGCAGACGGTAAGTTCTTCCTATGTGCACCAAGGCAGGAAATGAAAGCTGTCTTACAAAACCTGGTCTGGAAGCGCTCGTACTGGGCTAGAGGTCTCACTGGCACCCGGCGGAACAAGGCTGACATTGGAGGGGTCCCATATGGGATCTCCAAGTTTGTAGTGTAAATAGCCCAGCTTTTCCTTCAGCTCTCGCTGCCTGCCTGCTTCCCAGTTCTCACATACAGAGGGACCCTGTAGCAAGACAGGTAGGACGTGCAGCCCTAAGGAATAGTGGAAAATCCAAAAGCCTTGGAAAGATAAACAGCCTCATGCAGATAGGATAAAAGTCCTTTTTCTGAACTCACATCAGGTAAACCTGAGCTGACAAACTGGTACAACCACACCACGACATTCTTACAGACTGATTACCTTAGCTCTCAATAAGCAAGGGGAGGGATGGCCATCAGATCCCGCATGCATCCTAAGCCTACTCTGTTCTACTTCCTGAGCCGTTACCAAGTGGCCCTCCAGCATCCCTGGATTTGGGCTGGGGACAGACCTTCAGACCCAGAAATGAAAGCAGGTGATTCTCTCCACTTCTGGCCCTGCAGCTGGGAAGCAGAGGGCACCAAAGTAGCTAAACTAGAAGAAAGCACTGGAGCTACTCAAATTCCTTCATTTGGTCGGCATGTATTTATCTGCTGTGCTCCAGGCCTGGCCCGCGGAAGGGACAGAGATGACTAAAACCCAGGTCCTAGGTTAACTGTTCCCATACCATTTATCTCAGTGTTATCATCACGGCAAGCTCCTGATGTGACCTTCAGGGCCCATTTCACAGACAGGAGAACTGGGCCTCAGAGTAGGAATTTACAAAGCAATTTCAAGTTGAATTACATCCACATCTGACACACCCCATGCCCAAGGTCTTTCCCATATTTCACCTTGTCTAGGTGTACTGGGGAAAGGTAGAAAGGGGCAGGAGGGGGCTACATAGCAGATTTCACATGGCAAGGCTTGTCAGATCTTCAGGTTAGGCTCTTTGTCCTAAGACTTTAATTGTGCCTCTAGACACTGTGCTAGGCCTGGTAAGGGCTCTTCTGATGTTCTAGAAGAGCGGAAAACAAGCAAACATAACATTGCCCTTTGATAAAATCATCTCTATTTTGAGATTTAGCTATTCATTTGTAACAAAAACAGGTATGGGCGTCCTCCAGGTGCCAGCTGCCATTCTAGGTGTGGATGATCCAAGGGCGAACCACAGATACTATGCAGCAGAGAGGCACCAACCCAGTCTTAGCCCAGCCTTGGAGTCAAGGGATTCCCTTTGTTCCAAGCTCACCAAGAAACCTAATTACAGTTGGGCTTCCATATAGGTCTGCCTTCAGAAATTGGGTCGGTCACATGATTTTCCATATTCTGGCCCATATGACTGTTCATTTCTTAATTAAAATTAATCAGCTGGCACTCATCCAGGAGGGCAAGAGCTGATCATATAGACCTCCATGCTGGTCCCTGACATACTTACTTCCCATTGCAAATCTAAGCATTTGCCTCCAGATTATTTTAATTCTATTTTTTAAAGAAATCATTGGAATTTTGGCATAGAAAGTAAGGCATCTATGACAGACTAGAGAAAGGAGTTTCTGGGATCACCATGTTAGCCCTGTTCCTAATGCTATTTACCTTCCTCATTTTATCCCCCCCCCCCCGCAATACACTCCTTTAAGAATTATCCTCATACTGAATTTTATGTTATGAGCTGCCTTAAATAATTTCCAAAATGAGTGCTTGGTTTCAAATCCTGGTTTCTTCACTAAACAGCTATGAAGCCTGGGGAATTTATTCTCCTTAGGACCCAAGATTAATGCCCACCTCACTGCATGGTAACGAGTAATAAATAAGATAATGCATAAAGTAATTAGCACCACAAATGAACTCAATATATTTTAGTTGTCATTATCATAGTAATCATTATTATTATTAAAGGAGGCTATAAATACATACATACATGCAAACCTATACGCTGTCTCTGAGGGGTTTGGGGAAGGCACCAAAGAGGAAGTCAGTCTTAAGCAGCAATTTAAAGGATAACTAAAGAGACTCCAGGAGACAAGTTGGGGAAAGGGCATTTCAGCGAAGGAGAAGAGCAGGAACAAAGTCACAGGGGTGTGGAAGTGAGGGCAATGGCAGGGAATTGTGAGCGGGCCCTTATGGCATGGCGACAGGTCCACTGCACTCAAACTGTAATGTGTATCAGGATCATCTGGCAACCTTGTTTGTAAAAGGTGGAGTCCCCAGCCCTGGTCTCAGAGATTTGGATTCATTAGATCCAAGGTGGTTCCGAAGTACCTGCCTTCTCTGTGAGCTCCCGCACTGATCCTGCAGTTTCCTTAGGGAAACCCTGCGCTACCCCATTCTCCCATCTATCTACTCTTTCCCCCCCTGATCCCAGCTCCACCCATGGATCAAACATCGGCCACAAATTGCCTGATGGGCCTTTCTGATCGCATCTTCATCCTCCAATTCTGTTTTTCTTTAGCCCTTATTCGTGCCAGGGAGATAGGGAATCATGATACCTACAACAAACACAAATACTATTGTAATCTCATGGTTCCTGTTATTGCAAGTACCTGGGCGAATTATCCATGCAAATGCCAGGGTGAAATCAGGACTTGGAAGATCCAAGAAGAGGTGGGGTGCTTGAATGTGGTGCCAACAAAGAGATGGCTTCCTCCCAGCCACACACTCATCTGACTGCTCTTTCCCTCTCTCTGCAGAGAGTTGTCTGCACAGCTGGTCTCAAGTGGTATCCTCACCCTGCTCTGATTCACTGTGTCAAAGGCTGTGAGGTGAGTCCCTAGTTGTTATATTGATCATGGCTACCATTTGCTATACCTACAAAGTGCTGTGAATATCCCTTTAACAGGCTTCTTCGACAGGAATGAGCAAACCCATTTTACAGATGGGGGGAACTGAAGCACAGAAATACCAACAGATATGTTCAAAAATACATCTAATATATAACAGAAATGGGATTCCAAGCCAGGTTTTCCTGCTTCCTAAGCAGGAAGTGTTCAACATAATATTGTATCTGTGAGGGAGGGAGGGAGGGAGGTCATATTGATTTTGCATCTATAACATGCCAGGCATTTTACCAAAATTGTCACATTTAATGTTTATAGAACCACAGGGTGCATTTTTTTTCTTTCTAATTCCTACTTTACTGCTGACCATTAATTGCAGGTCACTCCCTTTTGCCACACGTTTGTCATTCACTTGTTCTTCAACCCCAGAAGTAATATGGCCACCTTAGCCCCGACCATAGAGCTGAAAGTGAAGATCCCCTTTGACTTGAATCATTCCCTGGAACTTGGCATTATGGAGATCTGTCTCTGTGACTCAGTGACAAGCCTGGGGAGGGAAAGGGCCAGGGTACTTAGAATGTCATCTGTATTCCTAAGGGGTTACACTGCCTTTGGAACTAAAATATATTTCTGTGCACCCCAAGTCCTTGTGGGTCTTCTCAGCTGGCAAGGAAAAGGTGGCCCCGAATCCCATCCAGGTCGATACACAAATATCTGTGCCCCCCTCTCAGAGCCCACTCGGGAAAATGCATGTGAAACGGACTAGATTGAGCTCTAGGAAATGTAGTTGGTGAAATTCTTAGAATGTGAGAGTCAGAAATGCTCCTCTAGATGATCTGTACCTGACTTTTGAAAGGTGTAGCCAGGTCTAAGATTTGAGGGAATACCCAGCCTGGAAGAGTTCTTGGTGTGATCTAACCCTACACATGATTATATGGAGTGGAAAATGAGAGTCAGAGAGGAGATGGATTGGCCCAAGGTTGGGCATAAAAGCCACAACTTAAAAGCTGCAGCACAAAAGCATGAACCTGGGTCTCCTGACTCCAGGCTGGTGCTTTTTTCTCCTCCACTAGGCCACCTCCCACTCATGAACCACCCCTGACCTGCAAGTGTCACAAGACAGCCCCTGGATCACACTTTTGTTTCTGTGTATTGGCTAGGGGCTCCCTGTGGCATCTTCTCAGGGCATTGGATGCTATAGTCATTGAGAGCCCCCATTCTCCCAAGGTTCAGCCAGGAATGGCAAAACCAAGGCCAAGGCCCTGTGGCTCTTGCTTCCTTCCATCTCTCTGGATCAGTCCAGTGCTTGGAGAAAAGGAAGCTTGTATTACCTGGGCACTCGTTCTGCTGAGTCGGCGGTCTGGGCAGCCAGTGTGACAGCAGAATTCGATCCTCCTTTGACTCAGCACTGGGGCCTAGGAGACCCTCACCTGTCAGGCTCTGAGCCCTGCCAACGATGCTTATCGCCTTTGCCCTTGCAGGTGCCCCTCATCTCCTTTCTTCCTTAGCTTAGAGCTTATAGTTTGCCTCTTGTCTGGGGCTGAAAAGAACGCCTGGAAGAGATATAAACTCTGGGACTAGGGAGGAACCATCAACCCGGAATGCCCTAGAGGTAGCCAAGATTGAGGAAGGGTTTTGGGAACTCCTGAGCCGTCCACCCCAAGCTGTGTCCAATGTGGTCACTTCACTCTTTCATGCATCAGAGCTTCACCGATGCCTCTTCTGTGCCTGATGCTACTCTACGTTCTGGGAACACAATGATCTCAGTCGAGTGAAAACTATGCTCTCTTCCAGAGTCATCTGTGGTATCTTCTTGCCCCTTGTCCATCCATGTATCTGTGTAGCCATCCATGCAGCATTTTACTGGATAAACATTTAAGGAACACATGTTCGGTGAAGTTTTGCTCAAATTGCCACACGTTTTGCTAGGAAATCTAGGATGACACAGAGTCTCATCCGTCAGGAGCTCACAGTGTGGCAAAGGAGATAAACAGTTAAAGAGAGAATTCTGAAATATGTACCGAGAGCTGTAGCCAAAATAAGTACAAGAAGCTATAGAAGCACAGAACATCCTGGGGGTATCAGAGAAGGCATTTTGGAGGGGTGAGGTTTGAGCTAGGTCTCGAAGGGTGAGTTGCTTGCCAGGCCACAGTAGTAGTGGCAGCCATGAGAAATACCAGGGATGGGGAAAATTTCTAAGTAGCAGAGCTTTTCACATGTTATTTGCTCTCTCTACGAATTTTCCCTTCTCCGCCCTCGTCTAATTAACCCCTGCTCATCTTTCTGATCTTAGCTGAAATGTCATTTCCTAAGGGACACCTTCACGGAGCTCCCTGATTAGGTCCAGTCCTCTTACTCTTTAACAGCATCATGTTTCCTTTCCTCTGTCGTGCTCATCAGAGTTGAAATTGGCCAATTAGATGTGTGATTATTTGATTAAAGTCTGCCTCCTTGCTGAAGTGTAAGGTCTGGAGGAGTAGGAGCTCGATCTATATTGACTATTGTATCTTTTTCTTTAGCACATGTAGTAGGCATTCAGTAAATATGGTCAAGTACAAGATGAGTGGAGGGACGCACAGATGTGGCTGCAGGAAAGGACATGTAGGGGAGGGTAGCCAAGGAGGAGACTGGAGATTGATTGTTTCAGGTGCCAAAAAAAAAAAAAATGCATTTATCTTTTTTTTTTTTTCTCTTCTTCCTCAGCTACTCTTTTACGGAGCCAGTTCCTTTCATTCTAAGGAACATTTGGTTTCCTTCCTTACTCTGTTTTAAATGATATAAGAAAGGTCATAAAGAACAGATCCCACAGGCACATCTCCTAAGGCACAGAGAAAAACCAAGGACTTATCCCAAGGGCTTATCCTTTGTTTGTTGTTTGTGCCCTTCTGTTCGAATATGAATGTAATAACGTGTTCATTTTGTCAGATACTCAGCAGAGTCACACTTGTGTTCATAGCCGTGCACATTTGCACATATATACCTGAGCACAGCTCTCGCCTGTTCTTGGTTCTGTCTGTCTTGCTAAGATATTTTTTTTAGACCCTAAAGATGGTGATCAAGTGGAATCTGGCATCATGAATTGGGAGCACAAAGGCTCGGTGAATTTGGAGCTGAAATGCAAAATTCAGGGATGTCACATGGGAGGGGCTCCTTGTGAGCTTGGTTTTCCCCATAACAGTCAGGGTGGGAAGGAAAGACCATTGGATCACAGGGGTTGTGCTGAGATGCAGTGGCCCTAGCTGACTGATTACATCTTTCCCATCAGTGAGTCACTTGAGCATTAGAGAGCCCAACTTGAACTTCAATCAGGGAGGTCTTACTGTCTTCTATGTTAAAGGGTCACACAGCATTGCTTTTGATGTGGGGAGGGGTATGCTTATTGCTTTGAGAAACTAGTGGACTAATCCTGCCTCTCTGTTTCACAACTGAGAGTCATGAGGCCCATAGAAGATAAGCCACTTAACCAAAATCCCCAAGTAACCCCTCCAGTTGGCTGAGGTGTATTAGGCTGGAACCCATGTTTTCTGGATCCCTGACAAATGCCTTTCCATATACCAATACGATGTGTTCAATTTTAAAAACATCTCTAAGAGCCAAAGTTGTACCCAGCATTAAACTAGGTGATAGGGAGACCAAGATGAACTGGATATCGCACATGTGTTCAACGGCCTCACAGTCTTGCACCAGCTGCAGGTTCCTAAGCAGACATTGGAAAACAGTATGCTTGGTGCCCGGACGGGGACACAAAGGTGTTAGGAGGTTTACATATACTCCTGACTCTCCCATAAGATTACTCTCAGTTCAGATCAGTGATGACTTAACCCCATCATCTTCTCCCTCATCTTTGGGGTACCACAGTGTTGGAGGAACACAGGGGAAAAAAGCAAAGAACCATATGTGCTTGATACAGACTCGAATGGCAATGAAAAAATAAGAAGCCAGAGTAGATTTATATTACTGCTCTGCCCCTGCCAGGGTGATCTCGACTGAGCCCCTTGCTTGCTCTGAGCCTCAGAATCTTCATCTGAAAAGTGGGAATGGCAGGGCTTACCTCACAAAGAAGACAGCAAACATGTAATGCATGTGGCATCAAGTACACCTGTCCTCCAGTGCTAGAGGGGAGGGAGCCCACCATCATGCACAGACCACTGCGCCAAGTTCCTATGAATTCTTAGGTTTGATCCTTACAGGTCTTGTGCAGATTATATTCAGCTTATATCGTACTATAAATGGTGTTTTTATATTACCTACTACTAGGAAAAGTAGGAGAAGGGTCCTCAAATTTTCTAATCATTTCTTCAAGTATGAAGAAGCTTTAGAGAGATGTGAGCGATCTGTCCTGTGGCTTTGCATACCCTAGCCTACAGGTGTGTCTACCGGCATAACCACAGTTGTGTTGGGGAAAATGTGGCTAGATACGTCTTTACAAATGGTAGAAGCAATACTTTGTCCAAGGGAGTGTTGGCATTTGAAGCCAGGCAAGCTGCCTGCAGAGGTTTTTAAAAGGATGAGAGAGAGCCGAACAATTACCATGGTGCAGGGCCATCCCCCACCCACTCCAGGTTACTAACAGGCTGCTTCCTTCTGCCTTTCTTCCCCCTTGCAGCCCTTCATGGGAGACAATTACTGTGATGCCATCAACAACCGAGCTTTCTGCAACTACGATGGTGGGGACTGCTGTGCCTCTACGGTGAAGACCAAGAAGGTAGGCCCCCGGGCAGCCACCCTCTGCAGGTCTCTCCTGGTTCCTAGCCAGGATCACTGGCATGTGGGACGACCCATGGCCCTGGTTGTGTCAGCACTTGCTCACACGCTGTGCTGTACTGTATTGTATTTTTTGTTCTTTGAGCCAGTAGTTGAGCTAATATCATGTGCTGGGCCCTGAGCTGGTGGGCAGACTCATGGATGATCTTTGCAGATGTGGTTCGTTAGCCTCAAGGCTTGGAGCCTGGTGTGGAAGCAGATAAGTACAAGTGTAATCAATACTTTCATAAGGGGGAGGATAGAGCACTGAGAGGGCCCAGGCCAGAGGCTGGAGAAAGGCTCTACCAAGGGGTCAGCATCGACACTGAGACTTGAGGGATAAGGAGAAAGGAACAGGAAGGTAGCCAGGAAAAGATGAGTTTCTGGGGCCAGAAAGGGTAAAATCTTAGAGAGAACTTGCATTTCTAGGGGGTATGGGTAACATCTAGGGGCAGAGAGAAGATGGGACATTCTTAACAAGGTAAATCATAGCCTTTAATTGTTTTATAACCTGTTTGGTTTTTCACACTTGTAAAATTAGGGGGGGTGGTCTTGGTTGTGATTTTCTTCCTTTGCATATTAAGGTATAACAGGAGTGATTCAAGTGTCTCGAGTCAACCTGGGATATTTGACTATGATGCATACCCACTGCTCATGGAAGAGTAGCCACCCCCACTTTCTTCCTGCTGAGAGCTGGGCAACCCAGGTTGAGAAGTGCTCTGGGTGACAAACGAGTTCATGAGGAACGATCTCTGGTTTTATACTCATCTACCATCTGCACTGAAAAATCATTTGAGATCATCTCTTTCTCTTCAAAGAAGGGGGAGCTGTGTTCCTGAGACCAGTCATAGTCCATCCTGGCTGAAGTGCTGTCAGTGATTATCTAGGCCCGCAGTTCTCATTTCATAATGGGGGTAAACTGAGGCCCATACAGGAGAAATGGTTTGTCCCTGGTGGCAGAGTGAGGGACAGAAACAGAGCAAGGTTTCAGGGTCGCTATCCGTATGGCACCATCCGTAAAAGAATTAGTTCCTTTAAGAAAGATGCTCAGACCCTAGAATGTGGGGATGAACAGGGCAAAACCCAAGGAACACACTCAAGCTGCATCTTTGGGTTGAGCTGCGGGGGCTCTCTGGAATCAGCCAGTCTCGAATGGGCAATATTTTAGCATGCCTGCCTCCTTTTTTAATTTTTTTTTTAAATCATCCCTAGTGTAGGTCTGTACTTTCTGCTCAAATACAGTAGAATAAAATTCATTTCCTACTAATGGATTTTAGTTTTCACCCAATTATGAAAGAATACTTTTTTGGAAAATCCAGAAAGCAGAACGACAGCAGATCCCTTCTTGTCGGACAGCCCAGAAACAGCCACTGGTTCCTTGTGCCACGTTGTACCGCGTGTGTAAGTGTGTGGATATGTGTTCCTGTGGGTCTCTCACTGCATTTCCAGTTTGGGATACTGTTTTGACCCAGCATAGGAAATCTTATACCTAAGAATGATCTGATATCATCATAAACCTTACAGCTGTCGTTTTTGCTCTATTATTATTTATCAGAGGGTCCTGATGTATCATCATTTATGTGACCATTCACCTCAGGCTGTTATTTTTAACTCTTGGGTTACTTTGGTTTCTTGCAAAGATAAATAACGATGCTCGTGAGTATCTTTGCACATAGATACTTCTCCAGCTCTGTTCCTCGACAGTTGGCTTTTTAGAATGGAAATGACTAGGACGAAAGGTGTGAGCATTTTTAAGGCTCTTGACCCCTGGTGCCAAACGAATACAGCATACAGGAGAGTCGATTTCACGTGTTCGGAGTCCACCGTGTTCAAAAGTGAATGCACAAGGGAGGTTGTGTTTTAAATAGAAGTTCTTGTAGAATATGACACAGTATTCATGTGACACCATCAGTTGGAGCAAGAGCAGCTCCGATTAAAAGAATTTTCCTACCACCTATAACTTATATACGAAAACATTAAAAAAAAAACCCTAATTTATTTTTTATTGGGAGACTCCCCTAAATGGATTGCTGTTTCTACAGAGTGCATGGTGGGAACATGAAGTCATGAGACTGAGGTTCAGGTGCAGACTCCAAATTATTACAGTCACTTGAAAAAAATACATATATATACACCAAATGGCCATTTTGACTCTATGTTCATACTGGGCTCAGTTGCAATAATTTCAGACGTCAGCGTCCTTGGGTGAGTGCTGCCTCTTTAGTGAGGGACCCAGAGTCAGTTCTTTGCTAGTTCTGAATGTGCTTTCTGGTCCTTTTTCCCCCTTTCCTTTTCTACCCACATTATATATGTAATTTAGGCTTTTTGTGTGAAAAGACCCCCTTCTTCCACGTTAAATTGGTGATCCTTCTTGTCGGCCGGGGCTGCAGGATGCAGCTAGCCCAGCATCCTTTGTTCAATGAGATGCCTGTTCCTCGAGCACCTGTGTGGGCCCAGCAGCTCACCGAGCTGTGAGCACTGGACCAAGTCGAGACAGACCTGCACCTGCCCTCTCAAGGCTTGTGGCCTATTAGGGGAGCCAGGCGTGGGCAGGGAGGTATACGACCGTGCGTGGTGGTACCTCCGTAGAAGGGCAGGACAGCAAAGGTGCAAATCTTACGGAGACCGGTGTGAAGGTCAGAGATGGTTACATTGAGACCTGCAGGAGGAGTAGCTTTCCTGGGGAAGGTGAGGGGTGGTTGAAGTCAGGACGGAGAGCCTGCGAGTGCTACGTGTGTGGATGACAGACTGACGGCCTCTCTTCTGGTGCATTTGGCTTTGCTACGGTTGTTCCTGGTCCACAGTATTTGGGGCCTCCTTCAGATTTGCGATTCTTGGGAGTCTGACTTCTGGAGGAGAAAGGCATCTCAAATTAAACTTGTACTTCTACCATTTCAATCCCCCAGTTTAACTTCTGAGTAAAGTCCGGCTTCTCGGATGCTTTAACGCTCTCTCCCTGTGTACACCCGGCTGTACTGCCTGCAGTAGACGGCCTTATAGAGCCAGCAGGTGGAGAAATAGAGGATAGAGAAATAGAGACACCCCTAAGGGAGTCGCCACAGCGGTCAGACATCCTGCCAGATGCTTGTCCCCTGTCTCTTTCTTTAAGCCCCACGTTCCCCTCTTACAGGTCACTGTCATCCCAGTTGCACAGGTGAGCCAGTTTGGGCTCAGAGCACTTGCAGGACTTGCTTGAGTTCACTTGGCCACAAGTGCTAAGGCCCGAGTTTGAACCCAGTCCTGACTCAGGAGCCCAGCTCTTCCCTGTGTGTGGGGCTGAGTCCTCAGGGTGCGTGGGCATGACCCTCCCCGTTCTGGTTGGAGACAATTCGCAGTGAACCCCGCCTGCCAGGGAACCTTGGCCGTCGGACCCCTCCCCTTGGCAAAGGTGAAAGCAGCTTTTCCCGGCAGCAAAGACAGGGTGGAGAGTCGTTGAGGCTCCCAGCCTTGCCAGCCATCCCTGACGTCCCAGACAGCAGTTTCCTCTGAGTGGAAAAAAAGTCCTGGTTTCTGTCTCCAGCTTCCACAGCAGGAAGCCTCTTATAGCAGGAGAGGGGCCAGAGGCTGGCTTCCTTCCTCTCACTCCCTGCCCCTTACCACTGGGCCCATTTAGTTCCCACCTAAACTCTTGGCCCCGGGCACCCATCGTGGGAGGTCCCTGCCCACGAGCACGCAGCCCGGCACTCAGAAGGTCACTGACAGGCCGGATCGGCTTCATGGCCTTCCTACGTGACAGTGATTTCATCCGTGGAGCCCATCCTGTGAGCCTGGCCGTGGTTTGGGGTCTCTGTGCATGTCGTCTCACTTAGAGACTCGGGTAAAACCTGGCAAGGTGGACTGAGCTGAGGCTCAGAGAGGTGAAGTCACTCGTACAAGGTGGCAGAGCTGTGGGGAGGACTTAGGATTTTGTGGCTCCAAACAGCAGTCGCTACCATCGCTTGAGGGCTGCCGATGGGCCCAGCCTGGTGGTAACGGGGCACGAGTCTGCTCTTCTCATCACACGGTCGTCCCGTCCCGGGTGCTGTCTTGTTATCCTCACCGTCCAGACCCCGCAGCTGAGGCCGGGGGGCCGGGCGGAGCCGGGCTCCTCCACCACGAGGGCTGGAGCTGAGCGGCAGACCGCGAGTCTAGGCCGCGAGGTGCTGCTTCGGAGCCCTGCCCCGAACATCCCGCTGTAACGGGCTTGCGTCTCGCCCTTCCCTTGGTGGGTGGGCGTCTTCCTTCCTGGTGCTCCTGGACAGCAGGCCCGGGCGTGAGCGCACGGCCTCTTCTCGCAGACATCCTTCTAGCCAACTCTCTAACTTAACCTCTTCCCAGTCTCCAAGGCCTAGGGCCTCCTGGTCATTTGGCCCAGAATGATGTCTGTCTGCTGCCTTCATCCTTCCTCCCCGTGTTCGTCTGTCCAGACACCAGCTGTTCCCCACATCTGCCTTGTGGGGTGACCCGGGCCCGGCTGGCAGACAAGAGCAAGACAGTGCAGGAAACTCCGTCTGACGGGGTGACCGGTTTCCCATCCAGACACCTGTCTGTAGTGCGGGGCAGACAGGAAAGGGCAGGACTCAGCCTCTCAGCATGTCCGTTTATTATTTTCCTGTTGGAGCCTTGAGGAGTCTCGAATACAGAGCAGATTTCCAGAATGGTTGCTTCAATAATCCACCCTCATAACAACAACAGAGAAATTCATTTATAATTGGAATCATTCTAGTAGCCATGTGTTGGAGGTTTGAGGGAAGACGGGGAAACAGCCTTAACTTATTCAGCGTAGCAAGGTTTCGTGAGGCGTGGTGGCCTGGAACACTAGTTATGATCGTGTTTTAGACAGCTGCTAAGAGACTGGTTCTGGAGGATGTCTGGGAAGTTGGGGTGTAGTCCCAGTTCTGTGACTTAGTTCTGTGACCCTGGGCAGGCCAGGCTCACCTTCGGGTTTTATCTCTTGACATTTGGATTATATTCATGTCTAAAGATTCTCCACATGGCTTCCTGAGGGAATTGGCCATTGGCAGGAACCTGAAGGCTATTTGGAGCAGAGACCAGTCGGCTAAGAAGAAATTAATCCCAGAAACATGTCTCAGCACAGGATGGCATGCCTAACTGATGACATTCAGTATAGAGTTGTTCTGTTTATTTGCTAAATCGAAGTAAAAGCGTGGTTTCTTGTGAAAGGACGTTGTACCCAGGCGTAGCCCATTGGTCTAAGGAGTCTAGTGATTCTATAGGATGTAGGAAGATAAAAATCAGTAGATGGACAGCAGCCTGCTTAGCTGAGTGGTCCATGCTAAAAGGTTGGGTATTGGGCTGCAGAGTTGGTGATGTGCCTCAGTGGCTCTTAAAATCTCAATTCAGCAATCAGAGTGGTCCTCCGAAATAAGTCTTGGGGTATCACACCTCTGCAAAGCCCGTCAAGTGTCTCCCCATTTTACGCAGAGTAAAAACCAGTCCTCCCAATGACCTATCAGGCCCTTGGTTGTCTGCCTACCCCCAACACTTCTCTGACCTCACCCCTATTATCAGTACCTTCCCTCACTTGACTCTAGCCCTCTGGACTGTCCAGCTGGGTGTCCTCCTACCTTTGACAGACGTTGTCTCTGGCTCCTCCTTTAGCTGACAACATTCTTCCCCATTAATCCACATGACTCACTGTGTCACCTCCTCCAAGTCTTTGCCCAAGTGTCAAGTTCTCAATGAGCCCCATCCTGACCACCCACCTTACGTTACCCCTGGCACTCACGCACCCATTTGCTTTGGCCTCCACTCTTCTTTCTTTCTTTTATAACCCTTATCACTTTGGCACATCCTAGAAAATATATTTATCATCTCATTATCCCTCCCCTCTTGCTGATCAAATGAAAATTTTGTGAGGTCAAGGATGTGCATCTGTTTGTTCAATGAGGTATCCCTAGTTGCACTATACCCTGCTGGTGAGCATCTGCTATGTGACGGACACTGTTGTAGGCCCCAAGCACGATGGACCTGGTCCTGACCATGCTGAGTTCATGTCTGGTGGACTAATGGCCATGTGTTTAGAGTATATTAAGACAGATAGAGCAAGTGAGGAGAGTCAACAAAGCTTCCTGGAGAAGGAAACACCAAAGGTGAGACATGAAAGGCATAGTAGGTCATAGCCAGGTAAAAGGAGTCTGTGGGGGAGGGAGGACCAGGGATTAAGATGCGAGAGAAAAGAGAGTTTCTGGCAGAGGGCACAGTCTGTGCAAAGGCCCAGACAGAAAGAGGCATGCTAAGGAAACCCCAATTCCCTGAGTGTGGCTAGAGCACAGGATGAGAGGGGATGTTAGTAGTAAGAGGTAAGAAAATGAACCTTAAGCAGGCTTTTTAAACCAAGCCAGAGAACCTGAACTTTATCCACAGAGTGTAGGAGTATTTCAGTGATTCTAAGCACTGAACTAGTATAGAGGATCCTAGAAGGCTTCCTGGAAGAGGGGCTAGACATGTTTACCTTGGAAGATTAGTAAAAGACAACAGGAAGATGACTAAACAGACTACACTAATTCCTCCTTGTCCCAAAAATCACTGGCTTCTGGAATGTTATGATTTTTCCTATTGGGGGTGTAGCATTGACTTTTTCATGTGGATGAATAAGACACTCATTTTCGTTTGATCCTGCGAAGGGGTCAGACCCTCCTATCCCCCCAAATTACCATCCTCATAACCACTGTCAACATCACCATGACCACCATCAATACCAGCATCACTGTCACCACCACCATCGGCAGCAGCAGCAGCATTCACTGAGCACATAGTATAAGCAATAGACGATGCTGAGGGCTTCCCTCGAATTTTATACTTTCTGTAAAATATTTCCAGAGGGCAGGACTGTCATTACCCTCATTTTACAAACAGAGAAACTGAAGCCGCCAAAATGAAAATAACTTGCCTAACAGCATACACGGAGCCCCTGACAGCGCAAGGAATCCAACCCAAATCTCATTCCTTTCTCTCCACCGTCCCCTCCCTTATCCACATGACCACTGTATCCACATTGAAACAAGCCTCTCTATTCATGGACTCCTCCATGCCCCGTGCCAGGCGTGTGTCTCCCCTACCTCCGAGGAGCTTACAGCGAGTCCTTGTACTTGACATCACACCTTGGTCCACTTGATCTCATTAAATCTTTCCATCAACACGATGACGTCCCTGGCACTCAGGTGGTGAACCGACTTGTGCCCAAGCTCCCGCAGTGGGTGGGGGGATAGTCAAGGCTTTCTGCCGTTCAGCGTAGGCCGCCCCTTGCTCCCCATGCCGCATACTCTCTGCTGTGGCCTCCCTGTTGAGTCTGAGTCAGAATCCTGGCCCTGCCTGTCTCCCAGCATCAGGGGAGACCCGCAGCCAGGGCCTTGCGGTGCATTTGCCTGGGCTGCATTCCTGAGCCTCTCACACATACGGATGGAGCTGTTCTCCCGGGCAGCTCACAGAGGAGAAGCCCCTGAGCCTGGGCACCATCTCCAGCCCAGAGGAAAAAAAGGAGAGAATCCTGGCCTTTAGTCATTGACCTGGGCTTGTTCACAGAATCCTAGAGTGGGTGGCCAAGCCATTTATGGGATAGCCTCACCACACGGTGCTGGGAATCCCAAATGTAAACTGGCCACCACAGCGTTTGTGCTGCTGGTGGTAGGTTTCCTTGGGAGGCCATCGGGGGGAGAAGGTGGAACGCTGCTTGGGGAGTCAGGGAATCTGGGAATCGGGCTCAGAGCTAACTTTACCAGGATGTGGCCCTTTTTTCTGTGCCTCACTTTCTCCCTCTGTCAAAAGGGGACTCTGACTCCTGCTGCGCCTGCCTCCTGGGGGGTCGGTGTCGAGGAGAAGGTTACACATGGGGCTGCAGATCCCAGGCCACCTGCCAGCCAAGTGACTCACCTCTGGGCATTGTAGTTCCCTCTAAGAAGTAAAATGGGGCTAGTAAGAATAGCCACCTTATTAGGGGTGCTGGGAAGAGTGAGTGAGATAATGCGCACGGGGTTCACTCAGCCAGGCACGTGATAAAGGGATAAAAGGCTATTGGCTGTAAAAAGACAAAGCAACATCCTGTCCAGGCTGTGGAGGAGGAGCCTTCTTACTCTCACTTGCTGAAAAGCTCTCTGAGTTCTTGGAGTGGACTTTTGAATCCTGTCATCTCATTACTAAGGGGTAGTGAGGTCCGGGGCAAGTTTGCTGTGCTCTAAACTTTCTGAAACCTCTGTCTTCTCATCCACAAGATGGGTCGCTAACCACGCTAGCCTCATGGCGTTGTGCAGACTGGACTAGCCAGCAGGTGGGAGTCCTCTGGCACACGGAAGGCCCTCCGGAAGTGCTAGTGTGGGCGTTGAGTGTTGGTCACTGCTGTGGACCTGCCCTAGTTCAGACCCAGGGAAGGGGGTGGAGCTGCCAGCCGCTACCCTTCTGTTCCCACTCATAGGCCCTTGATCAGGGAGGAAGCTTATGAGAAGAGGAGACCCCGGGGCAGGCTCTGAACAGGCAGTTCACTGAGCTGCAAGAGGCAGGCAGGTGGAGGAGACAGGCTGCTGAACGTCGCCTCTGCACTAGGACCTCTGTAAGCTCATTTGGAGACGCTATTTCACTGACTCCTCAGCAGAATCCGGTGAGATCTTTCAGAGGACTCTGATTTTACAGATGAGGAGACAAAGTCCCTAGGGTGCCAAGGGCTTACAGAAAGTCAAGCAGCGCCTATGTAGAGCCCACACCCAAACCCAGGCTCGTCTGCCTCCTAGACTCCTAACAAGGGCTCAATACCAGCATACACGGAAGATAAGAAGGCTCCAGATCTGCCTCCTGAGACCAAGCCTTCCAGACTTTGTTATGTTCTGACTGTGGTTCCTTCTCTCGGTTTTCAGACATGTTTCTTTGAGAAAAGGTCTGAGCTGCCTGGATTGACCTGGGGAGGAACGAGAACGGCCATACCATGCCCACTTAGCCAGGGTGGCCAGGCCGGCCAGAGAAGCTAACTGGGGCAGAGCCCTGGCAACAGATGGTTGTGGAGAAGCTGAAGGAACTGGGGATAGCAGAAAGGGCAGCATTTGTGAGAGAAAGTCTAAATTTCTATATTCTGACCAGGACTTTTGCCTTCTACTCTTCTCAGACTGAGGAAGGTTTTCAGACAGATGGGAAGGTAGAGACCATTAACATTGAATCTTAGTGTACAGGTTAGGGCAAGGGAAGGCCAGAGAAGGCGGGCAACCTGCACCTGTCACAGTGAGTGAGTGAAAGAGCAGAGGCTCCCCGCCTTGGATTCTGGGTATATATGCATGCATTCCTTTGTTCCTCCATTCATGGGCCCATTGAGTGCCTGTTATGGGATATATAAAGACTCTGGTCAATGAAAGACAGGCTCCCTGCTCAGAGAGGGGTGACATACAGAGCATTTTGGTACACGGAGGGCTTACGTAGGATGCTGTGATGTGGAACGTAGGTGATAATGCCATCTTTGTTCAGACCAATGAGGGAGGTGGTGACACATGAGATGGGACCTCAAGAGAGGAAGGAAAGCTGGTCAGGACACAGCAGTGAGGGCAGAGGAATGTTAATGGCTGGAGATTTGCTCAGATGGTGGTTCTTTGTATATGCGGTTCAACAGTGTTATGCCAGGCAACAGAGGAAAAGCCAGACTCACAGAGGGGTGTTCATGTGCAAGAAAGCAACATTAATGATCCACACAACCTCCCGAAGGTGTGTTCTATCACAGAAAGCCTTAACATTCAGTAATTCCAGGTGATCTACCAAGATAACCTAACTATGTTTCCTTTTATAAGCTATACAACAGTGATCTCCTATTTTCCTGTCACTTTTTCAATAAAATATTGATTATAGATGAAAAAATAAGTAAGAAAACCCATGGGATATTTGAGAGAACAAGAAGGAAATAAGCCACAGAGAGTGAGGAGGAGAAGGGGACCAGGAGAGGCCCGAGAAGTATGTGTGAGCAAATCATGCAAGGCCTTGATCTCATGCTGAGGACTTGGGGTCTTGTTCTAAAAGACCTGTTCCAGTTTTGCCCATGTGAGGTGCAGCAGGAAGCATGGGAGCTAAATCAGAAGTGAAATTATCCCTCATGGGTCAGAGCCAGAATTTGTGCACAGGACATTAGAGGTAACTGGATCATTCTAATGTTAGAACATGGGCAAGGGCAGGAGAAGAGAACAGATAAAGGGAAGGGAGGTGGAAAGGGGGACAATGGGCAGCAAAGGTGTCACAGATGGCGAAATGTGAGCTGGTGGGAAATATGACTCGGCACATATGTATTCAGCATCAAGCATCTCCTGAGTGTCAGGCCATGTGCTGGGGCTTCTGGATGCTTATTCTCATGTGATCTTCACAACCGCATGCAATACAGTGTTTTCAAAAATCGGCCTTTTGTAGATGTAGAAACTAAGCATCAGGACAGTGAAGGGACTTTCCGGAAATTGCTCAGTGACTAGGAGTCAAGCAAGGATGCCAGTCCAGGCTTCCTGGCCCCTGTGATCATACTCTCCCTACTTGACCTCAGTTATTAGACTTGGACTTGGCTCTGTCATCAGTGTCCCCACTTGGACTGGAGGATGTCCTCTATGTCTCTTCCAAGTCTAACATTCTCTGCTTCTCTTAGAGATAAAGAGGTTGTGGAAGACTTCTCTAGATTAGAAGGCACAGTCTCTGCAAAGGCATGATGACCAGGAGGTAGAGGTCCTGAACAGGGCAGGGCCAGCTGCTGGGTGAAGAAAGACAGGCACTGCGTGGAAGGAGCATCAGTGAGAAAGCTTACATTCTTGGGAATGCTCTAGGAGTTGAAAAGAAACAGAGATGTGCTAGTCATGAGTACAATGAAAGGGTCAGTAAGAGATGGAGAAATGAACAGAGACATTCATTCATTCAGTGGCTCAGGCTCAGAAAACAAAACTGACATGGTTCCTGCCTCACTGAGGGAGAGAGATGAGGAGATACCTATCCTTTGATTGGTCGGTCTGTGCACTGAGCACATGCCAAGAACTGGGTGTTACATGCTTTTCGTCAGTTCCCTTATCCTCCATCACAACCTCAGGAGGTGTAGGCTTTCGTTATTCCCATTTAATGACTGAATTAACTGAGGCTCAGAGAAATTGTCACACGCTCAAGATCACGTAAGTGGCTCCAATCTTCCATTTCAAATCATTGCAAAATTGCAAGATGGAGAGAGGTTGTGAGGGAGGGAGCGAGGGAGGGGAGGCAGGCAGGCCAAGAGGCAGCAAGAAGAGTTAGATACAGAGAATGAGTCCACAGGCTAGGAGGAGGACAAAGATGTTCTCTGAGACCGTGTGAGCACTTGGAGACCCTGCCTAGGCAGGAGGCGAATGAGGTCATTAAATCCATCTGCGCAGATGGGGGACCCTCTGGGAAAAGTTATATGCAAATATCATGATGCAATGAGGTGAAATCTGAAATCCGCTTGCGTTAGCCCAGGCTGGGGCTCAAGCAGGGACTGCACTGTGCTCTTTGGAAAGATCATCTGCTGCATCGAGAAGACATTCGCTCTTTCTCTCAGTTTCTAGAAAGGAGAGCCAGCTCAAGGTCACAGAGCATGTGAAGGAATGGACTGGGAACCAAAACTCAGGCTTTTCCCTTTTTTTTTTTTTTCTTTGAGAGAGAGAGAGAGAGAGGCAGGCAGGCAGAAGGAGAGGGAGAATTTCAAACTCCATGCTCAGGGCAGAGCCCTACATGAGGCTCGATCCCAAGACCACGATCTGAGTGGAAATCATGAGTGGGATGCTCGGCCAACTGAGTCACCCAGGTGCTCCTCCCATTTAAAAAAAAATGTTTAATCTCTTTTCATTTTTTTCCCCCAGCTTTCATAATATATGTGGATAACAGATCATGTTGTACCCTTCTTACCTTTTTCCGAGAGCCTTCAACCGAGCCTTATGCAAAATCTCTATGTGAAATGTCCCCCACTGAGATCGCAGGCCCCCTGGAAAGCGGTCTGAGCTTGCTGAGACATGCACTAGTTGTTTTCATCCTTGCCTCCCCAAGTCAAAATTCCTAGCGTGTGTCTTTCTTAGAAGGCGCTTTCATATACTTAATTTCACTTGGCCACCACAGCAGCCCTGTAAGTTAGGTATTCCGTCATGCAAGTCTTATCAACCAGCTTTGGGACAGTACCTTCCAGTTTTTCACTGATTTCATTCAGCCCTTAGAATTCCCAGTGCGAGGTGGGGCTGATGATGCCAGTTCTACATCCAGGAACCTGAGGCTTGGAGAGAAATAGCTTATCCTACCTTAATGACCACGTCTGCCACTCATTACTTTGGGCAAATGGCTGTCCCTTTCAGAGAGCCTGTTTCCCCGCCTGTAAAAGGGTGGTGGTTTTAGCACCTATCTTAAAGCGTTGCCTAACCCTTCATAAATGCCCTCAAAAATGAAAGCTGCTATTGTAATGACTTTGGTAAAAGTTATGACAGGGCTGGCAAGCAGCAGAGCTATGACTTGAACTTGAATCTGCTACCTGACACCACCCCCGCGCCCCCAATCCCGTCATTCCCCTTCTGCTCTGCACTACTTGTCTGAAAATTACTGTATCAGACCCAACCACCTGGCTCACATCTCTCTTTCTCTCTACAGGTCACCCCCTTCCCTATGTCCTGTGACCTACAAGGTGACTGTGCTTGTCGGGACCCCCAGGCCCAAGAACACAGCCGGAAAGACCTCCGGGGATACAGCCATGGCTAAGGAAGGACAAGGAGTTGACAAAGAATTCCCAGCGCCAGGACCCGCATCCCTTTGGTATTGATTTCACAGTCAGCTGCTCAACGGAATGGCCTCCCCACACCAGGGATCCTTAGCACCCAACCGGTCTGCCTTTAATTTCACCCAGGAAGGACTCATAGTAGGGGCGCATGAACCAAGTTTCGCCATGTTGGATGATGGATTGGAATCCCATCCCAAAGTCTTAGGTGGATTGCACATATAAGTGTGCAGTCCCAGAGCCTAAAAGTCTCATCAATTGTCACACAACCACAGCGAGAAACATGTTCTATATTTAGGAGTGTGCACATATGTGGTTAGTACACATGCATGCATACGCACCCCCAACAAACGTCTATCTGCACGAGGGCAGTTTGGGAGACTGAGCAGAGAGAGACTGGAACACACTCAGTCTTTCCTTCCCCAAGCTCCTAGACAGTACTGTCCTTGGGAGAAAGAGAGTCACAGAAACTGCCAAGACCAAGTGTTGAGATGTCAAGATAGCTTGCACTCTAAGGCTTGGAACATGTAGGGCATGCCCAGTTGTGCAGCCCTTTGGGATTAGAAGTGAAATGGTCTCTGATCACCTACCTTCTAGGGAAGTAGAACCCAGGACGAGGTAAAGAATCCAAGGTATGAAAAGCCCCCAAATTCTTCTGTTGCCATGGGGGAATCTTACCCCAACTCCAGGGTTTGAGGCCAAGCTGGAAATGGCATAGGGTTGCAGTGTCAAGGTATTATAACAGCCCCCTGCTTGAGGCCATACTATCCCTCCAGAACCCACCCATTCCCCAAATCTTGCCTTGGGACCACATTCGCTGCTACTTTTCCTGCTGCTCTATCCTATACATTGAGTACCCCCAAGATAGTAGGACTAGGTTAGGAAAAACCCCACACAACCAAACAGTCTGCCTTAAAAGTGACCCACATTTTCCCACGGCTCCTCATGTCTTAGCTCTTCTGTAAGAGAAAAATCCTCATTGGCCCACATGGTGAGAAGTTACATCCCCCATGGGTGGGCTTCTCATCCTGGAAGGGAGTAGAGGGACTGGAGATGCTGAAACCCTCATGGAGGGTCCAGGATGTCTGAGCCAGTGTTAGATTTTAGAATCAAGGGGACCAGTATTAAATGTCTGTGATGTTGGGGCCATCCAGAGACTGCTGGGATAGTGGGGACTCTTGAGTTAATTTTCCTTATCCAAGCTTTCCTGGCCCTCCAGGCTAGATCAGGTTTTGGTGCTGAGGACTTTGCTGTTGCCCTGAGCAGCTATAATCCTAGAACAGAGAATCATCTTGGGTTTGGTGCGTCTAAACTGTTCTCGAGGGTCATCAGAGGGAAGCCAAAGAGTTCACAGCCTCAGTCCCCAACCACCCAACATGGGCATCATGTTTTCCACAGTCTTCCAGCTACCAGGACTCCCATCCCCACCTGCAGTTAGTCAACCCTTCCCTCTTTCCCATGTTTAGCCTCCAAAAGTTGAGAGGAAGGTAGTCCCATGCACGTGGAAGCCCCTACCTCATTGGGGTCCTCTTTGCCTGTTTTCCACCCGTTACTTGTCCACTGCTTTTGAAATAATATGAGAAGAAATTAATACAGAATGAGGTAGAGAGAATGGTCAAGCTGGACGTAATTCCTAAGACCTGGAACTGAGAAAGTGAGGCAATGGGAGGGTATCGCATAAAGATTGCTGTAAATCACGCCATCTCAAATCTAGTGAAAACAACCAACAAAAACAAAATCTAGCATTGGAATGGGAAACCCCAGGCATATGTGCTGACCCTCCTCATTCCTGCACCCGAGATAGGCATTGTTATTCAATCATTGTCCTTGGTCCTATGGGGACCAAAAATAACTTCAGGAAGCTTCTTCCTGTATTACTCCCAACTGCAATTACCTGCCGACCAAGAACACTTGAGACGCCAACATACCAAGGTGCTTTTCGCACAGGTGCCCATAAATTAGGATGCAGTGCTTAGATTTGTGTGGCTCGTACCATGTTCCAAACCCTGAGACTGGGTTCCAGATTGGAGAGGTTGCCACCACGGTTAAGGACAGGCTCACATCCTTTACAGTTCCTTCTTTTACAAACTCCTGTCTCACATATATTCAGAGCGTTTTCTAGAGTTACCAGGGCCAGTCCTTACCAAAATTATCATAAACATGGAAGCACAGATCCCATTTTGTACTCCTTCCAGTACCTTTGGATGCTGGCCGATGTTAAAGCCCCTCTCTCGCCCTAGTGGAGTTATCAACATGTGTGGTTAACTGACAAGATATGAACTAAGAAAGGTAACTGAGTGGGCCTCCCAGTTGCTTTATCACACCTATAAGTAGTGTGGAAGGTCTTGGAGACCCGAAGACGCCATCACTAATGGTGGGGTTGCAGGAACCACAAGAAAACCTCTCCAGCTTCCCTTCAGGACCCCCGTCCTCTTTCTTCCTTCACTCTCACCCTGTCTGTGCCCACACTCTCCAGCTGAGCAAAGCTTCCTAGAGGCTGACTTCCATCTTCAGACTCACAGATTGAGTCAAGCAAGGAGCCACCCAGTCTCCTCCTTACCGTCATTCAAACCTGTTACTCATAAATTCCTATTTGCCAATAATGTTAGGCAAGACAGGCTACTTGACGGATGGCCAGCCTCATGCCCACATGGAAGGCCCTTCTCAAAACTTAGTGAAAGAGACTCCGTTCTATTCATGCAATGCACTGATCTCGGCCTTCATTTTCCTTCTGGGAATAGACTCATTGTCTTATCCCTTCGATGATCTCCTGTTTAGGATAATGGAGTACTCACAGGGAGGCAGATCTGAAGCACTGTTGTCTATCGATCAGCAGCTCAGGGGGCCCTAAAACAGTTGGGGGTTCTGGGTCTGAAGAAGTATTAGCCTGTTGGCAGCAAGAAAGAAAAGATGAGGAAGACGGTTCTCCAAACCCTGTTGCGGGGAGCCTTTCCAAGCCACAACCCTAACTGCATGCCCAGAGGACTCGTATTACCCCCATATTCTGTGCCAACCACCTCTTAAGGGAAGACAGTCCTTGGGAAGTCTGTTTTGGTGGCTGAATTAGGATGGTAAGAAAGGGAGCGATCTAGGGTCGTAAATAGTAGGGCTTTGAAGATGGAGGGTATCGGCTGCTACTCCTGGCTGCAGCATGTTGAGTTACTGCCTAGACAGTTCTCTTGGTCTTTTTCCCACCTTGGCCCATGCTTAAATGCTATTTGTTGAAAATAATTCTTTGAGACAGATTTCAGCTACCTCCCTTCCAGGTTCAATTTAACTTGGTTGTAACTGTCAATTTGTTATAGGTCTTACCTGTGTTTTAAAAAGAAAAAAAAAGAAAAAAACAGGAAGGAGGAAAGGAAGAAAGGAAACCATAAATTCAAGTTAACAGTTTTGAGGTTTTTGTGTTTTGTGTGTTTTATTATTATTATTTTTTTTTCTGGAACTACTTCAAGTGGGAAAATGAAAAGAATAAATTGATGGTATCGAAGCTGTACAGATAGAGATTGATAGAAGACAAAGATATGAAAAGGAAATAAAAATGCATGATTAAAAATAAGAATTTAAAAACCCCCTATTTTTGTGCTTCCTAAAGGGAACTGTTTATTCTGCAGGCTGCGTAGATAGACACAAGCATAAAAATTTCCCTAGCAGGAGACATAAAGCGGGATTTTATAATGCTCTTATTTTCTGTACATTGTGGTAGATCCAGGCAATAAGGCATCTTCCCCCTTGGATATGTAGTTGTTGTTGTTGGGGGAGCATTTTGTCTATATGTTTGGTGGCAATCAGTGGTAGTAGGGAGTGGGGAGGGCTTGAAATTGGTTTTGCCTAATATTAAGGGGACATAGTGTGTTGTGCTTTTCACGTTATAAAATGTTTGTATTTACCAGTAGAGCACTGGGCTTTATAAAGACTGCACTTAGAATCACACTGCACGGTCCACTTTCCTAAAAAGCTGCTACATGACCAGACAGGTAACTTCCATGGTTTTTGAGAAACAAAACAAAAATAAACCAAGCAAACAGCAAACATAAAAACTAAAGAACAAATGAATAAAAGCCTATTCTTTGAACTTACTCAAGTTTTGCCAAATTCCTACCATTTGTTTGATCTTTAAGAGAATTCTTTGACAGCCAAGAGAGGAGTTATGTCTCTAGAGAAAGAACCTGGAGTTCTTAACTCCGGGCTGCAGGTTTGCTCAGTGATCTTGAACAAGTCATCAAATAGCTTCTCCATTTGCCTCAGTTTCTCCAGCTGCAAAATGGGGATAATATTACTTACCTACCTCACAGTGGGATGGCAGGGGATGGTGTGAGGCCCTGAGGTTTTAAAGGGGCTGTGGCAATCTGTGAGAGACACACAAAGTCCATGGGTTACTTTTCAAGAATGCACAGGCCCATTGGTCACTTAAGAAAGACAGGGAGTGCTCATCTGATATTTCAAGGAATAAAGCTGGAGCTCCTAGATTTCATAGTCCACCTTAAGAGAGAGGCTTGTAGTTGGGGATATTTCACTCATAGGTAAATTGGATCCCTCCCCCCCATTCTGGCCTTTACCAGTTCTAGAATTTGATTAAAAGCCAATTACATCTTACAGTGTAAAAGTCAGTTTACTGTGGTCTAGTCAAGACTTATGGGCCATTTCCAACCTCACAAGAGGAAGGGAGTCATTAAAATCCCTTCTTCTTCTTCTCAGACTTAAAATTCCACATCGAGTGTTCCATTTAAAGAAGATACGGCATTCTGAGTGCAAACAACTCGGGGCTTCTTAAACTACTACACCAGCAGTCAGTGAGGAGAATTTTGAACAATTATTACGTTGCTTTCTTGGGTCTCTATAATCAATAACCTGTCCGCAGATATCTATCTATATAAAGATATTATATATAAATATAAATTTACATATATATGCACATGTATATATAGTTGTACATATATGTGTGTATATATATACTTAAATGTAATATTTACAAAATAAAACTGTGATCTCGTCTAGAGAAAATGTATTCATATTACAAACTGCTCTTCCATATTTATGTATCATATTATACCTTTTTATTATTGTTATAATTATTATGGGTATTTCTAATTATGATGATGTTGAAATCTGTTTGGCACCTTCTGGAAACTACCAAATAATGACTCTCCATTGAAGTGCTTAAAATCTGTTCTCATGAGAATTCTACTGGCCTACTACTATTAAAAAAAAAAAAAAAAAGAAAAAAGAAAAAAGAAAAAAAAAGAAAAAAAAAAGCCTAAACACCAAAAACAAAACACAATTCCAATCCTTTTTCTGTACCTCACGCGCATAAATTTGCTGCTCCTATTTTGGGTTTTATTTTTTCCTGTTTATGTGTTTTTATGGATCTAAGTTAAGTCTTTCAGCAATATATAAAATTGTAAATAGTAAACTTTATTTATTAAGAATGTCATCTTTTTTAATTTATATTTACACAATTGTTCATCTAATTTATTTTTTCTATACGGTTTTAAATACTCAGACATATTTTGCTGTTTGTGATATTTTTATCCTGTTCTCGTGGATTTGTTTTTCCATACTGTTTTCTCTGGTCTCAATTACAGGTTGGATCTCACAAAAGAAAAAAATATGATGTCAAAGACAGAAATATTTTGCCACTGTTGATTACTATACCTTAAAATTCTATATTATGAAAATATATAATAGCTTGTATGCTTCAATACGTAGCAGTGTGGTTTCTGTCTGTTGTGGAAGTCTAAAGGACTCTCATATGTGCACACTCATATGGACGAGATCCCCAGAGCCTCAGATGGGAAGATTATTGGTAGCATGAGGTCGAATTCAACATACACCCAATCTTCTACATAAATAATTCCTGAAAAATACCTATATTTTGCATATGCAAAAACTGAAAACCATTCTTACATGTTTGTTAAAAAAAAAAAAAAGCTCAGTTTTCATGAAACTGTCAGCTATATCTAGCCTTTTGGATGCTATCTTCAACAATCAACTTCCAGCATATTCTTTTTTTTTTTTTCTTTATGATTGAATGCTTAGTCATCCAGTCATCAACCTGCTGCTGAGGCTGAAATTTTGCTGTATTTGGTTTGCCTACTGGATCTCATTTTTCATCGTATCACCACTTAGTAGCCATGTGATCTTTGGAAAGTCATTTAAGATTTAGTTTTCCCATCTGTAAAATGGAAATAATAAAAAGGCCCACTTCAAGATGTTGTTGATAGAATTAAATAGGATAAATATGTAATGTTTTTAGAACTGCAGCAGACACAGATCACATATTAACTCTTGTTATGACTATTATAAGCAGGGGAAAACTACTCATAAGACATGAATTTTTCTCATATCCACTTATTTTTTTAAGAGAATAAAGCCAAGATGCACCAAAGCATTCAAGTACTTGCACAGACACTGCCACGGAGTCAAGTCGCTGGCACCATACACTGAACTCTTGCCTGGCAGTACCACAATGACACAGGTCAAAATCTGTATTTGCTAGAACTTAACAACTTTGAGTCTGCACAAAAGGGGATTTTTGGGGACATAAAGGTGAATTATATTAAAGGGTACAGGTAGGCAAGTCAAGAACCACCCATAGTAGATTTCTGGTCTCTATACAAACAGAATCCACTGAGAGACATGAGGGAAGCCACCAAAGAATGGAATAAAAGTCATTGCTAAATTATGCCAGATAAATAGTTATTTCCAAAGAAAAATAATGATCAAAGAGGATATTTACTTAGTTCTTTTCAATTCACTGTGAAGACTGAAACAAGATTTAAATAATAGTTTCATGAATAGTTTCATATATATATATATATATATATATATATATATATATATATATATTCTCTTGGTAGAAAGAAGATATTAATTCTATTGTCTTCTCCCTTCCTCCTCTAACACACTCTCTCTTTCTCTCTCTCACACACTCACACACACACACACACACACAGAGTAATGGAAAAAGTTCACTGGGCTTTAGTTGCTTAATCTGTCAAATGGGAAAATGACTCCCTTCTCACTTCAAAAGCAGGTAGAGATATTCAGTATTTTCATCTATTTATATTTGTCATCCAGGTTTTAAGGAATTGGTTTTACAGTTAAAAAAATAAAAGGATGGGGGTGGGGCAGCCTGGGTGGCTCAATGGTTTAGTGCCACCTTCGGCCCGGGGTGTCGTCCTGGAGACCCTGCGTGGAGCCTGCTTCTCCCTCTGCCTGTGTCTCTGCCTCTCTCTCTCTCTCTCTCTCTCTCTCTCTCTCTCTCTCCTCTGTGTCTCATGAATAAATAAAAAATCTTTTTTTTTTTTTTTTTTAAAAAGGATAGGGCCTACATTGTATCAGGCTATGCTGACATTGGTGAATCTATCCAGTTCTTAACCTTTAGGGCCATGAATAAGAACCTAGGACAAAAGTATAGCCTCTCTTGCCTTCCACTCAGGAGGAGGCTTCCTTCTTCACCTCTGTAAAGAACTGTGATTTGAGGTAGAAAGCAGTGCTGGGAGTTGGCAATGAGATAAGGTATGTGGTATGTTTAAAAACCTAGTATGTTTAAGGCAAGTGGTATGTTTAAGCGAATGGGACTAACCAAGGAAGAAAAAAGCATGGCACCTTCGAGGAGAAATTGAATAAAAGGCCAATGCACTTAGGAAGCCGAGAGGGTACTGGTGGACCAACAAGAGGATGGAGACGTTATCATGAGCCATGTTGAGACTTTCAGGTTTATCTTATCAACAATGTGGAGCCATTGAAGTTTTTCAGAAAGGGATTTACAAGGGCAGTTTTTTGTTGTTGTTTGTTTGTTTTTTGTTTGTCCTTCTCTGATTGATTTATTTACTCAGCATAATACCCTCCAGTTCCATCCACGTCGAAGAAAATGGTGGGTGTTTGTCATTCCTTTTTTTTTTTCTAGCTGAAATTTTTTTTTAATAATAAATTTATTTTTTTATTGGTGTTCAATTTGCCAACATACAGAATAACACCCGTGCTCATCCCGTCAAGCGCCCCCCTCAATGCCCGCCACCCAGTCACCCCCACTCCCGCCCTCTTCCCCTTCCACCACCCCTAGTTCGTTTCCCAGAGTTAGGAGTCTTCCATGTTCTGTCTCCCTTTCTGATATTTCCCACCCATTTCTTCTCCCTTCCCCTCTATTCCCTTTCACTATTATTTATATTCCCCAAATGAATAAGACCATATAATGTTTGTCCTTCTCCGATTGACTTATTTCACTCAGCATAATACCCTCCAGTTCCATCCACATCGAAGAAAATGGTGGGTATTTGTCGTTTCTAATGGCTGAGTAATATTCCATTGTATACATAAACCACATCTCCTTTATCCATTCATCTTTCAGTTGACACCGAGGCTCCTTCCACAGTGTGGCTATTGTGGATATTGCTGCTAGAAACATCGGGGTGCTTTGCAGCGGATGTGGGATGGTATGGGGAGGGAAAGAGGTACACACAGCCCAGCTCCCCAGTATTTACATGGGAAGAAATATACACCGCTTTCACATTACCAAGACTGAAGTTTGCAGGATACTAAACTTGCTTCCATCTCTATGAAATGATAAATCCCCGTTACATGCCTAAGAGACTGAACAGGTCTAGAGTAAAGACCAATAAAAAATTAAAATCATTATTATTCTCCTAGCTTGTACTTTAAAAGGAGAACGACAAAAGAAAATAATAAAAAAATAAATAAATAAAAGGAGAGTGACAAGAGCAAAAGTTGGGAAGGGGTGCCTTTCTTTAAGACGAGGAAATAATTAGCTTCTCTTTTATTTCTCACACAAGTACTGTGATATAGGGATCATTAGTCCCATTTTCACAGATGAGAGAAACTGAGGATCAAAGTTTAAGTGAATTTTCATAGTGAATGGCCCCAAAAGTCAAATCCCAATCTTGTTGAGTTGTATGCAAACACTACTTTATACTGATTCTCAATTCTCACAATTATCTTAGGTCTGTTTGAGCTAAAAGCAGTGTTATTTAAATACTCCAAGGATGGAAATTGTTTCAACTTAATCTCAACACAGATTGAGACTGGTAGTGATTGCAATGCTGGGTTGAGGAAGGTTTTATAATTCATCCAAGCTACAGGGGAAAAGGTAATGTGACCCCGGGAAGGTCATCTCATCTCCCTGAACTTGTTTCCTCATCCATGCTTGCCCATCGTGGAAATGGAAGGGAAGTGGCAGTATGAATGTTCTCATTGCTTTTCTATACTTACTATAGTTTCTTTATTTTTCAAATATAAATTGAAGATTGGGTGGGGGTGGGGGGAAGATTCCCCAGGGCTACAGCTCATGCCAGACACAGAGCCCCTCTTCAGCCTCCTTGGTTAATATTCTCTTTGACCAGGATGACTCTTGTCTAACTTGATGAGAGACCTCATCATCTTTGTGTTATCTGGAACCCCTTGAACAAGTTACCAATTTGTACCATGACTGGTGCCAAATGAGCATTTTTTTCTAGAAGTTTCCATCCATGATTGGTAGAGTCTTGTTTCTTGGAAGGACACCGAACTTGTCTCAAGCCAATAGAACAGATTATGTTCACTTCTCTAGCTACCCTATCCTCTACTGACCAGTTTGGGTGGGGAAGACAGTGTATGTAATAATCTCTAAAGAAGGTTAGTTACATTTACTGAGAAATCACCTTTATCCATTCTTTAATTTAATCCTAAAAGCAATGCTATAGACACATATTTTTTTTTAGACACATATTTTTAAGTCCATTGTATGAATATCAAGATCCACAGATATGAGATACTTTGCCCAAACACACAATAAACAAGTAGTAGAGCAGGATTTTGGCCAGGCATGTGAGATTTCTAAACCCACACTTTTATTTCTTATGTTATCCTTTCTTCTTATCATAGTACAAATGGGAAAAGGTTTGTTCCGGTATTTACACTAGTTAGAGCGAATTTCTCTCTCTGGTCCTCAGACTTCCATTTGCAAAACGATAGTATGAACTAAGGACCTTTCCATTTCTTACCATTAGTGATTCTGAGATGGATAGTCTCAAAAGTTCTGGGCATAAAAGTAGAGTTTATCTGAGGAAACAGGAAGGAGTATTCAAGCCATTCTAGTTCACTTGTACATCTGCTACTTTTGAGAGCATAATTTATGCCGTCTTTGGAAAGGTTCAATGTTGGTTTGTAGAATGAAGAAGCACAGTCCACAGCTGAAGGGAATCTGGGATGGCAGTTAAAGCAGGCAGTAGGGAAACGTTAAGTTTATTTCTAGCTCATTCAACTTCCACATATCTACCTTTTCCACTGCCTTACTTCCTATATTCAATAAAAGTAGTCAGGGTGCCTATTCATAAAGAGAGTCATTAAAAAGGACTCTTAGTATTCTCCTGATTAAGAAGATACTATGTGAAATAAGTCAATCGAAGAAAGAAAATTATCATATGGTTTCACTCATATGCAGAATATAAGAAATAGTGCAAGGGAAGGAGGGGAAACTGAACAGGGAAAATCAGAGAGGAAGACAAATCATGAGAGACTGTTAACTCTGGGAAACCAACTGAGGGTTGCTGAAGGGGAGATGGGTGGGGGGTTGGGGTAACTGGGTGATGGGCATTAAGGAGATTAAGGAGGGCATGAGATGTGATGAGCACTGGGTGTTACACACAACTGATGCATCATTGAAACCTACATCTGAAACTAATGATGTACTGTAGGTTGGCAAATTGAATTTAAATTAAAAAAAGATGCTACGACAGTTTCTAATGCCAAAGATAATGCCCTAAGACCCAGCAATTCCACTTCTAAGAGTACACCCAGAAGAAATGCATAAATAGAGTCACCAAAAACAACCTCTAGAATGTTTATAGTAGCACTATTGATGACAGCCCAAACTTGGAAATTTACCAAATGCCCATGAACAGTATTATGGGCAAATAAGCAGAATATATTAATGCAATTAAATCCTATACAACAATAAGAACAGGGCAGCCTGGGTAGCTTGGCGGTTTAGCACTGCCTTCGGCCCGGGGCGTGATCCTGAAGATCCGGGATCGAGTCCCACGTAGGGCTCCCTGCATGTAGCCTGCTTCTCCCTCTGCCTGTGTCTCTGCCTCTCTGTCTCTCTTGTTTCTCATGAGTAAATAAATAAAATCTTTAAAAAAAAAACCAATAAGAACAAATTATCTACAACTTTATGCAATAATACACATAAATCCCACAAAAAAAATGATGGCAAGCAAAAGAAGACACAAAATACTATGGGTTTTCCATTTTAAGAAGTATAGAAATAAAAAAAAAAAAAAAAAAAAAAAAAGAAGTATAGAAATAAGCAAAGCACCCCATTGCTGGGGCAACAGGATCTACATGCAAAAGAATGAAATTGGACCCCTACCTCATACCATATACTTGAACTGACTCAAAATGGATCAAAGACCTAGATATGAAAGCTAAAATTTTAAAATTCTTAGAAGAACACATAGAGGTAAATCTTTTTTTTCATAAAGGTAAATCTTAATAACCTTGGATTTGGTGATAGATTTTTAGATATGGCACCAAAGCACAAACGAAAGAAGAAAAAATAAACTTCATCAAAATAAAAAACTTGTGTGCTTCAAAGGACACTATGAAGAAAGTGGATAAAATATTTCTAAATTGTTTATAAAGAATATATAAAGAACTATTACAAAAAGACAAAGAACCCAATTGAAAATGGAACAAAAATAACTTGAATAGACATTTATCCACAGATTAAAGACAAAGGATGGGTATACTAAAGCAGTAAAAAATAACAAGCGTTGGTGAAGATGTGGAGAAACCAGAACCCTTGTACATTGCTGGCATAAAATGCCGCCACTGTGGAAAACAGTTTTTGCGTTCCTCAAAAACGTAAATGTAGAATTGCCATATAATCCCCAAATTCCACTTGAAGGTATATGCCCCAATTAATTAAAAACGGATACTCAAACAAGTATACACGTTTGTAGCTGCACTATTCATAATACACAAAAGGTAAAACAACCTTAATATCCATCAACAAATGAATGGATAGGGATGCCTGGGGGCTCAGCAGTTGAGCATCTGCCTTTGGCTCAGGGCGTGATCCCGGAGTCCTGGGATCGAGTCTCACATCGGGCTCCCTGCATGGAGCCTGCTTCTCCTTCTGCTTATGTCTCTTCCTTTCCCTGTGTGTCTGTCATGAATATATAAATAAAATCTTTAAAAACAACAACAAAAACAAATGAATGGATAAGCCAACTGTGGTAGACACAAACAGAAGGACATTTATTCAGTCATAAAAAAGAATTCAGTATTGATGTGTGTTGCAAAGTCGATAAGCCTCCAAGATAATGTGTTCAAAGCCAGTAACCAAAAGGTTACATACTGTATAATTCCAGTTATGATATCAGAATAGATAAATGCACACAGAAAGACACATATTGGCAGTTGCCAGAGGCTTGAAGAAGGTCAAATGGGGAGAAGCTGCTTACTGGGTAAAGGATTTTGATCTGCTGTGACAGAAATGTTTGGAATAGACAAAGGTGGGGGCATCCCAAGGTTGTGAATATATTAAAGACCATCAAACTGTTCATTTTAAAGTCGTTAATTTTGTTATGTGAATTTCACCCACATAAATTATTTCTAAAAAGAGACTGGAGGGGTGCCTGGGTGGCTCAGTTAGTTAAGCAGCCAACTCTTGGTTTCAGCTCAGGTCATAATCTCAGGGTCTGAGGATCAAGCCCTGCATTGGGCACACGGCTCAGCAGAGTCTGCTTATGGATTCTCTCTTTCCCTCTTCCCCTGCTCTCATCCTGCTGGTGCTCAGTCTGTCAAATAAATAAATAAATAAATAAATAAATAAATAGATCTTTAAAAAAACTAGGGGTGGTGGAAGGGGAGAAGGGCGGGGGTGGGAGTGAATGGGTGATGGGCACTGGGGGTTATTCTGTATGGTAGTAAATTGAACACCAATAAAAAATAAATTTAAAAAAATTTAAAAAGAGAGACTGGAAAAAACCCAGATGTGAATAGCAAAAAAATACATAAATTAATAATAATAATAATAATAAGCAGGAGGAGGAGGAAGAAGAGGAGGAGGAGAAGGAAGAAGATGAGAAGGAGGAAGAGAAAACTTTCAGTGCTGTTAGAAGTCAGGATAGGATAATGGATCCTTCTGAGAAGTAGAAAGGGTATCACTGGAAGGGAAAAGAAAGGGGACTTCTGGAAGGCTAGTAATGTCCCACTTCTTGATTTGAGTGCTGGTTACATGTCTGATTTTATGAAATTCATCCAGTACTTACAATAAGTTTACATAGTTTTCTTTATGTATATTATATCTATACCAAAGTTTTTTTTTTTATATCAAAGTTTTAAAAAAGATTCACTGGCAAAGATGCTTCCTTAGAAAGGAGACATTTTTATAGAATATTTTTCTGAAATGGAGTAAGATCCCATTTCAGTTCAGCAGCTTACACTGCCATCCACATCTTCCCCCAAATTAGCAATGATTCTTTAAAACATGACAAAGCTTGACTATACAGTGGGTGGGGAGGGGAAGCAGGGTGCTGGTGTTGTGGGAACAGGGTAGTCAGGAGCCCTGGGCTCCAGCTCCACTCTTCTGCCATAAAGCACTATCTGACCACAGAGAAGCTTCCTTGGCGCTGAACCTCAGGATTCCTCATTTGAACACTGAGCATAATAATGACCAAGATGAAATGAGTTGGTCTGAATCTATTGCTCTCAAGCTGAGTAATGTGATAGAACTGCAAGAAATGTCATGGAGAGGGGCGCCAGGGTGTCTCAGTTGGTTGAGCATCTGCCTCCAGCTCAGGTCATTTCCAGGGTCCTGGGATCGAGCTCTGAATTGGGCTCCCTGCTCAGCAGGGAGCCTGCTTCTCCCTCTCTCCTACTATCTCTGTCTCTGTAAAATAAGTAAATAAGTCTGAAAAGAAAGGAGGGAAGGAAGAGGGGGAAGTAGGGAGGGAGGGAGGTTATGGACAAGTGGGTAGAAAAGCAGCCAAATGAATGGAGCTCATTCTCTTGGGAAACTCATCCTACCCCAAACTAGAGATATCACAGTTTTTAATCTGCTTTACCCAAGGAGCCTTCCTTCCCTTGCCTCATATCCTTAGGAGACTGGCTCAGATGTAATCAGGTCAAAGATTCTCAAACGTTTGGCCAAGTGCAATATTATATGAAATGTCAACACATCAAAAGAGCTTTTTTAATCGAAGAGGGGATGAGGGACTCCCTTAGTTGGCCCCTGCCTATCTTCTCTAACTAGCCCAGGATCACCCCAGCAATAATTCCCTAGAGCTCTGGGGTCCCAGAGAACCTGATGTAAAAGCACCTAACCTCATCTAGTCTATTATACAGATGGGGAAGTTGTCAGAGGCTCAATCAGAACTTGGAGAAACCAGAACCAGAAACCCTTGTACATTGACAACTGTCATTGTCAATTGCCCAGAGCCCGAGTAGAGGACAAAGTAGCATTGCTGAGTAACACGCTCTGCTGCTACCTGGTGCTGGGGCTCTCCACACAAAGGTCTTGAAGGGCGGCAGTCATCTGTGGGTTCTTGAGCCTGGGCTCCATGCCCAGAGAAAAAAATGAGGGGAGGGGGTCTGGCGGTAGTCAAGGTCCACAGTTTTTTAGATGCTCTGGTGTGTTTTCCCTCTTCTTGACATGCATCCTGGCCATTGTCCACTCCTACGAGTGGGGGATTTCTTATTCTCATATTGCTTTGAGGCTATACCATGCATATCCCAGCTTAGGCTACATGCCTGGCTGAATGCTTTCATTTCCATCCTTAACCTGTGGCCCTCAATCCAAGCAGAACTCTTCCCAAAGGATGCCCAGATGGTGACCACATCCCCTGGCCAATGTATGGGTGTCAACTTGCTAAAATCATTGCACAAATAGCTCCTTCTATACAGCACCACTTAATATTTCATATTTAATAATGTGTATATATAATCACTTATCCCATTAAATGTTGAATAATTGTTTTATTGAGCATCACTATGTGCACTGCATTAGAGTAAGCACTGATAAAGCTGTAGACAGAGGTAACTATAGACAGAGGTAAGCCATTAGCTCACTGGAGTGCAGTGCTGTAGATGGGGGGAAATCATCCCAGAAGGAAAACTGTAAATGTTGTAGGCACAGATAACAGAGTATGTAAAGATCTAGGGGGTAAAACAGGGCATGGCTTGTTTGGGGAATGCAAATGTTCAGGCTACTGGGATCTGAACTGGAGCTAAGGATAATTGAGAAACCACACTGGGGAAAGGTGTCAGCTGATACCAGGGAATTATATAGGTCACAAACTGTCAAAACCTCAGTAAATGAGTATCTTCGTTTAGGTTCCTTTAGAAGAAAATCTTGAATCAAGGATTCAAGTACAAGTAGTTTAGCTGGATGATGATCCCAGTAACCACCAATAGAGTAGAGGGGACATGAGACAAGAATGGGAAGGTAGCCAAGAGAGGGTGTCTCATCAAACATATTACTACTGTGACAACTGCAACTCAATCCCCTGGGAACTCTGAGCCAGTGGATGTCCAACCCCTCAGAGTTACCCCACCTGCGATGCTAGGGAGGTGGGGTATTTATCCAGTAACTCCCATTGTCACTGGTTGAGAGATTCCTCTGGGGCATTAATCACCCAACACATCTGCTATAGCACTAAAGTGTTTGGACATCGTTCTGATGGTAATGGACAGACATGGACATTTTCAGGAAAAGCAAGGTCAAGAACAAATTTTAATTCCAAGGTAGAATTCTTGATGTGTAACAAGAATTGCAGGAGAGAACCAGGATGTGTGGAGACCAAAATGGAGGCTGGATCAGTGGTCTAGATGAGAAATGACCCGGTGGTGATAAAGCAGTGATGGAAAACACAGTTGGGATCAAGAGAGTTGTAGGAAGTAGTAGGATAGCATCATTGATTAATCTGATATTGAGGACTGGGGGAAAAAGTGATAGCATGATTTACTTAGAATACTCACATTTGCCATGGTCAACTGGATATTCAGGGTGTTTAGGCGCCAAAATATTGCCAGAAAAGATATAAGGACTACGAGGAGCCAAATACATAGTAATTCATTTTTTATAGAAAAGGAGAATTTAGTGCAGGGAGTATGAGACATAGATGCTTGCATGAGTCCTTTTAATAATTTAAATCTATAGATAGAAAACTGTCCCTGAGTTTCCAGGATTAGCCTCCAAACAGAGTAAAGAACTTTTTGTCCATTGTGCATGATGCCCTTGAGTTCTACTGAAGCTAGGGGCAATGGAACCTCTTAGGAACTATGCCATTCTTACCAGTGTTGTCCAAGACTTTCTCTTAGATCAATGGTTCTCAAACTTTATCAGGCATCAGAATCTCATGAAAGGCTTTTTAAGATTTCTGGGCCCCACCCAAGAGTTTCTGATTCAGCAGTTCTGGAGTAGGGTCCAAGAATTTGCATTTCTAAACATTTTTCATATGATATAGTTGCTGCTGGTGGGGCAGGAAGCAATCCCAAGAGACAGGGCTGGAGAAGAACCTAGGGGACATCTTAGAGGAGGTAGCAATAGGACTTGAGATGAGCCTTGAAGAACCAGTAGGACTTGAGAAAAAACAAGGAAGGGTGGGTGGCTGAGAAAACCTCACATCCACCTGACTTTAGGACCCTATATTGCCTCCCTCATTTCTTCCTTCTCCTTCAAATATATGAGAAACACAAGAGCTGTATCCTTTCACAAAAGTTTGTCTAGGAGGTAGCATCCTCCCCAAAGCCCTATCTGGGCTTTGCACGGAAAAGGAGCGGCTCCTTCTTGATACCGTTGTGCCGTATGGAACACGTTCATTTCCAGGATTAAAAACACATTAACATAACACACACCACATGTAGGAAGGGAAGTGACCAGACACCCTGTTTTCTCCAATCCCTAAGAAATAGATATAACCCATCTATCCACCAATTCATCTGTGTGACACCCACATGCACACACGCACATCCCTTCTCTAGCAGCACAGGCTAGGGAGGCACAATTGCTGAGGATCAACCACAAAACCTCTTCCCAAGGAGCCAAAGAGAGAACTCAGTTTCCAGACATTTAGTGAATCATCTGAGACCTAAACCCATATCTTGATATTTCTCCTCTGCTGGGAGAATGGTTTTTGGGTATTACACATTTTTTCACTGTGTTGACATTTTAAGGATATTTCCACAAAGCTACCTGCCAAATGCTTTCATCCCAAACATGTGTAGCTTTCCTGTAACTCATGTTAATACACACAGCAGTGGTCACTTCACCTATAAGTTTAAGTTGTCTTCAGAGCCCAAAATTCGTTAACAGGCTCAAATCTTAGGAATACAGCTGGTCAAAGTTTTAGCTTGCCTAAACCCTTCACGTAGATCCTGCCTGCCTTGCTAAACTTGTCTTTTGCTACCGTCCCTCCCATCACCTACCCACCCATCACTTTATGCTCTCTCCAAAATGAACTTCCTTTAGTTACTTTAACATACCAACTTTTCCTAGTTCTCAGCTTTGGACTCAGGATCTGCCCTTTAGCTAGAACACCCTCCCCTAACTATGCATAGCTTACTCCTACTCATTCTTTATGTCTCAGCTTAGATGATCAGAGTATAATAATAATTATTATAGCTTACATTGACTGCAGGCTCACGATGGGCCTGACATGAAATTAAGTACTTTGCATGCAATCATTTAGTTAATATATATAATAACCCACTGAAGTAGATAGAATTATCAGTATTATCATTTTATAAATGAGGAAACAAAAGTAAGAAATTGTAAATAACTTCCCCAAGGTCATAATGACTAGTCAAAGATAAAATCTGAATTTGAACCCAGACAATCTGATTCTGAACACCCTGAATATAACTGTCTAACGATTCTCTTAAAGCTTTCTCTAGTTAAGCTAAGGCTAATAGTCTTGCAGTTTCCCACCAATCCCTATTACTTGCCAAACTGTCCTAACCATACTACACTAATTGTCCATTTAGTTCTTCTATTTCTACAAAACACATAGAAGCTGTTTTTCATTCAACCGGTATCCCCTGGCTCACAGTAGGTCTGTGATTGTTTAAAGAGGACATGAATAAATTTGGACAGAGCCTGAGTCAATTTCCACTCACAAGAAAATACATGCTAATCCAATTAGTGATATATACCCCAGGCTGTAACTAAACTAATTAAAAGAACAAAATTTTTCAGCACTTTGATAATGCCTGCTAACACAAAAATCATACATCAATTACCGACCTTTTTCATTTATTCATGAAAGAAGGTGTTCCAAAGACTTCTAATTGCTAAAGCTTCCTATGATGAGCAAGTGCTTATAGATAAGAAAGCTTAATTAAATAAAATAATAATCAGTAATTCCAACATTTGGTACATGTCAATTGCTTGTGTTTAAAATAAACAAATAGAGTCATATCTGGATGAGTTTGGCTGACTGAATAGAAAGGTATGTTCAAAGTTTGATGTCAGATGGGAAACACAAGGACATCTGAGACCAGGGAAGGGGGTTGGTAAAACAAAGACTACAGCCCACCAACCCAGGAAGTCTAGTGAGTTTCATGTGAAGATGGGTCTCAGCCTTTATAGACTCAAATGTGAGGGATCGCCAAAGTCCTCTCCTTCAGGGCAGGATGAGTTTTACAGCCTGAACCTCCAATTGGCAATAAAAAAGAATGAGGTGGTATCCTGGGTTGACCTGCCCTTCCTCTCTTGACACTCTTGGGTTCTAAAGGAGAGGGGTGCTCGTCACCACTCAGTTCAGAGAGCTGGTAATTTACCAGATTCCTAGGTTGTGACTTCACCATGTGACCAACTTTACCCAGACCTCTGACCTCTCCACCATAACTGTGTCTAGGTCAATTAAAAATCTGGTTCCAATAAATAAATAAAATACTTAAAAAATGGGGGATCCCTGGGTGGCTCAGCGTTTAACACTTGCCTTTGTCCTGGGGCGTGATCCTGGAGTCTTGGGATTGAGTCCCGTGTCTGGCTTCCTGCATGGAGCCTGCTTCTCCCTCTGCCTGTGTCTCTGCCTCTCTCTTTCTGTATCTCTCATGAATAAATAAAATCTTTAAAAAATCTGGTTCCACCCCAAAATGCCCTGAATAGTGAAAGCAATTCTGAAAAAAAGAAAAACAGGGGCACCTGAGTGGCTCAGTCAGTTAGTGTCTGCCTTCAGCTCAGTCATGAGCTCCTGGGATCGAGCCGCACATTAGACTCTCTGCTCAGTAGGGGTCTGCTTCTCCCTCTGCCCTTCCCCTGCCTGTGCTCTCTCTCACTCAAATAAATAAAATCTTTAAAAAAAAAAAAGAAAAAGAAAGCTGGAGGTATCATAATTCCAAAATTCAAGTTATATTACAAAGCTGTAGTAATCAAAATACTGTGGTACTGGCACAAAAATCTAGATCAATGAAATAGAATAGAAAACCCAGAAATGAACCCATAATTATGTGGCCAACTAGTCTTTGACAAAGCAGGAAAGAAAATCCAATGGGAAAAAGAATGTCTCTCCAACAAATGGTGTTGGAGAAACTGGACAGCAACATGCCAAAGAATGAAATTGGACCACTTTCTTACATCATACACAAAAAATAAATTCAAAATTGTTTAAAGACCTAAAGTAATTTCTTTGATATTGGCCATAGCAACTTTTTTCTAGATATGTCTCCTGAGGCAAGGGAAAGAAAAGCCAAAAATAAACTACTGGGAAGATATCAAAAAGTTTTTGTGCAATGAAGGAAATAATCAACAAAACTAAAAAGCAATATACTGCATAGGAGAGATATTTGTAAGTGATATATCTGATAAATAGTATCCAAAATATATAAAGAAATTATAAAACTCAATATGACCCAAAATGAATAATCCAATTAAAAATGGGTAGAAAACATGAATAGATGTTTTTCCAAAGAAGGCATACAGATGGCCAACAGAGACATGAAAAGATGCTCAACATAACTTATTGTTAGGGAAATACAAATCAAAACTACAATGAGATATCATCTCACACCTGTCAGAATGGCTAAAATCAACACAAGAAACAAGAGGTCCTTGGCAAGGATATGAGAAAGGGTAACCCTCCTGTACTGTTAGTGGAAAAGCAAACTGCTGAGGTCACTCTGAAAAACAATAAAGAGGTTCCTCAGAAAGTTAAACATAGAACTACCCAAAGATCCAGCAGTTGCAGTCCTGGGTATTTACCCAAGGAATACAAAAATACTAAATCAAAGAAATATATGCACCCTGATATTTATGTTTATAGTAACATATCTACAACAACCAAACTATGGAAACAGCCCGAATGTCTGTTGATCGATGAATGGATAAAGAAGATGCTATATGTAGGTACACACACACACACACACCCACACACACACACACAGGAATATTACACAGCCATCAAAAGAATGAAATCTTGCCATTTGCAATGACATTTGCATGGATGGAGCTAGATAGTATTTTGCTAAGTGAAATACATCAGAGAAATTCAAATACCATATGATTTCACTCATATGTAGAATTTAGTAAACAAAACAAGCAAAGGGAAAAAAATGAGAGAGAGGCAAACCAAGAAAGAGACTCAATTCTAGAGAACAATATGACAGTCACCAAAAGGGAGGTGGGGGTGGGGGTGGCATGGGTTACACAGGTGGTGGGGATTAAGGAGGGTACTTGTTGTGATGATCACCAGGTGATATTTGGAAGCATTAAACTGCTTATATTGTATACCTGGAACTAATATTACACTGTATTTTAAACTGGAATTTATGTAAAAACTTAAAAATCTGCTTATTTTCAATTTTCACAGGTTTTCTGATAAAGCCACATACTCTTTCTCTTTCTCATGCAAAGTTGGCCATTCTCCCTTCTTCTTTCTTTTACTTTTTGCTTTTTGTTTTACTTCTTTGAGCTCCCTACCTCAATGCAGTTGGCCAGAAGGAAACCAAACACCTAAAAATAACTATCCTTCTACCAAAATGATACATAAAAGTCCCATTGCCCTTATTCTAAAGCTCGGGCTCTGTGGATGGCATACATGGCTCCGAATGACCTAGCCTGGCGCTGTCCAACACAGCAGCCACTAGACACAAGTGGCTATTGACCACTTGAAACACAGGCAATCTGAACTGAGATGCACTGTAAGTGGAAATTCCACATTGGATGTCAAAGACATTGTACCAAAAATAAATAAATAAATAAATAAATAAATAAATAAATAAATAAATAAATAAAATAATGATGTAAAATTTCATTAACTGTTGTTCATATTGGTCACATATTGAGACAGTAGTATTTTGGATACTTTGAGTTACATAAAATATATCATTAAATTTAACTTCACTTTTTTTTTAATTTTTCAATGTGGCTACCAGAAAATTTAAAATTACATGTGGCTCACATTGTACTTCTATTGTATATTCAGCCTCAATTCCCGTTACACATCCTACCACAGTCAAGGCTCCAGATATGCTGGACAAGTCCTCTGTTACTCCCCTAGCCTTTATTTATCTAGAGCAGTTTTTCACGTAATTCACTCTTACTCAGCCTTTGTGCCAGAGTTCAGATATTACTTCCTTGGAATACTGCGGTATGTGGCCAGCCTTCCCAAATTTGGGTCTCTGTGACCTCATGACCCTGTCTGTTTCCATCTATCACAGCACTTGTCATGCTACTATAATGAATTCCTTCTGCTCCCCTGGAATATGAGCAACAAAAGTGAAAAAAAATGCTACTATATATGGCACACAGTAGGTGCTCATAAGTACTCATGAGGGAAGGAGGGAGACCTAATCGGGTTGTGCTGCAATACGCTACAGTAGGGATTGGCATACCCTAGCCCACAGGCCAAATCCAGCCTGCCATCTATCTTTGTAAATAAAACTTTACTGGAATACAGCTATGCTCATTAATTTACATACCGTTTATAGCTGCTTTTGTGAAACAGAAGGGAATAGTTAGTCGTGATAGAGACCGTTTGGCCCAGAAAGCCTAAAACATTTACTCTCTGACCCTTGAAAGAAAAAAAGTTTGCTATCTCTACCCTGTAAGGTAATGCCCAACTCTTCAGCACAGGCCGCTGCTTACCTGTCCGGCCTTATCTGACGGTACTCCGCCTATAATACCTGTTTCAGGTGTGCTGAACTAGTGCCAGTGCCGGAAAACCTCCCACATTCATGCTCATCCATTCCACGTCCAGACCACACTGTTGCTCTCAACACTCTGGAACACACATAATATGTCATTACAATTATATAATATGCAATAAACATGAATATAAACCCACCCATAAACATGTCTGCTTTAGATTGTCAACTAACTGCTCAAGGGGAGGGACAACTTACTCATTCAACACATATTTATGAAGTGTGCCATTAGGAATGGCACCATGAATGATCACATTAGAATGTGACATTCTAATGGCACATTAGAATGATCACCATGCTCAGTCACTTACAACCAACTGGAATGGGATGGTAAGACCACGTTCCCTCCACTGCAAACCCACTGTCCAACCCGGACACACTGTAGACACCCGGCACATGTTTGAGTGAATCAATGTTTCCTACCAGAATCACACTTTATCTTCACACAATGCAACAAGCAGTGAAGTGAAATTAGGAGTCAGATCTGTTTCCCACCCCTGCCTTGACAGGAAGGAGGCAGGCAGGCATGCAGGCAGGCAAGAAATAACGGTTGAAAGCATAGATTTGTGAGGCAAACGGCCTGGGTTTGGGTGCTGACCCTGCCACTTGCTGTATGATCTTCAGAAAATTGCTAGACCCTTGTGTGACTTGTCCCCCTTGCCTATAAAGTGGGGGTAAGAGCACCCATCTTGGAGAAATGTCATGTAGGTTCAATGACCAATACTATCGATGAAAAATGCACAGACCAGTGCCTGTCCCATGGCGAGTGCTTTGTGTCTTTGCTCTTGTCATTGTTGCCTAAAGCAAGGGCATGTGACCACTTTAGGAACCTCATTGGTCCACTGAGGCTAATGATATCTACTCTGACGACTTTGCTGTGGGAATTTGACTGGAGACATCAGTGGGAGGACTCTGTGACCTGCAAAGTGCTCTCCAGATGTGAGCCATGGTGATGCTTAGCTCCCAGATGTGTGGGCCAAGCCATTGCTGACACATCTGCAAGGCACAAACATCTGGAGGCCTGGCCTTCCATCATCTCAACCCATGCTGCCCTTTCCCCTCCTGCTCTACTTCCTTTCCACACACAGCCCCTTCTCCCACCCGGGGGCGGTTTGCCAGTTCCAGGTTTGGAGCAAGAGCCATAACATTCTTCTGTTCTCTTTCCAGTGTGGAAATTCCATCTTTTTGCAGTTTCCATCATGTCAGGGTTGCACAGAGGGTCCATTAAGGCTTCTTATGGGAAGAGAGGAGGGTGTGGAGAGAGGGAGGGAATGGGAATCCCTTTCACTTGGACTTTAACAAGCACCCCTAGATGAAATCTTTCCATCCAGTCACCAAAGCCCTTGGTGGGTCATGGCTACTGCTAGAATGTGATTTTTTTTGTAAAGTAGGCCAACAGCGAAAGAATGCTTCATTGAATCAAAACACACATCCATTGCAATTTTTTCCCCAACCATTTTTCCTCTTTGCTTTCCC
The DNA here is from genome assembly GCF_053574225.1 of Canis aureus. Classification (NCBI taxonomy): domain Eukaryota; kingdom Metazoa; phylum Chordata; class Mammalia; order Carnivora; family Canidae; genus Canis; species Canis aureus. The sequence goes on from NC_135620.1 coordinate 72,124,682, forward strand.
AAACACAACACCGTCTGGGTTAGTTCGCAAAGCAGTTTTGGATTTAAGGCTGAGACTGTTTTGTAAGAAATCCCCAAAAGCAAGTCAGTTCAGTTCAATACACATTTATTCAGCATCAGGCACCGTGCTGGGCCCCAGAGTCCCAGAGGTGAATGAAACACTGCAGTGTTGTTGGAGACAGTGTAACCTTTAGGGGAGACAGTCATAAAACCCAGAGCTTTCTGACTAACATAGATGGGCTTTGGTAGGGCTAACATAGAAGTGATCCCTGGCACTTGGGAGACCTCAAAGGAGGGACAGGTACCCAGCCTTCACGTGGCCTGACCACAGGATTGAAGCAAATACATCCTAAGTCTTCATAGCAATATCATGAATAAATGGGCCCCATATATATATATGAGAGTTCAAGGAAGACTTCCCAAGGAAAACACTCATGGACCATGGCTGAATACATGTGCCAGGGCTCATAGTTTGCAAATGGCAGCAACAGAATCTGGCACAGAGAGCATTTGGGGAGCATGTGGCCCATGGGTTTCTATCTGTGAGGGAAGGCTGGAAAATAAGACATGAGACAAGAAGCCAGGCAATTTCAGGGCCTTGGTAGCAAGAAGAGCTCAAAAATTGTGCCCAGGCTTTACAAACCCCAACCGTCCCTCTCTAGTATCACTCTGCTCAAGACTCAGAGTCCTTGGAGTGAGATTCTAGTTTGTACATGCAGGTCGCATGCTTCTGTCTTCAGTGGGAGATATGACGGTTGAGGTTCAGAGGTGGGCAGAAAGAAAGGTGGCAAGAGTGTGCACGATCATGGAAGCTGGATGAGCAAAATTATAGAGGCCTAGAAAAATAAGGAATGGGCAGGGGATTTCAAAAAGCTTGGCATTACTTGGGTATAAGGCATGAGATTAAAAAATAACTGGGTATGAGCAGGGGCACAATATGGTGATACTTGAAATTGCAGAAACTCTCCCTTCTCTGGTTGCAAAAGTTCTTGAAAATCATCTAGATCTCTGGTTCTTAAACAAGGCAAACACCAAACAGTGTGCTATGCTTGGGGCAGGCTATGGAGTCCAGTGTCACCCTTGTCCATGTCACTGCTGCTTGGAAATAGTGTGTTGTTTATGCCCAGCATCAAGGGCTGCAGCCTGTTCCGTGACTGTCACATACCCCATGGATACGGGACAAATAGATTAAACACGTCCAAACACCATTAACCCAATTACAGATGTGCTGAGTGGGCTCTGACCTTGGCCCATCCCCAACTGGAAGTTTCACTTGAAGACTGAAAAGGAACAGGGGTGAAAAATTCTCATCTGTGGCCCATGCCCCATGCCCCCAGCCAACCACGGAAACCTCTGCTGCCCAATAATCATCCTTTGCTGTGTTTTTGTTTGTTGATTTTGTTTTTAACACAGACCCCAGTGTCTTATGTAACTGAACACATGGCTGGGTGAGAAGCTTTCTCCCTGAAGTTAGGTTTTCTTGGAACTAATAGTGATGCCAAAGGCATGACCAAGTGCAAACTAAAAAACAAAACAAAACAAAAACAAAACAAAACAAAACAAACAAAAAAACGCCACAAGACTCTATTGAGCACCTACTCTGTGTCTATGTCAGGCCTTTTCTTATTTATTGATAATGCCTTCCCCACGATGAACATTGCAGTAAAGTATATGAAACTGATGATTCCTGTTTTTCTGTTGATAAAACTAAATTCCAGGTCTGTAAAGTTGCCACATTTGGGGAAGCTAGAATTTAAATCTAAGTTTGTTTGACTCTAAAGGCCAATATTCATTCCTCATAATTTTTCTGTCCTTTAATAGTTCTTTCTGAGTTTAGTTCCTTGCCACAGGGACCTGAACCTCAACTTGATGGACTGTCGATCTGTACCTCTCTAGTGATGTAAAGCTCACCGCCTCACATACAAAAAGAATAGCCCTTTAAGTAGGGAGACAAAACTGGCCTTTCTGAGAAATCCTCTTGTCTCCACTTTGCCTTCTTGAACCCCCAAAAGGGATCCCGTTCCTTCAGCTGCATGTTTACTATGACAATATCTGAAGATGAGATTGCACCTCAGTGTATTCTCCATATAAACTCACAAATTCTCCCTTCTCTGGTTGCAGAAGTTCTTGAAAATCATCTAGATCTCTGGTTCTTAAACAAGGCAAACACCAAAGTCACCCTAGGAGACTTGCAAAAATATAGACTCCCAGGTGTCTCCCAAGACTCACTCACTCAACTAGAGTCTCAAGGAGGCGGGGGCAATCTGTATTTCCCTCGAGCTCCCAGGCATTTGGATGTTTCAGTCCGATGCTCCAAATTACATTGCATGGAAGACCAAGGTCCAAAGAGGGGAAGAAATTAGCCCAAAGCCACCCCAGCCGATCAGTCACGCTTTTACTTTCCGATAGGGCAAGGCCAGCCTTGCTGATGCCCGACGACAGCCCCTCTAGACCCTGCCTCTCCCTCTGCTCTGGGAAGGCAGTTCACGGACTAAGGAGTAGAACAGCTTACAAGTGAGTGAAGAAACTACGTCATCTCTGATCATAAAACCTAGTGAACTGCAACCGGGCTGGTATTTGTACTACAAAACCTCCTGGGAAGGCTGGCCACACTTGGCACTGACCTCGCTTCTTGAGCAGAGGTTAAGGCTTTCTTCCCTGCCCCTCCCTACCTGCAAAGACGTCAGGAAAGGGGATGGGCCTGGGGTTGCCCAGGGGTCAGGGAAGCACTAGAGATAAAAATCAGGGAATATTCCACTCTTGGTTCTGTCAGCTGCATGACCCTGGACAAGTACTTTTTCCTTCTTTGCCTTCAGTCTTCTTATTTCTAAAATGGGAGAATTTTAGAAATGTTCTGGAGTGGTTATGAGAACAGAGCAGCAGAGACACCACATCTTGAATTGGAACTCCATCCCAGCTCCTTACTGACGGTATCACTCCAAGCACATCCCCTACCCTCTCTGTGCCTCCGGATTTATTCTGTACAATGGGGATGTCAACAGCCGGGTTACAGGATGTGAGTGCCACCTAAATGAGATACTACAATCATGGCTTGGTCCAGACCCTGGCCATGGAAAATGCTCAACAAATGGTAATTACTGCTCTTGTTGTGGTTAGAATTGGTCATTCTAATCGGAATCTCCAAGAGACCAGCCTCTCTGAACGAGGGGAGAATGTGGAGGCCTGACATTTGAACAAACTTCACCAGTTCTTTCACAAGTGATCTCCTTGGTCCTCCGGGGCTCCTCAGCACTCCATGAGTGTATCTCTTGGCAGAGCCCAAAGGGGGTCAGAAGAGAGATGCCCAAAGACCTGCTCTGGTGTAGAGACCCTGTGAACACAAATCCAGCCTCAGTTTCCTCTTTACAAAGTATAAAGCCTGTATAGGACGGGCTTCATGAACACTGTCCTGGAAGATTCAAATCGGCACACATTTTCTGAGCACCTAACATCTGCTCCCACCTGACCTGGGCACAGGAGACATAAAACACGGCCCTAGCAAGGAGGTGACATCTTAGGGGAAACAGGAACTTAAAAGGATAATTAGAACTCGATGGGTTAGGTGGAAGCATCACAGATGTATGGGTATGGTAAGAACCAAATGGGGGAGCCCCTATCCAGAATTTTGGGGGGATATGGTCAGATCAACTTTCCTGAGATAAATAACAGTTCTCCTCTGGGTGTGTGCTTGGGGAACATCAGTATCTTCTACAAATAATACAGGAATGTTTACTCCCTCCATTTCCAGCTATGGTCCTTGAGGGCTTGGGAATCCTGGAACATTAGATTAGAAGGATTCTTCAAGGATGTCTCAGTCCCACTAATCTGTTCATGAAAAGATCCCGAGGGTAAGACTGAGAGACTGGCCCAAGGTCCCACAGCCTGTTAGTGGCAGAGCCAGGGGCAAAATCTAAATTTTTAACTTTTCATTTGGGGCACTCACTGCCACCTGGACTAACAACCTCCTCCCTTGTCTCCTTGTTTTTTCCTTTTCTTCCTTCTCTTCCTTCCCTCCCTCCATTCCTTCCTTCTTCCCTTCTTTCTGTTCTTTCTGTGCCTCTTTCCCTTCTTTCTTTTCCTTCCTTTTTTCTCTCCTTCCCCCTGCCCCACCCCACATGCACTTGTCCAGCAGAGCACACCTGTGGCCCCTCATGCTCCCTTGCAGCCAACTCCTGTAAAACAGGAAAACAGAGCAGCTTGGCTTCAGCTATAGCATATACAAACACATGCAGTGAAGTTTCCAAAGGTAGGCAGACAGTGAGTGCCTTTCAGGGTCTGGCAATTTTATGGGCAGAAGCCAATTAAAAAGCACACCCCCACACAAAACCTGTGGATTTTGTTTGGCTACAGCCTCCTCTTCAGGCCCCCATGTGCTGCATTGATGGTAGATTGGAAGGGTCCCTGGTCTCAGGGGATTCTGGGTATTCATATGCTTCCTGGGACCCTCCCTTAGGCTCCCCCCTTGTTCATGACACCAAGCCAAGAGCGAGGCCCAGCACTAGACTCCAGGATACAAACAGAATCCTACCCAGACCATGTCTTTGTGTTGTTCATCATCCTATGAGGGACAGTGACACTGAGAGAGAAAAATGCTGGAATGGAGGCAGGGAAGTCCTCACTATAAGACCCCAGAGGAGAGAGTTACCAACTCCTTCTGAGAGAGGCAAAATGTCTTAGGGAGGCAATGAAAGATGTTTGAACTACATCTGTGTAACCTGGAAGGGCATCCCCAGCAGAGAGAATAGCACATGCAAAGGCTGAGAAGGAAGGTGTGAGAAGACGTGGAGATTTTTTTCAGTGCGGCTGTAAAGTAGGTTGTGGAGGACAAGAACGACAGTAATAACTAACACTTGCATAGTACTTGTTACACACCAGGTACTATTCTAAGTATCTGACATATGTTGACCCACCCTCACTAAGATCCTGTGGCAGCTGCTATTATTTCCCCTAATTGGCAGAGGAGAACACCAAGGCACATAGAGGTGGTCACTTGCCCAGGGCTTGTTGGACTCTTAACAATTAGCATCTTGTATGACCGTGAGAGGGACTTGAGTTGTCTTTAGGTCAGTAGAGTTGGCTCAGGATCCAGACTCTGCTCCAGACTTGCTGGGCCCTTAACCCTCTCTAGAGGAGCCATTCGTTCTCCCACTGTCAACCTCAATGAAAAGTAATGAAGATAAAAGGGAGAGAGAAGTTAAAAACCTTATCTGTACATGAATCACCACCTAATATAATCCCTCATGTCCCTGGCACATCCTCCTCAGTATGGTGGTGGCATATAAGAAGCCAAGGCCCACAGAGGTTGAATAGCTTGCTAAAGGCCACACAGCCACTCTGCCAAGAGGCAAGACTAGAAGTGAGAAAAAAGAGGAGGAGGAGGAGGAGGAGGAGGAGGAGAGGGAGGAGGAGGAGGAGGAGGGCAAGGATAAGGAGGGAGAAGTGGAAGGGGTAGACGAAGATGAGGAGGAGTGCTCTTTCCTTAAGTCTACATCCTTTTCCATAAAAGCTTTACATAGCCCCTAAGCATAGCTCACCTACTTGCATTTGGAAGTCATGGCACATCCATAGGTCCACGTATAATTTCCACGTAAAGCGGAATTATAACTGCGTGGTACAAATAAATCGTTACTCATCCATTGCTGTCCATCGAGCCCACATGGATTTATCACCGCTTCATGTCCCATGTCCTGCCCATCTAACACTCAGACACCAGGGGGGAGGAAGACCCCAATTCCCAGGCTTCTTAGCAAGTTCTGTTGAGTCAAGCTCCTTCATATTGCTCAGATTCAGCCTCACTATTGCAACAAGGCATTTCTCTCTTCTCTCCCACCCTATCTAACCCTGCTCTACCCTCCCCTACCTGGTCTCTGTGCTATTGGCACTTCCCTTCTCTCTGCTTTCCTCCTCTACAGCCAGAGGGTTTTTTTTTTTTTTTTTCAAAATGCTCACCTGCCTATGTCACACCCTGCTTTCAATCCAATGCCTTCCAATGGCCATCTAGTCTGCTCTACCTACCTCTCCAAACACCCTCCATCTATCCGCCCACAGTAGTTGCTCCCCTTCTCTCAAATACGTCACACTCTTTCAGATTGCTATTTCACACACAGCCTCTGACTGTGAGGGCTTTCCCGATGCTTGCCTTTCAATGGCAGAGTTAATCTCGTCTATCCTTTCTTGTGTACACAAGCTGTTGCAATAACTATTTATTGAGAGCTTTTGTTTTCAAGCACCCAATGGCTTTATATACATTAGCTAATGTAATCTTTCCAACAGTCCTTCGAGGCAATGTATTTATCCTCTTTAAAGATGAAGAAAGTGGGGCTTAGAGAGGTTAAGGTAATGTCAGCTAACTTGAGACTCTTAATTAGCAAGACCTGTTGAGTTTGCCTTAGAAATTTCTCTCAACACCCAACCCCTGTGCCTCCTGTAAATTGAACAGCCAATATTTAAACCCAGATTGGCTTGACTCCAAAGTGTCTGATTTTATCACATTATATTAAATTAGCTAAGTTCCAAGAGTTTCTTAAAGGCAGTCTCTGGGTCCTGTTCATCTCAGTACTCCAGATCTGGAAATCAGTCCTCAGGCATTGGCTGGAAGTTGTAGAGGGACTTAGTTTTCGACTTAGGATGGGGAAATGTGGTGCTATACCCAGTTGTTCTAGGAAGCAGAGTTATCACTGGTTTGAATGACTTCATCTGTCCAAGTTTCGATGTCAGTATTTCAATGTCACTACTAACTATAGGATTTGGAGCCTCTTATTCAACTGGTTTAAACCTCACTTCCTTTAACTGGAAAATAGCAATAGTAGCATATGGCTGTTTTGCACATGGTTACAGGAGATCAGTGTGTAGTCACTGATGTGATGAGGACTCCCTCAACAGTAGTTATGAGCATTTCTCTACGCAGACCCCTCTTTACCATGAAGCTTGCCTGAAGGAGTATTTCCTCAACCATACAGGAGGGGAAAGTCATGTAGGGGTGATTTCCTGTGCACCTCTAACACACGCTTTCTTTCTTCAGGGATGGAGACCACATGAAAAGTCCCATCTTTGTCAGCACAGTGGGATGGGAGCTCCCTGGGCATTTTCTATGGCGGTTTGTGGATCAGTCTGGCCACGCAGAGGCTAGGGCCTTCAGTTAAGCCGCCTCATCTGCACTTCAAGAATTTTCCTGTTTCTTTTTCCCCATGAAACATCTGAACACATATTGGTCTGACCAACTTCCCTGCCATGGCAGGGCAGACACACACATACCTGTCTCTCCCAGCTTCTGGAATCCCACTCTGGAGAGACAGTGGCTAGGAAGAACAACAATGTTCCACAGTGCCAGGAGAAAGGGGTAGAAACCAGAGAGGGCATGAGCACCTGAGTGAGTTGGGGACAAGCCGATGGCACATATTCTCAGGTGCCAGCCAACTCTGGCCAACTGGGTGGCTATCCAGAGGCCACAGATGTCTATGAGAGCCTCAGAGAAAGCCACATACTTTTTCCTTGCGGCTCCAATATTGTAAGTTCTTCCTGATACTCCTGGAGTTAAACTTGTGATACTATTTTCAGTCCACATATGGCACAGGACTGCTAATCATTAATTCCTTCTGTTAATCAGAATTCTCTAGGCCTCTCCCAGACAAAACTTCCTTGTCATCTCTCCAAGATTCAGAGCGTGATGAATATTATCTAATTAAAGAAAAAAAACACCATAATGTACGTTGTACTGAACACATTATAGTTCCTGTCTTGTTCAAGTCTCATAATAACCCCAGAAGATGAGATTTCTACTAACCCCATTTTGTGGATGAGAAAACCAAGGTTCTGATGGCAGGTTACTTACCCAAGGTAATAGCTGGTGAATGGCGATAGAGACAGGGTCAATTTAATCAGGCTCAGATCACAGCCCCAGCACATGGGGGAGTTTAATTTTCTGCAACTGTTGAGCTAATTTTTTCCTCAGGTTGGGTCAATACAATGGAAAGCTACAACAATGGGGTGACTCAGCGAAGACCAGGGACCTAGGGTTCAGGAAAGGGTATACACGAGAGGAATTTAGAACAGGGTTTGGCATGTGGCAATGCTATATACTGAATATTGGTGTCCCCCTGCAATTCCTGTGTTGAAACCTAATCCCCAGTGTGATGGTAGGAGGAGGTGGTGCCTCTGGGAGCTGACCAGGTCATGAAGGGGAGCCTCTTGAATGTAGGGCCTTTACTGGAGAGACCCAGGAAGAAGACAGCTGTTTATGAACAGGAGACTCTCACCAGACACTCAATCGGCCGGCACCCTGATAGACTTGGCAGCACCAGAACTGTGAGAAACAAACCCGGGTTGTTTATACCAGTATTCTATTCTAACCCAAACTAAGACAGCCAACTAACGAAGATAGGCAAGTAAGTGTTCAATGAATAGAACTTTCTTTCTTTCTTTCTTTCTTTCTTTCTTTCTTTCTTTCTTTCTTTCTTTCTTTCTTTCTTTCTTTCTCTTTCTTTCTTCCTTCCTTCCTTCCTTCCTTCCTTCCTTCCTTCCTTCCTTCCTTCTTTTTCTCATTCCTTCCTTCCTCCCTCCCTCCCTTTCTTTCTGATGTTGGTTCCTTTCTGACTATATTATGCCTAGGAGGAGAAGAGTCAGCAACACTGTAGGAGAAATCCATTCATCTAACCTCTACCTACATGCTTGTGGAAATGTAAATTCAATCATAACAAAACTTCTTGAAAGAGTATCTTTGAGCTTAGATTGCTGGAAGTTGAGCAGATCTCTAGGCACCTGAGTTGTTTGAAAAGATGTCCCTGTGCTTTGTTTCCCCATGTGTGTTAGAGTCAGGGGGTGGGTGGTGGTTGAGCCTATGTTGACCTCATAGGCACGCATCAAAACTAAGAAGTAGGCATATGTTTAACTGCTTATCTTTTACTGGTGTTCAGTTTCTCCCCTTCTCTGAATTCCCACAGTGCCCTACTCTCTTCTAACAGGTGCCATCCTTGCATTATGAAACACCTGACCTACATCCTTACTTCCTCAAGCAAGCTAGCTCCTGGGAGCTATTACCAGAATGTTAAAAATCTATAATGCCTCTTTATACTCATTACCCTCCCAGGTAACACATTGGAGGCAGTTCGTCTGCCTTTTAAAAGGAGACTCCAGTGGCTGAATGTCTCTCCATGACCTCAAGATCCAAGCTGCCATCACTTCTTGCCTGGAAAATAACAACAGTCACCCTTTTTGGGGATTTCTCCAGCCTCACTTCCACCCCTGTGGCCAAAACAATTTTTCTTAAAGAGCAAGCTTGGCATTTTACTCTGTTAACATTCTGGGGTGGCTCCCAGTTACTTCCAATATTGTCAAACTTTCTGTCCCAAGCTTTCAGAACCCTGCCTAGTTCTAGCTTTTCCTTCAACTTCTTGGGTCTATATCTTCATTGAAAGAGCTTTCAGGGGCACCTGTCTGGCTCAGTTGGTTGGGCAATCGACTCCTGATTTTGGCTCAGGTCATGATTTCAGGATCCAGGGATCAAATCCTGCATCAGGTTCTTCACTCAGTGTGGAGTCTGCTTGAGGATTCTCACTCTCCTGCTCCCTCTGCCCCATCATCCACTCACATGCTTTCTCTCTAAAGTAAATAAATAAACCTTAAAAAAAAAGTCCTTTCAGTCCATGGGGCACCTGGGTGGCCCTGTCTGTTAAGCATCAGACTCTTGATTTTGAATTGGGTCCTGATTCCTGGGTTACAAGATTGAGTTCCACTCTGGGCTCTGCGCTCAGCGTGGAGTCCACTTGAGAGTCCCTCTTCCTCTGCCCTTCTCCATACTCACACACTCTCATCCCATCTCTCTTAAACAAACAAACAAACAAACAAACAAACAAACAAATAAAATCTTGTATAAAAACGTGCTTTCAGCCCTTGCATGTGTTCTGTTTTCTCTTATTTCTGGACTTTTGCTCATGGTGTCCTATCTCATCCTTCCCTTCTGTCTGGTTTCTTCTCCCCATCCTTTGGGCTTCAGGCATCACTTTTTCAAGGAAGCATTTCAGAACTCCTCTAGGTTGTCTCACAGCCCAACAATAAGTTGCCCATTCTTGCCCTAGTATAGCCTGAAATTGAAATTGCTTTAGTCCTTCTTTACAACTTCCATTGGACTGTAAGTTCCCTGAGAGCAGGGAGCTTCTCACTCTAGTTGCAGGCCCATTGCCTGGCATGTAGTAGGGAATCAATAAGTACCGGTTGAGTGAATAAAGAGAGGTCCCCCAGTGACAAGAAACACTCCCCAAGCAGAAAGAGAGACAATAAGAATTTTTAATGCATGGAAAGTCCTGCAGGGACTCTGGGCAGACCCACAGGTAGCAGGAAGAGGCAGGGCTCCTGCAAACTCAATAACGTCTGGAAAAAAAAAAGTCATAAAGACCCAGGATTCCTCACTGCAACAATCCTCAGGGCCTCCTTCCTGATGCTGAAGAGGTCAGATTGTCTCTCCATAGGTCTCCTTCGGGGTCCATTGCAGGAAGGAAGCTGAGTGTGGCAGGAGGAAGGAAGAAGAGCAAAGGCCGCTTGGTCTCCACCTGAAAGCTCCTGCCTCGGGATTGACTGCCATCCATAAGAAAAAGTTTAAAAAGGAGAGACTTTGATAGAGTCAAATAATATCTTAGAAAAAATAAAAGAGAAAAACGGATAATTCCAGTGGTTACAAAGTTCTCTGCCGGCTATCCACAAGAGAAAGAGTTTGCTTTGGCCTTGCTGGCAAGCCTCATCTGCCAGGCCCATCCTCAGCTGTCCCCCAGCCCCCCCCAGGCCCCAGGATCCATGAGAGTACTGCTCCCCCTCCCACGGAGAGTCTCTGTGCTCACGGAGGGCAGCACCCTCCCTCACCGGCCCTTGGACTCCCCATACGTGTTTCGGGCCATGGACACCATCTTCTCCTCGCACGTGATTTTGGTGTCCTTGAGGATGCTGTACCACACCATACCCGCAGGCCGGACCTCCTCGCTGCGGCAGAAAAGGTAGGGCACGGTGTCCACACGGCTCTGGATGTAAGCGCTTCGCAGGAGGCTGGAGCAGTGGCTGCTCACCCTCTCCAGTCGCCGCAGGATCAGGTGGGCCTTCCTGAAAGGGAGGACGAGACAGTGATTAAGAGGTAAGCCCTTGAGTGATGGATAAAGATCAACTGAGAGATGAGGACTTCCTGTCCCAACAATCTCCTACCCATTCCTGGCCAGAGTGTGGGTATTTCAAACACCTATTCGAAAATCACCTCCGAATTTGTCCTCTTCAATCACGTCATGTGTAGAAAATGAAAGCGACATATAACCTTTTGAACCAGTCTTTTTATTTCTAAGATATGAGAGTCCCAGGAATTATAAGGTCACCAGTCTTGGGACTCTGACCAAGTAGAAATTATTATAATAATGCTACACAGAAATAGCAATCACAACTATAATCTACTGACACCTGCCACACTAGATGCAGAGTAAGTGCTTTACCAATATTTTAAAATCTTATGTAATCTTCACAACAGCCCTGACCATACTCTTCTTTCCACTCACATCAAATGCATGTGAAGCCAAGCTCAGAGAAATGACATTGCATGACCAAGGTCAAACATAAAGTCGGCCATTGGGGCTAGGCATTCAGATCTAGGCCTGAACACCCACATAGTCCCTCCCTAACTTCTGCTTTTGTGTTTCTCTAGTTTTCTCATATTCTTTCATTTCTCACAGTCAGGAAATTTGGAAATCGTTCATCAAATCCTTAATCTCTAGGTCCCCAAATCAGATTTCTCTGGGCATCTCATTTTTCTCACTTCTAAAACAGGGGTGATAGTCTTAGCATTATAAGTGGTGGTGAAGATTCACCATGAGAAATGCCCAAAGCCTGGCACAGAGTAAGCTCCTAATAAATGATACCTGTGATTATAAAGTATTGTTGTGATGGTGTCTTAGGGTCAAGGTCATACTGAGCACTCTAAGCAAGAATCACTCTGTCCTGTGGTGATCATCATTAGTAATGTATCTGTCACCCTTTAACTAGAACCAGAGAGGGCATCCCTCAGGAGGTCTGACAGCTGCATAGAAAAATCAAAGCTAGCAAGGATCTCCCAGATCCTTGGGTTTCTTGATGACAGCACTATTGACATTTGGGCCAGATAGTTCTCTGCTGTAGGGACTGTCTTTTAGGAAGTCTAGCAGCATCCCTGGGCTGCTTGCTGCCCTTTAAATACCAATAACACTCTTTTGGCCCAGTCATAGCAATGAAATTGTCTCCAGGCATTGTGAATTGTCCTCTTGGGGGTAAAAATTGCCCCAACTGGGAACCACTGACCTGGTCTGACCTACCCTTATTAAAGATGTGAAAACAAAGGCTCAGAGAGTGAAAGGGATGCCCTTTTCCTGGGTCATACCATATGTTAGCTTCACTGTCAAGGTGTCTGTCACCATGCGGAATCCAATTTTCTCTACATCCCAATACCTTCAAGATACCCAAGGGCTAAATGAGCAGCTCTCTCATGTTGTCCTCTCAATGCCCCTCTGAGACCCCAGGAGGGAGGGTGTTTTACAACAACAGACCCCACAAATGGGAGACTGTGTTAGGCACCTGCATGGCAGCTGGAAAAGGGCCTGGCTTCTGTGTGTGTGTTTTGTGGGCATGATTTATGAGGTACATTTCAAAAAGTCCTCTTTGTATAGTTCACCACTTGGGTGGAATATTTCCTGAGGTGCCAAGAATTCATAGCTTCATAATCACACTCGAGTTGCCACTCTGCCCACAGTCCTCTCTTCCCGCTGGCAGGCACCTCCCAAAGAGGAGCCTGACAAGTCCATCTCCTCCTGGTTTGAGCCCTTGCTCTGTTCTTTAATAGCTCTGTGTCCTTGGAAATCTACTTAATGTCTCTAAACCCATGTCTTCACTTGAAAGATGGAGCTGTTGTGAAGTTACAGGAGATAAAGTCATTGACTGATCATTTACTGAGCATTTATTTTACAGTAGGGTTCCCACTTTGGTGTGAAAGACAGACAGATGGAAAATTATAACACAAATAGCAAGAGTGATAAAGAGGAGGTGTAGGGGTTGAGGGGAGTACAGGAAGGTATCTAGGTAGGAGTGGGAATATCCAAGGAGGCTTCCTAGTAGACAGGCAACTTGTGTTGAGTCTCAAAAATGAGTTGGGGGTGAAAGATGACAAAGGCATAATAAAAGGCAGAGGTAAAGGCATAAAGATTAGAGATTACATAGGAGTTCTGAGGATTTATGGCTGGAATACCATGTGCAAGTGGGCACACAGTGGGGAAACTGGAGAAGTGGCAGGAGCCAGGCCATTGAAGCTTAGGATGTTGGTTGTACAGAATAATGGTACACCACCCAGGCTCTGGAGCATGACTGCTCAGGTTCAAATCCAGGCTCAGTCACTTACTAGCTCTGTGATATTGAGGGAATTGTTTAATCAAGTGTGACCCAGTTTCTTTATCCATGAAATGGATGAAATGGGAATAATACCTGTATCTGCCACAAAGCTTGTTTAAAAAAAAATGATGAATCTATAACAAACCTTCAACAAATGATATATAAATATATAACCACCTCCTATCAGTATCCTTATTTGTGTACCCGTGTAAGCCTAGAGCACCTTTGCAAGTCAATGGCAGGAGACAGAAATAGTAACAGCTTCTAATTTGGGGTCAGAGTTCTGGGTTGGAGACACAGTGTGTGCTCTGAGAATATAAAAAGAGGCCACCTAATCATAAATTTGGGGGCTTGGAAATCTTCCCAAGGGTTGTAACGTCTGCATCAGGACTTCAATGACAAGACAGGTTTTTCAGATAGATGGGTGGCAGAGGAAAGAGCCTACCTAAAGTTAGATAAGAGAAAAAATGAACCACCAGTGCTTTGAAATAGAGTGAAGAACGGGTGAGAGACTAGTCAGTTTGGCAGACATCAGACCATTAAGGCTCTTCAAAGTCATGGTGAAGTATTATACTTTGGAGGCAATGGAGAGTGACTGCTGCAGACAGTCACAAGAAACAAGCTACAAATATAAAATGAGGTTGGAAAGGGAAATTCCTCCAACATGTCCAAAAGCTTTGCCCCCAACGGCCCAGCCACGTCCTCAAGGAGAATCCTGGAACTCAACTGAACCAAGTTGAATGGATGGGAACACTGAGGTTTGGAGTGAGAAAGTCGTTTAAGAGAACAACTTAAATTAGTAACAGGGGCAGAGCAGGAACCAAAGCACCTGACTGTACAGAGCCAAATTGAAATACATGAACCTGGAGTCACAGATTCAAATCCTAGCTCTATAACTTAACAGCTCTGTGGATCATCAGCAAGTTCTTTGATGCCACTCTTCGTTATGGCATCAATAAAATGCAGGTGATTGCAGTGTTTTGGGGAGACAGAGATAATCTGAGTAGTTTGCTTACTCCTAGTAAATGTTAGCCAAGATCCAAATAGCATACTGTAGTAGACAGGACACAGGCTTCAGAGGCCATTAGAGTGGTCACTTCTGCTCTGTAAGTCTGTCTGCCCATTTGTAAAATGGGATTAGAGATGCTTATTTCTAGTGCTGTTGTTAGCCTGAAATGAAGTGCCTGCCCTAGGCATCCAGCACAGAAGTCTGTACACAATAGGCACTAAACCTGTGTCAGTTCACTTAACTATCCCTGTTCTTTTTCCAGTGCACACACTGCCTCAGACCTTGGCTTGCATTTAGTCAACAAAGACAGGAGAAGTCAGGAGGTGACGCCATGGAGAGAAGGGTTGGAGGTGCTCAAAGGCCAGAGAGGAGGAGGCAGGAGTGAGAGACCAAAGGCGAGACTGCTCGGCAATAAATTTGTAGGCAATGGAGAAGCATAAATCAAAGGCCAGGCATGGTCCAAGCTTTCCCTGGAGAGGGAATCGTAGGTCAGAGTGACCACTTTTCTCAAATACCGGAAATGAAATCTTCCTCACAGAGACAGGACCCAGGCCCACTGGAATAGGAAGCCAAAGGTAAAGGAGTGACACCACACATTAATTTATGGTTGTATTAGCAAGCGAGACTGAGACAGGAATGGCTTGTGGAGGAGTCAGGGGCTGAGTTCTGATGCCACTTCTCCGGGAACTGTAGAACCTTTGACCGATCATTCTATTCCCAGCACCATTACCCAATCAGCTGTTGACACAGTTAGTGGATAGAGACCTAATTTCTAAGGGGGCCTTGGAATGGAGAGGGATAAAAAAAGAGGCAGTAAGGAAACATTCCTATTGGCCTCTCTCCCTCCTCCCTATCTCCTTGAGTTGAGCTTAAATGTCTCTGTGTTAGCTGACCTCAAGCTTAATGAGAGTTGAGGGCATGACGTGGTTGCACAAAAATGGGACACAACCTCCAGAAGCAGATAGGGCAGATTAAGAGAAAGAATGACTTCATTCATATTGCCCTGGTCAGGCCACATCTGGAGAACCCCAGTCACTTCTGGTAAGAGGGACCTGTGCAAACTCTAGTCAGATCATGATGCTGAAAATTGTCTTAAAAGCAAGTCTTAGGAGAAAGTGTGGGAAGCAGGAATGGAATGTGTCCACAGAAGGGAGATATTTAGGCAAATGGTTGTGTTGTCCTAATAAATAAAGGTTGTGTGTGTGTGGGAGGGGTGGAAACTGAAACTAAATATAATCCTCGCCACAGTTCTAGAGTT
Organism: Canis aureus; assembly: GCF_053574225.1. NCBI lineage: Eukaryota > Metazoa > Chordata > Mammalia > Carnivora > Canidae > Canis > Canis aureus. The sequence goes on from NC_135620.1 coordinate 72,140,328, forward strand.
ATACTTTAGTCCCAATGTTTAGGTAGTAAAAGTGAGCTCAGGCTGGTCATATAATTTGACCAGGGTTAACCATGTGGAAACAGCATCTAGACCTCTGTTGCAAGGCACCCCAGTGTTATCAATGACATCACCTTCAAATTAACAGAAGGCAAATGTTGACTCAATATAATTAAAAAAAAATAAAACTGGAGCCCTCTGAATATAGAATGGATCCTTCCATATTTTCAGTGGGCTTCCTTCCCTGGAGATGATCAAATCAAGTATGTTTTAGAAAGGAGTTTTAGTCTGTTTGGGCTTATGCAACAAAATACCACAGGCTGGGTAGTTTATAAACAACACAGATTAGTTCTCCGAGTTCTGAAGGTCAGGAAGTCCAGGCTCATAGCACTGGAAGACGCAGTGCAGTGGTTGGTGCGAGGTAGCCTCCTGGTCCATAGACAGTCCATTCTGGCTATGCCTTCACATGGTGGAAGGGGTAAAGGATCTCTTTGATGCCTCTTCTGTAAGAGTGGAGATTCCCATTCAAAAGGGATCCATTCTCATGACCTAATTGCCTCCCAAAAGCCCCATCCCTAAATATTATCACCTTGGACATTAGATTTGGGACCTGAGAATTTTCAGGGATACAATATTCAGACCATAGCAGAATCTAATAATTCTGAATAATGTAGAAGTTGGAGAAGATTTGTGTTGTTTTGTTTTCTTTCAATCTAAAAGGAATTAGGGGCTTTGTTCACAGAGAAATGCCATCTGATGGGCATCTGATGAGCACTTCACAACAGAATCTGGTGTGACACAACTGTAGAGACATGGAGTTCCTCACGGGAGAGGACCACATGTGTTGAGGTTCATGCTTCAAAGTCATGCCGAAATTTCATCTTCAGGAAGTCTTCCAGATTTTCCCAGCTATCATAAGCCATATTCCCACCCACCCCCCTTTTGCTACTGAATCCTTTTGTTTCTCTGTTGTGATACATACTATGTTCTGCCTTAGTTGTGTACTTATCTTGGGATGCAATGTGCTATAATGGACAGGATATTGGTTTTAACTTTGCATTTTGAGGTTAGTTTAAATTTGACCCCTGATAGTTACTAGCTGTGTAACCCTAAACAATTCAATTCAATTCCACTGATTCTCCAGTGCTTACTCTTCAAAATCGATGGTTCAGGAGATGAAATGACATATAAATGACTGGGCCCATAATAGGAGCTCGACTAATATCTCCCACTGCTTCTTGGACTGTGTGGAGTCCCCCTGTTTCCCAGGTCCTGGTTGCACAAGAAGAAGGAATAACAAGGGTAAACTGGCTTGAACTGAGGAAATTCTCAGTCCCTAGCTTTTAAAATCCAGTAATTCTCTTGCAGGAATTGATAAACAGAATGAAATGGCACAAGAGCATCGATGTGGACCTAGGGAAGTAATCTGGCAAATGGGCAAAATGTTTATATAGATTTGCTTATAATAGCAAAGCATTTGGAAGAAACCTTGTTGGTCTTTAATAAAAGGCTCAGTTAACATATGATACATTCATAAAATTGCATGGCTAAAGGGCCCTCCCAGATAACATATGCATCCAGGAGAAAAGACTTGTTAAGTGTAAACAGGCAGATACCAGAATCTAGTATACATATTTGTTGAACATTTCAGAATTGGTGGAAATAGGGCTGTGGCTGTAGATGCAGGTATATCCATAGGCCTGTACCAGCATCCCTATTCATGTGCACATCCATGGAATACCTGTATCAACATCTGGAAAGCACAGGGCTAATGATTTTATCTCTGGGTTGGGATAATGGGATTCAGAGGTGCAAACTGTTCACTTTCCATTTTTTAAAAAGATTTTATTTATTTATTTATGAGAGAGAGACAGACAGACAGACACAGGCAGAGGGAGAAGCAGGCTCCATGCAGGGAGCCCGATGTGGGACTCGATCTCAGGTCTCCAGGATTACGCCCCGGGTTGAAGGTAGGCACTAAACTGTTGAGCCACCCAGGGATCCCCACTTTCCATTTTATGTATACACCCACATCATGCAGATGTCATAGAGTAAGAATTATTTTTAGAACAAAATACAATAAGGCATTTCCATTTCGAAGATAATGTGTATATAAACATATATTTTATAGTTGGTGTGATGAATTTGTGCAATGAAACCATGGTTTTATGGATTCCCAGTTGTTCACTGGGGTCATTTTCAGAATAAATACACATCAAATCTAGCCTTGGACTACTCCCCCCAAAACAGAAAACCTGCAGTACAAATACTGCCACCTGGTTATGTATCTTCAACACCAGGTTTGAAATGTGATTCATAAGATAAACAGTGAAAATATTTATATTTCATCCTCTTATTCTCTCACAAGAAACCACAAGACCTGCCCCAAAATCCATTCCTTAACTGAGGTTGAGTTTGACAGAATGTCAACTAACCCAGTGGTTTCAGTGTGGAATGGATATAGACTTCAAGACAGCAGCCAAACTTGTTATACCATCAGTGGGAACAATGATCCATGGGACACTTGTTCAAAGGCCTACTGTGTTTTGTTTGTATTTATCCACTCTAAGGCAACTTAAGTTACATGAAATGCCACCGACTTAATAGCAGCCTTTTAAGGAAAGAAGAATGTAACACTTAGCGTGCACATCCATTGTACACTGTCCATCCTGATTTCAGAAATGTCAAAATATGCAGAAAAATTACAAGTGTCTCTGAGATCCATAGGAATATGGCCCTAGAAGCCTAAGTGTGCTTTTGTTCCCAATATCCTAGAAATTCCAAAAGACTTAATCCATGATAGCTTAAGGAAAGAGCTAATATTATCTTGACCTGCAAGAATGTACAGTGACATCAAATTTGCTTATTTTCTCTCTGGACACAGAAACCATGGTTCATAGAAATGTGCCAACTCTCCTCAGATGGGAAAGGCTTGTCTTGCTATGTTGAGAAAAATCCCAGGCTAAACCAAGCCTGTGACGATGTCTGCAATCTATTAGCAATGTCTGCCATGGAAGAAAGAGGGGCTGAGATAGTAAATATACTATTATTAGTCCAGAGAGATGAATTCGCTGAAACATCTCTTCTGTGCTTGCTCTCTTCTTTCTACTCTATCATTTTAGCCAAATGTAGCTGAGAGGATCGAGAAGCCCAAGAGTGGTCAAGGGTGTTCTGACTGAAGGCAATTCTGGTCCTTAGCCACCTATGAGCTCAGTTCCTCACGTCTCCTAATAGGAACCGTATGGCTGGGACAGCCGGCTGTCAGCAGGTCTCCTCTGAGCAGCTGTTTGTGACACCTGTGGCTGCCACGGGAACCAGGATCTGGAGGCCACTGGCCTGATAGACTTCCTAGGCAGAGGTAAGAGATGCCCTTTTATCACTAAGCTACATGGAGCTATGTGACTACAGATATAGGGAGAGGTACAGAATATTTTGGGGTTTGGTGATTAGGGCCAAGAGAATCCTAATAGAGTTCGTCCCATGGCATAAGTCCTCCTGGGAGGAGCTCTTAACATCCTGACCAGCCTAGGTCCCTGAGAATCAGGGTGTGCTGAGTGGAGGGGAAAGGACAGTCTGAGTGTGCCTCTCTGCCCTTTATGAGCTTTAGGGATTTTGGTTCCTTGGCTTCCCAGCTGGAAGGGGACTTTGGAGCCCAGCCCTTTTATGTTACAAGTGGGGTCCAGAATGGCAATGGAATTTGTCCAAGGTCACACAGCAAGCAGATGGCAGATGTAGGACAGGAACCAAAGGTTCCTGGCTCCAGGGCAGTGTCTTGCCCTCTCGCCTTTACACTTTGCAAACCCTTCAGAGTCATGGCACATTTACCCAAACTGCTCCTCTGTTTAAGACCTTTACCTGGCTTTTGGGAGAGAGAACAATCTCCTGAACAGAGCTCACAAGAGCCATCATGATCTGCCCTCTGCTGACCTCGCCACCTTGGTTCCCCCACCTCCTCACCTTGAACTCTCTGTTCCAGTGAGATCTGTACTTCTTGGCTCAAGTGTATCCTCTTAACGACCCACCCCAACACTCGTCTTTGCACTGGCTGTTCCTTGTGATGAGAACATCCTCTCCCTTCTGCCTGGAGGACTCCAGTTCATCGTTTGACACTAGGCACAGACCTCATGTTCTTCCCTGTGGATCATTCTTTGAGGTCCAGGTCTGGATCAGCTGTGCCAGCTATTGCCATCTAGGACCTTATCACTCCCAAGTGTGCTTTTGGGAATAGCAACAGGGGCATCACCCCAGAGCTTAATAGAAATGCAGAATCTCAGGCCAATCCTAAGCCACTAAGTCAATTTGAAACTCAGCAACACTCTCAGGGGATTCTCATGCACATTCCAATTAGAGAAGCCCTCTGCTGTAAAGCAAACTCCCTGCCCTCCTTTTTATGGCACATGCTTCCTATCGCATTTCATTACAACTGCCTTCAGACTTTTTCTTACTAGATGCTGCTCCCTGTAAAGGCAGGATCTATCTTCTTCATTCATATATTCTCCAGCCCATAGCACAGAGCTGGGCACATAGTGGGCACATTAAATGAATTAGTGAATAAATAAATTAATGAAGTGTGGTCTCCTCAGCTCTCTCAGTATTTGCAAGGACAATACATTTTTTGATTCCTATTTTTGAGTAGGAAAGACCTTAGAGTTCATGGGATTCAATTGTTTCCAACTGTGACCCACAGATCTTTGAGAGCTCAGAGAGACCTAAGGGTCCCTTGGGACTGGGAGAAAGAGTAATTTAATGGAGACCCATCAGGTGGGGCTCCAGGCCACCCTCTCTAGCTTCTACCAGAACAACCGTTCAATCTTCTGAGCCACAAATCCACTCATCCTGTTATCCAATTATTTAACAAGTAGTTATTTGGCACTCACTTAGAAGAGAGACTAGGACATAAAGAATCACTAAGTACATATAAGCAGACATCGTAGTGCAGAAGAGAGAGAACACAATGGTAAACACATAAGCAACACAAGATACTGAGACTAGTAGGTATGATGCAGAAAATTAAAACATGAGGGTGTTGATTAGGAGAACAGGTAGAAATTTTAGAGGATTCTCTGAGAAAGTACCATTCTAGTTAAGACCTGGGGGTTATATATAAGATCTATTTAGAAAAAAAAATTACTGCTAAAAAGAAAGGGTACCTCTGCCCTAGTTCATCATCATCATTTTAAAGATGAGGAAGCTGAGGGCCAAAGAGAGAACCAGAACCCAAGGTAGCCCAGTGAGGATAGATTAGGATGCAGCTATCTTGATCCCTGCTGACATGCCCATGTGGGATGTTAGCGGAATCTCATATCCTCCCCCAGAGACTAGACAGACTGAGAAGGGAGGAAACTGGGTGACACCAATCTGGGTTGGCGGACAGTGACTGGTGACGGGTTGGCTGGAGGTTACTGGGTTATCACAGTCCATTACCAAGTGGGTTGTCCTGCCTCTGTGGGAGGCCAGGCACCCTTTCCAGAAGATTTATGTTCTGGAAGGTCATAAAGGAACCCAGAAGGTTGTAAAGACAAAGTCAGGAGCGGAGCTCTGGTTTAGCTTCCACCCAAACTCTCTGAGCCCTGTGGGAAAGCCCCATAAAGTGGGATGCCTTTCCCTGTCCATGGGCAAGATGGCAGCCCGGATGACTCACACAGTGGCTTTCATCTGGGGCTCTGGGCTTCTGCCTGTCTGCCTTCTTTTAGCTTTTATCTAAAGAAGCTTCCTTTCATGTGAAAGAGAAAAAGTTATAGTCCAGGACCCAATGGGCAGATAAGGTCTATTCCAGGGAGAGATCCCTTTTATCCCTGACCAGGCTCTCATCCGTTCCCTTGAGGGCCTCCAGTCCTTGGAAGGATACTGCCAGTGTTGTAAGGGCTCAGAATGAGAGCTCAGGGCAGAACCAGCCTCCATATCAAACTATGCAACTGTAGGCAGCTCATTTAACCGCATGGGGCCCCCAATTCCTTATCATCTGCAAGATGAGAATATCCTACTTTGCCCAGTTTACAGGGTAATTTTAAAGCTTTTTAAAGCACAGAGTGCCACTGACTAAGTATTTCAGCAAGTCAGGCAATTCTCTCCCATGCTACCAGTACTACCCTGCCCCAGAACACCACGCTATCTCCCCCGGACGACTGTAAGAGTAGCCTCGAGGGCCTCACTACCTCCCTCCTGTCTTGACCCCTCTTGAACGTCTAAGCTCCCAACTGTGGTCAGAGGGATCTTTATCCCTCCCGAAGATCTGCTAATATCACCCCCTTGTGAAAAACACTTGAAAAGCTTCCCATTACCTTAGGGAGATAATCCAAATAATTTAACCCTACTTACAGGGCATTCAGGACTGGCCCCTACTGACCTCTCCCTTCTTATCTTTTATCACTCCTGCTGTCACACACTTTGCTCCAACTATAGGGAAATTCTTTCAGTTCCTCTACACATAGTGTTTACCAAAGTGTAGAAGGGGTTCCCCAGGGGCAAGAGAAAGGATTTTAGGTGGTGCTACAGATAATCACAGACTCAGCATTAAACAACAATGAATCACCCTGGGAAAGGCAGTCAAATTCTCTTTTTCATTCTCTTCCTCTGCTCCAGATTACTTTAAAAAAGAAACTCTTGGTTCAAGACTGTGTCCTCAGTACTCCCTAACACTTGCTAATCTCCTTTTTAAATGCAGAGCCTCATGCTCTACCAGGATTGAAGAGCATTGTTTCTTGTTATTATTTTTTCCCTTCCATTGTATCAAATGTTTACATTTACCCGACTCTGAGGGGATTTAATTTTCTATTAAACATGGATGGTACTACTCTTCCCTTTATAAAATGATACAGTGTTTTCAAACAGATTTTCAGTGAGATGTAAATCTATGAAATACCAAAACAAAAAGTGCTTACGGCATGGTGATATGCCCAAAATAATAAAAGCGGCAGGCAAATGATGAAAATTTGAGGAAAACCCTGCCCTAAGGTGACATTATCTCCTTTGTATATTTCTCAGGCTGGTCACTCTGCCCCAAACTCTCCAAACCTCTTCTCCTTCCTCTTGTCTGACCCCTATTCATTCTGTCAGTCTCAGTCTCAGCCGCTGGGAAGGCTTCGCTGGGTTACCTAGACCAGATGATTCTGCTGTGCCTCCCCAAAGGGCCCTGTTCTGTGCTCATTATACTTACCATTCCTATTCTTTTCAATTGCTTGTTTAATTACCTCCAACAGTGAGCTTATCCGTTTTTGTCACTGCATGGTCAACAACCAACTGGTAAGAGGTGCTACTAAGTAAGTGATGAATGAATGAATGAATGTTGTTAGGTGCAAGGCATAAAAACATAACCACTACTTCATATACTACTTTATGAAGCTTCAGAAGATAGTGATTGTCTTAGGTACGTTTGCGTCCTCCATGGTTCCTAGCACAACGATTGGTACAGTCACTGCTGGTGATAAAGATCATGTCTTAATACACATTGAATTTAGGAATGTATTTAGTCATGGTCACTAATGGACTTTATTCTAGAAACCTCAGAGTTGTTCTTTTTTTTTTTTTTTTAAGGGGGAGAGAGGACGGGAGGGAGAGAGAGAGAGAGAGAGATAGAGAGAGAGTCAGGGGAATGGGGAAGAAAGAGAAGGAGATAGAGAATCTCAGGCTCAGGCAGGCTCCAATGTAGAGCCTGATGCAGGGCTTGATCTCTTGACCCTGAGGTCATGACCTGAGCCAAAATCAAGAGTCGGACCTTTAACCAACTGAGCCATCCAGGTGCCCTTAGAAAACGTCAGATTTCTTATGGAAGTGGGAGGAAAGCCCTAGATTAAGGGCCATGAGCCTGCCGCTATACCCTTTCACGGTCTTGGTTAGGACAGATCTCCTCCAGGAGTTCATGGTTCCCATCTCCAACACTAAAGGTGGAAGGTGGGTAAGGGGAGTAACTGAGGGAAACAGTGCTGAATGTCTTATCTGACATTCCAGAAGTCTGAGAAGCTAAAATTCCAAGAATCTGTCATTCTCTCTGCCCCTTTCCAATTTCTCACCCTGACATGACTAAGGTAGATGACACTCTTATTTAGTTGACAAAGCCATTGTTAGCCTATGGAATAAAGACTCTCATAAATTCAAATAGAAGCCAGAAGGATCCACCACTCCATTCACACTCACACACTGTCCATACCTGGGCCCAAGCTCATCCTCACTCCTCCAGACAAAGTCGCCAAACTTCTCGTAGTGAGAGTTGTAGTGATGCTGGACTCGGAACAGCATTGAGGCCGAGACCTCCATCAGCGTGTTGTAGGCAGTCTGCTGCTCCTTTCCACTTGTATACCCATTGTACAGATTGTAGATCTTGTCTGCTATCTCTGAGGGGGAGAAGTGCAGGCACGGATCACTGGACAGCAGGAAAAAGTGAGCATGGAAACACACCTTGCAACAAGGAAGGCACATTTGTGCTGGAATTCATGTGTGTGATATTCAAGGGCCGACAGACTATCAGCTGCAAATAGCAATGTCTATTCTGGGGATGTGCTGGGAGGATGAAATTAAAAAGTGAACGTAAAGCACTCAACACAGGCCCTGGCACAGAGTTAGTGCTCCTAATTCGCAAGCTTTGTTATTAACATATATTTGGTATCCATGATTTCACATAAAATTCCAAACAAACGCAGAGGCTTAAATCTACTGTCTTGGGCTCATCTCAGCAGTCTACTTCTATCTCCTCTCTGTAGTTTTTCCAACATAGTTCTGTGATCAGGTCTAAGAAGTTTCCATTCAAAACACCTCTCAGGGATCCCTGGGTGGCGCAGCGGTTTGGCGCCTGCCTTTGGCCCAGGGCGTGATCCTGGAGACCCGGGATCGAATCCCACGTCGGGCTCCCAGTGCATGGAGCTTGCTTCTCCCTCTGCCTGTGTCTCTGCCTCTCTCTCTCTCTCTCTCTGTGACTATCATAAATAAATAAAAAAAAAAATTAAAAAAAAATCTTAAAAAAAAAAAAAAAAAAAAACCAAAACACCTCTCAAAGAAAAACCAGACTCTTCTGCTCACCATATATGGCAATTTCTGCTCCTTCAGTTGTTCCTAGAAATTGATGTAACTTAAAGTCATCATGGGTAGCTCCCTTTGAATGGAAGGCCCGTTCTTTCATCTGTGAAGACTCTGATCAAAATTTATGCACATCCCCAAGTCATTGCTAACAGTGATTGCCTCTAGAAGAATCTGGGGGACTCAGGTTTAGGATGGAAGGAGCATTTAGTTCATAGTATTTCCACTCTGGTTTTAATTTTTCTGTCTTTTTTTTTAACCATACGCATGTGTTATTTTAAAATAATTATGATGATGATGATTATTATTATTAATCATCATCATCATCAATGATCAGGAAACCATCTCGAACCTCCTTACCTTTGAGATTCGATAGCTCCTCAACAGGAAGACTATTTCCTCTTGTCTGGTAGCATACAAAGCATGTATTATGGAGCTTATTATTGAGCCATTTGTAGAAATGTCTCTCTCTCTAGAGAGACTAGAATGTGAGTTCCTAAAAGGTGAAGAGCATGTCTCTTCTGCATTGCTTGTGTACCAGTGCTCTTAGAAGACATTTGCTCAACTTGAAGTGAACCATCAGGTTCTCACAGTCTACACCAGGTTTTTGCCAGTCCTGCTATGGACACTTCATCCTCATGTCAGCTAAGAACTAAGTACATGGTGGGTCTGACTGACCAGTTCTTTTCTTTTCTTTTCTTTTCTTTTCTTTTCTTTTCTTTTCTTTTCTTTTCTTTTCTTTTCTTTTCTTTTCTTTTCTTTTCTTTTCTTTTCTTTTCTTTTCTTTTCTTTTCTTTTCTTTTCTTTTCTTTTTCTTTTCTTTTCTTTTCTTTTTTTCTTTTTCTTTTTTTTTTTTTTTCCAGGTGCCTGATGCTTACAGCTTTACGGGCCAGGAGCAGCATAAAGGTTTAATCCTACTTGCCAACTCAGATAGTCACTGCCTATAGATCAATGCTGAGGGGTCTGAGGCCACCCCTAGACTAGATGGAGATGCATGCTGTGATGAGCTATTGGTACCTGCCATGGGCTTAGTGGTGGAGTGGTCTATTGTCACTCACATGCCAACCCTAGCATAAACAGAAGTGGAAAAAAGTGGTCTCTAAAAAGCCTAGGCTAAGGGGCAGGACATAGTCATGGCGCTCTGACTCTCCACCACTCCTTGCCTCTAAGTCAGAACACAGACACATGCTTGAAAGAAGGGCAAGTCTTTCCACTGGCTAAGATCTTGCTGGTCAATCTCAACTTCCTTCATGGCTTTGATTAATTTAGTTCCCTATTTCTTCTGTCCTCTTAGTCTCTTCACACTTTGTTCAACTTGTGCCAATACGTGTATGAGGCAGGAAAGGGGTAGTGGTTAGGGACTGTTGGGTATAGAACTTAGAGAGGAAATATGGGAGTTACCTGGGAAGTGAAGAAATGGATAACCCACCTTCTGCCTTATTGTCATCCACCAACGGACAGGCTGTCCTCAGGGTCACTGTGCTGAGCTCTGAGTGCCTCCCTCGTGTATCCACAGCATACAAAGTGAACCTGTAGCAGAGCAAGAAAACAGAGTACTGGGTTGTGGCTTCAGAGAAGGCTCTGGAAGTTGTAAGGTGGAACACGAAATCATACTGTAAGATCAGCAGTCAAAAGGTGTCAGGGATGCTGAGACTACAAAAGAAGAGATTTTGGGGAAAAAAAAAAGCAACTGTGAAGCATTTATTGGGCACCAAATGCCTGCTGGGCACTTTGCACTTACTCTCTTATTTTCCAAGTAGGCAAGTCTGGAAGGTGGGGATTAGTGTCACCTGCACCTCAGTGAGGAAACTGAAATTTGATTTTACATCTTCCTGTGGTCTCACAGTTACTTAGGGACAGAGCAGTCTGAGTCCTGGGCTTTGGAAGTGAACCCCAGAGTTACCTGGCATGGCTGGACATGCTCATTTACATGTTCTTTCATTCATCCACTTAACAGTTACTGAGCATTAACTGTGTGCCAGGAGCTCTTTTATCCCTGTACTGCATGAGCTGCGTACTATGACTGCATTTTATCAAGAAGGACACTGGTTCCAAAGAGGTCATGTAATTGCCCTATTATTTATTACATATTAAGGAAGTAGCAACAGGGGACCAGAACTTAGGTCTGCCTGGATCCAAAGATTAGATACCTAACCACACTGTCAAATCTAATTCCACCTTTTATCTTTCATTAGCTGGCTTGGAGTGCTGGCAAAGGTAAGGAAGGGTGGGGCTGTCCCTAAAACATAGGTCTTAAGAGGCCTAAACATGGGGTATGTTGGCCGCATCTTCATTAAAAAGCTAATCTATTCATCTGCTTTCTGGGTTTTTGGCTTCCACCTTTGGTATAAGAACAACAGCACTGTGATGTGGGCACTACATCTCTCCTGTTGTATCTCAGCACTGTGAGTGGAGCTCAGTTGTAGGGCTTACTACCTCTAGTACTGTGTTAGCCAAGAGAAGCAGTGGTGACAGAGGAAGGAGCCTGGTCTTGAAGACAGCCAGACGTGGGCTCACATTCTATTCTATTCTCTTCCCTTGCTCTGTGACCTCAGTTGAGTCACTTCTCTGTGCTTACTTCATCTCTCTGAATCAGGCATCTCTAAAGGCTACATGGGTGAGTTATCATTGAAAAGCCTTACAGAGGCGTTAGAAGTAAGATGACAAACTCCAGGAAGTGAGAATGAGCCAGCAGCAGAGTAGGGAGGTAGGGACAGTCCTGGGTAACACTGCGTAAGCACTTACTACCCTCCCAGCAACCCATCTAGAAAGCAGCAGAGGCGGGATCCAAACCCTGGTCTGCGGCTCCCAGAGGGAGTATATACCTATATACCGCAGCTCGAGTACAGCAATGTCCTGGCACTTACCAGGGCTGGGTATGGATGGGAGGTACTCGGTAAATATCTGAGTAAATGAATGAACCCGAGCATATCACATCTCATTTCCTAGTCATTTCTACATCAACAAGATGGGGATAATTATAGAGACAGTGCATGACTGTCTCAGAGATCCCATAGAGTGATACACGAGAAGTGGCTTGTAAGCTGCAGATTTTTATAAAGACCATGTAAACAGCACGGATTTGTACAAGAGTACACATTTAAAAAATGCTTTCTTGGAGAAGAGGCGATGCATTTCAAGTGAGGGTAACACGGAAGGATGTAGTGAATGGAATATGTGAATTAGCCTCAAAACATGAGGAGTCGGAAACTTTTTTTAAACACGACTTTCCCACTGGCCACTGATGTTTCCATGGCACTTCTGTAATACACTCCACCAAGAGGGTCTAGGGTCACCTCCCTGCGTAGCCAAGCAGCATGAATAACAGCATGCCGGGGAAGAAGCCGCCTTAGATTTTCAAGTTACGAAACCTACATAGAGGGGCCCCTGGGGGGGCTCAGGGGTTGAGCGTCTGCCTTTGGCTCAGGGCATGATCCCAGAGTCCGGGGATCAAGTCCCACATTGGGCTTCCTACAAGGAGCCTGCTTCTCTGTCTTTCATGAACAAATAAATAAAATATTAAAAAAATAATAATAAAACCTGGGAAGAATCCTTGCTTTCCTCAGCTGCTGGCTGAGTATTCTCTGGGCTTCAGTCTCGGTAGAGAGGGTGAAGCTATCCATCCCTCACAGGTTTGGGGCCAAGACTCAATGATACAACGATAGATCAGGCCTGGCTCAATCTTTGCTCCCCAAAAGGTAGCTTCTATTTGTGTCATTAGAGTAAACCAAATGTGTCAGTGGAGGCCTCGGTGTGGAGGAGGCCTCAGGCCACCCTGCTGGCGGGGGCGGAGGGGTGGAAAAAGAGGAAGATGTCAACCTCACAGGCCTGGGTCAAAAGTCACAAGGCCAAGCGCTTTCTGCCCGGCTCAGCTGTAATTGTAGAACTGTTCCAGAGACACATCTGAAAGCTGTTAGGGGACCCGGCAGGGCTTGGAGGGGGCTTTTTGTGAGGGGAAGAAAGTGGCGGCCCCTCATGTGGAGAAGGAGAGCGAGCTAGAGACCGAGAAGCAGACGTAGGGACACACCCACACAGCAGAGTGGAAAGTGGGGATGGAGAGAGAGAGGGTGCAGGTGGACCTCAGGGTCGCTCAGGGGATTCAGGAAGGGTGCCAGCTGCCTTCACCTCAGTTCTTCCATCTTCTCTTTGCCCACCGGAGCAGGCTGAGGTCCACCGATAATCTGAATTAGAGCCCCTGAGCTATCACCAAACTCCATATCCTTATTTCCACGTGGGGAAACGGAGGCCCAGAGAGGAAAGATGCTTAATAAAATCAGAGTAGACGTTGGCTTTTCTGACCCCCGCCCCGGTGCTCCTTCCATACACTATCCTGCTTCTGGTACCACTGGCTGAGTTAGGTCCCACTGCACCTACGGGAACTTTTATTACAAAAGAGGTAGCTCCAAGGATGGAGTGGGATGGGCGATTTAGGAACTGGAGTTCCAGGCTCAAACCCTATTCTTTTCTCCGACTTTGTTTTAGGGGAAAGAACAGTGGCCAAGGTGCCTGAAACAAACAAAATGAACACACACACACACACACACAAATACACAGAACAAACCAGTGGTTTTCAGAGGGCTCGGGTGTAAGGGGATAAGCAAGACAGGTGATGGGAAGTAGGAGGCATGGCCGTCCAGTTATGAAGAAGTCAGGGGATGAAAGGTCCAGCATGGGGAATATGGTCGATGGCATCTAATAGTGTTGCCTGGTGACAGAGGGTAGCTACCCCTGCATGATGTAGAGAGTTGTTGAATCACTACGTTGTACACCTGAAACTAATGTAATATAGTGTGCCAGCTATCCCTGAATTAAAAGAAGAGAAAACTGAGCCCTTGTCCCAGGTTTTCCACAGACTGAGGCCTGGGAGATCTTGGATGACTCTTCCATGTACTGCGATTTCAAAGTGCGGGCAAGTGCCTTGGGATTGACTACACAAATGCAAAGTATTATTTAATGTTTCTTCATCACCCTTGGAACTAAATCCAAATCCCTTACCAGAGGCTCAGTGCAGCTCTTTGATCTTCACTCGTTTGACTGTCCTAATATCACTGAACCTCAAACTCTGGCTACACATCCAGCCTCGTTTACCGATCTTTGCTTCCTATTCTTGTTTCATAGTAGAACCATAGCGAACCGCCAATGGTTCCATGATATGGAATCTACCTCTGGACCTTTGCACATGACTACACCTCTGTGTGGCTCATCCTTGCCCTTCCCCAGTTGACCCCTTCTACCTTGTGCTTGGAGCATCAGTGGAGCCCCATCTCCTCCAGTAAACCTTCCTCTGCCCACGGTGCCCTGTTACAGCACATGCCGCACGACTAGGTCAGTGCTCATACACTTCTCACTTGCCCCCAGGAGTACGCATCTTCAGGACTACGGAATACGGCACTGCCCATCTCTATCCACCCACCGACATCTGGTGCTCAGACATCTAAATCACGCGATGCTCGGCAAGTACTTGCCAGAATGAATGACATACTGAATGAATGACTCAATCGACTAGGAAGTCGTAGTTCCCCTGTCTGGAAATCAGCTTCCCTGTCTGTGAAATGAACAAAAGGGGGTTTGGTTGAAAGGTCATTATAAGAGATAGAATGACAGAATGGCTGAACACATGAGCCTGGAATGAGGCTGTTCGGTTTTAAATTCTGGCTCCCCATTTATTGCCTGTGTGAGGCCTTGTGTCGATGTACTCACCTGTGAAATAGGAATCATGATATTAAAACCCACTGTATAGCGTAGCTGCCAGAGTAAAAAGCGACATGGGGAAGTGCTCACTATGCTGCCTGGCATGTGCTGACGCTCAGCGAGGGACAGTTGCGGTGTCATCATCAATAGTTATCATGAGACTGCACGAGGCTCTGAGCACCCCTCTCCCCCGTCTCCCCCAGACATCTAGAAGAAGTCATCCTAGTGGAAATCAGAGGAGAGTGGGTGGAGAGGAAGCTGTTGTTGGTCCCATCCAAGACCTCCAGACCCCCTCGCAGCAGGGGTGAGAGAATGAAACCGAGAAGTTAATTGGCGGTGAGAGCTTCTCACGGATCTGACAGGGGGTAAGAGCTGGGATGGAGCCCCAGAGGCCCACATCAGGACCAGGTCCCCGAGAGTACGGGAGAATGCGTTTGAAGTCTCCAGGCCAACGCCTGCTCTTCCCCAGCCGCCACATGATTTAGGCATTCTGGGGAGGCAAAAGTCTCCTCGCTGATTTGAAGGGAAACAGATGTTTCCAGGCCAGAGGCCCTGGTCTTGTAAAATGCTCCTTCCCCCCACACAGCTTTGGCAAACAACTTCCCAGTTAGTCTAAACCCCACCCCCACTCCTACCCCCACCCCACTGCCCCACACCCAACCTACCATCACTCCCCTCCCCGCCATTCCCGCCACAACGTGGCAGTCGATGTGGTGGGAAAAGCAGAGTCCCAGCTCCGGCTCTGCATCTGAGCAGCTGGCCGGCCAGGGACACCTAACTGCCCTTCTCCGATGGGCCTCAGTCTCCCGTCTCTGTGGTGAAGAAACTCAACCAGTATCACTCTAAGGATAGGCTAGATCTGACATGTTAGGGATTGAAAAAAAAAAAATTTGTTTTCCTCTGAAAGAGTCAGTATTAATTGTTCCAGATCTTTCCTCATTGCAGTCTATGACAAACAGCATGGGATTGCATATCAAACTGCGCTGGCCTTGAGTCTAGCTAGACTCTATCAGCTACCGGGCAAGTAGTGACTTAACTGTGGGCCTTGGTTTCCTTATCTGTAACATGGGACCAAGGTTCCATCTCACAGGGTTGTGAGAATTAAATCAGAATTTAATCCCCTCACCCACATTTTAGGTTTTTTATGAATGAAACTCAGTGTCATACCTCTTCCCTTGGATGACCCAGAATGCACAGAACAGTTGTGCTCAGAGCAGGTGTGTGATAATGTCTTCAAGTGACTACTGGTAGGAAGGTAGCTAGACACCAGGCAGCCCAAAGACTCGGGTTCTTGGTGTGACTCTTTACCATGGGCAAGTTAATTAACATCTCCGTTCTTTAGTGTATCCTGTCTTTAAAATGGGGATGATAATAAAAATAAAGTGTGGACAATAATATTACCTCCTTCAAAGGGATGTAGCACACAGAAAGTGCTAAAATAAGCGTCTGCCACTATTCCATGTGTGTGTTTGAATTATTAATCTCTTCCACGATGGTTCTAAAAGTGAGCTCCCTCCCCCAATTCTTTAGCTTTGCTCTCACTGAGAGGTGGGGGTTCTCTGTCCCTCCACTTTGGATGCTGGTGGCGTCAGGAATGTTTGGACTAATAGAGCTCGGCAGAAGGGATGCTGTATGACTCAGTCTGGATCATAAAAGGCTGTGCAACTTCTACCTCTCTCGCTGGAACCTGCTTGCTCGCAGCCCCAAGCCTCCATGCAAGACATCCAGCTACGCTGAGGCCACCCTGGAGTGAGGAAGCCCAGCCACATGGAGAAAGTGGTTACGGCAGGCATGTCAGCAGGCCTGGTGTCCGGGTCATTCCAGCCCAGGCCCCAGCTGGGTAAGTAAAGGAACCTTCAGGTAACTGCAGCCCAAGCAGTCAGGTCGCTCATCCTGCCACTGATGCTCCAGACTTCATGAAGTAAAGACAGCCAAGCCCACTGTGCCCTGTCCCGGGGCCTGACCCACCAAATCCATCGGCATAATCAGATAGTTTTGTTTTAAACCACTCAAATTTGGGGTCATTTATTACATCATCGAGTCTCACAAGTTCCAAGCATCTACAGCCAGGGTCGGCAAACCACGGCCCACGGCCAAATCTGGCTTGCCGCATGTTTCTGTAAATAAGGTCTTAATGGAGCACAGCCACACTCAGTTTCTTAAAATGTATTTTCTGTAGATGCTTTCACACTACAGTGGCAGAGCTGAGTAACTGCAGCGGAGACCACCTGACCCATAAAGTCTAAAATACGTACTATCTGGACCTCTTGAGGAAAGCTTGAGCTAAAGTTTTGACAGCATCTTGTATAAATCATTTATTTACGTTATCTCCTTTGATCCCAGGGTTAGGCATCCTTCCTGCTTTAGACAGGCTCAGTGGGCTCAGGTGACGTATTCAAGGTGACGCAGCTCTCCTGACCTCAGGTCTAACGTCACAACTACTTGCTGAAGATCTGGACTCCAGTCTGGACTCTGACACTGGACAAGCACTGTGATGTGCTCTCAGTTTCCCAGCCTGTGAAGTGAGAGCATTGGTATGAACTGGCTGACAAAATTCGGATGCCCAACGTCTTCCCCAGTGGGGTGCTGGCCGTCGAGAGTGTCAGAGTCAGACCTGAGAATGAACAGTGAGGGGTTGCTATGGAGCCCTGCTCTGATCTCCGTGCAGCCCACCTCCTCCCCAGGGCCAAAAACCAACCTTTTTATCTCCCAACTTGGGCTGATGACTCGTGCTTTCTGCCAACATAAATATTTAATTCCGGTGCCCAGCACAGAGAGACCGCCATGGTATTAAGGACTCCAGTCCTGGTTTCTACTTTCAAAACAACCCAGGCCGAGGCATGACTGGGAGGCTGTGCTTGGGACCAAAGGTGAGGCGGCCCGTGGCTGTACTCCAAACATCAGCTCCTACCACTTGCACTCCCTTCAACTCCTCCGACTGCATGAGCACACAGGTAAAGAATCAGGGGAGTGGGGCGGGGGGCCAGGGCAGCCAGCAGAGAGCTCTGGGGTCCTGGGGGAAGCCCCAATCTGGAACCAACATGGGTGCTAAGTTTAAGCACAGGCAACAACAATGTAGAATAAGTACTAGACATCTACTGCTGTGCCTGTCAAAGCCCCCCCCCCCAATTCACTCATATGTGAACATTACTATAATCTTCATAGTGCCAACAATACCAGACCTCAGCAATGAATGATTATAGTAATGGTATTTAAAATTAAATAAATATAAATTGATTTGAAATTAAAGTGTGCTGCAGTATCCGACTGAGGAGTGAATGATCCTCACGGCTGTGCCACCCACTGTATGCCTGCTCCCAGCAGAACACCTGCTAGGTGCCCGGCACTCTCCCAAGCAGGATGAAAATACTTAATGGGCAAGAAGAGTGTGGGCCTTGCTTTCCAGGAGCTCACAGAAGAGCAGGGAGATGGAGATGGTCAAGTGAACAAGAAATGGGATGCAGTGCTAGGAGCACCTCAATAAAAATTAATTATTGTCTTTACGTTTCCTTCAAGTGTGCTCTTTCTTCCTTTCTTAAACCAATGGACTAAGCTATGGATACACATTCGAGGACTGTCTGGATCCATGGTCAGCTGCAACTTACAGGGAATGCCAACTACCTATGAAAATCACGTTCTCTTCTACCAGAAAAAAAAAAAGAACCATAAACACACACACACACACACACACACATACACACACACACACACACAAAAGGGTGACAATCCTCATACCCCCCACCCTGAAAGCCTTAGAGGAGTGAACATGCCAAAGGATTTTAATGTATAAAACTAGGTAAATGGTCCATTTGAGCTTGTTCATTCACCCATCAAGTGTAATCTGACCTCTCTTGAAAGGGAAATTCAGGTTTTGTCTTCCTTCCCTTCTTCTTGCCTGTCCCCTTACTTCTCCTTCTCTTTCTTCAGGGAGTGGCTTACATGACAATACACAGTTAGACTGACCATTGCTCCTAGTTGGAGGATGTTCTTCTTGTAACAGGCTGTTTTAGGGCAAAGCAGACAAATTTTATGGTTTCAAATCAAGGAATGAATTAAGCATGGAATGTCTTATTATTCCAATTCAATTTATATTCCTGGGATCTCTATATTCCTGTGGCCCTTTTCTTATGTCTTTATTATATCCCAGACAGCCTCTATAATACCCAGATAAAATCAGTAATTCTTAAATGACTTCAGTTATAGGAATTTTTTACAGGGAAGTATAACTTACAGATATGTGGCAGTGAGAGACAGAGGGCATGATGTGGAGTTTAACTTTGTCTTTAACTAGCTATGTGGCTTTGGTCAGATGATTTGACCTCTCTGTAGCCTGGATACTATTGATAACCCCACAGGGATACTGTGAGGACCAAATGTTCATTATGGATGTGAAAGTGCCTTAGAGACCCCACACATTTCCTGGGCACTCACTCTATCAGACTCTGTGCTGGGGGCTTTTACACAGTTGTCTTCTGTTCTCTTTAGAATTGCCTAAGGAGTGTGTACTATTAAATCCATTTTACAAGGAGGCAAATGAGCCACGAAAATTTGAATTGACTTTTCCAAGGCTGCACAGATAGTTCAGCCAGGCCCCCCAGCATAGGTCTCCCAACTCAAAGTTCCTAGTGCTATTTCCAAATAGATACAATTGGTAGGTATTCATTGGTCCCAACTGGGTCTTGAGTCACAGTTTGGAGGAACTTAGAGTTCATGAGGAGGATGAACTCCATGTTCCCAACTTTTGACAAGGAAGAGCTCTCCGTACAGCAACACCATCACCCGTCATCCCCTTTCAACCCTGACATTGCTCCTCTTTCTGTGTCTCACCATGAAGTCTTTCTCTTCTTCCTTGGTGCCTTTTAAAATTGCAAATTGGCAAATCAAGGTCAGAGAAGAGGCGGCCAAGCAGAGGTCCCCAACTTGGCTTTACCCTTGGATGTTAAGTCATCAAATACTTTAGGCAGGATGGTTCTTAACTACTTCAAGCTAAGCTCAGTCTCCACCTGATGTATGAGCAGTATTTTCCCACAGGTTGGAGGAATGGGTATGGGGAGAAGGACCAAACTCTGTACTTGGGAGTCTATTTCCTGTTTCTATTTCCTTTAAGGGATTTGGTTTCCATATCTGTAAAATGGAGTTAACAATATCTGCCTCCCAAGATTGTTCTAACAATTAAATAACAAGGAAAATACCTAGAACAGCGCTTGGTACAATAAACATTATCTTGCTTGTTTTGCCTATTTATGATATTCAAATGGAAAAAGTAGAAACAATGCTTCTTGAAATCAAACCCCTGGGCAAAGGAAATCCTCCTGGAGGGTATTATGGCAATCAGACCACTGGTTTCCATAAGGTTTGGTTAGAACTCCAGCTCAGCCCCTGGGTGTGTAGGCAAATCACACCATGTCTCTGAACCTCATTTTCCTCATCAGATAGCTGCTTTCTCTCCCCAGGCATGGGAAACAAATAAACAGTTGGGATTACATCAAACTGAAAAGGTTTTGCATAGTGAAAAAAAAACTATCAACAAAATGAAAAGGCAACTTACTGAATGGGAAAAGATATTTGCAAATGACCTATCTGATAGGAGGTTAATATTCAAAATATCACGAACTCAAACAACTCAACACCAAGAAAACAATCAGATCAAAAAATGGGCAGAGGACTGGAATAGATATTTCTCCAAAGAAAACATACAGATGGCCAACAGATACATGAAAAGATGTTTAACATCAACTCATCATCAAAGAAACATAAATCAAAACCACAATGAAATATCACCTCACACCAGTCGGAATGGCTAGTATCAAAAAGACACGGAATAACAGGTGCTGATGAGGATGTGGAGAAAAGAGAACCCTTGTGCACTGTTGGTGGGAATGCCAACTGGTGCAGCCACTGTGGAAAACAGTAGGGAGTTCCTCAAAAAATTAAAAATAGAACTACCCTACAATCCAATACTTGCATTTCTGACTATCCACCCAAGGAAAATGAAAACACTAAACTGAAAAGATATATGCCCCCCATGTTTATTACAGCATTATTTACAATAACCAAGACATGGAAGCAACCTCAGTGTCTCCTGATAAGGGATGGATAAAAATGTGGTATATATACCAAATGGAATATTACTCGGCCATAAAAAAGAATTAAATCTTGCCATTTGTAACAACATGGATGAACCTAGAGAATATTATGCCAAGCAAAATACATATGGCAAAGAAAGACAAAAGCAGAACCGACCAACCAACCAACCAATAAACAGAAACAGATTCCTAAGTACAGAGAACAAACTGGTAGTTGCCTGATGATAAGCATGTGGGGGGATGGGCAATAAAAGGGGGGATTAAGAGAAACAGAGTTCTAGTTATAAAATAAATTTACCTGATGGAGATGAAAAGTACAGCATAGAAAATACATTCAATAATATTGTAACAATGTTGTATGGTGACAGGTAGTAGCTACACTTCCCATGGTGAGCAAGGAGTGATGTACAGAATCATTGAATCACTATGTTGTATACCTAACTAAAAATGTCCTTCAATAATAAAATCTTAAAAAATAAGAAAAATATGCAATACCTGCCTTTTTTCTCCTTCTTCATGGAATTGATTGCTCTTGTTAATCAATTGCAATTTACTTACTTTTAAATTTTAAACGCAGTATACTTATCATATATTATATTAGTTCCTGGTGTACAACACAATAATTCAACAATTTTATACATTACTCAGTTCTTATTAAGATAAATGTGCTCTTAATCTCCTTCACCTTCTTCACCCATTCTCCTACCCATCTTACTTCCCTCTGGTAACCATCTGTCTTCTTTAGTTAAGAGTCTGTTTTTTTTGGTTTGCCACTTTTTTCCCCTTTGTTCATTTGTTTTATTTCTTAAATTTCACATACGAGTTAAATCATATGGTATTTGTCTTCCTCTGACTTATTTTGCTTTAGCATTGTACTCTCTAGATCCATCCAGCCATGTTGTTGCAAATGGCAAGATTTCATTCTTGTTTTTACTGCTGAGTAATAGTTCCTGTGCATACATATCACATCTTCTTTAATAATATCTGCTTTTAATTGTATGAGAATTAGAGACAATGCACACAGTAAGCTACTAACTGGGTTACTATCCAGTAAGGTTCAGCAAAGTCTGAACCCTGGCCTGCCCTGGCTTTGCCCCCACCAATACTGTGACCTTGGGTGAAGTCCTTCCTCATGGACTTGCTTTCTTTTCCTACAAAACAGTGTGTTACGAGATGTCTTCACTGGTGAATTCTACCAAATAACACCAATTAACACCAATCCTACGTAAACTCTTCCAAAAATACAAAAGAGGAAGGAACATTGTCCATTAATTGTATGAAGCCAGTATTATCCTGACACCCAAACCAGACAAAGTCACTACAGGAAGGAAAACGATAGTCCAATATCCCTTATAAATATAGACACAACAAAACAATAATCAAATTCAGTAACATATAAAAAGGATTATACACTATGACCAAGCGAGATGTAGCCCAGAAAAGCAAGACTGATTCAGCATATGAAAATCAACTAATATAACTCATCATATTAACAGAATAAAGGACAAAAATTACTGATCATCTCAATAGACACAGAAAAAGCTTTCATAAAATTCAACAACCTTTCATAAAACACTGTAATAAAAACACTTATGGGACACCTGGGTGGCTCAGTGGTTTAGCTACTCTCTTCGGCTCAGGTCATGATCCCGGAGTGGCAGGATGGAGTCCCACATTGGGCTTCCTGCAGGGAGCCTGCTTTTCTTTTGCCTATGTCTCTACGTCTCTCTCATGTGTCTCCCATGAGTAAATAAGTAAAATCTTTAAAAAAATAAAAATAAAAACACTTAAACTATGAATAGAAGAAAACTACCCCAACCTGACAAAGGATATCTGTGGAAAACTCACAGCTTATCTCCTACTTAATGGTAAAGGCTGAAAACTTTCCCCCTAGGTCAATTGTCACTACTTCTATTCAGCACTGTACTGAAGGTCCTAGACAGGGCATTTAGGCAAGAGAAAAAAAAAGTCACCCATGTAGTAAAGTATAAAACTATCTCCATTTGCAGATGACATGATATTTTATATAGAAAAGCAAAGGAATACACACACAATCTAAAAGAAAAAAAAAAAGGAAGTTCAGCAAGGTTACAAGCGAAAAGATTAATAAACAAAAATCAATTATATTCTTATATACTAGCAATGAATTACAAGGAAATGAAATTAAGAAATAATCCCATTATTAGTAACAACAACACAAAATAAAACACTTGTGAATAAATGTATTAACAAAAGGCTTACAAGACTTATATACTGAAAACCACAAAAGATATAGAAAGAAATTAAAGAAGACCTAAATAAATGGAATTGTATGTTGTGTTCACGGATTATAAAATTTAACATCATTAATATGGAAATACTCTCAAATTTATCTATAGATTCAACACAATCTCCATCAAAATCCCAGCTTTTTTTTTTTTTTTTCAGAAAATGACTAGCTGCTCTTAAAATTTATATAGAAATATAAGGTACCCAGAATAGCCAAAATAATCCTGAAAAAGAACACAAAGCTGGAAGATTCCCACATCACCATTTCAAAATTTACTACAAGATGACAGTAATCAAGACTGTCTGGTACTAATATAAAAATAGATAGAGATCGATGGAATAAAATTGAGAGCCCAGAAATAAACTCATGCATTTATGGCCAATTGATTTTTAACAACAGTGAAAAAAAGGGTCATTTTTAACAATTGCTTCTTTAGCAAATGATGCTGGGATAACTGGATAACCACATACAAAAGAAGAGAATGGAATTGGACCCCTATCTCACACCATATATATTAAAAAAAAAAAAACTCAAAATGGATCAAAGACCTACATGTAAAAGCAAAAACTAAAAACTCTTAGAAAAAAAATTAAAAAGCAAATATTTGTGACCTTAGGTAAGAGGATGATTTCTTAGCTATGACCCCAAAAGTACAATCAAAGGGGGAAAAAAGATAAATAGGATTTTTTATCAAATTAAAACATTTTGTGTTCTAAAGGATGACATTAAGAAAATGAAAAAAAAAATACACCATAAAACAGGAGAAAATATGTGTAAATCATATACGTGATACAAGACTAATACTCGGAATATATAAAGAAGCATTGCAACTCAACAATGAAAAGACAAATAGCACAATTTAAAAATAAAAGATCTGAGTACATATTTCTCAGATAAGATACACAAATGGGCAATAAACACATGAAAATATGCTCACATCACTAATCATTAGGGAAATGCAAACCAAAACCATAACGGGACACCACCTCTTATCCATGAAGTTGCCTAACAGAAAAGACAAAAAATAACAAGTGTTGGCAAAGACGGGAGAAATTGGAATCCTCATACACTGCTGATGGGAATATAAAATAGTGCAGCCACACTAGAAAACCGTTTGGCAGTTCCTCTCAAAGTCAAACATAGAGTTTTAACATAGGACTTAGTAATTCTAATCCTAGGTATAGACCCAAGAGAACTGAAAACATATGTCCATAAAAAAACAAATTTTCATAGCTGCATTATTCTTAAGAGCCAAAAAGTGGAAAACAACTCAAATGTCCATCAACAAGTGAATAAACAAAATATCCATACAACTGAATATTATTCAACCATAAAAAGAAATGAAGTCCTAACAGTACAATATCACTGAACCTTGAAAACATGATGCAAAGTGAAAGAATTCAGACAGAAAGGTCATATATTGTATGATTCCATTTCTATGAAATGTCTTCAATAGGCAAATTCCTAGAGACAGCAAGTAAATTAGTGGTGGACAGGACTGGGAGGAGGGGGAAATGGGAGTGATTGCTAATGGATACGCAGTTTCTTTTTCAGACAATTAAAATGTTCTGGAATTCATTGTGATGATTGCACAACTTTCTGAGTATCCTAAAATTCACTGAATTATATATTTTTAAAAGGATGGATTTTATGGCATGTGAATTAGATCTCAAAAAAAAAATAAATAAAGCTCTATAAACAAATAAAACCAATGGCGTCAGTCTAGAAGAATCCTACATTCATAAAGGTGGCCATGGAAAGAATTTGGGGCCTGGATCTCTAATATCTGTAGCTTTCTGATTTCTTAGTTTGAACAAACACTGCCTGCCTCAACTCCTGTCCCATATTAGCTCATATAAGCAGAAAGGGGACACAGGAGACCTTCAATGAAACCTTAAGTGGACAGCTATGGCTCTGGTTTATTCGTAGAGGAGTCTGCAGACGCCAGCAGAACCACTCAAAACCTCAGTATGATGTGGAACTTAGAGACGTGGACTCAGAAGTGGGGTACATCGTGCCGTCGCTTACAGGTTGTGTGACACTTAGGTCCTTTACTTCCTCCAGCCTCAGTTTCCTTGTCAATAAAATAAACACGGTTCCATCAACCTCACCGGGTTATCAGGAGGAGTCCTCAGGGTAGATAAGGCTCCCTGTAGCTCAATTCTTGACAGATAATAACAATTCAATCCATAGTTGGAATTACTATTTTTTAAAAGATTTTATTTATTTATTCATGAGAGACAGAGAGAGAGAGGTAGAGACACAGGCAGAGGGAGAAGCGGGCTCCATGCAGGGAGCCCGACATGGGACTCGATCCCAGGACGCCAGGATCACGCCCTGGGCTGAAGGCAGCGCTAAACCACTGAGCCACCCAGGCTTCCCGGAATTACTATTTTTAATGATCATCCTCTGCATGTCCTACGTCTTTGATAAACAAAAATAACTATTTCCGATGCAGTGCAGCTTCACCTTGAACCTGTGGCATACTCCCAACAACCTGCACTGGCTCCCCTCTCTGCCTGGGACTTTCTCCTTCCAGTTCCTTCTCTCATCTCCTTCAAATCTTTGCACCAATGCCTCCTTCTCAGTGAGGTTCCCTTGTATTTATTTATCCAGTGAGATTCTTTTTTAAATTTCAGCTACATCCAAACTGTTATACCTAGAAGTATATGAGAATACCATTTACCCAGCTCTATTTTTTCATATTATTTACAATCTTCGAATACATTATATCATTTCCTTGTTTGTTATACTTATTGATTTCATCACTCTGCTTGAATATAAAATTCACAAAAGCAAAGATTTAGTCTGTTTTATTCATTGACCTATCCCCCAGTGCCAAAAACTGAGCTAGATCACATGGCAGGCCTTCGACAGAGGTTGACTGAACACCCGGACGTGCACCTATGGATACGTACACATGTCCGTGTGTGTGGAGTACCAGTAGAACGTGAGGCATTGCATGTGCATTGCTCAGGGCAAGGGTGGGTCCTTTCTCCCACACTCATCATTGGAAAGCTAGGGGAAGGAGGAGGTGGAGAAAGAGGAGGAGAAGGTATTACATTACAGTTTTCAGAAACTCGAAGACTCAGGACGGCTAGTCCCTTTGCGGCTATTTAACCAACTGTTTGCTCACTTTACAGTATTTCTAGAGACCTGTGTGCACCCGAGTGCTTTGGCTGTAGCTATTATAAAAGCAGGTGCAGCCCAGCAGCCCTATGCACCAGTGGACATTATGTAAAGGGAGATTAAAAAGAAACATAAATCATAGTCCCTGCCCAGCAAGGGGCTCCCAGTTTACTTGACTACATACACCCCCCACACATCTCACATATACATATCATCTTTGCCAATCGCTGCCTATGTGCTATCTAGTTGACCCGTAAAATAATCTTAAGTAGATTGTATTATCTATATCTATGTTTGCAGATGAAAAAACAAAGTCTCAGGGATAAAATGAGATGCTTGAGTTGCACTGGGAATACATTCCAGAGCTGAGTCCAGTCCCGGAGCTGACCTGACCCCAAGTCTGCATTCTTTGTATTACACAGTATGCCCACCATGAATTTAACAACACTTTAGTCTTCATCCAAAAGGCACTTATGATCCTACTTGAACAGACAAAACATGCCCCCATGAGCCAATGATGAACAAGATAGGACAGAAAGTTAGGCACCCGTAGAGCTCGTCAGAGAAGGCGTAAGGAAGTTGGGAAAGCCCTTCCTTCGGGGAGAGCTGGTACCTTCAGCAGTTTGGGGAGGCCACGCAAAAGAGGGTAAAGCTAAGTGGTGCGAACAGCAGGGTTTAAAGATCAGTGCTCCGAGCCAGGCTGCCAATAAATAGGCCAAAGGTGACAAAAGCACGCTGGACTTGGACGTGTAGCATCTCTGTAGAGCTGCCAACAGGGGTGGCAAGCAGAAGAGCTGGGAGCGGCTGCCCAGGAAGTCCTGAAGGAGGCCTTGTCTACGTCAGGCCTGAGTTCCACCGAGAACTCAAAGGATTCTCACAAGCTGAGACGTGGTTATTGGCACCAGGATACGATCTTGTCAAGTAGCTTATTTTACTAAGGCTCTGAGAGGTCAATCAACTTGTCCTAGGTCACACAGTAAGTTGAAAGCAAATCCAGTATTTGAATGGAGAACCCCTGCCTCCGAGGCAGGATGCTGTGTAGACACTGCACAGTGAGCAGATTCACAGTGAAAACTAAGAACAGGGCGGAGAGCAGGGTGCTCGTCCCCAAAGGTGTCATTCTGTCTCCATTCTACTTAGCATGACCAGCCCGGAGGGTCCCCACACAGCTTTTACACTGGACAGTTTCAGCTCTGTTTTGACTTTATTTTTCCTCCTCTCCACTGACGCTTGCCCTCTGGGCCACACTGCCCTGTCCTCTGCTCACCCATATGGCCCAACTTAGACACTTCCTCCCAGTAGCCATTATGTCTGGTAAGAAACGTCAAGCCCTGCAGGTACCACAGGACTGATCTCTGTCTTCTCAAGGAAGGGATTTTGGAAAGAATGCACTTCAGCCTCCCCTCCGTGCACACTGCAGTAACAAGCTCAGCGTGGTGTGGTCCTCCTGGAAGGACGTGTGCTCAAGACACAGCACAGGACACTTCTGCATTCAAACCCAGGGCTGGCTGCCTCCACCACCGGGGCTGCATACTCGCCACCAGGTTGTCCTTCTTTGTTCCAGCCAGCAGGGCTGATCGCTGCTGTGAACTCGGGCAACCTCACATAGCCTTTGTCTAATATCTCAGAATCCCAGCCGCCATCCGGCTCCCTTTGCCCCATGAAGATAAGCCTCTTTGGTCGACTGGACACATCGGCCTTAGGAACCTTGAACCACCAGAATAAGGACAACGGGCCGGCTGGGCACAGTTGGGGCATCCGGGCCTGATAAGACCTCGCCACGGCTGGACAAGCTCTCAGAGACGTAAGGCTTTGCGTAAGCATGAGATTAGAAGAATACATTATTAAAATATTTATTTGTTTTCTTATAGGTATTGACATAAAATGGGGGGGAAAAGTTTCCTAGGAGAGATAAGACCCAGTGAGACTTTCTGTGCCTTGGTTTTGAATATATGATTGCTACAGAAATTAAGTTAATATTATTAATAAATAATAACAAAAACCGTGTCAGCTGGAAGCAGCTGTACTTTCAGTTTGCTAACAGGTGAAACTAGGGATGCCAGTTGAAATTAAAAAGCCAAAAAGCAAGCAAACAAACACAAACTCGCTTTGCTCTTTGGACTAGACTGATACAGATTTAGGACAGTGGTTGTATCTTGAGAGAGAAGGGGGAGCAGAAATCAGGCTGATGACGGGGAAAGGATAATCTTCAAGTGCATCTTTAATTTTAATTTCTTTTAGGACAGAGGGACGAGCTCTGAAGCAAGTGTGACAGGGCCCTGGCAGGCATTAATCCTGTGAGCACATGGTGGCTCACTGTATTGTCTCTCTGCATATTATTTTCATTTTCATGATTCAAGCCAACAAATGAAGACATCCCTGACATCTATCAATTTACACTTTGCAAAGCTTATTACACAAATAACCTTGAAAGCAAGACAAAGCAGGGTTTACTGGCCACGTTTTACATTCAGAGAATTTGATGTTTGCAGGGAGGGTGGGGAGGGGACTTTCTAATCAAGGACAGACTCACAGTGGTAGAGTGATAGAGCTGGTGCTCAATTCAACCCCGGGTCGAGGGCTCCTTGTGCTACATTCACCTTGACATTGAAGACACAACTGCTCCTTCTTACAGAAAAATCTCTACAAGGTTTGGGTTGGTCCAAGGACAAAGATGGTACCAAGACACTTCTGAGCTCCAGCTTCTCTGCCAGTTAGCCCACCTTCACATCACTCTGCTCCCCAACAATGAACCTCGATGTCACTGGTCCAGTAAATGTTTCCTAGAGCCCAGATATAAGGCTGGGACTCCCAGGTAGTTCTCTACAGCACCCTGCTTCATAATCACACCAGCCCATTCTCTCTGGGAACTCTCTTGCCTGTCTTCTCTTTGTGAGCTGGGATGCTGCACCTGCGTAGGGTTTTCCACCTTCCGACCTCCCTCAGATGGAACACGGACTATGAGGTAAGGCAGTGCAATGTGGCACAGTGGTTAAGGATCTGGGGTATTGGCATCAGAGAGACCTATGCATGGATCCTGTTCTGTGCTTCACCCCTATGAGCCTCTATTTCCTTCACCATATAATAGGGTTAATAAAACTCTAAGGACAACAGGTTGTTGTTGTTGTTTTTTCAGTTTTGCTTACTTTACCTAGCCTTTCTTACTCCTTTTTCTGGAAGCATGGTGCCTGGGTTCACTTAAGAACAATTTTCCCGCCTCTTACTACGATTTGGATGGGACTATCCATTTCATGTCCCTGACCCCTGCCACAGAAATGGTGATGCCATCCAAGCAAACAACCAGAGTCCCTTCCTTGGGATTGACAGAGATGTAGGAAAGGGGTATGGCTTGCTCTATGATCGTAGGCATGAAGGACCATCAAACCTATAGCTGCCAGAGTCCATCTCCATCCCCACGTGAGGAAAAACACGACTCAAAATGCAGCCAACTCGTACCAAGTTGAGACAGAAGTAGAGTCCGTACTATACCATCCACACTCCTAGGTTCTGCTAGGTCTGAAGTCAGCACACCTGTTGAATTTCCCAGATACGTAACTGAATAAATTCCATTTTCCCCACAAGCAGTTTTGATTTGCATTTCTGTTACTTGAATCCGTGAGTCTAGGTCTCATATGTCCTTCTGAAACACCCTTTAGAAAGCTATTGATTATACAAGATAATGTTTAATCATGCACTCAATATAGTATCTGGTGCATTTCCAAAATGCCCAAGCTGTGGAGGAGGAGGAGGTTGGTGGTGGTGATGGTGGGAGGTAACTGTTATCATCAATAGGACTGTAGAGGACTCTTGTTCCAGAAGGAGGACTGCCCTTCTGCTCGGCTCCCCAGTCTGGCTTAGTAACCAGCAAATAACACCTCTGCCCCTGCCTGGTCATGTGACCCTGGCCAGCTCTCTCTCTGCCAGGCCCAGAACCAAATTTCCAGGCTCTGAGGAAGACTCATACCTGCTTTGTTGGGGCTAATTGCTTCTTCCTCTGAGTGTCTTAGTACCTAGGACATGAAGTTGTGAATGACACTGTTCTCATCTCTCCTTCACTCGCTGGCATCCCTACGGGTGTGTGGGGCTCTCTGGGAGAAGGAAACCACATCTCATCCTTCTTTCAACCCCATCAGTCCCTCACATGGTAGGGGTAACTCCTAAAGAATTTCTTGCTGTTTCATAAACAGATGAGCACTGAGTACTCCTGAAGATTAGAAAGGGAATAATGGGGACTTTGGCCAATCCACAGAAACTCGTTGTTTTTTTGTTTTGTTTTGTTTTGTTTTTTTCATCTTCCAAAGGGTAGGGTCCACAGTAGGTGCTTAGAAAATGCTTTCTGGTAGCCAACAGTACTGCTCTACCCTGGGCCAGCCTAAGAGGCAAAGAAGTGAAGTAGAGTTCTTACAAATAAGCATCAGGCAGGACAAATCTGTGCATGCTGATGAGCTGTTTCTGGCTCATCCCTCACCCTGTCTCGTCCCGTTCATCTGATGCTATAGATTTTAACCACTCTCCAAGCAAAACAACCAGAGTCCTTTAGCGCTGGTATTCATTAATTCCACTCATTTTAGTTCCACGCTGTCCAATTCTGGCTAACATGAGACCTCAATGCCTCTCGTTCAGGCCTTGGGAATAGCTTCCTTATTTGCTTCCTACAGTTTTCTTCCACTTCCAACCTACTGCCAGTATATCAGCCAGTCTGATCTTTCTAAAGTGCAAATCTGACAATGTCTACTGAGCAGCTGGCCTAAAACCCTTAATGACTCCCTTAAGAGAAAGTCCACACTTCTTAGCCTCGAAATAAAGTCCCTTTATGATTTGACCCCTCTCAGTCTCATCAGTCTCATCAACCAAACTCGTCCCATTGCCTCAGGATAACTTGAGTCGGCTCTGTAAATTGCTATGTTGCTTTGCTCTTCAGCAACTTCGCACGTAGGACTCCTTCTCCATGGAAAACCATTCTCCCTTCTCTCCCTGTCTTACTGATCCTGTCCGTCCTTTAAAGCTCCACTAAAATGTCACTCTTCCTGGCCAGCTTTCACTGGACTGAGAGCCAGTCTCTACTCTGGGCTCTCATATCATGAGCCACATTTTATCATGAGCTCCATGGCAGCAGGGACAATGTGTTGTTCATCTCGGGGTTCCCAGAATGTATGTCAGGGCCCTACAGAGATGTAAAGACTCTAAAATGAGTGGAATGAATGAATACCAGTGCTAATAAAGAGGATGCTGCATGTGAGCACACCCTAAGAGATTAAGTGTGCACTGGATAAGTAAGGAAAAGCTAGAGGACATCCTTCTTGACTGTCCGAAGATTCCTCTTTATCTCTGCCTTTTTCTATAGCTCATAATCAGTAATGATATTGTAGAGCCAGTTGGCTGATTTTAATTGCCTTGTGGTATAGTGGTTTGCATACACGCCTGGCTCCGCCCAGCAGAAGAGGGAGCTGTTCAGGGCATTGTGCCTCATTGCTCCATGTGTCCCTTAGAGAGCTTCACAGGAAGGAATACTGTGCACAAGTTCAGAGATCAGAAAAGACCTGTTTTCAAACACTAGTTCTGCCATTTATTCCCTAGTGACTCTGCCCATTTTACTGAACCTCTGTAAGCTTTCATTTATTTCTAAAACGAGGGGAGAAAAGTGTCTGCCTCATAGGATTATAGCGATGATGAAATGTAATATTATGTGCATTTGTTTATCCAATGAATATTCACTGAATGGCTTCTGCATGTGTCCAGTTGAGTACATAGAAATAAAACCAACAGCATGTTTACTCTCACTGACTGTTAAAGTCCCCTATTAAGGGGACAGACATTAACACTCACGTAAATATGTCATTTGCAAGTTTAAGTAATTGCAATGAAGGAAAGGAGTAAGGAGGCATAATTTTGATTACTGGTTGGGGGATGACATTCTGAGGAAGCAACATTTAGGATGATAATTTGAGAATGAATAAGAGATGCAGCATGTGCCAAGGCCCTGTGATGGAGAGTGCACAGTCTGGCGTGTAGCAGGCTCATTAAATGCTGATGTGACATCAGGGGAGGTGGGACTCATTAGCGATGAGGAGCTTGGGCTCCGGAACCAGCCAGCCTGAATTTAAATCCTGGCTCTGCTACTGACTAGTGCATGACTCGAGGCAAATTTCTTAATTCTCTGGGCTTTGGTCATCTCATGTGTAAAATGGGAATAATAGAGCTCTGTCCTCATTGAGTTACTGAGAGGACTAGACGAGGTAATTTATGTAAAGCATTTAGAACAGTGTCTGGCATATCGATAGCGCTCTTTAAATAACAGCCATTCATATCATTAATTCTTTTCTTTTCCTCTCTGAAGTATTTACATGGATACTATTATAAAGCAAGAGGCAAAGGTCTTTTCTGAAGAAGACATATCCGAGCTAGGAAATGAAAAAGAGAATAATGGGAAATTATGGGAGTTTGTCCAATAAAATACCAGGAACTTGGTTTGCCTCTTTGTAAATGGTATAATCCTTGCCTCTAGGGTCAGCACATTTTATGATGCCAATGGCACTCCTGAGATGCCTCCAGGGGACTCCCTTTGGCCCAACACTGGTTAGCTGGATTTGGACAAGGTTACTGAGATTCTGGGAAGAAAGTATAACCCTAAGACAGTGTATTATTTAAAAATTCACAGGATTAAAGCAAAAACAAACAAATAAAAAAACTCCAGGGATTACCTCTGCTTTTTTTTTTTTTTTAAAGATGCTTTTGTTGATTTAATATCTATCTAGAAGCCAGCAACATTGCTGTTTCTTTCTTCTTTAGCTTCTGAGTATCTTCCTTGCCTGTGCACTCTCTCTCCTCTCCCTGTCACAGGCCAGAGATACAGTTAAGAAATATCTATTTAGGTCTTAAGTTACTACACACTTGAAGGGGAGAGTTCTAGGGGCAGGCCTGTGATAAGGAGGAGAGGGCTGGATACAGTCGTGGGAGTCAGGCAGGCAGCTTACCCAACCGCCACCCTCCCCACAAGTCAGACAGCCCCCTGGCCTTCCTTGCTTGTTTCAATCTGTGAATGTTTCCCAGAAAGAAATAGTAACTTCTCCTTTTTCTGGCAGGGGTGCCTGATGAAACTCCTTGAAAACAGGGCCTCTCCCTCCCCTTCACGCTGGCCTCACACATGCTAATGCAAATGAGTCCTGACCCAGCCAGGGGTCTGCGGGAAGGCTGCCAGGAGCTTTAGAACAAACATGCAAAGAATGTTATTTCATTTCTGGCATCCTGGGGAATGAGGGACCCAGAGAGGGAAGCTGGGCAGTTAGGGGGTGGAGGGAGAGGGAGAGTGAATGTGAATGCTTACTGTAGTAAGATGGAAACAAATGGAAATGATGGGAGGAAATTAATATAAACAAAAGGTCTATCAGGTGCCAGGAATTGGCATATAGAATAGTTTTTTGTTTTTGTTTTTGTTTTTGTTTTTTTAATCTGACATACACATTTCTAGATAGAATTTTTTTACTCCCACTTTCTGGATCCAGAACAAGGCTTGGTCTCAAAAGTTAGACATATTTTTTTCTTTTTTTTTTTTTTTATTGGTGTTCAATTTACTAACATACAGAATAACACCCAGTGCCCGTCACCCATTCACTCCCACCCCCCGCCCTCCTCCCCTTCTACCACCCCTAGTTCGTTTCCCAGAGTTAGCAGTCTTTACGTTCTGTCTCCCTTTCTGATATTTCCCACACATTTCTTCTCCCTTCCCTTATTTTTTTCAAAGGTTACCCAACTATGAAATTTAAACCCAGATTTTAAAATTTTGAATTCTGTGCTGTATCTTCTCAAGGAGGCTGGCTTATGGATTTCCAAAAACAATCTGTAAGCACCACAAGCCCACATCCAATGAACCTCTTCATCCACTCCCTCTTCTCATCCCTTTCTGCCACTCTTCTAACTCCAGATTCCTTATCTCTTACACCAAGACTATTACAACAGCTCCCTAAGTGTCCCTAATCCAACCCACACTCCACAGACATCATTCTAAAGTCCAAATGTAGCCTTCTCACTGCTGCAGAGAATGAATCATTGCTTCCTTACTCTGCATTCCGAGCCCTTCCAAGTGCTGTCTCTCCAGCCTCATAGAGTACATATCTCAACTGTCCTGAACTTTTTGTTGTTCCCTTATGTGTCCCTTTAATTTCCCACCTTCTTGTCTTTATTTCAACTGTTCCCTCTGCCTTGGATGTATTAACTTTCCTAATTCTAAGTGGTCAATGCTATCCACTCTTCCAGCTCTAGCTCAAATTCACTTCCCCCAAGGTACACTGGCTGCTAGAGATCACAACCTCCTCAGAATTTCCATGCCTTTATTACGGGCAAACCACCCTCCACTCTAGAATAATTAACTGCTTACAAGTTTGTCCCCGACACTGGACAGAGCTCTCTCAATCTGAGCCATAAGATTTCAAGTTTCAGCCACATGACTGCCTATAAGAGGAATACATGAGAACATACAAGTGTGGACTCTAGAGTTAGGCATCTTGTATTAGGCTCACAGTTCTGTGATTTATGAATTAGATGACCTTGAACAAGGCACTTAGCCTTATATATATAAACAAGGATAATACAGTACCTACCTTAGAGGGTATCATATTGTGAAGGCTCAAAGAGTTAGTGTAACAAGTAGTCAGAACTTGATAAATGGTCAATGACAACAGTGACCAGAAGGCCGGGGCCATGTCATTGCTACGATCTTGGCTAAGAGCCATAGATGCTTATGTGAAGTACTGACTCCATCCATTCAACCTGCAATACCTATTACTGACCTCTGGTGTTTGCTGAATTGGTCACCTACTAAATGCCAGGCCTTATGTTAGGGGCTCACAGACTCCTAAAGTGTGGGTTCTAAAATGTGTTCTACTCTTGGATCATTGACAGACAATCCTAGCTCCCTATCACCATGAGAACTATATTTGGGATGGGTTCAGGGAACAATAGAGGAATAAAAGAAAAAGGGAAGGCATCTCCTGTTACATCAGATATTTGGTGAAAACAATCTCCCATTTGTCACATCTTATGTCCAAAGGGTCCCTGGAAGATGCTCAGAGAGAACAGAAATGTGAGCAGCGTCATAGTGGGCAGGACAAATAGCTAATCATGAGTCCCTTTATGCTCACCCTTGAAGAAGATCTACTGAAGAAACATCTTGCATGCACTCGGTATGTACTTAATATTGAGTGCCTACTGTGTGCTGAACATCTTTACCTGGGAGCTGCGCATGTGTTAACCACTGAATACTTGCCTCACAGGGAAACTAATGTAGGAAATAGCAGTACCCTCATCTTACAGGGAAAATAAGACCCAGGGAAATTGAGACCCAGGGAAAATAAGTATCTTGTATAGCCAGAAACTATCTGACATTTGAACTGACCCTAGAGCAATCTGACTCCAAACCCTAGGCTCTTAGCCTCTTAGACACCCAGAATGATCAGGGGCCCATGTATGCTTGGATCCAGGACAAGAGAGCAGCACGTGGTCTGTATGGGAGTTAAGAGCCCTTGTCTAGCTCAGCTCTGACACTGATTCTCTGAGTGATGGAGGGCAGGCCCATACCCTCCCCGAGCTTCAGTTTCTCCCATAAAGAGAGAAGGCTCAGGTCAATGATTTCCAAAGCCTCAAGCTCTATTATGCTGTATTTCAAATGTGAAAGCACAACAGGGTTGTAGGTAAATGGGAGACTGTCCTTGGGGGAGAGGAGGACAGAGCAGAAAGAAAAATGCCAGAAATCTGGATTTTGTCTTGCGTCTGAGTTTCCACACATCATTCACAGTGATCCCCTGCAATCTGCTAACATCTTTCCATGGATGACCCTCAAGACTGCTCCCAGAAACAGCCTCCTTTACAGGTGGAGGTGAGAGTCAGCAGGGTAGGCAGCCCTGTGGCATGCAGTGATGGACCCACAGCCAAGACCATGGGAACATGGAAATGTCAGGAGGTCTGGCTTCTATCTTCAGGAGATCCTATGGTCCTAGAAATGAGAGAGGGAAGAGATTTCTCCTCCAATCCTCTCATTGTAACAAGGAAGAAACTGCAGTTCAAGAAAAGGAAGCTCTTTGGCTAAGGTCCCTCGTGAATGGGTAGCAAAGCTGAATGCAGAACCTAGAGTGACTTGTGACCCCATCCCAGGAAGCTCTCACCATGCTGAGCTGTCTCTGTGCTTCCCCTCTAACAAGGTGATGCTGAGGTAGAAGGTGGGGGTCAAGGCTTCTTGGAAAGAAGCCTAGATCAGCTGTCAGGACCACTATATGTTATTCCTGACTCTGCTTTGACCGTGAAGTCCATAAGTCTCTCAGGGCCTCAGCTTCCACATCTATACACTGAGAGAGTTGACCTATATAAGACACGCGGAATCAATCTGCAGACTAATTGTGACTTACAAAATTGATCTATGTGACCAGCTTTAATTGGTTGCCAGCAAGAACTAATTCAGAGATTTTACTTAAACTTCTAGATTTATAGCTTAGAGTATTTTTCAACACTGGGTCTTCCCTCTCACATAGTAATAATCATCTGGAGCTAAGTATTCTCTGCTCCATTTCTAGTCTAGAGAGTCCCCACCACTCCCTATCACAAATAACCAACTGGCCATGTTGACCTATTGACGTCACTTAAAAGTTCCTCCTTACCAAAAAAAAAAAAAAAAAAAAAGTTCCTCCTTACAAAGCCCAGCTGAGAGTTTACCCCACCTCCTTTAGCCTCCTGATGCCCTGAGCATAGGGTTCTCACCATCCCTCTGGGATTACCATCCCATTGAGGGCCAGCATCGGAATGTTTTCTGACAGTGACCTAGCAAAACTCTAATCTCTGCCTCTGTATTCACGTGGTAGCTACCAGTAACTGCATTGGATTTAGGAACTAAGCTAATCCAGAAGGAGTTCATCTTGATACTTAACTCACTACATTTACAAAGACTTTATTTCTTAAAAGGGTATATTCTGAGGTTTTGGGTAGACATGGTTATTTTTTTGGGGGTGGGGTGGGTGAGAGTAGGGGTGGGAGTTGAGGTGGTGTACTATTCAACCCAGTGCAACCCCTCCTCTTAGTTCCTCAGGAAGACTTTCCAGTAGACCTGCAGTAGACCTGGATGGATTAGCAGCCCTTCCTCAGTATCCTCAAGTCCCTAGGCTTTCCCATCAGAGTATGAAGTGAAGCATCATGGAACAGTCTCATCTCTTCTGCTTCCCCACCATAACTGTGACCTCTGTGTGGGTTAGTTCTGCATCCCAAGTACCCAGCTTAGTGGGAAACACACTGTAGATGCCCAACAAATATGTCCTTTACCTAAGCACTCTGCATTGCAGTCAGTTACTAAGAATAGGAAAAGCTGTTCTTAGAGGTTTCCAGAACTGAGCTGAGCCCATACTGCTCTACTTTGGCCCAACACATGCCCTACTCAGGGAACCACTCATTGGTTCCCAAATGTGTGAGGACCCCACCCTTCCCCTCTATCTACACCAAATGGCTCTCTGACCCTCAAGTCAACCCAGCCTATTCTACATACCACAGGCAGAGGGTCAGATTAGTCATCACAAAACATAGGTTTAACTATAACCTGCCCCTCCTCAAGATTTTCTTTATTCCCCATTTGCCTGCAGGATAAAGTCCAGCTTCTCTGTGCAGCATTCAAGGCCTAGCTTTGCAGCATGGCCTCAGCTCCCACCCATCCACCCTCCATGAGTTCATATGAGCAGTCTGTGCCCTGTCCCTCCCGAACTCTGGCCAGTGTCCCATTCCTGGATGAAATCTTGACGCAGTTTGAGGAAAGAAACAGCCTGCCTTAGAGTCCCCAGCAGGTTTTAGGAGCCTCACTGTCTGTCAGCTGAAAAACAGCTTTATTTTTCCTCTACGAGTCTCTCTTGGCTTGAGATGCATGGCTGTATATGCTTCTGGCTTAAGGACAGCTCTTCTCCTCTCTGGGGCCCCAACTGTGCACTTTGGAGAGGTCAGCATGACCTGACGCTAGAGGGAATTGAGTCTTACATCGCTAGGCTGCCTCTGTCACTACCCCCCAACCCCACTTCCCCATCAACAGGACAGAGCACCATAGCCAGGGAGCATTCACGTTCCATTCTGTTTCGGAGGCATCAGAAGCCCCTGGCCCCTGCTTAGCTCTGGGACACTTGGCCACATCTTGGCTGTTTGCTCCAGAATCCTATTATAGTCCCAGCTCAGACCCTTATATTTAGGCTGGGGTAGGAAGGGAGTGGTGTGGGTGGGGAATGCATGGAAGGATGAAAGAATAGAGATCTTGAGAGTGAGACAGAGATTGAGAAGTAGTAAGTAAATGAGAAAGAGACAAGCAGAGATGGCATGCAGAGAGGTCAAGTATAAGAGGACATAAAGATTAAAAAAAAAAAAAAGATAGATGGATGGGAAGTCAGACTGACATCAAGAGAGAGGCAGCATCCGTGACCACGAAAGAGTAAGAACAAGAAAGTGAGAGGGGAAGAAGGCAGGGGGAAAGACAAGAATCAAACAATAAAGAGGTGCACAGAGGGGAAAGGAGAGAATTGAT
Organism: Canis aureus; assembly: GCF_053574225.1. Classification (NCBI taxonomy): domain Eukaryota; kingdom Metazoa; phylum Chordata; class Mammalia; order Carnivora; family Canidae; genus Canis; species Canis aureus. The sequence goes on from NC_135620.1 coordinate 72,179,044, forward strand.
ATTGAAAAATAGGAGATGATGTAGGGAGAGAATAAGGGAAGGGGATGGACAGATGGAGGGGAGGAAGGAGAAAAGGTGGAGAAAGAGGGATAGAGGAAGTGGCAGGAGGGAGGGAGGGAAGGAGGGCTGAAGAGAAGAAAAAAAGAACTGTGAAAGTTTGACACTGGGAAGAAACAGCTAGTAAAGAGCAGGACAAGAATTGTCAGGCCTGTCCTGGCTTCTTGCCCCGGTGTGTCTGGATCAACCCCGGGCCTCAGTCTCAGCTCATACTGGTCCAGAGGCTGTGGCCCAGAGCCCTGGTCAGCCTGGAAGGCTTCTTCTGTGCCCACCTCCTTTCTTCTATATGCTGAAAGTCTCCTCAGAAATGGGGCCTAGTCACATCAGGGACTTGGCTCAGGAGGTCCCCTAACCAGATGGGGTTATGGAGACTGAAAGACAGAAGTATGGGGGGGGGGGGGCTTAAAGCTGAATGAAGCTCTTCCACCCATACTCAAACTCTCTAGTCACCAGGGGCTTGAGTCCATCTCCTCGCCTCCAAATTCATGAAGTGGTCCTTCCTGTTGGCCTCATTCAATCTCTCTTCTGTGCATGGAGATCCAGAGTCCTCCAATGGGGAAAATCCTTGCCCATGGCCTCACAGCTGCTTAGAGCCAGAAGCAAGATGACCCTCGGGTCTCTCGTCTCCCATCATCTGGGCAAGCACTTTGGAAGCCAGCCTTAGAGGGCTCCTGATGACTTTCATGCTGTTTCCAGTAAAGTCTGTGCTGATTCTTGGCACAAAGAGAGGAAATGAAGAGGGTAGGGTAGGAATGTAAATAAAGGGAAACTTTGGGATTTCATCTAATATATAATTATAGTATCCATGGCGGTGGCCTTGGCTGCTTCTGCAATGTGCTGCCTGGGCTGTGCCCAAGCAGGGGTGGTGTCCTGGGGTGATGGGTGCCCAGCAATGCTCCCTCCATCCAAGGCTCCAATCCCCCTGGGCTTTTGGAACAGCATCTTTGGGCCAGGAGCCTGGATTTGTTTGCAGAAACACATGGCAGTCTGCAGACACTGGGAAACAACACAGCAAGATGGGAGCTGAGGATCCTGAGTATCTCAAAAATGGCACTGGGACTATATCACTAAGGGAAGCAAAGGTCCTTGTACAGATTCAGAACTCACGTGTGGATGTAGCAGGGCCAGGACTGCAGAGGCAGGAGGAAGGAGGAAGTTTGGGCTTCGGTGGTAGCAGCCATGAAGCTTTTGGTATCAGGACTGAAAAATCTGTTTTCCATATTGTTTCCAACTCATCTGGGCTTCCACAAAAGATCCTTCTGAACAGATTCTAATCCTTGACCCCCACCATTTCTACATGGCTAGTATCATGGTCTGGCCACGTGGAAATACGGAGTTCAGGCTGTGGAAATAAATCAGCTGAATTCAAAGCTTGGCTTCTCCTCTTATTAGCTTTGAGGCTTTGGTCAAGTTATCTGAACTCTCTGTGCCTTTGTAGCCGAATCTATTTGACAAGAATAATAGTAGTGGCCTTAGTTGTTTAGAGGATTCAATTAGATAAAGTTTATGATAGGTATGTAGGTAGGTAGGCAGGCAGACAAATCTCATGATAGATATAGAGATACAGAGATGGGTACTGGACAACAGCCGGGCACATAGCGCGTATCGGTAAGAAAGGGGGTTGGCGGTTGTGAATGAGGGAAGGGGAAAAGTCAATGTCTCCAGATTTCTGCACTGATTTGGAAATTGATTCAAATCATTCAACAGCTAGGTATGACATTCTTTACTGGCATCAGTCACTATTCTAGACACCAGGACAGACCGGCAGACACAGACCCTACTCTAGGCAGCTGACAGTCGGGTGAGAAAAGAGACAAAAACAAACAAACAAACAAACAAACAAACAAGCAGATACTAAATCATTACAGCTTTAGGAAGCACCATGGCTTTCTGCATCATATGTATGGCAGGCGGGATCCACTGCAGATAATGGGGTCAAGGAAGGCCTTTCTAAGGAGACAACGTGATGACATGCAATTACAAACATGAAGGAGAAAGGGAACCCTCACGGCATTACTCCTGGGAAGAGCCAGGACAAGTCCACCCTGGGAAAAGGGAAGAGGTAGATGCAGAGACCTTGAGGAAGGAAGAAACTGCTACATTCTAGCACATGTGTCTGGGGACGATGAGTAAAGGGCCGATGTCGGAGATAAAGGTTAAACATGCTCTTCAACTGGAAAGCTGTGAACACTGGTGCCAATGTGGCAACCCCAGGCCCGACTGCTTCAGTGAGGATTGCGGCCACAGATGGTAAGGACGGTGGTACTCCTCCTCCTGCCACTTATTAAGTACCGACAGTGAGCTAGACGTCATCCTGTGCCCTTTGTACGTTTCAGTTCACAGAATCCTCACAACCCTATGAGAAAGGTCCTCTTGCCATTCCATTTTACAGATGAAAAGCTGAAACTCAGAAAGCTTAAGAAATCTGCGCAAGGCCACACTGTCAGTAGGTGCTGGAGACAACGTAAAGGCCTCCTTCTGTCTGAGTTCGAAGGCATATTTTTAAATACGTACATGAGGTGGGGGGTGGGAAGCGGCATATGGATTCAAAATGTCTACTACCCTCCCCATTGTTGATCTTTGACAAACGGAGTGATCAAGAAAACCCTTCAAGAGCCCCATAACCTTATATAAAAAAAAAAAATCAAAGTACTTCCTCCTCTACTACTCACGTCAATCCTTCTGACATGAGGAGGTATAACTAATCATCTCATTTTATGGATCAGATTAATCAGCTCCATTTCACAGATGAGGAGAATGAGCATGAAATGCCCTACCCGGGGACCTGGGGGCTGCAGTCTGGGTCTTCTGGGCCCCAGTGTTCCTACCATTGCCAACAGGGATGCTTGTAGTTTGGAGACCCTCTTGCACTCATGCTCTGACAACTCCACACGTGTGAAGGGCAAGGAGGGGACCACATGTGGTAGTGGTGGGGGGTGGGTAATAGAGTCAGCCTGGCTATGAATCTCAGCTCTATTTCTTCTTGTCATATCATTTTGGGCAAAATGTTTACCCCTTTAAGCCCCAGTTTTCCCACTGATGGAACAGGAGGTGACAATGATGGTGGCACCAATGATATCAGACCCACAGGGTTACAGTGAGGATGAAATGAGACAGGCCACGTAACATCCCTGGAGTGGTTCCTGGCACGTGGTAGATGCTCAGTCTACTACCACCACCCCGACTACTGTTATTATCCAGGAAGTACTGAGAGCACCGAGAATCAGGACTTTGGGGTATTGTCTATCCCCACCTCCGTGTGCAGGTCATAGAGCACAGAGTTTAACCTTTCCATCTCACAGATGAGAATATCAGGGTCAGGGGAGGGGAGACGAGCTGGCCCCAGGTCTCACTGGGAGCAAGTGTGGGAATTGCTGTCTGACTCCTGACCTCGGGCTCTTTTTTCACAACGCCTTCTCTGCTCTAGGGCCCTGGTTTTCCTTTTACTCCTTTGCTCCAACTCCACCCATCCCTGCTGAGAAGGAACTCCTCCCCTTCCCCGAGCCTCTGGTCCCACCATGGATGTTGGCACATGGTTGCAGTACCCAGGCTCCCTTGGCATTCTTTTCACAGAGCTGAGGCCAGGGAGGTGAAGGACGGGCCTGGGGCAAGCCTCCGAATGTGTGGGAATGAGCTTCCCCCCGCCCCAGGAATTGGGCCTGGCTGCTGCTGCATGTTTGCTCAGGACCCTTTGGCAGTCATCCATGATTAGAGAAAGGCAAGGCCGCCAAGACAAGACAGAGGCTAATTACCTTGGGTAATAGGAAATTGGGGAACGGCGACAAGAAGGGTGTCTAGGCCTTTAGCCAGGCAAGGGCAGGGCCCACGGATGCCTAGCCCGGCCTGACCCATCAACCCTGAGTGGAGATTCCTGCCCAGGGGTCACTCACCAGCTCCAATAACCCAAGGGTGCAGGAGCTGGCCACACTGTCAGACCTTCCGGGGACCCTCTGCTCTGCTGCTCTTTGTTTGTTTTCATTCAAAAGCAAAACAAATGGAACAAACAAGGAAATTCAATTTAAACAGGGCCCAAATGCTGATGTTTCTGTTTTGCTACACCGGGGTGAGCTTAGGACAGAAAATCAGCCTTGACTTTCACTCCTCCAATTGGTCTCAACCCTGCGGTGCTGTGTAAAATTACACGGATGAAGGGGCCGCAAAAGCAATTTGCTTTCCTAGGTGGGGTGGAGATTCAGAAAGAGAGGCAGACAGACAGAGAGGAACCCAGACTCCAGTAAGAAATAGGACAGAGAAACTGAGATACAGAGACAAACAGAAGTTAAGAGAATAACAAAGAGAAAGGCAGAGAAGGAACGATGGGGCGAGTGGCAGAGGGACAAAGACAGTGAGCTATGCAGAATACACTAGCACAGAGAGAGGGAGTGGAAGGGAGGAGAGATGGACAGAGATGCAAGGAGGCACAGTGGGATAAAACAAAAGTGAGAGAGGTAGGAAAGTAGGGAGGGCAGGAGCCCAGGAGGAGAAGGAGAGAGAGAACGAGAAGAATCCTGTGGCCAAAGTGTGCATTTCTTGAACTCCCAAGCTGGGGTGGATCGAACACACTTTCACGTTGAAGGTTCTGAAACTGCAAAACAAGGAGGCGACATGAAGATTTAGCCCAAGGTCCCAGACATAGAAGTGGTAGCAGCGAGATGTGAACTCAGACCACCTGCCTGAGAGCCGCGTCCTCTACGCCTGTGCCACCTGAATCCTATCGTACCTCTGGCAGTATCAGTGGGGGACTTGATGCCCTGGGCTTAATTAAAACCCATGCTCTTTGGACCCAGGCTCTCTTTCCATCCTATTTCATTCCCAAAGGATGCTGGATGGTCATTTTTTCCCAGGGCTAGCAGCACCCCAACCTGCCCCATGGGGAATGGCTCCTCCAGGATTGTCCTTATTAAAGATGCAGATAATCAGCAACAGAGTCAAGGAGAACAAAGCAGTGACTATATGCAAGGCATTCTGTAAACCCTGTCTGTGGAGTTTCTCACTTAATGCTCTTCTCTTTAACCCCATAGGATCAAGACAATTACCAGCTCCCTGTTTTCTGAAGAAGACACTGTTGCATAGAGCAGTGAGAAATGGCTTTCCCCAGGGCAGGTTATGAGTAACAAAAGGGCAGTATCAGGATTTTCACTCAGCTCAGCCTGTCCCCAAAGCCTGTGTTCCTCCTACTGCCACACACAGCCTTTTTGACCCAAGAGTAAGAAAACTAATCCTGGTAAGGAACAAGCAAGCAGAAAATGAGAAACCCCAAGAACTGACAATGCAACTATTTTAAAACTCAAGACTCAGTTGGTTAGACTTTATAGGAGAGCCACCAGCAGGATGAGAGAAGGGTCCAAACCACATCCTGGGCTCCTTGTCAGAGCAGCCCAGATTCCAGAGCCATTAATACAATCAATTTTAAAAAATAAAATACAGGAGTGTTCAGAGATAGGGATGACAAGCTCATGACAAACACATTTCCAGGATAGAAGAAGAAAGGATGGTCCTACTTCAAGAGGTGGGAAAGGGGTAGGGGGTGTTGAGCAAAAGGAAAAGAAGAGGTGAGGGGAAAACTACCATCACTTTTCAAGAATGTCAACTGATTTGTCAGCTCTGGGTGTTAACTGCTTTGGGGGTTCCCTAAAACATTGCATTGCTCTCTACATAATGGGCCCGTAGGATTCCACAATGTCACCCAGAGACAGGGTTACTACTTGTATCTCAATGAATAGGAACCACCTGCCAGGGCTCTGTCCCTTTCTGCTAGATACTATCCCAGTAAGTTGGCAAAAGGAGGAGAAGAGAGTTAAAATTAATTATTAGCATAACAAGGACAACAGAGGTAACAGTGGTCATAGCTAACTCTTCTTAAGATTCTTCCTGGGAGCTCATCACCAACTGGAGAGCTTTTGTTCACAAACCATCTCATCAAATCCTCTTCAGGTCCCAGGGAGTCAGACACCGTTATTACCCACATCTTCAAAGAGGAGAAAAGGGAAGCTCGGAAGGTTGAAAAGCTCACTCAGTGTCATGTAACTCATAAGTGCAGGTTATAGAGATTTGAACCCAGACCTGTCTGCCTTCAGTATATGCCCATAATGAGGGACAGAGGAACCAAAAGTCAGCCATCATGAAATCTTTCAAAAATGTTAACTTTCTTCATATAATCACAGTTTTTAGAGTTGGAAAAGGCCTTATACCTCTTAATCCAGGCACATACTTGTATTTTGGAGCAATCCTAGAGCCTAAGAGGTTACTGTCAGCACTTATTGATTAAGTAGCTATGGAGTCATGCTCTCAATATCCGGATCCCAAGTCATCACTTAAGGCCTGAGGCAAACACTACTGCCTCTGGAGAGTTTGCCGAGATGTCCCACCAGAAGAGATCTGATAGCCTACCGTATTTTAGAGATTCCATTCCCAGAGCTCTCATTGTTCCCAATCGATTTTGCTATTCTGACAAAATAAAACTCGGGCTCCAACATCTATGAGATAGTCAGTGGCAGAGCCAGGGTCAGAGGCCCAATTTCTAGAATACAGTGATATTCCTGAGTTTAGTGCATGAATCTCTTGGGTGTTATCAATGAGCCCAAATATGTTGTGTAATCAAAGGAGTGCCATGGTCTTTAGAAAAGTTATATCTTCCAGAGGAAGTAGGGATGGGATGTGGTTTGGAGGTGAAGGAGATTTAGACTGTGGAGGTGTTTCTTCTTTAATTCTCATGCGACTCTACGGCCTAGGTTTTATTATTACTTTTTTTACTGAGGCTTATCGAGGAAAAGCAATTTATCTAAGGCGACATAACTAAAAATGTCAAAGCCAGATCTGAATCCACAGTCTGTGGCCTTTTGTATCACCATTAAGTTATAAGTCATTTGAGAAGAGAACCTTTGTCTCATCAGATTCATACCCGCAATTTTTAGCTTTGTACCAAGTTGTAGGGACCCCTCAGGAACCGTCTGCTGAGTAAGTAAGTGAGTTACAAATGAGTAAGTAAAAATATAAATGAATGAAAAAAATGATGAATAAGTAAGTGAATGAATTATGGAGTAAGAGTGGATGAACAGATGAATAAATGGATGGATGGATGGTAGAGAAAAGGAAAGGGGAGAGAAAGGGATAGAAGGAGGGAGGGATTAATGATTTTGGGAAAATGGGTACATGGGTGGATCACTGAGTAGATAAAAAAACATAAACGATTTCAATAATTTGTGAAATTGGTTGCTAAGGGAAGGGGCTTATAGTTTTTATAATTAGGGTACACGAAGACAGGTTGTCTCTAGAATCCTATGTTATAGCTTATGATGGATGCATCCCAATGTGACAATACTCACTGAGAGGGGAACAAAAGAAAGATGAGCCCCTTTTCCCTCTGAGATTAACAGATGCACCTCAGCACTACTTCCTTTTGCATCTTTAGAAATTTGAATGCAATGACTCCATGCACTCTGTGAAGGGGTGATAATGGCAGTATTTCTAAGGGGAGCAGCTGAATCTAGTAAAACAAACTAACAAATATATATGTATACAAATATATATGTATTTCAGATATGCTAATATAATCTTTTTCAGAAAAGATCTCATGGAATTGAGAAAGGAACACCAGACAGGTACTCCTGTCCCAGCCCTTCTTGGTAACTTGCCACATTTCCTCTCTGGGTCACAGATTCTTCATTAGTAGAAGAAATAGTTTTGAGTTCCCTGGTCTCCCTGGGCCCTTTAGCACTAACCCTGTATGATTCTATGGCTTACTGTGGCCACACTTCTCCAATGGACACTTCTAAATCTCAGAATCTCAAGGTGCACATATAGACTGGCCTACAAGACATTTGGTTGGCCTGGACAGATTACTTGTGCCTTGCCTCTCAGACTTAAAACTGTCCTATTTCACACTCCCCATGCACCCAGCATATCTTACTTGTAGAGGGATGCCTGGATGGCTCAGCACTTGAGAATCTGCCTTCGCTCGATGCATGGCCCCTGAGTCTCAGGATCGAGTTCCTCATCAGGTTCCTAACAGGGAGCCTGCTTCTCCCTCTGCCTGTGTCTCTGCCTCTGTGTGTCTTTCATGAATAAATAAATAAATAATCTTAAAATTAAAAAATCTTACTTGTAGAGACCGTCGGGCTCCAGACACTTGAAGATGACAGAGTAGATACTGACTTCAGGGACCTCTCCATGGCTCCGACCAGCTGCTACACATGATGTGCCCAGGCCCGAGAGTAAGTCATCCGCAAAACTCAGGAACTCTCCTGGGGGGAGACAAAGAAAGATGAGCTCCCCAGCTCAGGCCTTGGTGAGCAGACAGTCTTACTGCTGTCCAGACCCATAAAATGTCTGGATATCATCATCAGGAGGATTAGTGGACAAAACAAGCACAGCACATGAAATGACACAGATTAGCGTCTAGCCCTAATGACTCTGTTTAAATTTATGCTGGAATTTTCTCAAAAGTGGGCATACTAATACCTACCTATATGAAACTACAGCAAGGCTCAGATGACATAAATTACTGTGTACCAGAAATGCATGAAAAGCAACAGGGGGATAGTGCTTTCTGTCCAGAGTAACTTTTCTGGTCTTGTTACTGCAATAACTTTCCTCTTAATTACCTGAGCAAGGCCCTTCCTTCTTGGGATTGCAATCTCCTTCCCGGTATAACAAAGAAATTGGACCAGGGATGTAAGACAGGTTTCCAATCACATGGTCACTCTTCATGTGGTGCTACTAGATTCATGAAGTGTTATGTTGAGATGGACAGAAACCTGGTCCAACTAAGGGGGAAAGAGTTCTATGACTGATGAATGATGAAGCCGTGAGACCCGAAGGGACAGTGGAAGAACAAGTGCCTTGAACGCCATGATTTCTAAAGTCAATTGAAGCCACTGGATTTCAGGAAGCAGTTGAAGTTTACCAGAAGTAGGCCTGACTAAAAAGAATAACTGAACATTTAAGATCTTGGGATCTACTCTTAGGTCTGATAAGAAGTTGTTGGATAGCTTTGGACAACTGAATTCCCATTTCTGTGCCTTAGTTTTCTCCTCTGTAGAGTCAAAGTGGTAAAATCACTATTAGAGCTTTTAAAAAAATAAAATGGAAACACAGATGTGCACAAAGATTAAGCTATGTGGACAAACATTACAGTACTATCTAAACCAAGAAGGATTTAGGGGCGCCTGGGTGGCTCAGTGGTTGAACATCTGCCTTCAGCTCAGGTCATGACCCCGGGGTCCCAGGATCGAGTCCCACGTCAGGCTCCCCATGAGGAGCCTGCCTCTCTATCTGATCTGCCTGTGTCTCTGCCTCTCTCTGTGTGTCTCTCATGAATAAATAAATAAAATCTTAAAAAAATAAAAATAAACCAAGAAGAATTTAGAAACAACTAAACGTTCAATGATATAGAAACAGCAATATCAATTATAGTTCAATGATACAATGGAATATTTTACAGCTATTAAAAACAATATTGTGGAAGAATATGAAATAATATGAAAAGATACTAAGTTAAAAAACAGGCTACACTGTTATAGAATAATCTAATTTTTAGTGGAAATTGTACATGTATATCTATTTAGAAAGAGAAGGAAGAAATTATAGCAAATGCATAATAGTGGCTTTGTCTGTAAAGTGAGATAAGCAAAAATAAGAGAGAAAAAATATCCATTACTTGCTTTTTTAAAAAAAAATTATCTACAATGAACATGTATTACTTTCGTAACAAGGAAAAAAATCAATAAAAAATTACTTAAAAATAGATAAAATAAATGAGCCAGACTAAATGGCCTCTAAGTTCCCTTCCAATTCTAAAATTGGGTGATTTAGGAGCAAAGCAAACATGTGAGTTATTTTATACCACAGAGTATGGAATAATATGAGGCCTCCCTTCTGTTCATTCTTTCTCTTTCTTGTGTGACATGGAATGGCTCATACTCTCTACTCACTTATTCTTAGTAACAAGCAAGAGGAAGATGTCCATTCAACTAAATCCTCTCTACTCAATGTTAAGGATAATCCAATATAATGGAACTATCATGGAAGAGTAATATTGGCCAATTGTCTGAGAAGTCTGTGACCCAAGGGAGGCAGGGAACTGGGAGGACAGGACATACAGATCACCCCCTCTTGGTCTTTCAAAGAAAAGTTTCATTCTTCACTCTAAATAAATGATGTAGCACCTCTTCACCTGAACTGTCTGGACGGCCCTGGGATTTCAGGTAAACAACAGTTCTATAAAGTATTTGTCCCTATGGCCCAATATAGCAGATCTGATGTGTAGCGTTCTTTGTTTTCCACCCTTTACAAAGACAACTACGGTTCATAGACATGATACATAGGTGCCAGAGCAAGTGTCTGAATCAGGCTGACGTCAGCAACATGCAAGTTTACCTGCTATTGTCACACAGACTTGGGACTGAATTCTGTTTCCACCATTTACTGCAAGTCTCCTCACCTTTCAAAGTCTCGGTTCTCCTTTCTGTAATATGGGGTCAGTAACTCTTACTGAGTTTGGAGTCTAGAAAGAAAGGCCAAGGCTAAGAAGAAATTCTTTGTCTAGAACCAGCAGTTTTGCTGGAAAATGAAAAGGTAAATGAAAGCTTTATTCACTGAAGATTTGGGCCTCCCCTATTTCTTCCACAGGCCTCTTATGTGAGCTTCTTCCATAGTAAAAACATAAACTAACAATGCCTCTCTGCCAACAGGTACCAAAGCAGAACAATGTACAGGGTGAAAAAGGAAGAAAGGGGCGGGGTGGGGGGGCATGAAATTACTCACAGGAGGGAGTAAGGGCTTTGTTTCTCTTGGTTTCTTAGGATTTCAAGTCTGGCAGCTTACAGTTGTTTTCTTTGAGCTTGGACCCATGTCTGTCTGCTTTTCAATTTGTTTCTAGATAGCCATTGAAAGAGTTGGCCCCTCATGAGGGAACTCAGTATTCCTGTGGCCTGTATGAACTATCTTCAAGCCAAAATATGGTTGACATTCACTTACAAATGGGCATAGCTTTCCAGAGATTTCAATCCATTTCAGAATAATTTGGACCCTGGATCAAAGCCTCATAACATGTCTGATAGGTCAGTAAGATAGGCACACAGTTCTAAAGGTTTATAGGCTCAGTTCAAGTGAAGAAACTGGATAGCATGTCATATATAACTAGTCTTATCGAGGGCATTATAAAGATTCATAGGGCCCATTCTGTTTGGAACTATAAACACATAATGACCTTCAAATGAGAAGAGTTAAAAGGAAGGAAATTGACATTTAGTACCAAATTTTCTTTTTTGTTTGTTTGTTTGTTTGTCACAATATTCAATCATTAATTCAGTGAGTTAAATGTTAGTATCTTCGTTGTAAAGCTGAGGTCAAGCTCATAAATTTAGGGAGGGACAGAGCTGAGGTTGGAACCCATACCCTCCTAACTCCAAAGCCATACCTTTTCTTTTATAGTATGCTGCCTCCTAGAGAAAGGTGAAAAACAACAGTGTTAGAAAGTGAGCTTTCTCAATTCAGTGAGAATTTGCCACTGTTCGGTTTGCAACTGAGTTCATGCCACTCTTAGATCTACGGGCTTGCGGAATGAAACAACAAAAGAAATGGTCCCTGACCTTCTATGGCTTGTAATCTGACAACAGGAAGAGTTCCCAAATACAAGAACAGGCCCATAAAGTAAACTGTGAGATTGCTGTTCTTGGCACTCTATTCCAGAAGGTTTAAATGTAACCTAGGTGGAGACAGGTGAATGAGGCAATCCTTCACTGTCCTTGCTCACTCAGTGGAGGGGGTACTAAGAAAGGCTTTTTTATGCACAAATGAAAATCAGAAAAAAAAAAAAAAAAGAAAATCAGGGCCATCCAATACATGCATTGGGGTTCCACTGTACCCGAAGTCTGGCAGTGGGACAACTGAATGAACAATACTATAGGACAGTGGTTAAGGTGCTGGGGTCTGAATTTACTATGCTGCCTCGGATTAAATCCTGGTTTACTCCCACTTACAGCTTGCCTTTGACAGGTTTCTTGACTCTCTACATCTATTTCCTCATCTGTAAAATGGATATCATAATAGTATCTAACATAGCATTGTGAATATCATATAGAATTGCATATATTGCTTACAAATCAATTAGCACAATGTCTGGCACATGATACAGTAAGGGCTCAAAAATATGTTAACTCTCATTGTTTTTGTTATTATTGTCATCATAACAGAGAAGAAATATAAGGACTCTTAGGGACTATTTTAAAAAATAAATTATTATTATTTTTATATTTTTATTTTCACTTTCATTTTTATTTTTATTTTTATTTTTTTTATTTTTATTTTTATTATTTTTATTTTTATTTTTATTTTTATTTTTATTTTTATTTTTATTTTTATTTTTATTTTTATTTTTATTTTTATTTTTATTTTTACCTAACCTTGTATCCTATCCTTTTACAGTTGGGAACTGAAGCCTAGTGAAGGAAAGTGGCACATCCATGGCCACACACAAAGTAGGAAGTCAACTTGGAACAAAAGTTTCATCTCTTGACTCTTACAACCTATGTGATAATTCTTATCAGCCAGCCTAGGAGATAAAATCGCTGAGAACTGAAGACTTGTTCTCCAACTTCTGACCAACTATATTCAACATGAATGTGAACTCTATTTATTTTGGGCCAGGTGCTGTGCTAGGCACACAGTTCCACCCTGCCATCTTCCTAAACGTGGACTCCCTGAGAAAGATAAAAAACCCAGGAAAGACACGATTCAACAGGTTTCCACTGTTGTAATCTACTCTAGCAGGGGTTTGCCAATTAGAATGTGCAGAACTCCAGGGTTGACGAGGAATGGCAGACGTGGTCGGGGCTCAAGTCTTTCTCCTCCATCTCCACGCTAACTTCAAACCAGATCAACACCAGTTTGATCTATTGTATATACTGATGGTCTAGGTCTTATTTAAATCGGGGAAAACACTGTTTTTTTTTTTTTTTAAATGTTTGCTTGTAAGTTTTACTGCTAAAAATGTTTGAATCCTAAAACCCTGCCACATTCCCCGATAGAAATACGAGGTTCAGGAATGTTGCACCCCCACTTAAGGCGTCGCAGCCACTCTGGGGCAGCGTCCAGGATCAAACCTATCCCTTTGGCTTCTGAGCTCCACGTGCCTTCCTGTAGGACTCTCTGCCTGCACGACCCCTGTCCTCTCCTCCCTGGCATGGTGTGGCCGTGTGGCAGGGCCCTCCCAGGCCCAGGCTGCTGCCGCCACCGCCTCACCCATGCCTGTCCAAGATTCTAACATTCTTTCTCTGTTTTTCTTTCCTTGAAAACAGATAGGGAGTTGGGAGTCGCTGTACAGGAATGTGCCTGTTCCCCATTACGGCTCTTCTGGGGCTGTAACCCGAGTGGGCTTGGGCCAGACCCCCACACATTTCTTTATCCACTCAGACTCAAGCCCCGCTCTCATTACAATCCACAGAAAAGGTCAATCACGATTCTGCTGAAGCCTCAGAACCAACCCAACAAAGCACAGAGTAATTTTTGTAAAGGCCCCACCCCCAGCCTCAATCCCTTCTCCTTTTCTCACTCCCTCAAATCCTCTGCCTCCTTGATTTCTCCATCTCTCTCTCTCTCTCTCTCTCTCTCTCTTTCTCTCCCCCCTCACCCTCTCGCTTCTGATTGAGTTGAGGTCACAGTCAAAGCTGGCCACAAGAGCAAATTGAAAACAGGCTGGGAGAAAACCAGCAAAGAATTCCCAAACGTAAGGGGCGGGAGTCGTGAGTTATTTAGCCCAGGTGGGGAGAAAGGTCCCCGGCTCAGGCCTCCGTGCTCTTTTCAGGAAACGCCAAGGGGATCTGGAGGCCACTCTGGGCCTGGCCTTGCTCTAACCTGCGGATGCTCCCTGCTGTGGTGCCCAGGAGAAGCAGGACTCTGGCTCTCCCACCTGGCCTTTGCTTGGGCAAATGTAGAAATTCACGGTCACAGACAAGATGCTTTTTTTTTTTTTTTTTTTTTTTTTTTTTTGAGAGGCTCACACTTATCAGCTGCAGTTGGTTTGTTTCTGCCAAACGTGGTATTTTAAATCTGAAGAGCCAGGGTCTGACTCTTACCTTTATCATAGTGGCCCATATGAGATAGAGGAAAGGCAGTGGGTTTGGGGGGGCAGATGAGACCTGGTTTTGAAGCCAGGCCCCATCATCAGGAACTTACTTCAACTTTTAGAGACTGCTTCTGTAGCACCAGAGAATCGGGTAAGGAATCAATAATTTATGCAGGATGCCAGCTACATGGATGGTTTACCAATGTGAGTGCTCTCTTCTCCCTGTTACCATACTTCCGTCGGGTCTCCTCGGTTTGTCTCATGAGAAAATTTTTAGTGGTGAAACTCAGTTGCTTTTAGATACATTATATAACACCTAACCCTCTAAACTTACTTTTTTTTTTCCAAAAGAAAGTAATGTTTAAAAATAAGGGAGGGAAGAAGGATGGAAGGCAGATAAAGAGAGAAGGAGAGTGAAAAAGGAAGTGTTAACTTCGCTCTCATCATATAGCATCACAGTTTTACTTACATTGTCTGGATTAAGCAATCAAAACAACCCCATCTTGACTAATGTTCAATAAAATGTAAAGATTTAGGTTAACTTGTGCTTTTTTAAGTGAGGAAATAGGCTGAAGGTAGGCCAAGCGACTTACCTTATAGCTTCCTATACTTTCCCCATGCACATGTGCCAACAGACTGTGAGATGCTCTCCTAGCAGGTTGTGTTCTGGACACCTCTGTGTCGTCAGGACCCAGCGTCAGGCTGGCCATGCAGATAATATGTGGCAGTCCACAAAACTGAACTCCAGTGGCTGAAGCCTGAATCCGCCCCCATCTCCCCAATACCGTATATTAAAACCCTCAGGCTGCCTCCTGAGTGACCCCTTTAAGGAGTGCATCGGACTCCAACAGTATAAGAGAAAAGGGACTGCTCCCCCCCAAAAAAATGACTCTCAAAAAAGCAATGGTGGTCAGGTGAACATCTACTGAGAACGCTTATGTGACAAAAGTTGTGCACGGGGATTTCCAGCTCATCCCCATGCCTGTTCTCTAGTGGACACCTGTTGGTTGGACCTGCACTAAATCCATGCCTCCTTCTATGAAGAGCACCCCAGGTTTCTACTGGGGAACCAGCTCTCTGCCAACTTTAATCTATGTGATTTTGCTGGAGGTAAGGCCTAGCCTGTCCTCCAGAGATGGGCATGTGGTCAGCGACCTGATATTCCACGTCAAAGGCCGATGAGAGAGGAACAAGTGACTCAGGCCTGATCAATCATACTAACTCCTGGGACAGAGTCCAAGTCCTGATGATGACATCACTTGAAGCCTTGGATCAGTTGGGTCTGAAGCTAGATATACCCTTGGATATTTCAAATACGTGAGTCAGTATTTTCCCTTTTCTGCCAAAGTACTTTCCATTTGTTTTCTGTACTTGCAACTAGGAGTCCTACCAGATATAAATCCTGTGAAGTAGATTTTATGATTGCCATTTTGTAAATGAAAAAAAAATGCTCACAGGTCTCAAGCAGATTGTCTAAGGTCACACTCCATTCTAAATAACAGGTCTGAGCTTCAAATCCATAGCTTTCAGACTCCAAAACCTGAGCCTTCCCATATCCCTAGGGCAAGGGATACAGAGATTCTATTATTCAACAAAAATCACTGAGAATTTCCAATTCCTGCTTTCTCTATCCCTGACTTCTGGCCTCATTGCTTACATTGTCTTCCTCACTCACTCATTCCAGTGATGCTGGCATTCTTCCTCCTCCTCTAATGGGCTGTGCATGCTCTAGCCACAGGGCCTTTGCACCTGTGCCTTCCATGTCTGGAAAGCTCTTCCCCACACCTTGCCCAGATGGCTGCTTAAATATCACTTCCTCAGAAAGGCCTTCTCCAGCTACTCAGTTTCATCTAATCATTCCCTATCCTCTTTTTCTATTTTATTTATTTTCATAAAACTTATCAATTCCTCACATATACTAATGAATTATTACTTTGTCTGTATCCCCCACTAGGAGCCCCATGAGGACGTGACTTTGTTGACTTACCACAGCAACTATGCACAGCTGATTCTCCATCAATATTTGTCTAGGGAGTGAATGTATTTACTGGGTGCTGTAACCTGAGGTGATGGTTGGGAACCCAACATGAAGAAGAATGTCTTAGTTTGTGTTCCCTGAAAAGCAGAGACTAGGAAAAGAGTCAAGGTACAGAGGGTTTATTTGGGAGGTGATTCCAAGAATTGGGCATGGGGGAGAGGAAAGACTCAAATAAGGTAAAGGAAACGTCAATATAAAAGTGCGTCATTAAGTTTGCCACCGTGAGTGATGAGAAATGGGAACTCTATTCTACAGGGACCTTCTAAGAAGTGAGCAGGATGTCTCTCAGAATTGTTTGGCTGAAAGCTAGAGAGTGTATTCCCTGATTTGTGATGACCACTGGTTAAGAGCCTCCCTGCATAGTGAAAGGGAGTATAAGGGAAGGGAGAAGAAATGTGCAGGAAATATCAGAAAGGGAGACAGAACATGAAGACTCCTAACTCTGGGAAATGAACTAGGGGTGGGGGAAGGGGAGGAGGACAGGGGATGGGGGTGAATGGGTGACGGGCACTGAGGGGGGCACTTGACGGGATGAGCACTGGGTGTTATTCTGTATGTTGGCAAATTGAACACCAATAAAAAATAAATTTATTCAAAAAAAAGAGCCTCCCTGAGAGTGAAAATTTCTCCACACTTCTCTTTTTCAGTGGTGCATGCACATGGGCGTGGGCAGCTCCCTTAGTCTCATACAACCCCATGGGGCAGAAAGTGGAAACTTGTTTTAAGGTCACTGACAGTACAAGGTGAGCCTTGGTGGAGACAGTGCTTCCTACCACAGCTGCAGCTCAAAGAGCCACATGCCAAGACCCCAGAGGTGTCTGCTACAAAGACCCAGTCTCTGCCTTCGAAAAATTCATAAAAAGAGCAGCTGATGTGCCTTCCTCACTGAGATCTAGGGCAGAACTGTAAACCCCTGCCCCCCCCCTACACTGTTGAAACCATCCACAGACAGTTGTTAAACACCCACTAGGTTTCAAGGAAAGGACTACCCACTGTGGATGGAGCACCGAGCCACACTTTCTTTCCCTGTGTGCTCACAACCTAGCCAGGCACAACTGCATTGCTTGCTTTTGTGAGGGACCCACCAAAGAGTCCTGCAACTGATTATTAATACAGAATTTAATAATATTAACCTCAGTATTTTTTTTAACCTCAGTATTAATATGCACTTGGCTAATAGAGCCTGACCTTTTCTACGGTTGGATTAATCAGGGCCATACAAGCCCTCGTCATCCCCGCCATCCCGAGGACAAATGATGCTCATGCATTTGGCTGGAGTGGGTATTGCTAACATGTGTGAGGAGAGCTGGTCTGGGGGCCGGGCTGTGTGGGAGGAACAAGGTGGAAGGACAGCCAAAGCCCCCTTGCCATCACTCTCCAAGGACCACGGTGTGTGTTCGCTGCCCTCACAGCGTGCATCTACAGAGGGCTTCCTTTTCAGCCTTTCCTTTTTTCCCTTGCATTCCTACATGTTACACTATGGTGAAGTGGAAAGAACCGAATGTACAAAATGTGCTTCTCATCAGAGTCTCGGCTCCTCTAACACTTCCAACTTCGTCTGGGTCGAGCGCTTCATTCAACGTCTCCCTCCCTGGGTAAAGAGGCAGAAAGCTTGTGTGCTGCCGGTGGGCCCGAAGGGCCTCTCTGACCGCAGGTGTGATGAAACAGCTCATAGTCTGGTGGAGCTAGGGTTACCATTCTCATTTCGTCCAGAAAACAGGCTCAGAGAGTCAGGGCAAGTTGCCCAACCACACAGCTACTACACAGTGAAGGGAGGACTTGAACCTACGTTGATCCAGTTCCAGAGCTTGTGGGTTCTTTTCACCATAACGCGCACTTCCTAACTGTTCTGTCTCTACCGGCCTCAGTCTCCTCGTCTCTTACACAAGGATGTTGGTATCTACTCTGCAAGAGGGTCATGAGGCGTGAATTAAATTAAGTCTGTAAAAAAATATAAAAGTGCTTTACGATCTGCAAAGTGTGGTGTGCATGTAAGGGATTGTTGGTGACGCGTGCCAGGCAAGAGGGTGAAAACATCAGATGGGTCCTTCTGTAGTTAGAAGGAGGGATGGGAGGCCATCCTTTGGAAGGAGCTGAGGTATGTCAGTGTTCAGCCCCAAGGACACAAACACACCCATCAGCGGCACAGAGGGATTCCAGTGTCACAGGAAGGAGAAAGGCATTGGGGGATGAGGACAGTACAACGCAGGGGAATTTAGGGCTAGCATGTTGGGAGTGGAGCTTCTAGAACTCCTAGCTCTGAAAGCTGGCTTCTCTTCCTTCTGTTCAGCTGCAGTCCTACACCCGTTTAGAGTCCTCTGCGCCACCCTCTCTACAGTAGATCTATGCTGCCAACTGTCAGTCACTCCTCATCGTAGAACTCTCAATTTTCTTCTAAACACCTACTACATTTTTTTTTATTTTTTATTGGTGTTCAATTTACTACCTACTACATTTATTTATGTACCTCTTTATTTTCACGTGATTACTAAAACGTTAGTTCCACGAGTTCATAAGCATGATCCATCTGGTTCCATCTTGTTCATGGTTTCCCAGTGTCTAGCAAAGAGTGGGGTGAGGGGGACACATTCATTAAAGATTCACTGGATGACTCAAGGAGGGGTGAGGACAGAGAGATAAGCAATGAGTGGCTCAGCCACGACTTTGCAACATGTGGACGCAACTTAGGCTTTCGTTCGTATCCAGATACCTTTCCAAAGCTTGCCTTGGTCACCCTTGCATCCAGCAAGGGTCAGGTAACAGGATGGCTTCCCACCACCGTGGTCCTTAACCCACTGTCCTGCGACATCTGTTTAGTGTCTCCCACCCTCATCAACCAGGAGGACTTATGGAAAGGGACTGGTCTGTCTTATTCATCATCTGAGCCCAGTGCCTGGGTGTGCAGATGACCAAGTAGATAAACCAGCATGGCTTCCTTCCCAGCTAGAAGAAGGCCCACTAGGGAAGGGGTGGACTAGGGTTTCCCTGCACACTGACTTTTGAATGGTGTCCGGAAGGCAATCCCAAGAGGCCAGTGGGTCTTGTGTGAAGGAACACCTCTTCTGGGGTAAAGGGGTATGAGCGGCACCTCCGTCTTCCTGTAAGACTGTGTAAATCTGTTCATATCTCTGCCACAGCAAATGGCCCTAAGAGAAAGCAAGTGCATCAAACACTTGCCAAGCCTTTACCTGATCTTTTTATTAAGATTTTATTTATTTATTCATGAGAAACACAGAGAGAGAGGCAGAGACACAGGCAGAGGGAGAAGCAGGCTCCATGCAGGGAGCCTGATGCAGGACTCGATCCTGGGGCTCCAGGATCACGCCCAGAGCCAAGGGCAGCGCTAAACCACTGAGCCACCCAGGGATCCCGCCTTTACCCGATCTGATCTTGCAACTAAGTCCAACAATGAGACCCTCTTTATTTTCTTCTATATTTACCTATCACTTTGCAGAATTTCTCAGTCTGAGCCTGTCTGGGCTTTGTCTAGATGCCAAACCCCCACACCCCCAGAAATTTCCCTCATTTGTAGTATTGCTTCTTGGTCTCTGCCCAGCTCTGGTGTCTCTGCCCAGCCAAGCATGCTGCTGCATCACCTCAGCATCCACACTGGCTGCCTATGAATCCTTTGACTCTTGTCTCTCTGATGAAGACTGCCACTCTCTTCTTACAACCCTCTCCCTTTGTAAAGCCCTTTCAAGTTTATAATGCATACCCCGACCCCTTTTGCCATTATACTCAGACTTTGCAAGTGTTCAGTGATGTGGACAAGATGGGGCAGAAAGAACACTGAAGCTCAGGAAAGCAACGTGTCTACCAAAGAGGCCCTGGAGCTGGATCCCACATTTCCTGACTCGTGATCCAGTGTTTTAGGAGCTGAACCATGTGTTCTCATCTCCTCATCCAGACTGTGAGCCCAACGGTGACTAACACGGTTTACAGCCACACCCTGTGGTACCTAATGAGGCACTAACCTTTGCTGAGGCCTCCACACGCTTATTGATTTAGATAATTACGTCTACTAAGACATCAGTATCAGATCTCTGTTGGGGAGGGAAAAGTAGCAGGAAGCGCAACACTGTACTCCTAGGTTTTAAACCCTGGCTTTGCTAAATGCCTCCTCTAAGCAAGTTACTTAATCTCTTTTACCCTCATTTTCTTCAACTGAAAAACGCATGTGAAAATGCCCACCTCAACAGAATCGATGGAATCAGACTGAGAGTTAATTTAGATGATGTATGCAAAGCACTTAGCACAGTGCCTTGGCACACGGTAAGCACTCAATAAATGGCAGCTTTATTGTCATTCTTACTTTATGGACAATATCAAGCCAAAAAACATTTCATTTGAAGGAAGTGGAGAGGAAAGATTCGACAGTCCAGCAAAGTGAATTATCCTCCTGAATTTAGCACCTCTCCCTCTGCCCAAACCAGAACTCCATAAACTATGTGTCCTGAGATTAAAACTTGCTGAATGCCCAAAGCTTCCCTCCCTCTTCTAAATATAAACATCAAAGGCTACGGTTAGCAGATAGCTGGGGTATCTTCTATAGATAAGGGAGCCTTGTTTGTCTTTGTCCCTCCTGGGGTGGGACCAAGCTTCAAAGCCAGATCTGACCAAGACTCTCCACAGGTAGCATCTGGGGACCCCAATAAGGCACCAAGAATGAATGCGGTCCTAAGGCAGTTCCAGTCCCTCAGCCAACTTCCCCCAATACACACATACACACACACACACACTCTCTCTCTCTCTCACATACACTCACACACACACAAGCACATCCCCCTCCTCATCACATCCCTGTGCCCAGGCCTTACAGCAAGGAGACTCCAGGAAAGTAGAGAGAAGGCCAGCAAAGATGAGTCAGTTTTTATAGTCGTGCGAGCAACACCATTCCTTCAGGCTGAGGTGAATCACTGAGAAGAGGTGGGACCTGAGAGGTGGCAGAGAGAGGTAGATTTCCAAATGAAAGAGAGACAGAGAAAGAGAAGGAAATGAGAAGGAACCACAGCCAGGAAACACTCAGAGACAGAGAGGCTGGAGTAGAAATAGAGAGCAATAGATAGGAACAGAATGGGGGGCGGGGGAGAGTCATACACAGATGGAGAGACTGAAGGAGAGACAAAGAAAGCAAAGAAAAATGGAGACAGAGGGTGACCAAGACTGAGAAAAACCAGAAGGGATGGAGGGGGTAGTACGATCCCAAAAGACAAATAATACAAAGACAAAAAAAAAAAAAAAAAAAAAAAAAAAACAGGAGAGAAAAGAGGCAGAAAAGGAAATAGAGAGTAAGAGAGGGGGACACTGAAAACTGCCCCTGCATGATGAGGGACAGAGGACAAGGCCTGGCAATTGCCACTGCACCACCTTGGCTCTCCCAAGGGCTGGCTAATGTCCCTTCCTCTCAATCCATTCTCCATGGTCTTATCTGGTCGGACCTGAGGCCCAGAGGGTGAATGCTGCTCCCTTCCCTCTCAGCTTTGAACCAAAAGCCAAGCCAGTCAAAGGTTCTATGGTTCCACAACCTGGCTAGAAGAGAGCCTTGGGGTTCCCCTGAAATCTCACAGGGAAGGTGACTTTCTAGAGGTCCCCAGAGGCCAGAAGGGCCTCCACAAGAGATGGTGACCCTTGAGCATTTGATCAGGTCAACTTTAGTGGTCCCATCTCTCCCCGGTGGGGGGCGGGGGATGACCTGGGAGGTAAAGAAGGGAGAGTGTACAGGTAACAGCCATTTTCACCCAAATCCCCTCCTCTACCCCTCCCACATACATACAAGATTTTTTTTTCACTCTCTTAAAATGACTTCCTTGCTTCCCAATTTATATTAAATTTTTCCTTTAAATAGAGAAGGGGAAACAAGTTCTCTCTTCAACCCACAATGAAGGCTATAAAAGGGTTTTTAAGCTTGGAAAATTTGGCTGGTCATTTTTTCCTACTGTTTAATACATGCCTTAGGTTACACTGAATGAGTAAACATGGTTTATAAGCTTCTAATTCATAACTAGCCCTGCAAGTTTACAGCATATATATGTGTGTGTATAAATGAAGTATATATATAAATTATAGTATAGTATACATGTGTAGTGGTCACATATATGGTATACATACATAAAATACATGTGTATGTATGTGTGCATCTACACACACACATATATACACACACACACATATATACTCACATATATGAGTCTGTGTGTGTAAGTAATCTCTCAAATTCGACATCTCATTAGGAGTTTAGAAAACAATCTCTCGCATTCGATCCTCATAATAACCCTAGGGGGTAGGCAGGGTGAGATGTCATCCCCCCTTTTATAGATAACTGGAGTCAAAGCAGAGGCTCCAGGGACCCACACGTCTCCAAGGGGCCACAGCCTAGTGACAGTTCCCCTCTGCAGTCCCACAGGCTGATTATATATCATAACAGGTCAGGCAATGCCTACTTCTGGATCTTCAAGAACCTAAAATCTAAGGAGAGCCTAAGGTATCATCTGTTTCAGGCTCCATTTTACACACTGGAAGGCTAAAGCTCAGTGGCTCACTGGTGCCTCTGCAAATCCGGGAAAAAAAAAAAAAGAAAAAAAAGAAAAGCATCCCTTCCTTAAATACTTTCCCTCTATGTATCTGAAAATTGTCCTAATATCCTAATTTATTAGAATAAGAAAACTGACTGATGATTAATATGTGGCTATGATGTCTACAACTGGAATGGTGCAGAGGATTAGGAGTGCTAGGACCCTGCAAGGCAAAGCTGGTGCAACTGTATGTGGCATTCCCAGGAGGGTGTTCAACCAAAGTTAGGCCAGAGAGGAGGACAAGAGAGAGGTTAGGGAAGGTCACATGAGAGAGAAACAACCGAGATAGTTGAGGTCTGAGAAGATGACTCCTTTCACTTTAACAGGAGAAAAATAATCACTAGTGTTTACCAAGCACTTAATTACGTCTGAAAGTTACAGTAACCCTTGGGTGGGACACATCTCTATTGCTCCCCTGCCTTCTTTTCTTCTTCATTTGAGCATCCACAACCTGTTAGGTTATATTCCTGGTATTTCATTTATTTCACCTCATTTCAGCCTTGCAAGAACTCTAAGTGCAATCTCCCCACATTTAGAGAAGAAGGGAACTAGACTAACAGAAATGCAGCAACTTGCCCAACTTCTCGCAGCAAACTGTGGGGCTGAGATCTGAGTTTTGTGAGGGGAAGGCAAAGGTCAGGTCCCTCCACATTCTCTGAAGAGGACTAACAGCCTCTATCCACTCAATTGGTATGGACTCTTCTAGCAAACCACACCCTACTTTGTATATAGGGATCTACATTCAGCAAAGGGAACCAATGTCCCGAAAGCCACCTCGCAGGAAGCACCAGCCCAGAATTAAAGCATTTCTCTGATTCCACATTCTCTGTGCTTTACAGCATCCCACAGTCTACCCATCCCCTGCCTCTCACCAAGGCTGTTGAATAGAGTCATATGGACAATGTGTTCACAGCACCTATGCTCTGAAGCCATGATGGTGGCTCCGGCCTAGCTTGCCTCTGTGTTTCCACCTTTCCTTCACTAGCTTCCCATTTTGGATGCAAACAGATGTGGATAATCATCAGAAATTAAAAAAAAAAAAAAAGGCAGGGCAAAATGAAATTAAAGCCAGGAGCCTGCCACAAGAAGTGAAGCAACATCTTTGGATATGAGTGGAAGTGGCCTTTCTGTCTTCAGCATGCTCTTGTATAAACGGGAATTAAGTACTCCTACTTTGATGAAGTGTTTTAAGGATTTAATGTGATACAAAGTTTCTGGCCCAATGCTTGCCCATGATGCATTCAGAGCTTTGTTCTACAGACTGGAAAATAAGGAGAAGTGGTTATTGGCCAGGGTCACTCACTCTGGACTAGAACTTTACAATGTTCATGGTAGTTCATATCCATCCTTGCCATGGTCTATAAGCCCTAAGTGGTCCAGGAGCTCACTAACACTGCAGCTAGAGCCCTTCTGCTGGCAGTACTTTAAGAACTGGAAGTCACATCATCAGAGGTATTCCCTGGTCACCTTAAGTAGAGTGGCATCCTCAAGCCTCCATCCCTATACCCATCTTTATTCTACTTCAAAGCCATGTAACTCTTTGATATTATATTATATTGTATGTCAATTATTTTATCTTCACCGTCTCCCTTCCCCTGCATTTTGTCTTCTTTGATGCTGTATCTCAGCTTCTAAAATAGGTTTTGCTGCATAGTAGATGCTCATTAAGTGTGTATTAAATAACCTAACCGGGATCCCTGGGTGGCGCAGCGGTTTGGCGCCTGCCTTTGGCCCAGGGCGCGATCCTGGAGACCCGGGATCGAATCCCACGTCGGGCTCCCTGCATGGAGCCTGCTTCTCCCTCTGCCTATGTCTCTGCCTCTCTCTCTCTCTCTGTGTGACTGTCATGAATAAATAAATAAAATCTTTAAAAAAATAAATAAATAAATAAATAAATAAATAAATAAATAAATAACCTAACCCATAGTTCCTCACAAAACACCAAGAGGCTAACCAGACTGGGATTCTGACTCCAATCTTACACATGAATAAACACTGAGGCTCAGGGAGGTGAGGAAATGTCTCCAAACTTCAGCTGCTAAGGGATAAAGGTGGGACAGGCACACCGAGTCATCAGACTGTAGTCCAGATTTTTCTCTATCCCACCAAACTGCATTTCCTATTATCACTCCCCTTCATCTCTAAGTATGTACTGGGGAGTGGCTGCTATTTGAGATTCCACTACTTAAATGAGAAGCCACAGGAGATGGAGGTGTTAGGAGTGAATTCTCCATTTGTTCTCCACCCAGACACAAGCCTTGCCAGTGCCATGCTGTGGATAAACCAGAGCACTGGTCCTCAGTGGGAAGCAGACATCACCCATGTTCCAGAACAGCTACCAGCAGCCAAAAGGAGGGGCTTGGTATCAAATTGGGAGAACGGAGGAAGAGGGTGGAAGGGATTGTATAGTCCTCTTCAAGGCTCCAGAGAGCCAGAAGGCAGTAGTTCAATTTCCCTTTTAGAGCAGTTTCCGCTCTATGAAGAGGTGATGACTTACTTCATTGCCCTGAGGTTTCCACTTGCCTCCTGGGGACAGCCAAGTCCTGCAGGGGAAGGAGAGATTCACTAGCTCTTGGGTTCTCTGGGGAGCAAAGGCCTGGGCTGGGCCTTGGGTTGGGATCTGACTTCCTCTGTGACTCACCTGCCCTCCCTGGACATCAACTCACTCACCTATTAAAAGAAATATTGGGCCTAGAGGAACTCTGGGGATTGGTTTGGAGAGAGGGTATTTAAAAAAACGTGGGCTAAATAAATAAATAAATAAATAAATAAATAAATAATAATAAAAAAACGTGGGCATGCGATAGGCCTGTGCTGTGTGTCACAGTGCTCCATATACATGATCTCCTTAATCCTTACAGAAATACACGATGTTGGCATTATCATGTTCTTTTTGTAGTTGGAGAAATAGGGGTATAAGATCAACAACCAAGTCCAAAATCACACCAATAGTGAAAACGGTGTTGGGATCAGAACCAAGAGCTATCTGGGCTCTTAACAATTTGTCCTCCTTAAATGCAGAGTTGGGGTATTGTCACCTGACATCCTCAGAGTCAGGGTCAGGGCCCTTAGAAAGCACTGAAGTAAATCCCCTGTCTCCTGGACAGATAAACAGGCACAAAAGGAAAGTGTCTTGCCTGAGATCACACAGCAGGATACAGGCAGAGTCTAATTAGAACCAAGCCAGACTTTCCTACTGAACTAAAAAGTGAATGGATGTTCAATGGTAGTGTACATTCCATCATTAGCCAGGCAAGAAGAAGGTGGGCAGCCTGCATGTCAAAGGGCAGGGTTTCCTAGGACAAGGGCCCTTCCAAGCCTTGCCTTCCAGACCACAATATTCCCACAGCCCAGCACGCTGTTGGTGCCTGGTGGATATTCGAGATATTTTTGAAGGAATGAATTCACAGATTAATCACTCCTTCCATCTTCCCAAACAGCGTCTTGAGGACCCAGGCTAAGGCTCATGCCCATCCCTAATGCCTTCTCTTTCTACAGCCCATCTTAATTCACAGGGACTTTATCAGCATATAAATCTGGGCAAGACCACTGGCTTTTCTGAGCCTCAGTTTCCTCATCTACACAATAGGGATGGTAGCAGAGTCCCCCGAGAGCTGCTGTGAGGATCTGTGACATCGGGAGAGGTCAATGAGGTGCGAGTGACATGCTTGCTACATGGTCACAGTCTTCATCACCTCACCTAGTCCCACCACCTGGTAGAGTTTCAACAAGTTCCACTCACCCTCCTAGAACTTCAATTTCCTTTCAACGTATCCAACAACTGGTCCAGTCAGCTGCCTGTGAAGTAGGGGTGAGTGTGTACATGTGTGCTAAACACCCCGCACTGGGAAGCCTTGATTCATGAAGACATCATGGACATCCTTGTCCTCATGCAGGGCACTTTATAGTTTACAGGGCTCTTTTCTTATGATCCTTACAGCAACACTTCTGAGTAGGTGATGCTACTTTTGCCTTACAGATGAGGAAAGCTGAGGACCAGAAAGGGGAGCTGACCTGCCACAGTGATAAATGTGAGATGGGGGATTCTTGTAAGGGGTTTAGAACCTGGACCCAGCTCTGCTAACCCCCTGTCAGGTGACCCTTCTTCAGCATCTCCATGCACAAGATAAAGTATGATTAGAGCTCACAGGAGAGAGCTTCCATGGAAGAAAGTGACGGGAAGATCAACAAAAGTCAGGGTGATGGCACAGGAAGGGCAGCTTGGGACACCTGTATGAGACGGTTTCAGAAGACCCCGGGGGTAGTGAGATTTGGCACTCAGCCTCTAGAGCACCATTTCCACCCCATATCCCTCCTCTACCTCTGAATTTTTAAACACATCCCCTAATAAGCTGAATTTTTAAACAGTTCTCATTTAGATATGAATATGAATCTTGATTTTCCCCCTTTTATCTAGGGATAGAATCCTGATTCTGATTAGAGGTCACCCCCTCAGAAAATGGCAAAGCCTACATCATAAACCAATGGGTGTTTGGAAAGGGTTGCTTTAGTGGGGATCACATGGGCCAGAGGTAGGGAACATGTGCTGGAGGGCTTCTAAGAAAGGTTTCCTTTCTCTCTTAAGTTGGAAACATGGGAAGAGGGTCCACTTTCTCTTTTAAACATTAAAATATTTAAGAAAGCCTGACTTTTTATATCATCTAGACCAACTGTTCTCAAACTTTATCATCATCAGAATCACCTAATGGGAGGTTCTTGTTAAAACATGGATTACTGGACCCCACCCCAGAGTTACTAATTCAGTAAGTCTATGGTGGAGCTTGATAATTGACATTTCTTTCAAATTCCTAGATATTGCCATTGCTGCTGGTCTCAACACCACATTTTGCGAGCAAGTGATTCAAATAATTTAACGTCTCTCACACTTATTTGCACATAAATATGACTTCTTGGAGAGGAGAAAAAGAAAAGGAAACTATAATTAGTCCTTGAATGCCTGGAAAAATCTAGAGGAATGTGTCTTGCATTGACTACATCATTCATGGGTGTTGTATGGAAATGAAGATTGAGATCTAAGGTTCCAGATGCTTATTGTTTCAGATCCAGGTAGTCTAGGACATAGGCACAGTGATAGAGTGTCAACACAGGATGAGGTTCTTATCTTCGTCCCCTAGCTAATATATCTATGAAATCAAAATGGTACTAAATTTCTTTCACATCCATCATCTCATCTAACCTCCATAACAACGCTGTGAGGACAATCAATCATTATGATTAAATGGGAAGAGAATGAAAAGGAAGAAGAGAAAGGGGTGGACTAGAAGGAGAGTGAAGAAGATAACTCCCATTGTACAGATGTGGAAATTGAGGTTGAATGATTTGTCCCTGTCAAACCAGTAAATTCCTGAGCCAAGAGTCAAACCCAGGTTTCTCCATCATTAAGTTCTGCATTCTCTTTAGTAAGCAATGATATTTTCAGTAAGTTGGCACAGGAGTTAACTATGAATAAGAATCAGAAAGTTCAGGAATTCAAGGGCTATTTCAACTTCCAAAGGAAGGTTAACTTCTTGCTTCAGAAACACTAGCAAAGCAGACTCAGCCTATTGGGATGGCATGATGTAGACATGGTACTCTTGGGTGAGTTACTAAACCTGTCTGAGCATCGATTTCTTTGGCTTTAAAATTCAACATCATAACACCTTCTTTGCAGAATTGTGACTACTGGCGGTATTATATAGAAAGATCCTAACAGTCTTTGACCCAAAATAGGCCCTAAATAATAGAAAGCTCTTTTGATTTTGATAATGATAACTATTTTAGTGAGGTCCTAAGAATGAACATGTGTGAGACAGGGGGCAAGGAAGAGGTTCAGATCCATGAATAGCAGGTTCAGCTTGGGTAGACGTGGGCATTTCTTATTTAACCAGGCCTTGGATGCCAAGTTCAAATATTAGCTTCTACAGCTGTAATTTGCTAAACCAACCAGTTCACGGGCCTTACTTCACAAATTATTACTTTGCTGTTTCAAAGGCCTCCCATAACTAGAACCAGCCCTCCACAAATCAGACAGAGAGTCAGAGCTGAGTACCATGGGGAAAGCATTGTCTCAGGGGCCATAGATGCATTAAATATATATTTTTGGCCAGTGCTGGAAGTTAGATTTTTAGCAAGGAGAGAAGGGCCAAAATGCTTTAGAAAAAAAAAAATCACATAGCTTAGATGCTTAGATTTGGACTGAACTCTGTCTCACTCTAAAATTCTAAACATTAGGATGCTGCCTCTGTTTCACTGACAGAGTATTTCCAACACGGGTTGGACACCTTGGTGAAGGTAAAAGAAAGGCAATTCTTGGCAAGAGAAAGAATGAGGGACCTATTTTTGAGTGGCTTCTGCAAAAGTCTACATTCTCCACCAGAGTAGAAAAAAGGTCTTTTAAAAAAAATTCTGTTCTCGTTTTACCCAGTAGGAGCTACGTGAAATGTAACCGAGTTGACTGGAAGGCAAGTGAATTGCTGAAACACAGTGCTTTACTATTTGAGCCATAGATCTTAACCACCGTGGGTAAACATGTTTCCATGGGAAAATGTGGTCAGAGTTCCCTTCCGAGCTGAGGTGCCAGGAACACCTTTCCCTTGCAGCCTTTCACTGATTTCTGTGGGGCTACGTGGTGTGTAATGGAAAGAGCTCTATATTTAGAACAAGATGACATGAGTTCCGGTCCCAGTTTTCCTACTCTATTAGTTGAATGACCCTTGGACTCTCAGTCTCAGTTTCTTTATCTGTCAAGCAGGCATGAAATCTCCTACTTCTCTGGGGTCTTTTGAGCTTAAAGGAAAATAATGTTTGCAGGATCACTTTGAAAACTGTAAAGCCCCTGTACAATTTTGAAGAGTTGTTAGTAACTCTCGAGTCTGTTAGGATGTAAGCCCCCCTACACACCGACACAACTTCTACATGAAAGCGGGCATTCACTTCTCAGGGCTTCATGGCCAAGGCCCCAGTCCTCTCTATGGAGACGTGCCTGCTTCTGTTTCTACGCTGCCCAGGTCTCTCTATCTAAAAGCTTCAACTTCTAAAATTCATAAGCTCCAAGATAAAGAAAACTGAAAAGGAGCAATTATCGTAACACATGTGGACAATATGTGGTATAGATCATGCTCCTGCCTGGGGCCCGGCTGACAGAGCTCAGGGTGGAGGGTGGAAGGTGCGGCACAGGGGCTGGTGATTTCCCAGCTCAGGGGGTGGGATTTCTCCACATTCTCTACCTTCATCCAGCCTGAGAACCTAGTGTCGCTGACAGCTTCTGCCCTCTATGGCTGCTGTATCCTATCAATAAATTAAGCATCAGATTAAAATCTGTATCCAAAAGGTACTGATCTCATCTCTACTATTCGTTCTTAGATTGAGTGATACTGTTCCACAGAGCAGGAAGCACCTGAGATTTATCAAAACCACCCACCGCCGCACCCAACAGCAGTGACAGAAGGATGTATTGAGAATTCCCAACGTGGCAAGGGAGCCTTCCTGACCCCTTATCCTGCAGGTGCTGGCCCTAAGCACAATTCTTACTACAATGTTCCCCTGCTGAAAGGTCTTTGATTATTCATGGGCCTCAGAAAAAGTTCAAAACTCTTCAAAGTTACCCTAAAAGAGTCCCAACCACCATTCCAAGTCCTCTCTTTCCAAAAACCGTCCCTTCTGGATTCATCCCCAAATGGGTCACAATTCCATACCTTCCAGCTTTTGTGCTGGCTGTTCCCCCAACTTGGTAGACCACTTCGCCCCATCTCCTTGCTGGCTGACAGCAGAGTCTTACCGAAATCTGACTCATTTCCAAGGTCCAGCTCAATGCCATCTTCTACAGAAAACCTCTCCTGATCCAAAACCCCCTCCACAGTCCCCTCCATTCCTCATCCTCTCATCCACCAAGATCTCTACTATTTGGCACTAATTTCATTTACGCAAACTACAAGATATCAGAGGGATTCAGTTTATGCACAATGTACCTATGTGCATGCCTGCCACATCATGGAAACCTCTAAAAGCTTCTTTTTCCTTATATTTCTTATAGGGAGATAACATATTACCTACTTCATGGAGGTGGTATAAGCAACAAAAGAAATGGAAGTAAATTTTAATTTTGGAAACATGATAGATTTGTCATTGTGATTTTTAGTATGCCACCCCAAGCTGGCTTTTGTGTTTGTCTTCAGTGAGGCCGGCCTAATCTCTATATCCTAGATGCTCAGATCCAATTCTGACCCAGCACAAATTAGAAATATCTGATGAATAAAACATAAAAACAAAACCAAAAACAGCACACACACACAATCCCGAATCAAGTAAGAGTCAGGAAACAGGAGAGAAGACTCCTTTCAACATAAGAATGACCCCTTCCCCATCCAATTAAATTAGGGTTCTCTGACATTCCTTTTCATGACACTTAATCATCCTCTTCACATAACCTATCACATCATGAACAGTCTCTGTAGTCTGTTGGTCTAATCTGTCTCAGTTGCATCTGACAATTCCCCCAATGATGGGGACCATTTCTCTTTTGTCCAATCAACACCTAGCACAGCACTAAATATGTATCTGCCAAATGAAAGAAGACACTGGTATTTGTACTTATAAAAACAGAAAACCATGCCCAGATGAAAGGTGAAGGCATTCACTCAATAACCATTAACGTAAGCAGAGATGTCTTCCTTCTTGCCCCCATCTCATCCCCTAGTCTGGGTTAGAGGCCCAGTCTTTGCTCCCATTGCCTCTTGCGCTTCCCCCGTGGAAACACACTCTATAGCACTTGTCCTCACGTGCCTGCCTCCTGTACTGTGATCTCCCAGACAGAATGGTCTATCATCAGCCCATGTTCTCACTGCAAACAGTGGGGGCTGAAGCATAGTCACAGGGCACAACCACACTGTGAAGTTCTGACATGCAGTTCAAGGACCCTCTGCTTGCTGATGCTCATACACTTTCCCTTTTACTTGGCTTCTCTATTCACCAAAATTTCTCCATATTTATACGATGGTGGAGCAAACAAGACCAAAACTTTGGTTTTACAATTTACATTGGTAACCTCATGTTCATTTGATAGTTCTATCATATTGCTGACAAGCGCACCTTTCCTTTCTGTCTTGGACCTATGGACATCGTACAAGATGGAGTGGCACACATAACGTGGATAATGGAGGAGGGCAAATAATGGAGGAGGGAAAATAATGAACTTTGATAGAATCTGTCTCCCCCAGGTTTTCAAAGCCAGAAAACCCAGCAGAGTCTCTTGGAAAAGAGTTTTATAGATGGGTCAGGATTTGGAAAACGTGTCCCCTGCAAATAGGAGAAATCAGAGAACTTCACTGAACATCATGGAATCAGAAGAGCTGGGGAAGCTGCCAGCTTCCACGTGGGGAAACAGGATACTAGTGTAGGGGCAAAAAAGCAAATTTCAGGGGCATCTGGGTGGCTCAGTTGAGTGTCTCGTTGGCTCAGGTCATGACCCTAGGGTCCCGGGATCGAGCCCCACATCGGGCTTCCTGCAGGGAGGCTGCTTCTCCCTCTGCCTGTGTCTCTGCTTCTCTCTGTGTGTCTCTCATGAATAAATAAATAAAACCTTAAAAAAGCTTTTCAAATCATAGGTACTGAAGGATAATGGTAGTGACTCAAGCCAGAGAAGATATGAGCCAGGGCACCTGTACACATGAGGCACTCTCCTGTGTGACTTGCCATGGTTATTGCAGCAACTCTTCTAGGCTGCCGCCATCG
Organism: Canis aureus; assembly: GCF_053574225.1. NCBI lineage: Eukaryota > Metazoa > Chordata > Mammalia > Carnivora > Canidae > Canis > Canis aureus. The sequence goes on from NC_135620.1 coordinate 72,211,505, forward strand.
TACAGGGAAGGTGATGGAGGGTCAGGAGGCTTAACAGCCTGCCCAAGGTCACACTCATCCTAAGAGACCATGTCAGGATTGGAAACCAGATCTGTCCGCTCCAAATGCACAACTAACCCTGCTCTGTGACAATGCCTCCTGCTTTGATGCTTAGGCTGCCTCTAGCTGATCTGTCCAGAATGAGCCAGAGCTGTGTTCCCGATACTGGATTAGCTTCTATCGCAAAAGAAAAAAGGGCAAGAAAGGAGGGAAGGAAGGAGGAAGGGGAAGAGAAGGAAGGAAAAGGAAGGGGAAAAGACGAGACAAAGAAAGAGAGTGAAGGAGCAAGAGAGAGCAAGAGAAAGGTATCCTGGTTCAGCGCCAGCCCTACTGAAAAAGGATATTCAGGGTCGTGACCTGGGACTTCATATGTGACACACTCTCCGGGTGGCTCAGTACCCAAGGGCAGACAACCACGGATCTGGAGGGGACTCCTGCTCTGGCCGTGGTGTTGGACGTGTGACTTCTAACATCCTTTCCAGTGTCTGGGCTTTAAGTCCCAAGTCTCCCTGCTTGCTGGTGCCCAGAGGGAGAGCTCTTCATATCAATCCAAGGAAAGGTACTAAAGATGCATGCTTCATTAATTATAAATTACATATCTTTTTTTGTCTTTCCATATATCTGAAATTGAGATGCGTCTTACGAATGATGCTGCCATACGAACAGTTTCCATCAGCCAGGCAGCAGATGTCACCGTGTGTGCCTTGTGTGCGCCTGGCTGGCATTCCTGGTGGTACAACTGGGTACAGACGGCCCCTGATGGTTCAGGCCACAAACTAGCTAAAAACTAATTGTGAAAGAGACACGAGTCCTGACTCTCATCTGACAGGCTTCATTGACAGCGGCCAGTAAGATCAGGAAAGCACCAGCATTAAAACTGGAGGGTATTTGCTGAGTGAAATAAGTCAATCGGAGAAGGACAAAAATTATATGGTCTCATTCATTTGGGGAATATAAATAATAGTGAAAGGGAATAAAGGGGAAAGGAGAAAAAAATGAGTGGGAAATATCAGAGAGGAAGACAGAACATGGAAGACTCCTAACTCTGGGAAACAAACTAGGGGTGGTGGAAGGGGAGGTGGGCGGGGGGTGGGGATGACTGGGTGGTGGGCACTGAGGGGGGCACTTGACGGGATGAGCACTGGGTGTTATTCTGTATGTTGGCAAATTGAACACCAATAAAAAATAAATTTATTATTAAAAAAAAACTGGAAGGAAAATCCCAGGGATCATAATGGAGGCTTCTTCAAAGAAATGCATTTAAAAAAAAAATGTTTGCCCTACTATACGCGCTGCAACACGGATGAACCAAGAAAGAAGCCCAATCACTAAAGACCACGTACTGTTAAGATTCCGTTTCTCTGACATGTCCAGAATGGGCAAATCCATGGAGATAGAAAGTAGATTAGTGGTTGTGTGGGACTCGAAAAAGGAGGAAGAAGGGAGTGGATGCAAATGGAGATGGGGTTTATTTGGGGGGTGCTGACAATATCCTAAAATTATGTAATTATGTTGATAGTCACAACTCTGTGGATATACAAAAAAAACTACTAAATTGTACATTTTATCATTTTATTATTTTTAAGATTTTATTTATCTATTCATAAGAGATACAGAGAGAGAGGTAGAGACACAGGCAGAGGAAGAAGCAGGCTCCACACAGGGAGCCCGACGTGGAACTCGATCCCGGGTCTCCAGGATCATGCCCTGGGCTGAAGGCAGGCGCTAAACCACTGAGCCACCCAGGGATCACCAAACTGTACACTTTAAATAGGCAAATTGTATGGTATGCTACTTATATCTCAATAATACTGTTTAAAAAAAAAAAAAAACTATGGGCAGAGGAAGAAGAAATGCAGTGTAAGTAGTCCTCTGACCAGCAAAAAGAACAACAGCATATGGAAAAACCCAGAATTCAATAACCTTGCATCAGAAAGTGATTCAGGAAAGTCAAAAGCTGAATGTAAAGAAATTTTATGAATATGTGAACATTTATTTTACTTTTATGTCACAAAAGTGATATATTATAAAAATACAATCAAAATAAATGGGCTCTTTTAATAAGTCTAGAAATTTAATTGGTAGGAAAGCACTGGATTGTAGCTTAGTTGGCAGCGTTTTCTTTCTTAATGGCACCTAAAACAAAGTGGCTCTTAAGATCAAGGAGACTTGTCAATGCGATGAAGTACAGCATTTGAGTTTCAGCTACTGGAGGCTGGTGTCTCCAGTCAGTGACGAGCTATGAAATACTGGAAAGACCCTCCTCCATTCTGGAGCTCTCACCTCTCTTTGTGGATTTATTTCTAAGGCTCCTCCTGGCTCTCAGATGTTCTAGCTCTGATCTAAATTTCTATTCAGGTCTGTTGAAAAATTCACCAATTGTTAGATCCTACACCAGATCGAGGCCTTGGAATGTAAGGGACAGAGGAAACCATCACATCCACCTAAATTTGTTTTTTTAAAAAAGATTTTATTTATTTATTCATGAGAGACAGAGCGGGGGCGGGGGCAGAGACGCAGGCAGAGGGAGAAGCAGGCTCCCTGCAGGGAGCCCGACGTGGGCTCCATCCAGGATCTTGGGATCACACCCTGTGCCAAAAGCAGACGCTCAACCACTGAGCCACCCAGGGGCCCCTCATCCACCTAAACTTCATTTCCTTCTACTGAAAGGAATATGCTGGAAGAGAAAGGTAAAATGACTTCTTGTACTTTTCCCTTGATTATCTGCAGAGTTTCATTTCTTAATCCTCTCTGAATCCCAGATCCCCAGAGATCTGACAGTGAATGGAATAACACATTAAGAGGGGAAACTCTGGGCCTGTGGTCAAAATGTGCTCACTGTGGCAGCCAACTGCTTGGGCGGCAGCTTTGGATGAGTTTTGGATGAGTTTTTGGCGTGTAACTGTCCAGCCTGTAGGTGGCTTCCTGATGATCTGTGTGCAGGGCAGCAACCAGGACACCTACGGGACTAACCCCAGCGGGAGCGCACATGGAGACAGGATTTCCAAAAAGAAGAGAAACACAATGGGAAAGGAGAAAGGCTTATGAGAGCCATCAGAGAAAATCCTTTTTAGTAGGTTCAAGAATTCCTTTGGTTACCAGACTGCACACTCAAGATTATTTTTGTCTAAAATGCAAAGGCCCCTGTTTATTCAGCAATCTTCAAAATAAGTGAGACACTGGAAAGGCCTAAATGCCAAACACTGGTGAAATGTTAAATAAGATCTGGGCTATCCATATTATCAAACTGTATACAGACACTAAAAAGTTTGCAAAACTTTTTTTTTTTTTTAATTTTTGAAGAAAGGTTTGGATTCCTCCAGCAAGAAAAAAGAAGTAGAAAAAAAAAGTAGAATGCATTTTGTTTTCCACTATTTTAAAAATATGCACTTACTGGGAAGGGAACACACCAAAATTCTGACCATCTCAGACCTATTTGGTTCTGAGAGCTTTGTTACCTGAATCCCCATTCTGTAATAAACGTGCAACACCATATTTTTTTGTTTTGTTTGTTTTTAAGTGGCCTCCATGCACAGCATGGAGCCCTGTGCAGGGCTTGAACTCATGATCTTGAGATCAAGACCTGAGCTGAGACCAAGAGTTGCTTGGGGTGCCTGCCTGAGTGGTGCAGCCGGTTGAGTGTCCAACTCTTGGCTTTAGTGCAGGTGATGATCTCAGGGTTGTGGAGTCAAGTCTTACGTACTGAGCCGGGAGTCTCCTTGATATCCTTTCCCTCTGCCCCTCCCCCTTGCATATGTGCAGGAGCGCTCTCTCACTTTCTCTAAATAAATCAATAAAATCTTTAAAAAAATAATTAAAAAGAGAGGCACCTGGGTGGCACAGCTGGTTAGGTGACCAACTCTTGGTTTCTGCTCAGGTTGTGGGATTGACCTCCTGTCATGTCAGGCTCTATGCTCAGTGTAGAGTCTGCTTAAGTTTCTCTCTCCCTCTCTCTGGTCCTACCTGCCCCTTTCAAATAAATCAATCTTAAAAAAAAATTGAATGCTTAAGAAAACAAAATCCATTATAGATAAATTAAGGAAATGAAAATAAATTTGCCTAGACCTAACACAAAGAAAACGACGTACGGTGACATTTTAGTATATATAGTCTTAGAGTCACTGTTGCATTAATCAAGACACAATGCACACACATGCACACACACGCACATGCGATAGTATGAACCGCTGTGAAGTTTACTCAGCCTATAACTACTCTGCTTTCTGATAACTGTCTCCAACACATATAGTGCTGAGTGTTTCAGCCATGGTTTTCCCAGGTAACCCCATCTCTTTAATCATAGCCAAATGAATCAAGAGTATAAATGTGGCCAAACATGAATATTCTCCTGGGGCTTAAAGTTGGTAACAGTAAGGTACAGAGAGAATACTTAGCTGGCTGAGACACTGGATGGGGCAGTGACTCTACCTCATAAGCAGAGGCAACAGATGGCAGGATTTTGGAAGACTGAGAGAACAGCACTGTGATTCCCAGTAACCCAGGTCTTCTTTTTAAGATTTTGTTTATTTATTCATGAAAGACACAAAGAGAGAGGCAGAGACACAGGTAGAGGGAGAAGCAGGCTCCCTACAGGGAGCCTGATGTGGTACTTGATCCCAGGATCTCATGAGATAATGGCCTAAGACAAAGGCACCACTGAGCCACCCAGATGCCCAAACTAGATCTTTTTGAATGATGAGATTCCCCCTTTAATTTTCAATAAAGACATTCACATCCCTGTAGCCAAAAGTGTTTTAAGACCTACTATATAATATTTTGTAACTGGCTTTGTTTGGTAGTATTATTGAGATGATTTCCTTTGTAGTTAACACTGTCCTGAATATCCTCTCATGTAAATATTTTATGAACAATTTTTCCTAGAATAAGTTGTCTTCTGATACAGATTGATAATCCGCCTTTAAGAAAGTTTTATTGGGGCTCCTGGGTGGCTCAGTGGTTGAGCATGTTCCTTCAGCTCAGGTCATGATCCCAGGATCGAGTTCCACGTTGGGCTCCCCGCAGGGAGCCTGCTTCTCCCTCTGCCTGTGTCTCTGCCTCTCTCTGTGTGTCACTCACGAATAAATAAGTAAAATCTTTTAAAAAAGGAAAGTTTTACTAATTTACATTATAATCACCAAACTAAAATAAGGTCTAATAAACTTTACACAATTTTTATTGAAATAAAAATGTGACAAAATTTAGTGGTTTATAAGATCCTCTAAGAGCTATTGTTCATAAGAGGACCTAATAAATCCTGTCACTTCAGTTGAATAAACTGTCTGAAATTCAGAACAATTCAAGTTGATACATTTACTATTTATGGTCAAAGATCACTGGAAGGGTGTTTGGAAAAAAATGTCAAGTTCAATGTGAAATTTAAAAATAACAAGAAAAAATCCAAACAAAGCCAAGTTATAGATTCTTGGGAAAAGAGATAACATTTTGGAGTTTTTAAAGAGCATCATCAGTCCTATTCATCAAAGTGTTGTTTTAAGAATATTATTTTTGGAATAACCTTGATGTTTCATCTTTTGAATCATCTAGTCCCCCCCCAAGTCATATAGTAGCTGTGTTGGACAGCAATATAGCTTTTTTGGAACTATTTTAAGCTGAATATTAGCTCTACTAAATATGCATCCTAAGGACCATCTGGCAAGTTTTTTGATAGAAAGGAAAGCTTTGAAAAAAAAAATGAGGGAGTTCTTCATACTCATGGGTTTCAGGATTATAGCATAAAGGGAGATTAATACTCTCCTTTGTTGATTATGACATAGTTTTGAAACAGACTGTCCTTAAGAAAAAGAAGATTAAGTGAATACAGAAGTGTTAAGATCTCTTCAAGACCCTGACTTCAATTCTTTTGGATATATATTCAGACATGGGATGGCTGGAAAATATGGTGGTTGAATTCTTAATTTTTTGAGGAACCTCCATACTGTCCCAAAGTGGATGCACCATTTTACATTCCCATCAATGGTGCACAAGGCTTCCTGTTTCTCCACATCCCCACCAACACTTCTTTCTTTTGTTCTTTTGATAAAAGCCATCCTAACAGGTGGGAGGTGATGACTCACTGTGGTTTTGATTCACAATAGCCAAGATGTAGAAATAACCAAATGTCTGTCACTGGATGAAAAGATAAGGGAACTGTGGAATAGACCAATAATGGATTAGTGGTCTTTAAAAAGAAAGAGATTGTGACATATGTGGCAACATGAATGAACCATGAGGACATTATGCTGGAGGAAGTACACAGAAGGAAAATACTACATGATTCCACATATATGAGATATTAAAAATAGTCAAACATAGAATCAGAGAGTAGAATAGTGGTTTTGAGGGGCTCCAGGAGGGGGTAGTGGGGATAATGTTTCAATTCTGCAAGGAGTAATTTCCAGAGATCTGATGTACGCTGTACCTATAGTCAGTAATACTATATTGTACATTTAAAATTTTCCTAAGAGGATAGGACTCATGTTATGTGTTCTTACCACAATAAAATACTTTTTAAAAAGCTTAAAATTGCTTAAAAGTCAGGAGTCGGGTAAGGGAGAGTAACACAGCACTATGCCATATCCTATTTGCTTAGTTGAACCAGTGCTTCCTTTTAAATCATGTTCCCTTAAGACAATAGTCTCTATTTTCCTCGTCCCCTTCGCCAGTGGCCTCTCTTGAAAAATCATCCTCATCCACAGATGGTCAACATTATGATGGAATTTTGTTTTCCTCTCATGTGAATTTGGAGCTGATAGAAGCTTCTCAGCTCCTTGCTGGGACCTGCTGACAAACCCGCTGGCCCCAGAACTATCTGTGACGTCAGGATGATGCTTCTGAGGTTCCTGTTGGTACCTTCTGCTGAGCCATGGGGCCCAGCTGGACAAGCAGCGATGAGGACTTAAGAGTTCACACTTTGTCACTACCCCACAAAGCCAATGTGACCTGGAGTGGCCCACCAAATCTTTCACTATCTTTTCCTCCATTAAAACATGACAGAGCCTAGTTTTTAACAGAGAGACCAGGGAATGGGTTAACCACTTCAAATTCCCTTTGGAAGCACTTGGGAAGAAACTGCCAAACAAGACCTCTTTTGTAAACTAAGGGGGTTGCACTCAAAATTCTCCAACAGCACTTGATGACTGACGTTCTAGTAGTCAATGGTGAATCAACCCTGGAACTTGCACTGAGGTGGTCATACTAAGGAACATATAGTGTCTGGGGAGAAGTGAGATATCTGCATGAAAAATGGGGTGCCCCCAAAACAGTTAGGGGGAGGAGACAGGAGTCAAACCAATAGCCCTCCCTGGCTAATCAAGTGACTCACCTATGACAGCATCCCTCTCTCCCTCCATCCCTCCAAAAGTATGTTTATCATCAAGCATTACCGCTGACAAAAAAAAACCCACAGGCATCTTAGACAGGATGGTGGTAGTCCTTCTCTGATACGGTCATCTCCACCCCATTTTTATGGACAATTTGCTACACTTACACGCGCCAGAACACAAGGAAAGGGTGACTATCTGGGCTCCTCTATTTACACAGATTTGAAGTGCCTTGAACCATTCCATCACATACCTGGCCGTCCTTGGTTGTCTGGTTGATTCATTTCTGGGGCTATCAGAAGTTTACACTGGAACACAGTACGGGCACAAAGACCTGATATTATTGACACCAAAGGTCACACTTTGGATTAGATGCTAGGGGCCAGGCCTCTAGACCACAGGAGCAAACACAACAGTCATTTTCCAGGAGCCAAATCAGTGGGAAACATGGCAAAGAAGATGAAGCTGAGAGCTATTTTGGGGGCTGTCTTAAGCACGTAAAAAGTCACAAAGGAGAAAACAGTCTCAGGGGGATTTCCCCCACCTTTCTTCCCAGCTCCAGAAACACTCTCCATAGCTCTTTTGGGATCAGAGCCAGAAGACCCTTAGAGAGAATGCCAATGGCCTGCTTCTAGCCCAGTTACCTGCTCTCTGGATGCCTGAGCAAACGTGGATGGGCCCTGCTCCTCTGCAGCCTCTGGGACAGCTCCTTCCAGCTTCCCAGCGATGTTCTTGGACTGCACTAGTAGCTCCTGGCGCAGAGCTAGGCCAAATTCTCAGATGTGCCAACTCACAGCTGGGGATGCCAGACCTGGCATGGGGGGCCGCCTGCCTGGGGCCATGGGCTATCCTCAAGAAAACAGGGTTTGAGAAGGCCTAAGGTTTTGGCCCTAAGCTGTCGTTTGATGCCAGTGGGTTTCTGTACCTATTAAACATGGTCTTGTGGAAATACCCTAAAGATTTATATAGAAAGCATTGCTCCCCAAATTGGAGAGTGAACTGCAGACCAAATCCTCATAGGCACCCCATCATTCTATGCTCAGTGCCTAATTTGGGATATCCCAATTCCTTCTCATTGTCTGAAAGCATTCATTTTTTCAAATACTTCAAAGCAACAGACTCCACCTTTCCTAAAAATCTTACCCGCACATCCTGTAGGAGACCCGATGACAGTGGGGCCATCTGATTATAGGCAATACCTCCTCCATCCCATCAGCTCTTCCACTGCACAGCCTGTGGTCCCCTGAGGTCTAGCCACAGATCCCTTAAGCTCTGAGAAACATATTTGAAAACCATGGTTTAAGGATTTTTATAAACAACTTAAATCTTTCTAAAATCCAATTTCAAAATCGCCAATTTTTAGCGGGGGTGGGCGAATTAAGTAAATTCACATGTAGTCAAGTGTCAGAAGGCACTCAATAAACATCTTCGGGGTATAGGGTGTAGGCCAGGCACTGTGCTAGGCAGTGGAGATAAAGAGATAAATAAGAGATAATCTAATATTGAATTGTTGCTGAGTGGCATTAGGAAAGCTACTTGTATCTCTCTTGCTTCACGTCCTTGCAAAGTAAATGTGCTAACCATGTGAGAGCTGATGATTATTGTCATCTGGAGTCTCTTCAGTTTCCACTAGGACAAGCTGGGTTCCAGAGCGAGCTATCAGGCTGAAGGCCTAGCCTCAACTTCTGGTCTCCTGGCTTCCAAATGAGCAGCATTTCAGACTCCCTGACTGCAGAGTATGGGAAAGGTCAGTGAGGAAATACTGATGAAAAGGACTGGAAAATTGCAGGGATAGTGGTGGTGCCTGGGTCTCCTGACACAAAGATGAAGGGCTGAAGACATTCTGTCTTAGATGGTGGTGTGAAAGGCCTCCACGGGGAGGGTGCCAGAGCCTAACATGAAGAACACTGTCAACCCAAATATATCAGTGTAGTAGACAACGAGTTCCCAACAGATAACGTTCCTCCTTACTCTCCAAATGCCTTACAATTTGCAAAGCATTTTCATTGGTAGTATCACATTTGATCCTCCTAGCAAGGATTTAGGTGCATAGGAGGGAACCTATCTCCATCTTAGAGATGTATAAACCAAGCCCCAGAGATCTAAGAAGACTTCCCAAGGTCAGACAACTGAAAGCTGAGCCTGGACATCTCAACAAGTCGGGCATCCCCACATCTTCTGTTCAAGTAGTAATGTGCTAAGTTAGAAACAGGCATGAGTCTAAACTTTGGCCTGGGAGTAGGAAAATGGGAGTGACTTTGAGAAAATTAAAGAAGAAAGGGATGGACTTGTACTGAGTATAACCATCATATCAAGATAAAGCAGTTACTGCCTGGACTCCTATAGCAGAATGGGGAAGGCAGGCATGTCAAGGGGTAAATAGTACCTGGTATGATGAATCCTAGACCAGATATATGTATAGAGGATGGTTTAATTGCAGTAACCAGGTGATAGGTGTATTTTATTCCCAACTCAAGGAGACCATGGAGACTCAGAGAGGCTAAGTAACCAGTCCCCAGGTCATGCAGCCAGTACACGGGAGGAGAAGGATTTGACCTCCCCTCACTCTGGAGTTCAGCTCTTTGGACTTCACCTAGCTGCCCTTAGCTTCAATGGAAGCATCTGCAGGCATGTTGGTGGGAGCGGGTAGGAATAATATTATTTCATTTATGTTTTATTGATGTGGTGCTGTGATATTTATCTAGGAGCTTTCATCTGAGCGATGTGAAGTGTTTAATAAACAGGTTCCTTTATTGCCTCTCTCCCCTTCTACTGCTCCACCTGAGTCCTTGGGAACCAAGAGGTTGTCAGGGATGGCCAAGGTCACAAGTATGGACAGGTGTATGTGTGATGATGGCTCCCCAAGTGGGGACACAGCTGTGTTTGGCGATAACAGCAGTAATCTCTTACTTTGTATATCTCTGTTGTTTACTAGCCTCTTTCATGTCCAACTTTACTTGATCCCCACATCAGTCATGTAAAATAAGCAGAGCGAGCAATTTACAGAAGAGGAAACTGAGGCCCGGAGAGGTCAATTAATTTGCCTGAAGACACACAGCCTGTCATGAGAGAAGTGTAGACAAAAACCCAGGTCTGCACAAAAGTGCTGCTGTATGCTGGTTAAGAGGCTGAGCTTTGGAATCAGGTGGACCTACCAAGAGTTCTGCACCTACTATGTTTCTTCAGAGCTGGAGGCCTGCCATGGTCTACCTCATTTCTCTGATCTTGTTTCTTGATACGTGAAGTGGACACACTAATCACTCCTACATCAATAAGCTGTAAGGAATCCACAGGGGCATTGCACCTACAGTATGAATAACTTACCATAGTGCCTGGCAGAGAGGGAGCTCTCAGTCAACAGCAGCTTGAATGAAGATCCCAACCAAGACCTCCTCCCACTCTAACCACTGCCTGGAAGGAAGGAGTGGGGCTTGCACCAGAAGTGGTCTGTCTGGAGGCAGGTCAAGGTGCAGCTGCCACCCAAGCTGAGGTTCCCAGCCCCCGTTTCTTCCCCCTCAGGCATCAGCTCCTGTGTGGGGTGCTTCTCAGGCACGTACTCCGCAGCTCATCCCCAAAGTGGCCCTGCCCACCTGTCTCCAGTCCTCCCAGCTGGCAGCCCCGCTTTGCCTGGGAGTAGAGCAGCAAACCTGCGTCCTCAGGTGCTCTCCTCCTAGCTCCCCCACCAGGAGATAGAGCCAAGGAAAACCAAAGCACTCTGTTTGTTTTCTAAGCTGGAGCCAGGAGCGATTCCCGTAAGGCACGCCTGGCTTAATGGGGCTGTGTCTGGGCCTTGCCTCTAAGCCAGGCTCTGGCAGAGGTAGAAGGCTGCTCTCCTGCCTTGGCCCCACTGCACGCAGTGGCATTTGCTTAAGGTGATTCAAAGTCCAGGCCAAGGGGGCGGAGATGGAGGGAGGCTTGGTTCTGGGTCTGACTGTGATGACTTACCATGTGATGCTAGGCCTGCCTCGTTTTCTGCTTTCAACCTCGGTATCCCCACTTTTACCAAAAGTTGCTTTTTCTAACTCAGTAATTCTCCACTCTGGTTGTTTGAGGGAATCACAAGGATAGCTTTGAAAAAATAAATGCCTGAACCTCTCCCCCATAGATTCTCATCAAATTGGTCTGGTATAGGGTCTGGGCAGTAGTAGGCTTCAGAAACTCAACAGGTGAATCCAGTAGGCACCCAACATCTAGATCCACGGGGCTAGGGGAATTCTGAGAGCCATGTGAACTCTCTCATTCAGCCATTCTATGAAAGAGGTGAAAGGGTAGAGGCAGAGAATTCTAGAAGGAGAAATCCTGATGGTTTTTTGTCTTTAAACCTCCATCTAATCAAAGAGCCTCATCGGACAGATGGGCAAACAGGCCCAAAGAGAATGGATGAGTCTAAAGCCATCTAGTGAGTCACCGGTAGCCCAGTCTAAACCTGGGTCTCCTGAGTCATATCACAAATACCACAATAAAGATAATAAAAGGATTCAAAGGAAGGGTGAGAAGCAGCTGAAAGGAAAGCAAGAAAGGAAAGGCAGAGGAGGGCAAATTTTAAAAGGGAGAGAAGGATGTAAAAGAAGAGGAGGCAAGGGAGGAGAAGGTGGGTGTGTCGAGGAGGAAGAAAGAAAGAAAAGCCACGGCAGGGGCACGAGCCACTCTGAGTGTTCCCAGTGAGTCAGGGCAGCTCTGAGCCACACTTGGCGGTACAGCGCGTATTCGGCAAATGCAACCAGGGCAAGAACTCCGATCCCAGCTGGGGCCCCAGGCCCAGGCTGGAGCCTGCGTGGGGGCGGTCTGACTCACAGCTGCTTCCTCACCCGGCTTCCAGCCTCTTGCTCAATCCAGGCAGCAGGCGGGACGGATGCTCTATTGCAAGGTGATCCCAGCAGAGAGGGCCTTGAACCTTTAGGAAAGAATTCTGGCTCCGGGTAGGGAACAGATGTGAAAGGGAGACCCTGTATGAATCCCAAAGAGGCCTACCCTCTTCTGCCCCCAGGCCTGTATCTGATGCCCACTGGAGTGCCTGTCCCTACAGACATCCTACCTAACATGGAATTCAAGGCCTCCCACATCTGGTCCTGTAATAACTTTACTCACATCCTCCTCCAGGCTTTTTACTCTACCTGTAAGGCCAGTTATTTCCCCAGACATGAAGAGAAGTGTCCTATCTCCATACCTTGGCTTATCACACACTCTTCCATCCCATGGATTCCACAGGCATCCTTCATGCTCCAAACTTACAAAAACCTCACAAGAGGTACTCCTGTTTTAATTTCGCTTCTTCCAAATAGCCTTCTCAAGACCTCTACAGTCAAAATCACTCCCTTCCTCCTCTACATTTCCACATTCCATCAAGTGTCCTGTCCCTCTCCTGCAACACCCACCACCCCAGAGTGACTACTGGATCAAACCACAGAACCAAAAGTTCCTAGGTGACCAGATTATGTCCATATGATGTCTACGGACAGTGGCACTGGACAGACACGTGCTTTATGTGTGCTTTGAGTGACAGCACCCTCATCTGAGAGATGGGGCGTCATTTCTTACCTCCTAGGGTAATTGTGACCATCACCCTCAGCAGTGTGGGTGAGGAAGAGATCAGGAAAGGAGAAAAAAGAGAAAGTAAGAGTGAAGCCTAAAAGTAAGAATGCTGTTAGGCTCTTTTACTAATGAGGAAATAGCCTGGAAGATCTGAGAAAAACATTATACTCAAGACTGCCTCCCCTCCTCCTATTAGCACTGAGAGAAAGGTAGGAGTTCTGGTCTGTAAAAATGGAGACAGACTCTATCTAGTGTCAGAAAGCTTGGGCCAAGGCCAGATTAGAACTCGGACCCTCCTGACTTCTAGAGACCTAGTCTTGCTCTATGGCTCTGTTGCCTGTCCGGAAGACAAGCAGGCTGGCCCCACTGTCAGCAGATGTCAGCCTTTGGGCACAATGGGACCCGAGAGCCAAAAGGAAGCAAAACACACTCAGGGAAAACCTGCCTTCTGCCCTTCCCAGGATGCCAGGACGCGGAGTGGGGAGAAGAGAAGAGGAATTCCAAGGCCCTCAGAACACTTTGGGAAAACATTTATTTGGTTTCATCATTCCAAGTTGATTCTCAATCATGGTGACTCTCAAACATTAATAGACATGGAATCACGTGGGGGGGGGCATGCAAAAAAATAAAAAATTCCCAGAAATTCTGATTCAGTAGCTTTGGAGTCAACCCTATAATTTGCATTATTAACTTGTTCTCCCTGGTGATTCTGATATAAATGGACCACACATTGCAAAACACTTTAGTCCATGCTCCAGCCTAAACCATCTCTCTCTTCTCCCAGCATAGCCTGCCCACTTGCTCAGAATTGTCTTTTGCTGAGAACACTGTTTATTTTTATTTTTTTAAATAATAAATTTATTTTTTATTGGTGTTCAATTTGCCAACATACAGAATAACACCCAGTGCTCATCCCGTCAAGTGCCCCCCTCAGTGCCCGCCAACCAGTCACCCCCACCCCCCGCTCTCCTCCCCTTCCACCACCCCTAGTTCGTTTCCCAGAGTTAGGAGTCTTCCATGAGAGAATACTGTTTAATTTGACATGTATACTCCCTTCCCTTTCCTCTGCCGTCACCTATTATTTCTTCCCATCCTGTTTCCTCTTAGTCTGGACTAGGAGACAAGAATATGATGGCGCAGCAGCACCCCATTACCTATGCAAGGTCAGACCCTACCCATGGGCTTCAGATCGTTGAAGCTCCACATCTTGACTCTTCCAGGACTTATTTCTATCAGTTACTATAGTTCCCTTCCTCCAGAATTGTTGCTTCTTCTATACACCTTTCCTTTTGGGGGACTGGCCCCAAGCTCCACATAGTCAATGGTCTCAGCTCAACCTTCAAAGTCTACATCCACTCTTCCTGTTCAGTCTTCTGCTCTAGCAACCCTCCACCGAAACATACACACACACACACCACCACCACCACCACCACCACCACCACCACCACCACCACCTTCACTGTCCTGTGGATTCCACCTCTCAGCATCTCTCCCCACACCATCCTCATTGTCATAACCCTAGTCCTTATTTTCCCCAGGAGCACCACAGTTCAGTGAGATTGGAGAGGAGTTTGAGGAGTAAGGTATCAAGCTGGGAGCAAGGGAGCAGGATCCTCTCGTCTCATATTCTCAGGAAATAGGAGGAGCTGTGGAGAATTAGGGCAACTCAGAGAAGGGAAGATGATGCCCAGCCAAGTTTATCCATATGATAAACTTTATGGCCTATCCACAAAGATATGGCCAACAAATTCTAAAATAGCTTTCCATATTGTACCCATACATTGTGTAAACACAAGTACACACATATAATATATACAAAAATGTATGTGTGAACATATACTTGTGCATATACATACACACATAAACATGTGCATATAACACACATATTTATATATATTTATGTGAATATATATAATTATACAATTATACACTGTACTGTAACAAATTTTAGGAAAACAGAAGAACCCACAAAGACATTGCTCCCTTTCTTCAGGAGGTGCCAAAGACCAGAGGTGGCTCACTGGACTCTTGTAACAACTCAGATTATTCTTCATCTGTGGGATGTGTGAAGGTGTGGGTGAGCGATCATAGCATTTTTTTAACCAACTTCCACCCCATGCCTCACTTAATCAATCCAAAATAGACGTATTATTAGGAAATCATGTATTTTGTTCATTTTCATTTCTTTTCTTTGGGGGTATTATTGTATATGGGGAGGTAACTGCTTATCTTAGCTGGAAGTGAGTTTAGAAAAAAAGAGTGGGTTTTTTAAACTCTTATTTAAACAGAGAACCACTTATTTCTAATAAGATCTTTGAGGAAACCTACCAGGTAAAGGTTAGGCTCTCTGCTAGCAGCAGGAGGTAAGTGAGTACAATTTCCTGTCCATTCTAGTTTGCTTCCCTCAGGAGTTCTTGAGGTGCCTTAAAGTATCCTTCAAGTTCTAATAACGTAGTTTGAAAACTGTTGATCTAATCCAAACTCCTTATCTTGAGAGTGAAAGAGGGAGATAGTAGCCATAGTAAGAACTAGAATGTGAATCCCTGATGACCAACTCCCACACCAGTGTTCCTCTAGCTCAGTGGTTCTGCTGTGCATCCTGGGGTAAAAACCTAATTCAGGGGTCAAAGGAAAGATGGAGAAGATCCAAGGCCTGGTACCCTGAAACTGGGCATTGCCTGGGACTAAGCTCGGGTCCAGCCACTCTGGTCTAAGCCACCATGGTCACAGCAAATGAACAAACCCAGCGTCTGTAGGGAAGTCAAGGGTTTTGGGTGGGATTCTATAGCTTTCTTCGGAAATACATGAAATTGTTTGTATCATGACAAGAATGGGAAAGGTTCAGTGGTAGGGGTGGGGGTCACTAAGGCTGAAAGCAAGAGGCCAAGTACAGAGAAGTCAGAGGCAGGATCAAAGGATGAGGCCAGGTAAGACTCAGAGTCTACGAGATGTCTGAGCCCAGCTTTGGCATACCCCCTCTCAAAGACCAAGTTTTTCCTCTCTCTCTTTGCTTTTTTGTTTCATAAATTTCTTTTTTTTTAATGGTCTGCAAATCTACAGACATGCCAGGAAAGAGGCCAGAGAGTCTACCTTTGACTCTAAAATAAGACTGATCAATAATCAGTCTTACCCCAGTTCATTTTAGTTCCCAAATTAAGAATAAATTAAAAGGATGCAACTTTAGATGTTTACAGCATTTACCTACAAGGAACCCTAGGTGAGGTAGTGAAGTCCAGACAGCATGGGGCCAAGGACAGGTACTCACTTTCCTTCACTTTTCTCTTTTGGGCCTCAACTTCTCCCATCTGTTTTATTATCATTATCCTTCACAGATATTTACTGAGCAGACACTGTGCATAAGGCACAGTGTTAGGCCTTGAGAAATGAAAAGCACATGTGGAAAAAAAATGCTCTCAAATAACTTATAAGCACACATCTCTGGAATACAGCAGAAAGAGTGCTGGCTTTGGAATAGAAAAGATATGAGCACAAATCAAATTTCTACCTGCCTAGGCTCCTGTGACTTGGGCACAGTGCTGCCGCTGAATCTCCACTGCTCCATGCATGAAGTTGCAATAATAGCACCCACCTAGCACAGCCCTGAGCACATAGTTGGTACTCAGTGAAAGTTACTGTCTTCCCTCAGTCTCCTAGAAAATCTGGGGAAGTCAAAGTTGAGGTGAACTTGTCTCTCAGTTCTTTGACCTTGAGCAAATGTTGAAGTTTGGTAGGTTTCCATTGGAAGAACAGAACACCTAAGCCCCTCCTTACATTTAGTTTTGTACATTGGGCCTTTCTAAATTGTATTTTAAGGAAAGGTCTGCTGATATTAAACGGAGGAGGATGGAGCACCTGGGTGGCTCAGTCAGTTAAGTGTCTGACTCTTGATTTTGGCTCAGGTCATGGTCTCAAGGTCATGAGATCCCAACCTAGCATCTGGCTCTGCACTGCTTAAGATTCTCTCTCTCCCTTTCCCTCCTACCCTTCTCATGCTCTAATAAAATAAAATAAAATAAGAAGGAAGGGTGGGGGAGAAAAGATGGGAATGAAGGGAAAGAAAGATGTATCAAAAACAAAAGAAAAAAGAAATTAAGAAATCAAGAAAGAAAAAATCAAGAGGGTTGATAAGCAAAGGGTGTTCTACTAGTAATAAGTGGGCATAGCTAAAGGTGTAAGTTGCTCAAGAGCATTGAATGATGAGTGAATTATTAAACTATTCATTGTCAGAGTTCAGCCTGCTTGTAACTGATTTACTCTCAAGTTTTCATAATTTAGCACAAATTACCCTCTCACTAAAATAATTGTTTGATTCCACTGTACTTCTTAACTAGGGTAGAAAAATATACAGCAATAACTAGAATGCTGAAAACCTAGTACCCGTCTTAATACCTCAGACACAGAGTGGTGAGGTGGGAAAAAAAAATGACAATCTTTTTCTTGACAAAATCCTTACCCAGTGAGACCCTACTCCTGAAAAAATGAGTTATTCCCTTCATAGAGGCCATTGGTGTGTGTTTAGGGGGCAGGGGAAAACCTACTCTGGAGTTCAGAGTCCTGGGTCTAGTCCCACCATTGTCACAGATTCACTGTGTGACGGGCAGCCAGTCCCTTCCCTGGTAAAAACCATTCTACTG
Source organism: Canis aureus (assembly GCF_053574225.1). Classification (NCBI taxonomy): domain Eukaryota; kingdom Metazoa; phylum Chordata; class Mammalia; order Carnivora; family Canidae; genus Canis; species Canis aureus. Next base: position 72,229,029 of record NC_135620.1, read on the forward strand.
GGTCACATGGTGTTTACCAAAGTGTGGGACACATCAAAATTAAATCAGTTAATGAAAAAAAAATAAAACAACCACCTTCTAATTTTCTTTCAGTTCTTTAAATTTAGTTTCAGAGAATGGCTTGGATAAGTGCTGATATTCTTTTTGACAATTCTGTAACATGTGCCAACCTCCTTTCTTTAAAAGAATAAGCCTCTGGCTCAGAACCTTCTAGAGGCAATACCATCTGTCCAGAATTATATAAAATTGTTTTGTTTTTACTGTATTGATTTTTAGAGTTATCTTCTATTTATGGCAAATAATCCTGGTTTTCCATTTACTGGTAGTGACATAAATTTCCCATTTTGAAATCATCGATTTAACCAAAAATAAAAGTAATAACAAAAAAAGAAAGGAGTCAGTGTCAAGAAGAGCACATCAAGTTACTAATATCTCAGGTATGACAAAACTGTGAAGGCGATGCTCAAGTGAGGGCTAGGAGAAAGTGTGCTGGATGATTTTCTGGGGTCCTTCGAGGAGGGAAACTCTGGGATTATCTGAGCTCTCCAAACTCTGAAACTGCCAGCCAGAACATTCTGAAGGGGATCAAATGAACTCTGTTTTTCAGGGAAACCAGGTTTTGGTTTCTTGGAAAAATAATTCATATAAAGTGATACCAGGATGTTGAGGAGCATTTATTCTCCTCAAGCAACTGCCCGTATGGGAGAGAAGTGGGGCTACACAGGCCCTGGAAAGAAAATAGGCCTCCATGACTTTAGAGACCACAGAAAACAGTCCCCAGCTGCCACCCCAGCAAGCAGCTGAGGCCCTCTGATTTCTCTGAGCTCCCCGGCCTGGGCCTCTCCACTCCCTGGCCAAGAAGAGAGGCAAGGCCAGCTGCACAGGCCAGCCCACTCACGCACAGCTGGATCTCTGAGCCAAGGCAAGTCAGGGGCCCGGATACAGTCCCCTTCTCCTGCACGCACACCCCACCTAAGTTTGAAACATAGCAGAGCAAGAGGGTAAAACCAGGACAAGCCCAAATTGCAGAAAATGGGTTTCAGTGGGATGGGGGTGGGTTCTCTCCTCCGCACTCAGTATATTCCACCTCCCACCCCACCCCACCCCACCCCGAGGCCATCAGAGTTCACCAAGACCTCTGGCTGAAGCTGACCTCAGGGAAAGCTATTGGATAGGGCTCTGAAGACACTGCGGAGGAGGAGGAGGTCCCCAGTCCTGGAGGGGGAGGAGAAAAGGAAGGGGATGGATTTCTCCAAAGATTTAATATTTACTAAATAATAACATGGCCACCTAAACAAACAAACAAAACCCATTCCAACCCTGGACCTGACAGCTGAATGACAGAAGCTGCTGGTTATGGAATGAAGAGAGGCCTCAGGGTATAGGAGCTTACAGAGGGATGGATTTTTATTCAGGATAATTAGCATCTCGAGTTGAGGGTTGCTAGTTCTGGGAGTACATCGACCCATCAGGGGGCACGGTGCAAACTCACAGCCTGGCAGCGCTGGGCAAAAAGGATCTTCTATGCTCATCTATAAGATCACTTGCTCAACAACAGTGAAGTCAACCCCTACCAGCTGCAAGGCTCAGAGCTACGCACCGAGAGGACAGTGGCAAACAGTCCAGATGCTGTCTCTGCCCTCCAAGTACTTTACTTTCCAGCAGGAAAAACAGAAAACTTGAATAACTAGTTGCAATGACGTCTGAAGAGAGCTCTGAAGCAAGCAAGTGCTTGAGTGTCATCTCACTTGTGCTGAGACGTTTCAGAGAGACCTGGAGAAGTGTCTCAGTGTCCCTGGTCTGGAGTTTCCTCATTGGTGGCAAGCATGGGGGTCTAGATTCATGCCTTTAAGTTCCCTCAGCTCCTGCTTATACTTGGTTTTGTATATTGGGCCTTTGTAAGTTGTGTTTTACGGGAAAAGTTCTGATATTAAAAGGAGGAGGAAGGGGAGGAGGAGAAAAAGAGGGAAGGGAAGGAGGGAAAGAGAAATATCAAAAAAGAAAAAAAGAGGCTCATATGGTTCTTGTTTTTTCTCTTGCTGATATGATGAATCACATTGATTGTTTTACGAGTGTTGAACCAGCCTTGCATCCCGGGGATAAATCCCACTTGGTCATGGTGAATAATCTCCTTAATGTATTGTTGTATCCTATTGGCTAGTATCTTGTTGAGAAAAAAAGAAAGAAAAGAAATCAGAAATCATGAAAGAAAGCAAGAAGGAGATTGGTAACTTAAGATGGTCACCAAGATTCCCTCTGGTTTGAGGTTTCTATGGCAGCGGTGACACAAACGTCCTGGACTTTAACCTGGTGCTGCTGGGTTGTATGAAAATCTAGAACTATGACCATTTTCACATACTGGAAGAGTTTTCTACCCACTTTATCCATTATTTTGTTTTGTTTTTAAAGATTTTATTTTATCCATGAGAGACACACATAGAGAAGCAGGACATAGGCAGAGGGAAGGCTTCCACGGGAAACCCAATGCAGGACTCCATCCCAGGACCGAGTCAGGATCACAGCCTGAGCCAAAGGCAGACGCTCAACCACTGAGACACCCAGACGTCCCTCTCTCTCTCTCTCTCTCTCTCTCTCTCTCTCTATATATATATATATATATATATATATATATATATATATATATATTTTTTTTTTGTAAGCACCCAGAAGGCTGAGGTCATTAGTGTATACAGGGACACACACACACACACACACATAAGCATAACATATATGCACCTCTGAGTGTGACTAAGTATTGTTCAATTTAGCAATGTAATGGTTAAAAGGGACAGCTTTTTGAATCTAAATGACCACTTCCTGGATATGTGGATTTGAGGAACTGACTTAAGGGTTCCAAGTCTCAGTCCCTTTTTCTGTGAAACTGGAAGAGTACTGTGTACCTTTGCAGGATTCTTGAATGGATTAAATAACAGTGTAATTATAGTAGCCACTGTGGTGGGTAGTGAGCAAGAGAAACCTGTAAATGATGATGTTCTTTTGCTTTTATGCCTCTTCCTCAATGCCCAGGCATGGATGGCCAGAATTTTTGCTCTGTGCCCTTCTTACTCTCAATTTTGACAGAGCCACTGCCAGTTGGAAATTGTCCCTCAAGAAATCCCAGGTTGGTACAGAAGTGAAAGGACTGTAATTTGGAGGATCTTAGATTGAGTCTCTTCTCATTCCTATATAACTCATCATAGTAATGCATGGTCCTCCACTGGAATAGTGGGAAGCATATATAAGCAAAGATATAAAAAAATTAAAATTACCTGCAATCAATCCATTTCAAAATAACCACTGGTGCCATCTCGGTGTGCATTTCCCATACTTTTTTTCTAAGTATATATAAACAAACATAATATTTTCTACGTCTCTGAGCAATTATAAACCCCTGGGATGAAAGAGGCATAGTGATAATACAGACAAACAAAACACTAAAACAAACACATACACCCCTCTCATTTTGTTCTCTGGTTCCTCAACAGCCCTGAACTGGCATTCACTTCAAGCTCTGTCCACATTCCAAGAGACTACGATTGAACATACGTTGTTGGATTTCTGTTTTTGCACAAGCCCCATTAGAAAACTACAAACACAGAAATAGAATGACTGTGCCCACCCCACTGTGGATCAGTCTTTTGGCAACTGAGTCCTGGACTCTCACCATGATCCATCACATCCTATGTGATAGGGCCTGAGATGAAGGGCACTACCCCCATGCTCCCGGAGCTCTGAGACTGATGTCTGCACATAGCCACCATCCCAACCTTGGGTCCCAAATTCAGTAAGTGTCATGGTGAACCATCTGGAGACTCTCAGAGAAAATATCAATACAACAGCAGCAGCAGGGGAGCCAGTGAGGCTCAGTTGGTTGAGCATCCAACTCTTGATTGAACTCAGGTCATGATCTTGGGGTCATGAGATTGAGCCACGAATTGAGCTGTGCACTGGGCAGGGAGTCTGCTTAAGATTCTCTCCCTCAGAAGAAATGTGTGGGAAATATCAGAAAGGGAGACAGAACGTAAAGACTGCTAACTCTGGGAAACGAACTAGGGGTGGTAGAAGGGGAGGAGGGCGGGGGGTGGGAGTGAATGGGTGACGGGCACTGGGGGTTATTCTGTATGTTAGTAAATTGAACACCAATAAAAAATACATTAAAAAAAAAAAGATTCTCTCCCTCTGCCCCTCTCGATCCCCTCCTCTCGCTTGCATGCATATGCATGCTTGCTCTCTCTCTTTCTCTCTCTCTCAACCAACAGCATTTACGAGAGATTATCACTGTAACAGAAACTGTGCCAAACACCCTGTATTCACCGCCTCAGATTCTCTCCTTACCTCTACAAGGTAAATACAGTCACCCCTTTTTAAACTGGATGGAAGAGAAAAAAAAACTACTTGCCTAGGGTCACACAGTCAGCAAGTGGCTGAGAGGAGTTATGGAAGGTTCTCTCTGTCGCTTCCGTGGATCAAAGTTTGTGGAAGGGCACCAGCCATTCCCCAGCACAATCAGGGCTCACAGTCACAGGCCAATGACCTGGTATTCCTCTAGCCCAGGACACTTGCCTCAGGGAGGCAGACCTAAGCAGCCCAGGAGTATCAGATCTGAGGAAGTCACATCTGCTCAACTCTGCTGAGCCGAGGGTTCTGATTGGGCTGGACTCTCTCAGACCACCCAGCTCAGCCTGAGCCCAATTACCCCACCCTGCTCTGCTCTGGCTGACAGGAGGCACTTGCCAGTTACCAAATTATCCTCCCTTTCTCAAGGCACCTCACACTGTGTGACACAGAAGAGTAAGCCAGGGCTACTATGGCCAAGATGTGGGTCCTGATGATGTGAGTTTGTTGGGGCCTCAGTTTCCTTGGCTGTAAAACAGAGACAAAAATACTATGGACTCCATAAGACTGATGTGAGGATCTAGTGGATTCTGTAAGGCTGCCTGACTCGTGGTAGATATTTAATAAATGCTCATTTACTTTTTTCATTTAATTTCTTTTTTTATAAATTTATTTTTTATTGGTGTTCAATTTGCCAACATATAGAATAACACCCAGTGCTCATCCCGTCAAGTGCCCACCTCAGTGTCCGTCACCCAGTCACCACCACCCCCCCCCCCCGCCCTCTTCCCCTTCCACCACCCCTAGTTCGTTTCCCAGAGTTAGGAGTCTCTCATGTTCTGTCTCCCTTTCTGATATTTCCCACTTATTTTTTCTCCTTTCCCCTTTATTCCCTTTCACTATTTTTTATATTCCCCAAATGAATGAGACCATATAATGTTTTTTCATTTAATTTCTTGAGTATCTACCTTGAGTCTGTCATTCTTGCAGGTGCTCAAAACAGACCAGTCAATAGAACAAAGACAACAAGACAAACAATAGATTTTCGCCTTTGTGGAGGTTACACGTGGGGGGCAGGAGAAGCAGTTCTCATTCCACCCTCCTCACCCTCTTTCTTGCCAGCCGGTGACCGAGGAGCATGCCTCCTGTGAAAGGCCTGAGCCCTGTAAGGCTGGAGGAGATCTCCGTCTTCCCTCAAGTGTAAATGCTGCTCTTAGAAGGACCCTGGGAAACTCCACACCGGGCCTTTGTTCCAGCATTAGTCCTTTGCCTTAACCTTATTCCAATTCACAGACTAATACAGAAGGCTGAGACCTTGGAAATCTCATCAGACCAGATGGACAAGAAAATAATTTAGGGAGAGGAAATTCAACAGACACATGCTGAACACATCTCTCCGCCAGGTCCTATGCTACTGGTGCTGAGAAAGAAGACGGAGCGCACACCCCATTTTTTTCCACCATTTATTTAGAGGAAAATTCTGATCTGAATTAATTGTGAGCTGTTAACGGTCTTTTTCCTTTAATTCCATTTGATGTGTTAATGTGTAAATGTATGTACAGCTGTGGAAAAAAAAGTTTGATTATGCAGGTGCTGTCAGAGAACCCAATGAGAATGTTACAAATATATGATGTAGGCACTGTGTTAGCTTTCAAAAAATCAAAAAAGAAAAAAATCCTGAATCCAGAAACACATCTAGTACCACGAATTCTGGATAAGGGATGATGGACTTGTCATATTATTTTCTTACTTACAGATATAAAAAGCTAAGCTACAGGGAACCTAAAGAATTTGTCCAAGGTCACACAGCTGTAACAGAATCAGGATTTGACCCCTGGAAGCCTGATTTCAGAATGCATAATTATTGATCTCTATATTATTCACTCTCCTTACTCCCTAAACTATTTATGTGTGCCAGGCATTTTATGTTTTTTTTCCCCCGTTTAATCTACACAACAATCAAACAGGTAATTACTACTATTGTCGGTATTTTGTTGATAAAGGAACAATTGCTAAAACCAACATATATAAGGTCATGCTGCTTAATAGGTAGCAGGATTGGGATTTGAACTTAGGGCCATCTGGCCCCAGTGCCCTTATTCTTCACTATGTGTGTGTGTGTACTGCCATATGTATGTATACGCGCGCGCGCACACATGCACACAGTGCCTCAACCCATTGAGGTCCATGATGGGCTGCAATTACATATGACCTGCAGGTTCCTTTGGCTTATATACATCTACTCTCTTGCTTTCTTTGCAATTCATTCTTCACATAACAGCACAGCAATAGTTGTAAAAGAAAATCTGATCATATCCCTAAATCACTAACTCATTCACTCAATAAACATTTGTTGAGACCTCATGCTTGGCATTTTTCTGGTCACTAAGAAGAGAGTGACAAAAAGAAGTCTAGCCCTTTATGAAACATCAAACTCTTTGCCTTATTTCCATTCTATTTACAACAAAATCCCAAAGCCTTAATATTAAAACCAGGAACCTCCCCATCCTTCCTCCTCTCTTCTTGTTTTCCCCTCACTGTCTCCTTTACTCGCAGTGAGTCTGTCCATCACTCCAGCTTCCCCCAGCCTCAAATCCTGGGGCATGTGAGAGTTCTTTTTTTGGAAGTGTTTTTCCTTACCCACTCACTAGTTTTATAATTCAACTAATGTGTGTGTCTCCCACTAGACTCTTAAGTACCATGTGGGAAGGGCTATGCCTTTTCTTATCTCAACTTCTAGCAATATATATCTGGGGCTCCAGGGGCATTTAATAAATACTTTTGGGATAAGTGAAGGTGATAAATACTATGTTAGAGGTACAGAACTCTTTTTAATGCTGAGCCAGGTGGAATACAATTACGACATTTATTTTCTTGTAGAACTTCTTTTAGTTTCCTGGGGCTAATTACTGATCATTTTTTTCCTCCCAAACTTTTATTGACATACAATGTACATAAGTTCAAGGTGTATAATGTGATGATTTGATAACATTCATATATTGTGAAATGAGTACTACAGTAAGGTTAGTTAACAACCCTCCTCAAAATTATCTTTTTGTGTGTGGTAAACACTTTTTAAGACCTACTCTCTTAACAACTTTCCAGTACATAATACAGTACTGTTAACTGTAGTTACCATGCTGTACATCAGATCCCCAGAAATTATTCATGTTATAGATAGACATTAGTAACCTTTGACCAACAACTATTGGCTCTCACCATTCTACTCTCTATTTCTCTAATTCAGGTTTTTTAGATTTTACACGTAAGGGAGAACATACATATTTGTCTTCTCTGACTTATTTTGCTTAGTATTATGCCCTCAGAGTCCATCCATGTTGCTGCCAAAGGTGAGATTTCCTTCTCTTTTAAGGCTGAATAATACTCCTTTATAAATATGTATAAAGGGATATATGTGTATGTATCATAAATATATATATACATATATATAATATGCATACACAATACACACACACATATTTTCTTTATCCACACATTCACGGATAGAAACTTAAGTTGTTTTAGAGGCACAGAACTTAGTACCAACATTTAGACCTAGTCACAAGGCAGAGAAAGAAGTTAGTGGGGGAAAAAATAAAGCTTATTAGAGAAAATGAAGTTATCTCAACTGGCAGTTGTAACTGGTATCTGACAGGCAAAGAAGCTGGGAAAGTTACCACGAGAGCAAAGTTAATCTGCTGGGAGGGCTGAACATAGGAGAGTCTAGATGAACCCTAGGTTGTTTATAAAAATGGAGCTGAGAGAGTTTAGGAAAAATAAGTCTGAAGACATCATACATGTTGAAAAGCAATGTTCTAAAAAGAGAGAAAGACAGAGTGTCTCTGCTTCAAATTCATCCCTTGAGACCAAACCCCCCCAAACACTCCTGTCTCCCCCTCCAGCCCAGTGTATATCCTGATGCATTCAGTCACTTTTCTGTCTTCCCCTATTAGATTGTAAAGTTCTTGTGAAAATGGCTCTCACTTATTCACCTTAGTCTCCCTGATGCCTATGATAGGGGTGCTGGTGGAAACGTCTGTTGACTTAAAATGAACTGAAGTGAAATGAAATAAGTCGAGGGGGAAAAGTCCGTTGCATTTTCTCGTCTCTGTACTGTACCAGCTGTCATCCTCCACTTCCTAAACTTTAGCTCATCAGGTTCCAGAACCAAAAAAATCATTCCAACTTTAAGAGATGAGGGAGACCACCAAAGAGAGGAACAGAACCCAAGAACGAATTTGAGAAAGACACAGACAAAATGAATCTGAGAAACCACAGGAGTCTCCTTGTCAAAATCTGGAAGGGCCTGCTGGCATCTCCCGTCAGCCCCAGGGAGCGAAGATAAAAATCCCGTCCCTGTGGGTATCAAACTGCATCCACTACATACCACCACTAATTTAATTTTTACAGCCTGGACTGACCTGCCAAATTGTTATTGTCGAGATGGCCTGAGAAGGCAGCTACAGAAGGTAAGAAGTAAAAAGCCATGCCCTCTTCTTCCACAGACCTGGGTCATCCCCTTTTCATTCCCTTGGCTTTCTCCCAATTCTCATAATTGTGACTCTTTATACTTCATTAAGGGTTCCCTATGGCCAGGAAAATTTTAAAGTCTGAGGTCATTTCTCCTTCCTGAACAGCCTTTTTCTCAGCAGGCAAGTAGGAGGTAGAAACCAAAACCAAGGTGGCTGCCTTGGGCCATGAAGCTAGAATGACAGAGGTCAGATGAGGTTAAACCAAAAAATATTCCAAAAGCTGGGAGAGCCCAGCTAAGCTTCAATCCCGTATTTCCCAGAGAGGGTTTCTGAAGATGGCTCCTTTGGGAAAAGGGTGCATCATAGTCAAATATATTTAGGAAACATTCCTTGTCAATCCCTCTCTTCGAGATTCACAACATCCTTATCAAAGTCTCCGAGAAGTTGCTGAGTATAGAGACCCACTTAGGTTTGATTAACCAACAACCTTCCAAACTAACTGATCCCAGAACTCTTTTTTTTAAAAAAAGATTTTATTTATTTATTCATGAGAGAGACAGAGAGAAAGGCAGAGACACAGGCAGAGGGAGAAGCAGGCTCCATGCAGGGAGCACAATGTGGGACTCGATCCTGGGACCCCAGGATCATGCCCTGGGCCAAAGGCAGGTGCCAAACCGCTGAGCCACCTAGGGATTCCCCAGAACTCTTTTTATGTTTCATGTGGCTTGCTAATTAGAATCCCATCCCGTGTGGACTCTGTGGAGTTGAGGTCCAGGAGAAGTAAGCATGACCTTGACAGCGAAAGAATGCTTCTTAGAGGATGCAAGGTCTATGCAGGACCTTAAAGATAATGTAGGAAGAGGCAGTGGGCCTGGATTAGGCAGAGATGACAGGGAAGGTTCTGAAGGCCATTTTGTTCTTCTCATAACACACTCAGTAAACATTCATTTGGGGCCCACTCTGACCTAGAGAACATTCCTTATGATGAAGACACGGAGACGATCAAGAGAAACACAAACTGTGATGTCTTGGAACCCGCATTCCGCAGTGGAAAGGAAAGATGTAAGTAGATGGTTACAGACCAATTCCTCTACCAAGATGGCCAGGGAAAGGGAGCTAGGACCTGAAGGTTAGTTACGAATTCTCTCAGCAGAGTGGCAGAGAAAGGAATCTGAAGTAGAACAACGTGAACAAGGGTTGTTCCTTTGCCATCCCTTGAATACAGGAGGCACACTCCTACCTCAGGGCCTTTGCACTTGCTCTTCCCTCTGCCAGAGACTCTCTTCTTCCAGATTCCTCATCTCCTTTGGGTCTTTGCTCAAATGTTTCTCTTTTTTGACCACCTCATTTAAAATGATGTAGCCCCCTTCCAATTCTAACACCACTTATACTTCTCCCTTTGGTATCATTTAGCATAATCTGATAAATTGTATATACTTATATTTATTTACTGATTTTTACCCTCAATCTCCCTCTTCTTCTAGAACGATAGGTGAGGGTGATCTAAGAGTTCTGTGACATTGTGACCCTCCCATCCTCCAGAATGCTGACTCTATAAAAACAAGAGGTTTTATTTCTTTGGTTTATTACCAGCCCATAGCATCTGGTAGAGTAAGCATTCACTAAATATTTGTTGAATTAATGGATCAATGAATAAAATGTGGGGAAATCTGAAGGATAAAAATGGAACGGAGAGAGTAAATGTTTAGCATTAACTCTTTGTACGTGGATCACAGCAATATTACAAAGTCAAGGTGCCTGGGTGGCTTAGTTGGTCATGTGTCTGATCTTGATTTCAGCTCTGGTCATGATCTAGGGGTTGTGAGATCATGCTCCACATTGCACTCTCCTTCCACCTCTACCCCTCTCCCGCTTACACACACACTCTCTAAAATAAACAAATAAAATCTTTAAAAAAAAAGAAATATAAGATTGATATTACGTACATTTTATAGATGAGTAAACTGAAGCTCAGAAAGGTAAAGTGATTTGCCCAGCGCCACAGAGCAAGTAAAAAAGCCCAGACTCAAACCCAGATCTGATTCAAATCATTAAAATGACTTAGGCTTGGTCAACTTTTAGTGATCTTAGGTGGTTCTTTGGGTTCTTGGTCTTCACCTTAATGCATTTCTCCTCTGAAATAAATATGCAGCTTTCTGAGGTGGCCCAGAGTAAATGGATCTGGTTGGCTCCTAGTCATGGGACCAATGAATAATGGCATGGCAGCCTTCGGGGCTGAGGATGACTCAGCAGACCAGAGCCGTAGAGCCCATCTCTCCCCACCCCAAACACCTCATTCATTCTGTGATGTCAGGCGCCTGACTACCCCCATGCTGAGCCAGTTAATAGCTCACCCTATAAACGGGTGCGTAACAAAGTCTACTGCAAGGCCGTCATCACTCGGTCAAATTTGGCTGATCTCTGTGCTAGCCACATGATTAATTCCAACTGGCTGTGGTCTCCTGCCTGGGGTCATTCAGAAATCTTTCACTCCTTGGCTGAGAGTCTACAGACTCATAGTGTTTGTTAGGGGATTTGAGAATTTCCTTTCTCTCTCCCTCCCTCCCTCATTTCCTCCCACCTTTTCCTCCTACCTTTGTTAATTCAACCATCTAGTTTTTCATGCAGTTACACATTCATCTAGTCATTCATTCATGAATTCATCTATTCTTTCACTCATTTACTCATATATTACTCCTACATAATTTATAATCAGTATTCACTCACACTCACTCATAAAGGCATACATTGATCCACTCATTCTCTTAATCAAATTGGATATTTTAAAAGATATTATGAGAATCATTTGATCTTGTAGATTGGATTTCACCTCTCCAAGCATCGTTTTCTCACTGACAGAGGTAAAGCAGGGGGTCTCAATGGCACAGACTTTTAACACAGTTATGACCAAAGGCCTCCTCCAATTCTCTAATTCCGGGAGTTTAAGATAAACCCACCTCTACAAGAGTTCATAGCCTAGAAAAACATCTTTCAAACTTTTTTTTTACTGTGATTTATGTATTTTACATCCCAACTTAGCTCTACACATCCATGTATATATGACTGAAACAAAGCTGTATGAAATTATACCGAGCCTTGCTACACATAATATAATGAATATATTGACTTAAAAAAAAAATGTTGGCCAAAATCCAGTAAGTTGATTTCATGACCCACTAATGGGTGATGACTGGAAGTTTAAATACTATAGTCTAGAAGGTCTAGAGGAATAGTTCAAGAACATTTAATGCAAGATAGCTATTTGGATACCATTGTAGACTCTGCTCTCAATCTTCCAAATCCAACAGCCATCTATCTACTTGTATAGGTGTCATCTCTTAAATGCCTCTTGACTGACTTTGCTTCCCTGCATTCACTATCCCTGCCATCTCCCCTCAAATGGGCCTGACTTCCTGCCTCCAGGCTTACCCCTCCACTCCATCCTCCAAATTGCAGCCAGTGATCATTCTAAAATATGCATTTGATGAAAAACCTATAATGCTCCGCACTTACTTGTACTCTACAAAATAAATAAATATATCTAATTCCTTAGGCTTCCCTGTCCTTTATTCTTTCTGCAGGGCCACTTCTCCCTAATTCCACTCTTGTATCTTATGCTGAATCCATGTTGAGTTGCTCTTTTATGTCTCTGAGCCTTCACTTTTGAAGATTTTTCTGTCTAGAATTCCCATTCTACCCAATACTGGCCTTGTTCAAGGACCACCAAATCACAGAGATTTCTATGCCACCGCTATCAAGGGGCCTCCTCAACCATCCCCCACCCCCCCTTTTTTTTTTATACTATCCTGAATGTCTGTTTGTCATTCTCCCCTGTTTGGGTCAAGGCCCAAGTTTCTGACTTCTCTTCATCCCCTGGACTCAGCACAGTTTTTGGCACAGATTAGGTGCTTAGAAAATATTTTTAAAGGTGTACGATGTGCTCTGGGTAAGATGAAATTTGATGTGTTAATATCTATGGCAACCCTGAGAAGGCACCGAAGGAATCCAACTACAGGGGTCTTAACTAACCAAGAGCCCAGGTCTGAGTGCTCCAAATTCCATCACCACATTTGCACTGAGGCTGCTGCCAGCCAGTGACTGGCCCACTCCTAGGAGAAACAAGACCTCCCTCTCAGATGGTAGATTGTCTTCAGGACTCCCTGATGACCTTGCCAACCATTACTTAAACCTCCCTTCTCTCTTTCCTCCATTCAGAGTCAACTTTCCACCACAGTCTGATGCCTCTCCCAGCCTTGGCAGCAACTGCTCATCTTCTCTTATACAGGTGTTTCCCGTAGTAAAATCCTTGGTTGTTCCATCCCATCTCAGTATGTGCTTCTTGAAGGACCTGAACTAACACACTATTTTCAGTATCTATAGGTGACGTGACTTATGAACAACCGATGTAACCAAGGTTCGGTGGTGTGCTGGTAAATGCTTAACAATAGGCTCTTGGGGTAGGGGGGGAGATGCTGATTTATAGCACTGGTTGACCTTAAGAGTGTAAATACCTCCACAACAACCAGTTTCACACTGCCCATTGTGACATCTCTGAACATGGACTTGGAGAGAGATGTGCACAGTTGTCTTGAGGATCCAGTGCAAACTGGCTCCAGAGCACCTCTGTGAGGCTTACAAGTCAAAGTTTCTGTCTCTCCGCTGGGCATCTTTGGATAGCCCCCTGCAGTTCTGTCCACTCCTGAGTGCCCTGCAGCAAGACTATTCTGGAAGTTTCTATCAGGTCATTGGGCCCAAAACCTTGTGGACCTGTAGCTTCTCCAAGGGTCTAGGAGATGGATGGGGGGCTCTACTGATCCTAGAAATGTAGGCTCTGCTAGGGGCACCTGGGTGGCTTAGCCAATTAAGCGTCAAACTCTTGATTTCAGCTTAAGTCATGATCTTAGGGTACTGGGATCAAGCCCCATGTCGGGTTCTGAGCTCAGCATGGAGTCTGCTTGAGATGTTCTCTCTCCTTCTGTACCTCCTCCCTCTAGTGACACACTCTCTTTGTCTCTCAAATGAATAACTTAAATCTTTAAAAAAAGAAAAAGAAATGTAGGCTCTGCTAGGTGGGAGCAGTCATTTGCTATATTCTTAGAGAAGACTAGTGACACAAAAATGTCCTTGGATGACCTCTCTGGCTGTGATGTGCAAGCTGATTGAAGGAGAGAAGCTCATACTAAGCACTTTCTTATTTCACCACCCCCCATGCCAAGGTGAAAAGTATCATCTCCTGTGTTACAAACATAGAAACTGAGCCTCAAAGAGGCTATGTCTTGAATAACAACAATGAAAGAGATAGCAAAAATGGCAACTAACATTCTTTGAGTCTCCCCAGCAACCCTACGGGCTATTATCATCATCATCTCACTTTAAAGATGGGCTTCAACTACTAATAAATGTAGGAGCTGAAACTATAATCCTGGCACTTTATCTCTTGACCAAGGTCTAAGTATCCTACTGTAGATGCCATTAATAACACATATTAAGTCCCCAAAGTCATAAAATAGTCTTTTTCATTTCTCCTTCCTGAATAAGGACCGTGTTTAGGAAATGCACAATGCAAAAAGGAAAGATTCTGAGACCCATCTTTGCAGATGGAAAACCCAGGGTACTCTCCCTATTGTGGCAAGGATGCTTGGAATTCCAGTATAGGACTGTATCAGTGGACCAGCCCTCAGTGAACTCATCACATAGAGGAAGTTTTGGAGATGTTTTATGCTAAGTAGACTAAAGACCAAGAATAGCTAGAAAGAAAATTAAATATATTTGAGAACAAAAGCAGCCACTGACCTCTCCATCCTGGGAATTGGAGTCTGCAGCCAAATCTCAGCAGACACAGCTGGATAATTCCAGTGTAAATCCCCTTGCTGAGTAAGAGATCCCACCAGAATAAACAACAATAATTGAATGCTATGGCCTCCTGGCTTTACCAGCCAGCCAGCCATTCTCAACATATATAGCCTTTGAGGGGAGACTCTGGACCATTTATTTCACCAGAGTGAGTCTGGTCGCCCTCTGAGCATAGGGCCCACGACCACATATTACATGCAATGGACAAGGACAGGCCTGGAATGAAAAGAGGAAATGCCATATAAGATGGAGCAGAATCTTGACCAAACTGAGCCAGATGAGATTCAAGGGGTAGAGGGCCCCCCTTCTGAAAGGGACCAAACAAGACAACAACTAGATGATGTGCTAAAGAGAACAATGAGGTGGGGGGGTGTGTCCATTTTCTACTATTCCAAAAAGATCCTTTTCTAGGCAAGGTGAGGCCATTTTTTGATTCTGACATTGACTGCTTTACCAATCCAGAAAGAAAAATGATAGCACCAAGCTTGGTCCAAGGAGGCAGGAAGGGAGGAGTGAGATTAGGGGTTCTGGGTCTTGAAAATCGGCTCTGTGACCTTGAACAAGATAGTCATCTTCTCTGGCCTGAGTTCTCTCTAAATCAGAGGTAACTGCCCCCTGACCACATTTCCATACTGGTCAGGGAGGCCACAGACCAGTGAGGAGTGAGGGCTAAGAGTCTCACAGGCCTGGTGGGCATCTGAGTGCCATCGTTGGCTAACGGTGCAACCCCTGGTAGGCCAACCACATGTCTCTGAACCTGGTTTTGCTTGTGTGTGAAAATGACCAAGACTCACTGCACCACTGTGAGCATTTTATAAAACAACACGTGCAAAGTGTTTAGTGTAGCTCCTGGCAGGGCATTAAGTACTTAATAAATAGCTGCTAATAGGATTATTAACCAAAACATAGCATTAATAATAAAGGCATGTTACCGGAATTCAGCATTTCTACCTGTAAAATGACCAGATGATCCCAAATATTCCTTCCACCCCTGCTGTTTCTGATAACCCACAACAGATACTTAGCAATACAAAAAAAGAAATAGGTGCCCTAGACCACACAAACTGGGGAACAGAATTCTATTCTGTTCAGCCTCAATCCACATTTGGACCCATGAGTTTTCCCACCACTTCTTCTTTTCTTGACCTACAGACACCTAGGAAAACCCAAGAAGCCAGAGATCCAGCCCTGACACCCAACTCACACAGAATAGGCAGTGTGATGATGGAGCCGAGGTCCTAATGGGCAGCGGTGGGTACCAGCATGGTAGCACCCAAGGTGAGACCTAATGGTAGGCCCACACACTGGAGGGCAGAGGCCCTTGAGGAAGGACCAACATCACAACCCCAGATTCCTCTTATTTGTGGGAGAGTCCAAAGTGTACTCCCATCATCCCACTAACTCAGAGTCTTTTCGCTGTGACTGTCTCTCTCCCCACTTTTTTTATTTAAATTTATTTTTTATTGGTGTTCAATTTGCCAACTCACAGAATAACACCCAGTGCTCATCCCGTCAAGTGCCTCCCTCAGTGCCCATCACCCATTCACCCTCACCCCCTGCCCTCCTCCCCTTCCACCACCCCTAGTTTGTTTCCCAGAGTCAGGAGTCTTTATGTTCTGTCTCCCTTTCTGATATTTCCCACACACTTCTTCTCCCTTCCCTTATATTCCCTTTCACTATTATTTATATTCCCCAAATGAATGAGACCATATAATGTTTGTCCTTCTCCCCTTTCTATTGGCTCTTGATCAAGATCTGAAAAGCCAGAGGAAATAATTATTACCATGAGTGGAAAAGACAGGGGTCTTTGAAGTCATACTGTTTGGTTTGAATCTAGATTTCCGAACTGTGCTGCCTTGGGCAGGTGGCTTCACATTTTCAGTCTTGGTTTCTTCATCTGTAGCATGAGCTGTTAATCCCGATTTTCCACAGTTTGTTTTGTGAGCATTAACTGAGACAATGGGTATACAGAGCCCAGCACAGTGCATGTAGTAGGCTTTTAATTAGGGGGTCACCCCCCGACTCCCTTTCCTTTTCAGTATAAAAAGAAATCACATGCTATATATTAATATAATCCTTTGTTCTTTGTTTTAAAAGTTTTACATTCTAGACCTCTATCCCCCATTAGACTCTCTTTTGGAAGGTGGGTTTCGAGTCTCTTATTTCTATACCCCAGCACCCTGCATTAGTCTGGACCAGGATAGTTGCTCAAGAAGGTTTGCTGATCAGAATCTGTTTCACTGAAAATCCTGTGATTCCAAGAAGAGAGTTTTATTTGCTTAGTTACATAATAAGCACGCTTTGCCGAGTCCTTTACCTTCCTGACCTTCCCCATCTTCTCCGGAGGCACAACCCCTCTGAGGTTTCACACAAGTTTTCCCTTTTAATTTTTAAAAAGCACACTTTAAAAAAAGAGAATAGACTATATCCTGAGAGTTTTGAGAAATAGTTTCTTTGCAATGCTGCAGCCTGGGGAAAGTCAGACTGTGGACTGCAGGCAATGCCTAGATCAGGATTAAATGAGGCAGTTTGGTGCCTCTGTCCCTGCTGGGGCTGAGGCCCAAGCCCTGGCCCCAGGCTGGTGGCTCACCCTCCTAGGGGCACCACCCACCCGAGCTGCAGACACCACATGTGTATGGCCTCCCCAGGGGTGCCATCCCAAACCAGCTTTCTCTTTGCTCCAGCGACGAGAGTGGAGAAGGGAGAAGAGGCCAAGCCAAGGACCAGATCTGGTGTCCAGGTCTCCTCCCCAGGGTCTGCTCCTCGCTCTGCCTTGTTTCACTCATTTCCATCTTCCTCAGCCCTCTTTTTTCTTCTTTCACCCTTTTCTGGCCTCCCTCTGTTTGCTCTTGTTTGAAACATTTACTAACTCCAAGTGCTTCTGATGCGTGCGGACCTGTGTCCACACAGGGAGCGTGTGTGTTGCATGGTGTGTGCTGTGCGAGTGGATGCCACGTAATGTGTTACGTGTGCCTGTTTGTGTTGGGGGGAGTGACACGGCCCATGGTATGTAATATATGTCTTTGCAGTCCGCCCGTGGGGAGCTGGCTATGTTTATGCATCTTGCATGCTTCTGTTGCTTGTCTAGGATGTGCCCCTGGGAGTGTCTATTGTGTGTGGAGAGCAATCCCCAAGCTGTGTGGCTCTGTATGCACTGTGGGTCCACTGTGTGTGGCACACTATGTGTGACTACATGCTTACTACGTGTGTCTTTGTTACCTGCTTTTTGTATACCGTACATGGCTTGCAAGTCCCTGGGGGATAACGTGTTTACATACACGCGAGTGTGTCTATGTGTTGTCTTTGTTGTTCCTCAGATAGGCGAGGTGACCTGTGTTACGTGTATTTGTGTGCGATGAACTGCATCCATGTTGTGGTTCTGCATCCCGGGTGTTGCTGAAAAAGCTCTTGGTTGTATGCTACGTCCACGTAGGGTGTATTTATTGTATTTGCTGTTTGGAGTTACAATGTGCATATGCTGCATGTTTCTCTGCGTCTCTGTCTCTGTGAAATGTGTCTGTGTTTCCCCTGCCAGCTCTTCCTCCCCTTCGGGTGCCCCAGCCTCCCTCCCTCCCGTCTCCTCCCTAGGCTGTGACCGGTCTCAGCTGACACCTCCGCTGCTCTGGCAACCCGAGAACAGCCTGGAGAAAGGTCAGCTGGCCACCTTCTCGCCAGGCCTGCCCAGATTCTGAGACTCCAGTGTTGTGTGGTGTGGGAGCGCCCTCTGTTGGTCATGTGGGCCACGAAGGGCCCTCCAGCGAGGCCTTTCTCTCCCCTTTCCAGACCACCCCCAAGAGACTTCCAGCCTCATTAAGAAAGGGCCCGACATTCAAAGAAAGACACTTGAGGTTGGAAGAAGGTGTTATTAAGTGTGCTGAGGTGCTGGGTGCACACCAGAAGCATCCGAAGTGGATGGTAAAGGCTTCCCCTGACCACCTACTCCGGTCACAGTCCCATGGAAACAAGGGTGAAAAGTGTGCACTGGCCCTCACTGGTGAAAGTAACAGCTACTTCCAATTTACGTTCACGCAGCTGAGAATCTCACCTGATAACTTCATGCTTCCCCCCACTTCCCCAGGAATAATTTCCCAAGGCTTTGACTTCCCCTTTACAACAGGATCCAAGCAAGCGACCGGGCTCCCTGCGGGGAGCCTGCTTCTCCCTCTGCCTGTGTCTCTGCTTCTCTCTTTGTCTCTCTCATGAATACATAAACAAAATCTTAAAACAAAAAACCAGGACCCAAGGTTGAAACCCAGGGGTTCTACTGCAGACAGAGGGAGGCACCAACAGGACAAGATAAACACCACAGAGTTTCCAGTGGCTTGAGCGTAAGGAAGTTGAACATAAGTAAAGACACCCCCTGTGGAGAGGGTTACGCTTAGTGGCAGAGAAGGGAAGCGTGATGGATGTACCCACGACTTGCAGCGCCCCAGGTGTGTGATCATAAGAACCTCAACAGCAGGAGCAAGGAGCCATGTGCTCACGTGTGGCCAGGCCTGCACAAACACACCTACCAATATCAAGCACAGCAGCCTTGGTGGCAAATATCTCTGGGGCCTGGGGGCATGCATATTTACTACTTCTTCACTTATTGAAGAAACACACCTAAATGGCATTACTTTACACAAAAACATGGATTTTTCACTGCATTCCTTCTGCAGGTGATTAAAAGGATGCTGATACGCTATGGTTGTTTCTGTAAATTCAGTATGAGAGAGTTGCAGGGGGTCCCAAGGACTGCATGACCCAATCGGCCTAAAGTGTGTTTTTCAGAACACTACTTCTCATGAGACAATAATTATTTCAAGGTATAGCAAAATAAATTTGAGGGTTAGGGATACCTGGTGGTTCAGTCGGTCAAGCGTCCAATTCTTAATTTTGGCTTGGGTCATGATCTCAGGGTTCTAAGATCAAGCCCCACATTGGGCTCTGTGCTCTGTATGAAATCTGCTTGAGCTTCTCTCTCCCTCTCCCTCCACCCTGCTTGCACTCCCTAAATAAATAAATGAAAAACAGAGGGTTAAATAAAGCTTAGCAGATTTCTTTCCCACACATTTTCTCAGAGCCTTTAATATGATAATGCAGCTTATGAATTTCTGAAAAAGGAGAAGTTGCATGTAGTGTTTCTCAAAGCACATAAATAGAATTTTCTTCTCTCCTCGAAATTTATGGGAGAAAAAATGTAAATGTACACATTGGCAAAGCAAGATCCCAAGAGGTGTAAGTCAATTACTATTAAATTCCCACTTACTGCAATAATCATGTACTTTGTTATTGTAGGTTTGTTTAATTTATCTCTTTGCATCTTAAAATGACTTGGATAGGGAAGTACTATGTTTTCATGCTAAATTACAGATGAGAAGACAGGCTCAGGGAGGTAAGGCAACTTGTCCCAAATCATGATATTGGTCAGCGATGAAATAAGACTTCAAAACAGACAAGTCTCTCTCCAAAAACACATATACTTCTTCTTTACTAACTACTGCTGAGTTTAATTTGACAAAAAGTTTAAAACATGGTCCCTGTTGACAAAAAGCTGTACATTGTACTTACAGAGACCTTTTAGTACAAGAGGGGCCCCTGAGTAGCTCAGTCAGTTAAGTGTCTAACCCTTGATTTCAGCTCAGGTCATGTCATCAGGGTTGTGAGATTGAGCCCCATGTGTTCCATGCGCTGGGTGTGGAATCTACTTAAGATTCTCTCTCCCAAAAAAAAAAAAAACAAAAAAAACAAAAAAACAAAAAAAAGATTCTCTCTCCCTATCTTCCTCTGCACCTCCCCTCTCCCTTTCTTAAAAATGAAAAAAGAGAGACCTTTTAAAAAACATAATGCTAAAATTTAGTGGATGATAATTGGCATCACCTATGGCAGGTAAGGGAAAGAAAAAGAACTGGGAAGGTCATAGGAAAGCTTCCTAGAGGACGGGAGTTTAAACTGGGCTCTGAAGGATGGAGAAGACTTGGTTAGAAAGGGGTCAGCAACTTTTTACTCAAGGTAAAGGGCCATATAGTAAATATTTTTGCACATAAGCCATGCAGTCTCTGTTGTAAGTACTTGACATAGCTTTTGGAGCATGAAAACAGCCATAGACGATACATAAATGAACAGACATGGTTGTGTCCCAATAAAACTTTATTTGCAAAACAGGCAGCCAGTCCATGGGCCCTAGTTTACCAATTTTTTGAGTTAGGTGAAAGAAAAGGGAGAATAGGACCTTTCTGGACTAAGAGAATCTCTTCTACAAATGCAGTCAGCAGTACACTCAAAGGCCAGCACCAGGCCTGCTCATAACTGTTCCCTTTCTGTCCCCCACTCCACTGCAGCCCCGATTCAATTCAATTCAATTGTGGTCTAAGCCCTGAGGGTGAGCTTACTGCAGCTATGCAAAGAGAAAGCTGTCTGCATTTGAGATAAGCTGAACAAACAGTTCACCCATCCCAGCGGAAGGTGCTTATGAAATGTGTGCCTGGATTCAGTCTGTTGGGAAGGCAGAGAAAGCCAATACAACTAGTTCCTTCCTGAACAAGGGACTGGACTTTTCTCCTTCCAAAAAGTCAAGGCTGATGCTAAAGTGTTTCCCTGTTTCTAAATACTAGGTGTGGACCAACTGCCCCTTTGCAGAGAGCTAAGATGATTTGCAGAGGTTCTGGTATTTACCAAGTGTAGTGTAACAGAACTACTTCTCCATTCCTTATCCCTAAGCACAGGCCTATAGGGGTATTACTCCTTGCACATTAAACTTCAGGAGCTCTCTACTTCATGCAGGATCAAAATCAAGTGCTCCAGTCTGGCCTCAAGGCTCTGTACATGTAACCTTAATCTAAGACTCAAGTCTTATTATCTCCAGTAGCCACTCCAGCTAAACTACATT
This sequence comes from Canis aureus, assembly GCF_053574225.1. Lineage (NCBI taxonomy): Eukaryota > Metazoa > Chordata > Mammalia > Carnivora > Canidae > Canis > Canis aureus. The sequence continues at coordinate 72,250,560 of NC_135620.1, forward strand.
TGTCTCTCGGCCTTTGTGCGTGATTTATAAGCTCCATCCTTCAGGACTTAGCACTTGTACCTGAAGTGCCCTCCTTCTTCCTTCCTTTTACCCAAGTCCTATCCTGATTTACAGGGCTGTACTCTTAACTCCTCCTTCTTGGTGGAGATACCCCATTCTTCCCTCTAAATTGCCACAACTCAGATATTTGAGTTTAGTATGAGCAGTGTCACTTTCCTTAGCTTGTGTTTTGTTTTGTTTTTTCCCAAAATGAAACTAACTTGTTAATGATTATAAAAAACTCAAGCCTACTGTTTAAAATGTCCAAGCATTCTAGAAATTATAATGAAAAAAAAAAAAAAGAACGAAACTCAGAAGGGTGATAAAGTCCAAAAAGATGAAAAGGGGTAATATGACACTGTCTTTCAGGGAATGCAACTGCTTTGTGTAGCTGAGTGGGGTCCCTACAGAGGAATGACAGGAGAGAAAACTGGGACGATGATGGGCCAGAGCACCTAAATTCTTTTTTTTTTTTTTTTTTTTTGCCATTGTTGGTCTCCTAAATTCTAAATTTCATTGAGTCTTGATTTAGAGATTGCTGGGGGGGAAAAAAAACAAGAAAATATATGGTATATCCCCACTAAGGACCTAGTTTCACACATGGTAGGTGATCAATAATATTTGTTAAATTAATATAAGATTGGAGTTGGTGGTCTTAAGCTGAGAAAACATCTCCACCTAGATTTCCTGACGTTGTTCATACAGGAAAGGCATTGAGACAGTCTGCATAAAAAAACTCAGGAGGACTGGCTCCTGCAAATGGTCCCATAAACTAATCCCTTAATCATTTCCCCCTTAAAACATCCACTGCCTCGCCATCTATACCAGCACGTGTGCTGAAGCTAGACGAGAGAGTAAGACTGGATAAGCTCTACCGTGAGCTGCGGAGGGAAAGCAGAAAGATACAAAATGGAGAATTAGCCATTAAAAGGGCAATTATCAGGTGGCATGCTAGAAGGGGAGCAGCTCAGGGCACAGGGGGAGGAAGAAGCAAGGCAAACAACAGTGGGGAAGAATGAGCATGATTAGCCCCCATGTCTGCACACTGACCTTTGCAACCTGGAAAGTACTTTACAGAGTAGCAGGATCCTAAATTTGGAAGAACACAAAAGGTCACTGAGGCCGACCCCTTGGCGGACAATTCAGTGCCATTTGGCCCTACCTTGAACCTTTCCAGTTACAGAAAACTAAATTCATCTATAACCAGGAAGCTGGTGCAGAGCAGTGTCCAGGATGCGAGTGTAGACAATACAAAGAAGGGGGCCTAATCCCCTAAGAAGCACTTACCATACGTCAGGTGCTGACTGGGCGTACTACCTACGTTGTTTTGTATAACCCTCATGACAACCTTGTGAATGGGGATTAATGTCCCTGTTTTACAGGCGAGGAAAGCGGGGCTCAGAAATCTTGAGTCATTGGACATAATTATAAACCTGGTAAGTAGGGAAGTTGGAATTCAAACTCAGGATGGTTTACCATCAAGGCCCATGGCATTTTAGCCAAAAACCAGCTTTGGCTCAGACTCAGAAAACGCCAGGTGATTTAGGTAGCCCCCAGAAGGGCCAGGAGAGAGGGGATGATGACCCTGTCAGCTGGCATGGCTATAGGGGTAGCGTGAGAGGATACCAGGCTAGGGCAGGAATACAGGAAATGCTTCAGGACAGGATTATGGCACGTTGGCAAGGACGGCCCCAAAGGCTCACATGTTTTTGGTTCTGTGTGCCTGTGCCTGCCCCATGGTGAACATTTGGGCACTCTCTTCTTCTCATCCCCTTCCCAAGCTTCAAACAAAAGAAGAAGACAGTAGGGCTCAGGGAAACAAGAGTACCCTGGCCTGATCCCATAATCACATAAAGTATGCCCCACCCTGGATCTGTTACCAACTCTCCTTTGAAAACCGTCAGAAAACTCATCCCACACTCCCCCCTTGCTTATAAAGCCCTTTCATCCTTTCAATGAGCGGTGCCTTGTCTCTGGGCCTGGCACTAGTGATACAGAAAGAATAACAACAGTCACAGAAACCATCTCTCTAGTTCCTTCTATGTGCCAGGAGCTCTACTAAGTGCTTTATTTATTTATTTATTTATTTATTTATTTATTTATTTTACTACTAAGTGCTTTATGTGCATTTTCTTGCCTAATTCTAACCAGCAACCTTAAGAGGTAGACGCTGTCATTGTTAACCACTTTACAAACTAAATTGAGGCTCAGACTAACTCATCCAAAGTAACATACACTAAGTGGTGGAATTAGGATCTGAAATCTGAACCCAGGGATCCCTGGGTGGCGCAGCGGTTTGGCGCCTGCCTTTGGTCCAGGGCGCGATCCTGGAGATCCAGGATCGAATCCCACGTCGGGCTCCCGGTGCATGGAGCCTGCTTCTCTCTCTGCCTCTCTCTCTCTCTCTCTCTCTCTCTCTCTCTCTGTGACTATCATAAAAAAAATAAAAAAAAATCTATGAAATCTGAACCCACACACAGAAATCCAAAGACTCTCAAGGAACTAGCTCACAGTCCAGGGAAAGAGGAAGACACAGGAAAGTGCTATGTGTTGAGCACGAAGCTTCTGAGCACACAGAATCTGAGTCTGAGGTGATGACCAGGAGACAAGTCATGAGAAGAAAATGAGGGAAAACTAACGTTGTGAAAAGTACTTAATATATGCCATGCCAAACAATGTTCGTTATGTTGGTTGTCTCATTTAATTCTTCCTTCAACCCTAGGGAGAGGCAATTGACATGCCCATTTTGCAGGCAGGCAATATAGGGCTCATAGAAGTTGAGTCACGTGATCTAAGATGTCAGTCCAATTACGAGGGGCTTGTAGGTGAAGCTCCTAAGCAACTTGAAGTTTCAAGTTGAGGGTGGGCTCTTAAAAAAGGGTGGGTGTGCCAACAGCATTTTTCATGGAGCTAGAATAAGTGATCCTAAAATTTGTATGGAACCACAAAAGACCCACAATTGGCAAAGCAATCTTGAAAAGGAAAAGCAAAGCTGGGGGTCTCACGATTTCAGACCTCAAGCTAGGTTACAATGCTATAATCCAGACAGCATGGTAATGGCACAAAAACTGACAAGAGAACAATGAACAGAATAGAGAACCCCCCCCAAAAAAAGAAAAGAATAGAGAACCCAGAAATGGACCCACACCCATATGAGCAACTAATATCTGACAAAGTAGCAAAGAGAATCTCAACAGTGTTGGGAAAACTGGACAGTAATGTGCAGAATGAAACTGGACCATTTTTGACAACATACACAAAAATAAGTTCAAAATGTATGAAAGACCTGAATATGAGACAGGAAACCATCAAAATCCTCAAAGACAACGCAGACAGCAACCTCTCTGACCTCAGTTTTAGCAACTTCTTACTAGACACATTGCCAGACACAAGGGAAACAAAAGCAAAAATGAACGACTGGGACTTCATCAAGATAAAAAGCTTCTGCAAAGCCAAGGAAACAATCAACAACACTAAAAGGGAACCTGCAGAATAGAAGGAAATATTTGCAAATGATGTGTCAGATAAAGGGTTAAAAAACAATATCTATAAAGAGCTTATCAAACTCAACACCCCCCCAAAAAAAATAATCCAGTTAAGCAATGGGCAGAACACATGAACAGACATTGGTCTAAAGAAGATATCTAGATGGCTAACAGACACATGAAAAGGTGCTCAATGTCACTCATCAGGGAAAAGCAAGTCAAAACCATGGTGAGGTACACACAACTGTCAGAATGGCTAAAATTAACAAGACAAGAAGCAACAAGTGTTGGTGAGGATCAGGGAAAGGGGAACCTTCGTGTGCTGCTGGTGGGAATGCAAATTGGTGCAGCCAGTGTAGAAAACAGTATGGAGGTTCCTCAAAAAGCTAAAAATAGAGCTATCCTACGACCCAGCAATTGCACTACTAGGTATTTACTCAAAGGATACAAAAATACAGATTTGAACAGGTACAGACACCCCCAATGTTTATAGCAGTGTTATCAGCAATAGCCCAACTATGGGGAGAGTCCAAATGTCTATTGACTGATGAATGGATAAAGAAGATGTGGTGTGTATGTATGTGATTATATATGTATATGTGTACGTACGTAATGTAATATTCCACACATTGGAATATTACTCAGCCTTCAAAAAGAATGAAATCTTGCCATTTGCAATGACACGGATGGAGCTAGAGGGTATTACGCTAAATAAAATAAGTCAGAGAAAGAAAATACCATATGATCTCACTCAGAGGTGGAATTTAAGAAGGAAACAGATGAACCTATGGGAAGGCAGAGGTGGGGAGGAGAGAGGGAAACAAACCATAGGAGACTCTTAAGGATAGAGAACCAACTGAGGGTTGATGGGAGGAGGTGGGGGGATGGAGGGGATGGGTGACGGGTATTAAGAAGAGCACTTGTCGTCATGAGTACCGGGTGCTGTATGGCAGTGATGAATCACTGACTTCTACTCCAGAAACCAACACTGAACTGTATGTTAACTAAGCAAAATTTAAATTAAAAAAAAAAAGGGTGGGTGGTACGTATGGCAGGGTATTTCAGCAGTGGGATTACAATGTGCAGTGAGAGGTAAGGGTGATGAGGCTGGACCAGAAGTGAGGAGAGATGGGGCTGGAGAGACAAGAAGGAGTAAAATTTTGGAGATCCTTATAACCACACTAAGAAATGAGAACCTTATTCTGAAGACAAAGGAGCATGATGATGGGTTTTAGAATACTCCCACTGACTACAAAGTGAAAATCAGACGGGGAACAGGGGAAGGATGGATGGAGACAGGGAGATGAGTTGGGAAAATATTACAATAACCCAGAAGAACATGATGAGGACAGGGACAAGGCTAAGGGCCAGTGTGCTGTGAAATGACACCAATAAAATAATTTTATTAATGGGAAACTGAGGCTCAGAAAGGTAAGTCCTGGCTACTATTGGAACTGGGATACAAACTCTGGTCTTCGGACTTTGAGGGCCCATTCTAGAATTGCATGCATCCTTTTTTCTTTTTCAAGAATTCTCTCTCTCAAACAGTGTGAGTATATTTTTTAATTATCTGGATATAAATTTTATGCCTCTCATTTTAAAAACATGAAATCATGAGCTCAGAAAAGCAAAGAAACAATTGCGTCTAAAATTATGTAAATGGGATTTAGCGGTGCCAGGATTTGAATGCAAAGCCTACACGTTTCCCCCACTCTGTCATACAATACCACGGGTCCTTCTTCCCCACACCATACCTCTGCCTCCCCCCATCAACATTTTTTTTATGTTGGGATTTTTTTCAAATGGAAAAAATACCAGCTGAGGAAATAGAGTGTGTAGAACCTTCCTGGATAAAGTTATTTTTGTCCATAGTGATTCTCCCCCTCAGAAAAATTACAAAAGGTTCAAATCAGCAGAAAAGCAGCCTGGAAATTTCATGCTTTAACAAGTTCCAAATATTTTTGAATTATTATTTACTTATTTTCTTAGGAAGTGAATTCCACACAGGGAGGAAGGAGAGAGGCCAAGAAGTGGCCACATACACAGGGTTGGATTCACTCTCAAGAAGGAAAGCACCTGGAAAAACCGCAGCCGGCAATTATCGATCCCCTACTATGGGTCCATTATTCCCACCCAGCTCCATTTAATTGGCCTGGCTATCCCAGGGGAGCGGTACTATGATCTGTATTTTACAGAGGGAGTCACTGATACCTAGAATGATGAAGTCACTTGCCCACTGTCACCTACATAGAAATGGAAGGACCTAGGACTTGAATACAGGATCTGTCACCAATGTTTTTCTCTTCTGCCTATAATTTACTGCATCTACCTCAATAGTCTAGCTCATATCTTTGTTTTGCCCATGACTCATTTCATGAGAAGGTAGCAGATGCAAGCATCATCGGTGTTTAACGTGAGGAACAGAGCACACACCACCTCTCCAAACCTACACCTTTTTCTCCCACCATCCTGCTATTAGAGTTCTCCTAATGAAAGAATGGAAGGACCACTGGGCTGAGAGTCAGGCCCTGAAGTCTAACCCTAACTCTGCTAGGCTATAGGTATGGGCCCACAGAGAAATGGTCTCTCTAACTAGCCCTAACACCCTAACTGGTCTCCCTTACTGGTCACCATCTGTAAAGTCCTAACTTTACAGATAGGATGTTAGAAAGTAATGAGGGGCCCTTTATGGTTCCATATTCTAGGATGTTAACATCTCAGAAGAAATGCAGTGGGTCAGTTCTCTGGGCAAAGATGACCATACAAAGGACAGAAGAGGCAGAGATGATGCAGAGAGAAGGAGCAAGAAGGATGGGAATAGGGAGGAGGTCTCCAATAGTGGGGCCAAAAGGCAGTCCACTCTCCTCTAGAGCCTTGCTGATAAGCTTCATCTCAAATCAAGGACCCCTGGCCCTAGGAAGAACATGTTTGTGGGGGTGACTGGGATCTGCGATGGAGGAAAAGGAGCAAAAGACAGCCAGTGATAGATCTTTCATTCACTCCAGATTCTGTGCAAAACCAGGCTATGTTCTCAATCGGCTCTTTGCTGCAGGACAGCCGGGTTGGTGGCATACAAGGGCCAGATGTAATTGCAAATCCGGCCTGGTCTTCCCTCGCTTTTTTTCCTGGTTGCCATTTTCACATGAAAACCATAAAAGATCCCAGAAATGGGAGGTGCACTTAATGGGGTTTTTTGGCACCAAGAAATTAATCTTTTTTAAACCAAGGGGATTTTTTTTCTTTCCTAAAGATCTTTGGCAAACAGAAGCTAAATTGCTTCCAGACCTCATGAAAGGTATTTTGTGCAAACGAGGTGTGATTTACACTTCCTTTAATTAGTCTGAACCCTGGAAAAAGAGGGAAATAATAGAAAACAAGAGCTATGTAGAAAACAAGTCCAAACAGCCCTAAAATAACAGTTTTGTAAAAGCATCAGTTGAGGGTATTAGAAGGAGACCAATAACAAAAAAAAAAAAAAAAAACACCCAAACCAAAAAACAACAAAAAAAAAATCTTTCTAATTCTGGGAGTGGAACAATTACAAGTGAATTGAAGTTTTGTTGGACTCCTTTCCCCAGGGATGGGGGAGGGGAGAAAGTTTGGCAGAAAGGAGCCTTAGTGTTCTCTGAGTAAGTTTCAAGTTCTGGTTGACCTCCCTTCCGTTAAGGCTCAGTCTTTTCTAAGGGCATTTGGGGTCTAGGGAGCCAGAGAGGCAGGGCGGGGAGGACAATTCTGCTTGCAGTCATGGACATTTTACCATCCAGTCTGTCTCCTAGCTGGGTTACAACATATAGCATTTGGGAAGGGGAATGGCTTTTGGAATCACAGACCTATGCTCGGGTTTTGGCGGTTTACCACCAGAGTGACTCTGGACAACTCCAGTCTGCAATCTGTTGATCACTCCCTTACTCCTTGAAGCTCTCGTTTCCTGCTGGTTGCCTGATTCACCCCCACACTCTTCTTACTATCCCATCAGGTTGCTCCTGCTTAATATCTTTTGTAGGTTCAAGCTCATCCACCTAGAAGTTAGTTGCTGGAGTTGCTGGAGGCTCAGTCCCAAACACATTTCCATCGGTCACCTGACTTTATCAAAATAATGTATCTACATGCATTGTTTCACCCTTCGTCCCATTAACCCTCCGAGTCCTATTGCCTGGCCACATCTTCTCCCTTGTTGGCTCCTCATATCCAACTGTGTTGCTACATTCATCTTTACTTGAATGTTTTCAAGTAACTCAGATACAACATATCCAAAACTGAACTGAGGATATTTCACCTTAATCAGGTCCACTCTCCAGAAAGAACATCCCCATTCTCCCATTCATCCACATATTATCCTTGGCTAACATAATCCTCCACCTTCTGTCTGGTGCAATGGCACATCCAGGTGATTTTATCTCTGGCCTGACATTGTATGATCTGAGCCAATCATGCCCTATCTCTGTGCAAAATGGGAAAGCTGAGTGAGCTGCTCTCTGAGCATGTCCTTGCTCTGACATTGTGCAACAACTTGGTGGTGATTGTCTCTTCCTCAGCTCACCTGCGGTCTATTACAATCTCTGGATCCATCCACAGCATGGTCCCAAGAACCCTTGGAAGAGTTTAAGTTTAATGAGACATCATAGGGCCCAGCAAGAGCAGCCTCTGGTGTAAATCTTATCTTTGTTTTCACTAATCCCACCCCTTGTGATTGCTCATCTCCCTCAGTTGAAAAACAAAACAAAAACACAAAAATTATCACAACTCCTTTGTGTAAAAGGAAGAGAATGGACAACATGATGTATTGCACAAGCTAAAAGAATAATTTCATCTTACCTTGAGAATGTCTAAAGGCCTATGTCTACACTCTTTCACTAAAATATTTGAAATTGTAAGGCCAGTTTCATTGATGATTGCATTGTCTATATATTATTGAAGAATCATAAACCAGAGGACTTGGGTCCAAGTTCTGCCTCTGTCTCTAACTCACCACAGGACCTGGATTATCCCCTACTCTCCAGGGCTTCATCATCTCCTCTATAAATAAAGGGATTGTACTGAGTGATTTACATGGGCTCTGGCAGCTTAAAGGTCTATAGGACTGTTATAAACTGTGCAGAGAATGAGAGAGGGGTCCAGGGGTTCTCTTTTGCAGATTCTCTAGAAAATCATGCATTTTCCCCAAGAACAGAATGATATAAATAACAACAGATGAAATTTACTGAGCACCAATTATATACCACACACTAATGTCTACAATTAAGAGAAAAAAAATGGAAATCGTACACTGTTGGTGGGAATGCAAACTGGTACAGCCACTGTGGAAGCAGTATGGAGGTTCCTCAGAAAGTTAAGAATACAACTACCCCATGATCCAGCAATTACATCACTGGATATTCACTTGGAGGACACAAGAACACAAATTCAGAGGAATACGTGCACCCCTAAGTTTGCAGCAGCATTATTTATAATAGCCGTACTATGGACCCAGCCCAAGCAGAGCAGTAAATAGGTGACAGGGAATAATGAGGACACTTGTCATGGTGAGCACTGGGTGATACATAGAATTGTTGAATCACTATATTGTACACCTGAGACTAATATAACACTGTATGTTAAATGACTGGAATTAAAATAAAAACTTAAAAAGCCAAAAAATTAAAAAGTTGAGTATTGTACTCAGTGGCTAATACATGATACAGCTGAGATTTCAAACCACACACTGACTTATTTCGAGGCTGTGTTGGACACTATACTCCCCATCTGTACAACCATTTTTGTTGCTGTGCCTTTGCTCACTCATCCATTCATTTGTGTTACAGACATTCCCTGAGTAGGTTCTCTGTGCGTGGAACTGTGCTAAACACAAGGAAGGATGAGAAAGGATCCAACAAGAAGTTGACAAATTGGCTAAAGAAACAAGAAACTATGGTCAGGACATTTAGAAAAATTTTTTCTTCCAAAGTGCCACTCTGGTCATGTGTATGATCCTTCTCAAAAGGCTTCCAGGGCTCCCCTTTGCCTACAGGATGAAGTCCAAACAGCTTAGCCCGTTGTCTAATCCCGCTGTGATCTGGCTCCTGTCTCATCTCCTTTCAACTGCATTCATTCAGCACTTGTTAAATATTAGCCATGTGCCAGACACTGTACTAGAGTGTTTGGAAGGCAATGCTGAGTGGCAAAGATGCAGGCCCTCCTCTCCTGGTGCTTACAGATATTAACCAAATTATCACATTAATGCAGACTTCGGCATTCCATTGAGCTTCCCGTGGTCCAGCCCCATTAGATGCAAGGCCTCCCATCCCATTAGGTGTTTCTTGCCCAATAAGCCTTATAAGGAACTTCAAGTTGATTGCTTATTATCCATCTCCCTTACTCAACTCTAAATTTCAAGGAGGCAGAGTTCTTGCCTATTCTTCTTCATTGCTGAATTCCCAGCACTTAGCCCAGTGCTTGCACACTGCTCACACTGTTGATATTTGGAACATACATTGGTTACATTAAATCACCCTTAACGATTCTTAAAACCTTAATTCAAAAGGAGACTGTGACAGAGACAGCCTTACCCATTTTTTTTTTCAGATAGGGAAATAGAGCCTGAAAGGAGAAACAACTTTGCAAAGACTACAGAGAGTTGGTAGTTTAAGTGAGGTCAGAACCAGAGAGAATCTGATGTCCAGAACTCCTGTGACACCACACCCATTCATGAACCATGGGCCTCAAATGGCCAGGAAGATACAGCCTCAGGGGGAAAGAGTACATAACTGGACAGACACGGTCCTTCGACTTTTGCTGTATATGTATTTATCTCAGTCACTGCGTGGGTTTGTTCCTGAGCAAGAGGAGCCCATCTGCATGGGAGAAACTCTAGTCTGTCTCAACGACAACCTCTGACTGAGATAAAGATTCAATCGCTCCCTCTAACCCAAACTCTCCCAAACCCTATTTCCTATTATGTCTCAGCAACTACATTTAACCCACCCGCATCTCAAGATTAGGTCTGTGAGCTCACAAAGACTCAATCACTCAATTAAGAGTAGGGAAAATCTTATCCTCTCCAAACAAAGTGAAATGTGACATAACCCAGTTGCTAAAGTTATGTCTCACTCAGGAAGAAGGGGAGGAACATGGAGAAAAATGGGTGGGTCATTCATTACAGAGAATTTTCCAGGACAAGTTGAGTAGTGTGGCCCTCCACATTTCAATATTTTGGTCCCTAAAACAATGCTTGAGTCAAGGTTGACTTTAGGAGAGCCATGAGGGTGAAGAAGGCTCTCCTACTCTTGCCCTAAATCCCTGAGTCATCTATAGGTACATTCTGATTCCTCCCCTGGATGATTGGTCTGATATCAGTGAAGATCTTTATTCTCAAGCCCAGGGAATCCTGGAGGAGAGCTCCAGCCTCCAAAACCTACTTGATTAGACTAATCAGAATAGGAGACAATTCTTCTTAACCAATAATCCTTTTCCTTCTCTGAGCCTTAACCTGCAACATCCTGGAAGTTGATAGGAAGTTGACTTAGATAATATCTAAAGTCCCGTCCAACATCTATAGCCAGTGGTTCAATAACTGAGAGACAGTTTGGCATATCAAAAAGGGCAGGGACTCTGGCCTTGTCCAATTCCTAATTCTGTACTGGACACATGATTTCACTTCACTGAGCACCAGTTTTCTCTCCTTTAAAGGAGAGTAAAACTTGCAGTTCACAGAATTGCTGTAAGGATTTGAGAAAATATATTCCATGTCTTTAGCACAGCATCTGGCATATAGACATATGCAGTGAATGATAGTGATCACTCCGAGCAAGTCGTTGGACTTTGTCTAATGAATGACTGATTTCAAGAATGAGACCTCTATAGATAAAATCTTACAAGAGACTTTGAGTTTAGAAGGAACCATGTTCTCAAGTTAAAGATCTTTCTAATTCATCAGCAACTGCTTGTCAATAGAGGCCACCCATCCACAGCTGATGAAACCGGCTTTCCTCAAATCAACTGGCCATGTTTAAAAAGAAATACAGAGCATCCAGGTCTCAGGGTGGCTTCGGAGGAAACCATCCTTTCCATATGGAGGGTAAGAGGCACCTTGGTATGGACCCAAGGTAGGATAACTTCTGCCAAAGACTGAGCCATGTAATTAATTTTGGACCACCCACATTACCATATGGGGTTTCAGTTTTCCCACTTACATGGTAGGGATGATGATATAAGCATCTGGGAATTGCTGAAATGATTGGCTATGGTAACCCCAAGTTCTTGCAGGGTGGATGGTTGGCAACAAGAGCAGGCGTCCTCAGTACTCCTGCACCTCTTACTAGTTATGTATACTTGGTCAAATCACTTTCCTTCTCTGAGTCTCTATTTTCATACCTGGAAAATGAGTCCAAGGATACTCTACATCATAGAACTGTTATAAGCAATCGATGGGCAAAGTATGAAAAAGTTTTTATAAAATAGAAGGCATTACCCAAAGGCAGGAGAAGCTCATGGCTATGTGCAGGCCCTTTTACAGCAGCATTGCAGCATCTGCCTTTTATTCTTCTAATCTGAAAGTGATTGTATTTCCCTGTACATGAGAATTTGGAGGTCCCATTTCTATCTCTGCCCTATGAAAATGCTACCAGCTTTTTTTTCTTGTCATTTAGAGTGACCTGAGGGGAAACTGGCCAGACTGTTGTCCTAAGTCCAGAATCTTACTACAAAATTAAAACTCCACCCAGAAATCTGAGTCAACTGAAGAATGAGGCACTGGGCATAAACCATGCCAAAAATATCCACCCTCTGCTTTCCAGGATCCCAAATGACACTGGTCATTGAAAACCCATCCCTCTAATCCAGAGGGAAAATTCATCTCTGCTTAAGATTAATTTAATGCCCAGCATTAGTGTTAAAACCCAAAAAGGCCCTTCCAAAACTGTGACTTTCTGTTCAAAGGCTTGCTTTTGTTTGGTTGTATCTTGTAAAACACTTTAGCAGCAAATTTAGGACTTATAAAGTGGGGCCAATTGACAGCCTTGGGAACCAAAAGTCTGTTTATTCACTGAGTGCAGACAGTAGGCGTGGTAGCAACAGACAAGATGGTGCCTATGCCAAGGGTTTCTGGGGCAAAGATATCTCAGAACCCAGAGCAGTAATGGGTTCTGGGGAGAGAATGAGGAAAGAGTTCATGGAAAAGGTACAGCTGTTATAATTGCCATAGGTTTTGGAACAACAATGGTCAAAACTGAACACCATTTGACCTTGGATATGTTACTTAGCATCTCAGAACATGAGTACCTTCATCAATAAAATGGAGGACATACTTCCTATTTCATTATTACCAATGAATATCATGATGCCAAATGATACTATAAAGCCCTCTCTGACTTCTCACACTGATTTTTTTAATTGAGGGATATGATTTACATACAATAAAATTCATAGATCTTAAGTACATAGTTCATACCTCAATGTTTTTGAAAAAAAAAAAAGGCTAGATTCTCCATTTTACGTGAGTGGTTAACCCAAGTCGTAGACCCTTAGGCCAGATAAAGGAAAAGAGATTATTCCTCTGGGATCTAGGAAACACATAACTATGAGGGAATGTATACATGAAGTTGTATAACAATTTTTTTCTTTTTCTTTCCATAAGGAAACTGAGGCATAGAGAACTGATTTGGGTAGGTGAATGTGGTAGAAGGTCATATATTTCTACAATGATAAAAATGATCCTGATAATTAGCAAATACCTATTTGGTGTTTAATATGTCTCAGGAAGATAGCTCTCCCCACTAAATGCTTCATCGTTAGCCATATTGAAAGTGATGTAGCCAAAAGGAGACATCTAACCATAGGTCATCCTACCAGTTACATTAAGAAAGAGATGAGGAATAAAAGAATACTGAAGGGAGTGATAGATTGTAGTAGAAGATGTATTAATTATGCAAGTACCAGGCATACTGAATAAATGGTTAAAAGAAATTCAATAAACAAGAGCTGAATGAATGAATGAATCAATCAATCAATCAATCAGTGACCTAAAAACCACTTCATCAACTTGGAATGCAAACACTTCCTTTAATGTTTGGAATAATTGTTTTCTTAGACTTCTATGCACACATTGCTGAGAAATCCAGTGTCTCCTCAAGGGCAAGTTCTTTGCCTCTGGATTGTAAAAGAATTGTGGAGAGAGAAGGGAGGATAACATCAGGTCCCCAGTGGGCCTCTTTTTGCCTGCAATTCCTGCCACTGCCATGTGATGCCACTTTGGAAAACAGGAGTTCACTGAGGCTCTACACCAGGTCATTGTGAGGAGGAGGGCATTAGAAAAGTTGTCTGACATGGACCACAGTGATTTTCCCAGGAGGACCATCACACTCCTCAGCCACGAGAGGTCTGGACTTAGGCTCCCAAGTCTACAACTCTTTAGATGTTTCATTCCTCATTCTCAGGTCATGCCTACTGTGCCAGTGTGGCTGTGCATACTGTGGCTTTGAGCCTGACATACCAGATGTGTCTTCCCTCACACAGAGCTCCCCTAGATGCCGAGACCATCTTACCTCACCCTGTAGATTCTATATCTCACAAAGGAAGGCGGTCAGGATCCTCCACTCATTTGTTTCCAGTAGCAACTCGATTTTAAATCAGATTTTTCAGAGTTGATCCTCTTGAGTGCTACATATGAAATGTCACTGAGAGGATAGCCTTTCTCAGGCCACAAAATGCCCCCAATTAAATCCTTCCCCCAGAGTAATCACAAACGGACTTATATATTTAAGAAACACCATTTACAAGAACTTTCTCAGACAAAAAAGCTCAGCTCCAACATTACTTATAATCTATACAAAAACTGCTGCCAGCTTTTTGAATGGCCGCTCCCCTTGTTAATGAGAAAATAATAAACTACAACTCTCCCTAACATTATGAATGAATCTTACGATATGAGCAAATGAACCCAGACACAACAGAACGTATATTGCATATTTTATTGATAGCTTGAAAAAAAGGCAAATTAGTCTGCAGACTAATAAACTAAGATAAAAAAATAAAAATAAATAAAAGTCAGAATAGAGATGTACCCTTGAGTCAGGGGCAAATGCCTGAATGAAAGCACAGGTTGGCTTCTGAGAAGCTCACAATGTCCTGTTTCTTGATCTGGGTACTGGTTACAGGACTGTGTTCACTTTGTGAAAATTCATCAAGATATACACTTACTATTAGTACACTTTTGTGTATGGATGGTATACTTCTATAGAAATTTCAAAAAACAAAGGAACCCTGCCAAAAATGAATAAAAGAAAGGATAGTGTGTGTGTGTGTGTGTGTGTGTATATATATATATATATATATATATATATATATATATATATATAATACCCTAGAGACATGAAATCATAAAATCTGAAAGACAGAAAAGCTTCCGAGGTGATCAGTTTCAACCACCTCATTTCAGAGACAGGGAAAATGAGGTCCACATAGGAGAGGCCCAAGATCACATAGGGACTTAGTGTTAGATCATTTCTCCTACAATCCAGCCCTTCATAATATTCCTTTCTTTCTTCAGCTGATCAAGGGGAGATATGAGCGAAGTCTAAAAATAATCCATGCAGCAGGACACCAAGGTATAACGTTTTTTAGATGCTAATATCTGCCTTGCAAACAGCCTCAGGCAGCTGGGACAAGGCAGATGTGACCACATAAATGTGTTGCCTGTGACACATGGGTTGGAAGAGTAAGGAAGAGGCAGCTCTAAAGGAACAAAAGAAAAGCTTGTCTACCCAGAATCGACTGGGAATGAGAATTCCAAAGAGGTCATCTAGGGAGAAGCTGGTTGCACCCAAGAGAAGGCTGGGTGCATTTACTGGCATTCCAAACATCTGTGCTTTTGCAAGAAAGATAAAAGGGAGTCTGTTTCCCCGACTCGAGGTATGATATATGGGCTTCCGAGGCACTGGGTGTGGGCTGCTGTTGAAGGCATGATGCAGTGTTTGATGGATGGAGGCTGAGGAAACTCACTGGGCTACACATTAATAAAAATTATCAAACTGTCCTGGTTGGTGGAATAGAATGCTAATGCCATTCTCCATGTGGACGCCAAAGGCAGAGAACGTCTGGAGGGAACTAACCTGCTTTATATCTTTACCCTCATCGCACTTGTCCAAATTAGAGCCTCAGTTCTGCTGCCAACACCTTATGCAAGCCAAGACTGGCGGGGCCCACTCTAAAATGCAACCACCCATGATACCTCACCTGCACCTAGCCATTCTTAACTGCCAATGAGAAGGTATAATCCAATCACTATTTAGACCCATAAATACCCTCCATCACTCTCCATTGCCCAGAGAAGGGACACCAAATATCAGTCTGGCATTTAAGGCACTCATCCACTTGACCACAAACTACTTCAGCTTGTCATGTTCCCATGTTTCTCAAGGCACTTTTCTTTTTTATCTTCATGTCTTTCTTGGTTTCTGCTCTTTCCTCATCTGGATTTCCTCTCATTCATTTCTACTTGTTGAAACTCTTCTCATCCTTCCAGGCTGTGGGTCAATGGCCATTATTTTCACAAGGGCCTCCTTGATCACCAGTTCCCCAATCCAAACTAATCTTTCTTTCGTGGTAAGTTTTTGTTTCTATTTAGTCATATTTCATTTTTACCATACTGTTATGTAGTTGTCCATTTTTCATCTCTCTTCCCAGATTGAGAACTCCAAGAACGAAGAGATAGTACTTACTTACACAGCAATATGACTGGCATATGTAGTTGTAAACAACCATATTTTCTGAAGGAGTATGGAAGCAAATCTTTTTGGGGTCATCACACATCCCTAAGTCTCTAATTTCAGCCTCAACTGCAATAGAAAGTTCCAGTGTGAGCTCAGACTCACCCTGGGTTGCCCCACCTTGAGTACAAATCAGGTGTGCCTTTCTGCTTCCTGCCCTGAGGCCTTACCTGATGCCACAGGCATCAGCTCATATGGGCAAGCACAGCCCAGAAGTGTAATAAATGGAAATCTTCAAACAACACAGGTAGGGAGCCAGAGCAGACATACTCCTGCTTTGCATTCTTAAGTCTGGCAGCAATTCTGGGAGGCATTTGTTTCCTCCTCAGAAGGTGCCAGTGGACTAGAGCCCACACTACCTTAATAATAACCTTGTGAACACACCCTGTATTGGCTTTCTCACCTTCTGGTGGCCCTGTCCAAGCTCCATCATAAGTGTTTTCTGTGAGTACCTACCAAGTAAATTACCTGCTCCCAGTCCTTGCTCAGGCTCTATTTCTAGGTTAATCAAGATGAAAAATAAAATAAAACACAAAACAGGATGAATACATGTCCTCTGCTCTCAATTATAGTTAGGTAATACAATAAACTGTCTCTAGCATTTCCCCAGTGCCTGGAACCAACTATGGCATACAATAGATAATCCATAACTATTTGTTGACTAGAAATAAATTTTTAAAATATGAGCCACTAGTCAAATTAGAATGTAGAGAAAAGCCCCACTTATGAACATAATCATCAAGGTAGTTGACTACATGGCTAATTCTAGGTGAGAAACACTAGGAGACTCCAATCTCACCAACATTTGATTTTGTTGTCACTTTAGGTTCAGCCAGGAGTATATTCACTGGATCTCAGTTTCAATACCTCGTGTCTCCTTATGATATAGGCCCAAAGCTCCCCTGAGAGGTTCTGCAGAAGAGTCAGATCTGATCTTCCTAAGTTGTGACACCTCACACACATCAGATGACAGCAGCTCATCTGTACCCAATGCATAAAATACGGTGACCTATAGGCCCTGGCCCAGGATATAATCCAAGTAGCTCAGAGCTTAATTTATGCCACAATTTCTGCCTTGAAAATGAAGCTCACCTCCTCCACATCCGTAATCAAAAATTTTTATTTTCTATTATATAGAAAATAATTATATTTTCTATTATATACTCCTTTCCTTTCTTTCATTAAAATTATTTAGAATTATTTAAAATTCCTATTATTTTAATTACTCCTTTCCTGCTTTCATGTCTTTCTTGGTTCCCGCTCTTTCCTCATCTGGATTTCCTTACTCATTTGTACTGTTGAAACTCTTCTCATCCTTCCAGGCTGTGGGTCAATGGCCACTATTTTCACAAGGGCCTCCTTGATCACCAGTTCCCCAATGCAAACTAATATTTCTTCCATGGTAAGTTTATGGTAAGTTAATTCATATTAATTAGTTAATAATAGTAATAATGATAGTAAGTTAAAATAATTAGTAATAAGTTAAAATTAGTATAATTAAAATTAAATTAAAATAGTAATTAAAAACTAAATAATTAAAATAATGTTATTAATTAAAATAACAGTAATAATTATCAATTTAAAAGTTAATATTAATTAAAATAGTAACAATAATAGTAATAATTTAAATAATAGTAATAATAATAATAAGCCTTCTCCCTTCAGGGATTCCTTGGAATTGATCAGGAGTAGAGATAAAGAACATGGACTTCTGACTGAGAAAGAATTAGATTCAAATCCTAACTCTCACTTAATAACTCTCTGTCCCTAGGCAAGGGATTCTGTTCCCTGAATCTTGATTTTCCCATCTGCACTATAAAGATAATAACAACTACTTTTCAGAACAATTCTGATAATTAAATATCATATGTGAGTCCTCGGTATATGCGTCCTTGGTTCTCTCCCTTCCCTTTTAATTAGCTTTGCACTTCCTCCAATGCTTACAAAGTTCCTGGTATAGAAAAGGTGCTTAACAAATGCCACTCCTCTTGCTTCATTCTTGCTCTCTTTGTATTGGCTAACTTTCTGCTTTGTCACTTTTGCCTTGACTGCCTTGCTCCATGACTTCTGATAACTGCATAATTTACATTTTTGGTACTAGAAATATGGCATAGAATGAGACAGTTGAGATAATGTCCTCAGTCTTTTTTAAAAATATTTTATTTATTTATCCATGAGAGACACACAGAGAGAGAGAGAGAGAAGTAGAGACACAGGCAGACACAGGCAGAGGGAGAAGCAGGCTCCATGCAGGGAGCCCAATGTGGGACTCGATCCCGGGTCTCCAGGATCACGCCCTGGGCCAAAGGCAGGTGCTAAACCGCTGAGGCACCCAGGGATCCCCTGTCCTCAGTCTTATAGAGCTAACATACATTCAGGAGTAGGGGAACAAAAAATAAGTAGGCAAAAACAGAAGTAGATGAAATTATTTCAGACAATGGTAAGTGACATGAGGCTAATAAAATTAGAGGATGTGACAAAGAGTGACAGAGAAGGAACCTCATACTTGGGTGGTCAGGGGGGCCTCTAAGCGAAGACAGGAGGATAAAGACACCAAATGCCAATAAACAACCAATAGTCCACACAACTGGGAGGAGAAAATTCTAGGGAGAGGGAAGGCGTTGTGAAGCAAGCAGCTTGGTGTGTCTGAGAATGAGAAAGAAGACGAGTATGGTTCCTGCCCTTCCGTGTTAAGTCAGTCATCAGTTTCCTGAGAGCCAGTTCAAGAAGTGAAAGAGTCTGGGTTGTATTGTTCTTTTTTCCAAATACCTCTCAAAGATGGTTATAGAAAGGAATTTGCTTTCTTGCCTACTAGAATGGATGGCTTCCATCTTTTCTGGCCTTTGGAAATGGTATGCCCCTTTCCTGAAGCCTATGCTCCCCAGAACTCATACTTCCCCAAAGGATGGCTGCTATTCAGGGGTCTGAAATAATAAGTGAGTGAACCCAAATATACAGGTGTGGTAACCCAGGTCCTCAGCACTTGAATGGCTAGTGCTGATGGCAGCAATTACTCTAGGACTCTTTTTTTTTGTACAACCCTTTTAATGCAGCAAAATGCAACTTTACTTATTTTTGTTGAAGTATAGTTGA
Organism: Canis aureus; assembly: GCF_053574225.1. Classification (NCBI taxonomy): domain Eukaryota; kingdom Metazoa; phylum Chordata; class Mammalia; order Carnivora; family Canidae; genus Canis; species Canis aureus. The sequence goes on from NC_135620.1 coordinate 72,269,917, forward strand.
TACACAGTGTTATATTAGTTTCCTGTACAATATAGTGATTCAACCAACAACTCTTTATGTTACGCTGTGCTCACCACAGGTGTCAAAATATACACTTTGAATAGGGGCAGTTTGTTAAATAAAATTATTAAATGTAATTATATTTTAGTTATATAGCTGAAAGGAAAAAGTGTAGTGGAGCACGGCTGTGGGTAGGATCTAGAGCACTGCTATAGCTTATTCACATCAAACAGGGATGGTAGATATACCTCCTAACAAGAAAGAGAACACAGTCTATATGGATATAGGACCAATGAAATTAAATTAAGCAATGTTTGATATACCTGCTCTAAATCACTATCAGGTACTGATTTTATTTTCAAAGTATTTTTTCCTAAAGAACAAACTAAGTCCATAGTGAGTAGAAGAAGGAAATAATAAGGATCAGAGCATATCAGGGAGAGGCAAGATGGAAGAAGAGTAGGGGTTCTCGTTACATCTGGTACCTTAATTTAGCTAGATAACTATCAAATCATCCTGAATACCTATGAATGCAACCTGAGATGTAAGAAAAGAATGGCTGGAATTATACAAATAGAAAAGTGACCACTTTTTGCATGGTAGGAGTACAGAGAAGAGAAACAGGATATATCAGAAGATAAATGGTGGTGGTGCGGATCCTGCATTAGCCAGCTACTGGACAGTGTTACAGCCCTGGAGCTCAAAATTGGGACCTTTATAATCTGCTGTAGTGAAAGACTTCCCTGCCTGAAAGGTGCTCAATAGTGAAGTGGGGCAGGATCCCAGATGGGACGGTGATGTCTCAAGATTCCCAAAGTCACAGAAAGAATAGGGGTGCTTGAACCTACAGGATGCCCAAACATTGGAGCAGGGAAACTGGTTTAAATCAGAGAGGGTGGGAGGGGGCTCTCAGCTCAGTTTACCATGAAATGCAAACCATGAAATGTGTCTCTCATGAATAAATAAATCAAATACTCTAGGACTCTTGATAGGACTTCTAAGGCCTATGGAATTATATTCATGAACTACAAAATGACCTCAGTGGGGTCACTTCTCTTCTGAATCTTACCCCTCCTCTATATGATTGAGTGAGAGAGGTGAGGGGTGGGTGTGGGAAATTGGATA